>NW_026294491.1:52391686-52991686 GCF_007827085.1 Peromyscus californicus insignis
GTAATTAGATTTCTCTAAAAAATCCTACTGCTATTATGATCATCATCATTATTGTCCCAGAGTAAGGAATTGGAAACCATGGAGAAAACTGTTTCCTGGGCTGTCATAACAGATCACCCCATATTGGGTGGTTTAAAGCAGGGGAAATATATTGCCTCACAGTTCAAGAGTTCCGAGGTCCACAATCAGAGTATGCCTAGGTTGGCTCATTCGGGAGACTCTGGGGAGGAACCCACCCCCTGCCACTCATTGAGCTTACATAATGGAGTACATCCATTATCTGCTTTCAGCTTTTCTGCATCCCTGTTTCTTCTTCTTTCTGTTTCCTACACAGACCATTTTCCTGCGCTTCTTATCTACCCTAACCCAACACGATTTCATCTCAAACCATATTTTAATTATGTCTGTAAAACCCTTATTACAAATAAGGTCATAGTCTCTAGCAACTGCCGGTAGATTGGGATCAGCTAGGAGGAGTAACCGCTGTAGCTAGAGTTTTCCTGCCTGGCCCACAGTCAGGACAAATCTCTCTCACCCGCCAGTCCCAAGCCGCTCAAACCCGATCAAGTAAACACAGACACTTATATTGGTTTCAAACTGTATGGCCGTGGCAGGCTTCTTGCTAACTGTTCTTACAGCTTAAATTAATCCATTTCTATTAATCTATACCTTGCCACGTGGCTTGTGGCTTACCGGTACTTTACATCTTCCTTATCCTGATGGCGGCTGGCAGTGTCTCTTCCTCAGCCTTCCACTTCCCAGCTCTATTCTCCTCCTTGTCCCGCCTATACTTCCTGCCTGGCCACGGGCCAATCAGTGATTTATTCATTGACCAATCAGCAACACATTTGACATACAGACCATCCCACAGCACTTCCCCTTTTCTTTTCTTAAAAAGGAAGGTTTTAACCTTTACACATCTCCAAAGTCAACTTGGTATATTTGGGAATTTGGGCGTAGCTTCTCTTACTACTTTCTGCTGGAGGGGGGCGCTGTATCTTCTGGGGAAACAAAGAATATTTTAGGATTATGGAGTAGTCCATGAGGTTGTATCGTCTGAGCCAGTTGCTTTGAAACGGTTCTGGATGTTGGATCATCTGGGCCATGGTGTCATCGGAGACCTTTCAGGGGGTCTTGGCTGGTCAAACCTGATGTGTCTTAATCTGGAACAAATCCATAGCCTCTGGCTTTCTGTGGGAACAAAAGCAGAATCTCCTTTTTAAAGCAACATATCTTTATATCCAAATTTTGAAGTCAAGGTACCTTTAAAATATACATTTTGGCATAACTCAACAGCTTTTGTAATCAAATGGTTTTTTTTAGTTACAAATATCAAAGAGAACATAATCCAGATTCTTTGTGTGGTAGCCATCTTTACGTGGCTTATTTTTTTATATTAGCTTGAGCCTATTGTTTTGAACTGTAGTCTTCTAAGCCTGAAACGGCGCTGGTGCTGTGGCTGCTGGCTCCACCCACCGCAGCTTTCCAACATGGCGGCGGTATGCTTACCGCCAGCTCTGGGAGCCATCGTGGGTCTATGCTTTTATCCAAGCAGCGTGTAGCCCAGAAACCTCTTTTTTTGTTTTGTACTAGCAAAGGCTAAATCCACAATGTAGCTTAATGTGTCATTTGCAGAGGCCTCATTCCCGCCATATGGCGGCAGGTTGAGCGCGCACATTAGGAACCCATCAGTAGCTCAAACCGGCAGCTGCTGCTCATTTGAGAGAGACAATTAGGAACTGTTTTTAGCTCCGTTTTAGAATCCTTTTTCTTAGTTTTTAGGTGGAAACTCTTGACACCATGTTGGATGCCATTTGTAGCTGGAGCTTTCCTGCCTGGCCCACAGTCAGGACAAATCTCTCTCACCCGCCAGTCCCATTTTTTTTTTTTTTTTTTTTTTTTTTTTTTTTTTTTTTTGGTATCAAACTGTATGGCCATGGCAGGCTTCTTGCTAACTGTTCTTACAGCTTAAATTAATCCATTTCTATTAATCTATACCTTGCCACGTGGCTTGTGGCTTACCGGTACTTTACATCTTCCTTATCCTGATGGCGGCTGGCAGTGTCTCTTCCTCAGCCTTCCACTTCCCAGCTCTATTCTCCTCCTTGTCCCGCCTATACTTCCTGCCTGGCCACGGGCCAATCAGTGATTTATTCATTGACCAATCAACAACACATTTGACATACAGACCATCCCACAGCAAACCGCCTCTAACCTTGGATATGAAGTGCATAGGCTCAAATGACTGTGATGTATAAGTGAACAATTAGGCAGAACAGGCTAGCTACCTTCCAGGTCATCAGCTGTGAGTTAATCAGTATTCTCTTGTTTAAAGTTGGAGGTACCCAGCGGGGCAGACTGCACTTGCCTGCCCCTGTGCCATCTCTCCCGACATTGCCATTTTATCTTATTATATTTTACCTTGTTGCCTGACACCAGATGATCGATAGAGAGTGTATGGACTTTGGAGCCTCAGGAAACTGGATTGTAATAACAGGTTCTCCAACTTCATAGCTTCGCTTACTACTTCATGGCCTCAGACAATGTCCTTATCTCATCCGAGCTTTGATTTCCACACAAAACCACCAACAACTTGTAGAGTGACTCTCATCATAAAAACTAATACGTAAAGAGACTTCACCAAAGAGCTGGCGTACGTTTCAGAGAATGATTGCCATTTGCCTCAGTCTGGGCTGCTATACCAAAAGCCCTGACACCCTAATTATATTCAGAATAGAAATTTGTTTCTCCCAATTCTGGAAACTAAGACACTCAAAACCAAGGCACTAGTAGGTTGTGTCTGGAAGGACTGGAACTCTATTTCCAAGATGCTGCTCTATTACTGAATTCTCCCAAGGAGACCAACTCCATACTCACCTGGTGACATAGCGCAGTACTCTCCTAATGACATAACTCAGTACTCAACTGGACAAAAAGCCTTCTAGTCCTCTCATACATTTTCCAAGCCCATTCCTTAGCACTGTGGCCTCCATCACCTCCCAAATACCCTACCTCCTACTGTCACACCAACAACCAAGTTTCAACACATAAATTTGGAGGATAAATTCCAACAGCCCAGGTATCATTATCATTATAGTAGTTTGTCTCTGTCTCACTTCCTTTGAGAGAAAGACAGCCAAAGGGACCCTGAAGAAAATATAGGAAAATTCAGCAGCATGAATCCCACCTTCTCTACCTCCACCCACTTTCACTTAGCACAGAGTGCATAGACCACTCAGCCAGTATTCATGGAATGAAACACTGTAGTGACTGCATTCCCGACATAAGCACAGTCTCAATGAATAAACTTCCAATAGTGTATCAGATGTCAGCCAAACCAGAAAAGTCTGCAGCAAATCTGTCCCATTCATGGCAATGAGTAGGCTGCTGAGCAAAGACAGCATGGCAGTCTGAGGCCTGTGTGTATGTCAACACTCAACGAGGCTTGAACCAACTAGCAAGCTTCATTACCCATCTCTAGTGGGTGCATTTTTATTTCTCTATTTACTTTTATGTTACTAAGTTAAAACACACTTTAGAAAATAGAGTAGAAACTTTAGAAAATAGAGTAGGCAAAAAAGAACAAAATTATTCCTGGCCTCTATTAATTTATCTTTAACAATATGATATTTTCTAAGTCATTCGTCTGCAGCATCAATTTTATTTTTTTATTAAGAAAAATTTTTATTCATTTTGCCTATCAATCAAAGATCTGCTCTTCTCTCCTCCGGTCCCTCCAGCCTCCCCCACCAACCCACCCCCCATTTCCTCCTACAAGAAGGTGAGGCCTCCTATGGGGAGGTACATTTAGTAGAGGCAGGTCCAAGCCCCTCCACCTGCCTCAAGGCTGCTGTAACATCAATTTTAACAGCTTTGTAACATTCCTATCATGTATTCCTCATTACATGTATTTACTGTTTTTAATATTTTGTTGCTGAAAATAAAAATATAAGGATGTGAGTTTATTTTTTATTAATTTTACAAAGTGTCAATAATGTAGTATTTTTTATAAGCCTGTTCCTTTTCCAAATGTTAAATTAACCGAAAAGTTAATCTGGTTGGTTTATATGGAACTGACTTTTCAGATGCAAACTGGTCTGCTCTTAGCTTTGACTCTATTATCTTAAGCAAGAGCTCTCCTGACCTCACAATTGCCAATCCAGCAAGCAATAAATAGTCAGGCTTCTCCAGTCTGCTGCTTAAGTAACTTGTTTAGCAACAGGGCTAATGAGGCCAGTGTCACTGGGTTTGAGCTCTGGATAGACAGACTGGTGAACTCACAGTCCAAAGGCAGTTTTCTCAACTCCAAACAGCTGCAATTTAAATGATGGCTATTAGTTTCCATGGAACAGGGCAGAAAGCACGGATGGACCAACACAAATTCACCACCACCATCTTCCAGGTGGAAAAGAGCTTAGGAAAATATCCATGTCAAATAAAATAAAAAAAAGGTTGAAGTTGTAGAAGGACAAGGCTAGCCCTGGGGGACACAATGGGCTGGCCTTATCCCTCAGCAGCAGGTTGTATGCTCACTCTGTATGTGTCCGCACTTTCCTATATGAGACAAACAACCCGGGACTTCCTAAACAGAAGCTGGTGGTGTTAAGGGGTGTCTTCTCTTGCAGCCGACACAGCCCTTGGCACCGACGATGTATACGATGAGAAAGGATGCCAGTGTGACGTGTCTGTGGAGGACCTCACCCCGCCACTGAAAACGGTCATTCGAGCCATCAGGTGGGTAAGCACTGGGAACAGCGTGAGTCTGGCACGTCTCTGATTGTTTGAATTACCGTGTTTTCAGCAGGTAAGTCTCCTGGAATAACTGTCTCCCCTTTTTGTGTTCATCCACATGCTTTTTAACTCATGAAGTGTTTTTTTTTTTTTCCTTAATAAAGAACTATACTACATTCAATATGAACTATGTTAAAGAAGGTGGGTGGGATTTGAAAAGCTAGGCCACACTAGGGAGATTGTGTAAGAACCAGTGCGCTGTGTTGTATTTGTTGCTTTGAGAGGGTTTGGTTTATTGGTGCAACTAGATTTTTTTAAATTATTTTATGCCTTTATTCAATAACATATGTTTCATATTTTGTACCAAAGGAAAACCACTCTAAGCTATTTGAAATAAGGTTGAGCTCTGAACATGGGAAGCCCAAGGTACTGTGCAGTGACGTACTTCCCTCTGAAAAGTAATTGTTCGTAGGGAATCTTAATCTGCTTCTTCTACACTGGCAAAGAGCTAAGAGGGGACCCATGTTAGCTCCAGCTCATATGTACAAACCCTCATTCACATATGAAAAATTCATAATGTTCATGAACAAGTTGCTGTGTATTCTGCCTTCCCAATTTAATCCCTGTGGAGAAGCTGTATCTATGCATATATTGGGTGAATGGACTGAGTTTCTGCTTGACATTTCCTACATCTTACCAAAAAGCCAGGAAATGGCTTAAAATATCCAAACTAACTTAGTATGTTCAGATATTTGCTCTAATCTCAGATATCAGCACAATTAATCAGTCGATGCTAGTTTGAGTTGGCCATTTAGCATGATGTTAGATGTGACTTTGTGGTTTCATTGGGAAACCCTGGGCAAGCAGAAATAAGTTGCCAGTAAACGTTTGTGGAGGTAAAGAAAACCATGATATTATGAAACTGTATGTGCTCCAGAGGGTGCTTAAATGATCTGTATCCACAAGCTAACCAGAAATGTAGTAAAGGTTAATTGCCCTACAGAAAGGGAGGTTCCTTTTTGGCCTGGATGTTCTCAAGTTATGCCCCACATCTCACTGTAACTGTACAAAGTACTACCAGACTTCCTCACTGGGTACCACTTTGAGCAACCAGTTATATAGTTATCATATATCCATGGACAACCTAGAAGTCCTAAGTGACATTTAAGTGAGGCATGATTTTACATGTCTATAATCCCAGGCCTCAGAAGGTTGAGACAGGGAGATTGTTGAGTCTAAGTTCAGCCTGGACTACACAGGGAAACCCCACCTCACCAAAAAAAAAAAAAAAAACAAACCTGTGTATGTATTTAAGTCCAGGAAACTCAGAATACATAGGGAAATAATGTCAGAATCCTTCAATTAAAGGATAGTGATAGGGCTGGAGAGATGGCTTAGAGGTTAAGAGCAGCAGTGGCTGTTCTACAGGACCCAAGCTTGATTCCCAGCACCCACATGGCAACTCACTGTAATTTCAGTTCCCGTGGGCCCATTGGCCTCTTCTAGCCTCCTCAGGTACCAGAGACTTATGTAGAGGACAGACATACATGCAGGTGAAGCACCTATACACATAACATAAAAAATTCTTGGCCGGGCGGTGGTGGCGCACGCCTTTAATCCCAGCACTCGGGAGGCAGAGCCAGGCGGATCTCTGTGAGTTCGAGGCCAGCCTGGGCTACCAAGTGAGTTCCAGGAAAAGGTGCAAAGCTACACAGAGAAACCCTGTCTCGAAAAACCAAAAAAAAAAAAAAAAAAAATTCTTAAAGGGATGGTGAGGACCAAGAAATGCACTATCCAATATGGAAGCTACTTATTCCAAAAGGCTATTTAAATTTGAATCAATTAAAATGGAAGACAGTTTAAAATTTAATTGCTCAGTTGCACAATACCCATTTCAAATGCTCAGCAGCCAAAGGCACCCATAGCTGGTGACAACCACATTGGACAAAAAAAAAAAAAATCAGCAACGTTCTATCATCACAAGAAGTTGTATTGGACAGTACTGCTCTGCAAGTCACCTTCAGATTCTTTACATACATTGAGTATTTCCGTCATAGGCCCTAACATAAAGGTCGGGGAGTTCGGCTCACAAATTCCTCTGACTTGCAACAAGTACATTGAATCTTATCTCGGAGAAGCAGATCAGGCTCCATAAAAGTCAAACGTAACATGGTTTTGTGTCATTTCCGCAGACCTTCTGAAACTTTTGCTTTTGCCTCACAGCCTGTAATAAAAGGATCGTGGGCTGCGACAAAGAAAATGAGTTAGGTTTATTCTGCTGTCTTAAGCACTTTAGCAACAGTTTAAGATTTACTTTGCCCTTTCTGAAATCAGCTGACGTTTGTAAAGTCTTTAGCAGAGTTCCTTTGTTTTTCAGAATTCTTCCCCCTCCCCCACCCCTCACCCCCACCCCTCCATCACTGTTTAGTTGGAGATTTTGTATTTTCGTTTCGGTTTTGTTTGGTTTTTAGGGCAGGGACTCATACAGCCCAGGCTGGTCACAAACACATACAATGTAGCTAAAGCTAGTCTTAAACACCTGATCCTCCCCAAGGCTGATGTTTCAAGTGTCTGTCACCACACCTAGCATGGTTCTTATTTGTATGTGGGGGTAGTGCACATCTGAGTGTATGGAATAGAGGGAGTTTGCACATCAGTGTGTGCATACAGAAGCCAGAGAAAAATGTCATATACCTTGCTCTATCACTGCCTTGAGATAGGGTCTCTCACTGAACCTGGAGCTAATGATGTTTTAATTAAACTATCTGGTCAACAAGCCTTAGCAGTTTCCCTGTCTTTACCTTGCACCCATCTCCTGCTGTCAGGGTTACAGGCTGGTGTAGAAATGTCTGACTTTTACAAATAGGTGCTGGAATCTGAACTCATGTGTTCTCATGTTTGGGCAGCAAGCATCCTTACCTGCTTAGCCATCTCCTCAGCGCTTAGTCCTTATTTTCAGCTGAACTTCATGACTGAGGTGTTTGCTCTGGACTTTGAGGTTGTCTGTAATGATACTTGGTATTTAGGGGATATTTTCTTCCCTATATTCTGATTCTGCCTGGAGTTGTTTAAATCACTCCTAAGTTTCATTTAAAATAATTAGATATTATTTAAAAAAAAAAAAACTAAAAAGCCACTAGACTAAAGAGTTTAATAACAGCCTGAAGTTGTTCATCCATGAAGTGTGTAAGGTAAAGATACATGATTCAGAAACTGAAGAAATGCTTAGCAGTTAAGGCCTCTCTTACAGAGATCCCGAGTTCATTCCCTAGCACATTGGGTGACTCACAATGACCTGTAACTTCTGCTCCAGAGGATCTGATGCTCTCTTCTGGAGTCAATGGACAATGCACTCACATGCATAAACACACACACATAATAAACACACACATAAACCTACACACTAAACTAAACAATTTTTGTAAGACGCATAATTCAAAGACTACCCAATACAACTAGTTCTGCAAAGAAATTTGCAGCTGTTTGTCCCTAAATCTTATACAAAAGTGCTCTTTCCCTGAGGGACTAAGTTCAACATCAGCTGGCCAAGAAGTTTGTCATAATATACCCACCTCCTACAACTCACCTGAAATAGAGTTTTCTGTGTTGATTATTGACTCTAAGCATGAGCCAACCATTATCCATCTCTAAATGAACAAGTTTACTTTGACATGTTCCTTCTTGTTCTTGGTTGTTAGAATATTTAGTATGGGGCTGGAGAGATGGCTCAGAGGTTAAGAGCACTGACTGCTCTTCCAGAGGTCCTGAGTTCAATTCCCAGCAACCACATGGTGGCTCACAACCATCTGTAATGAGATCTGGTGCCCTCTTCTGGCATGCAGTCACATATGCTGTATACATAATAAATAAATAAATCTTAAAAAAAAAAAAAAAAAAATTTAAAAAAAAAAAAAAAAAAAAAGAATATTTAGTATGAATACATGAATATGTCTTTTGTATCCCAGGAACTCTTACAATAGTGGTTTTTCTTAAAAGACAAGTTTATATTAAAACAAAAGATAAAAAAATATGCGTTCCACCACAAGGGTGACAGTATGGAAAAAAATATTTCTACATTCACAAACAGCAAAGTACCAATTCTTTATATCCAGTTATTAGTTTTTATTTAATCTCTCCCAACATCTCAGGAAATAAGATGACTGTGACTCATATAGTAAAGACTCTAGGGCTGGAGAGATGGCTCAGAAGTTAAGGACACTGACTGTTCTTCCAGAGGTCCTGAGTTCAATTCCCAGCAGCCACATGGTGGCTCACAACCATCCGTAATGAAATCTGGTGCCCTCACCTGGTGTACAGGAATACATGCAGACAGAGCACTGTATACATAATAAGTAAATCCTTAAAAAAAAAAGACTCTATTACTTTTTAATAAAGGATGTTACCTCTTTTTGATGGGTTTTATTTGTTTGTCAAGCTTGTTGAGCTTGTTGTTTCTGCTATATTAAAGTGCTGAGAATCAAACCTGGCTTCTTGCACTGGGTAAATGCCATACAAATGAGCCTCATGTCCAGCCCTTCAATGTCAATTTTCAAGTCAGTTAATAATGATTCTTCTTAGATAATTTCTAAGATATGTCCTTTACTCAAAAGAAGACTTGATTTGGTACATTTCCTCTAAGATTACCACAGACTGTTCTCTAAATATTTTATCGAGAAGTAATCAACAGCAAGTTGATGATAGCTACACAGCATTCTGCCCACTTGCCCTTGACTATTTCGTGGTAAGACACCTCTTTTTCAATCACTCTTTGAAAAACATCACCCAAGTGCTACACATAACAACCAAGTTAGGAGATCAGTCTACAGGCCCAACAGGAAACTGTTGAATACGGATACCAAAGAGTACTACTTAGTCATAAATGAAGAATGAAATGTCATTTACAGAGAAACAAAAGTAGATGGAACTGGGTTGTGTGTCAAATGAAGTAAGTCAGACCCTTAGAAAGACTGATATGGCATGCTTCCTCTCATATATAGAATCCACACTTTCAAAAAAATAATCATCAAGTTTGTAGGGGGGACTATTTAAAGAAGGAAAAGGGCCAGCAATAGGAAGAAGGGCCCAAGGGATGTCGACAGAAAGTGAATGTTATTGGAGTAAATTGTATACATGTATGAAAATATCATAATAAAGCCAGTTATTTTATATATTGATTTTTTTACATGACAAAAAAGAAATAAAAGGAAAGAAACTGTCAATAAACTACCTTGATGTGCTATTCCATAATACAGAGCATTTGATTATTTAAGAATTTCTGAAGTTCACCGACAGTTACAAGTTTCATGCTTGTATTGGTATTGCAATCACTACAGAAGTGTGAATCTGGGCTTGATGAAGATGGCTCAGTGGTTAAGAGCCATTGCTGTTCTTGTGGAGGACACAAGTTCAGTTTCCAACACCCAAACTGAGTGGCTCACAACTGACTATAACACCAGCTCCAGGAACTCTAGCATCCTCTTATGGCCTCCATGGACAGCTGCACTCATGTTCACACACCCACACAGAGACTCCTATACACATTAAAAAAAACTGTATTGGGTAAATTCACACATAAATGAATGCATGGTTTATATTTGTTTTAACAAGTGTTTTTGAAAGTCTTATCAATGCAACTAGATTTTTTTAAGCCTCAGAGTGATAACCTTTTAAAAATGCAAAAGAAGTTTCTTGCACTGAGCTAGGTTATTTCTCAGCTATGCACACTAAGGCAAGAGGAGAGTATTGTTTAAAGAACTGGGCACTTGGGTAAAGTGCTTTGCTCACTACACAGTGTGGTGTTTATATGCTTCTCACTAGTGTGGTTTCATAGAATTACTATGTCTAGGATGAGAGTAACTCTTAATGAGGTCCTCAGTGACCATTGTTCCTGCATAAGCTGCTGTTATATATGCAGAAAATGTGTGTCTTTTCATATGATTATCTCAGTGGCAAAGTGCCTACCTAGCACATGTGAATCCCTGGAATTGATCCCCAGGACCCACAAAGCAAAAGTCTGAATGAGAATACTGCACAACCTATTTTTCTACTAAAGATAATTAAAACAATCTAATTCAAGTGCTCATTATTTTGAAAAACTACAAGAGAAGCTACTAATTTTATTATGTTCTCTTAATATTTATATGCAATAATCACCATGCCTATTATGTCTCACGGTAGGCAACCTTTTATATCCCAAGTCAAGCCAACTGTTTAAAGAATCAAATAAAATAATAAAGTCAAGAAGTGAATACTCAAAGAATTCTCTTCCTGTGTATTTGTTTGCAGTACTGAGACTGCAGCCCAAGGCCATGCATAACCAGACAAGCAAGCACTTTACCAATGAGCTACATCCCTAGCTCCTTAAAGAATTCTTTAACTGACTCTGTTCTGGCACTATGTATGGATCATCCACCCTACATCATTACCCTTCTGAGCTGGCTGCTTGGGAAATCTGATCCAAGAAACAGGATATCCTATATCCAGCCCTGTGCCTCTCACAGGGATGGTGATACTATTGCCCTAGCTGTGGAGAAGATTAAATGAAGTAGTTTTTGCAACTGTTGAGAGCTGTGCTGACTTATGGTAAGCACTGAACCAAGCTAATGATTAGCCCCTGAGTTGACTGGGCTCCTCAGTGCCTTTCAGTGTGCCTTCTCCACTGCCCCTCTGTGAGGAAGAGTGCTGACCCTTTTCCTCCCTGCCTGCTCCCATGACAAGTCACATGAGAGGAGTATTCCTTTCCCTTTGCTAAGACATGTTTTTAGTTCCCAAAATATTTACAGCCTTGTTCACCTGCATCCCTTCCCAAAGGTATGCTAACTATGACCCCTCTGAAGTTATTCTATTATCTAGACTGATAAATAATTCGGAATTAAAGGTTAGTTTTTTTATCCAATCATAAATCAATGTCCCAAGTAGATCTCTCCTTCCTTTCTGCTCAGGGTGTGACTGTCCCACCACCCCACCCCACCCCCAACACACACACACACACACACACACACACACACACACACACACACACACAGAGTCACTCAGGTACTTGTAAAGAAGTAAGAAGTTAGGTGTGATAGCATGCAACTACAACATTCAGAAGGGTAAAGAAGAAGATGGCAAGTTCGATGCCAACCTGGGCTATATGGTGGAGGAAAAGAAGAGGAAGGAGGAGGGGGTAGAAGAGCAGAAGGAGGAGAGGAAGAAGAGAAGGAAGAAGCAAAAATAAGCAGTTATTATTAGTTATTAGTTAGCAGTCATCTCTCTTCTTTCTCTTTTACAGAGGTCTAACTACAGACTCTTTAACTTCCTCCCAGGAAGTTAGTGTATGCGCTCTAAAAATATAAGCTGAGCTTCTCCTGTGCACCGGGCACAGGGATAGACATTAACAAGGGAGACATATCCCTGCTTACAGTCATGAGGACCAACAAGAAAAATACGGTCAGCCATGATGTCCAGCAGGATAAGATAGTTGGAGTGTGCATCAATCAACAGGTCTAAAGAATATGGCATTCAGGGAAGGGTAGAACAAAGAAACCTGGCTGATCTGGAGGTTAGGTATGATAACCAGGAAGGTGATTAAAAGGGAGGTGCTGACCTGTAGGTTAGGTACTATAGCCAGGAAGGTTATTTGAGGGGTGGCGTATTAAACATGGGTGAACTGCAATTACGGAAAAATGCAGAAGCAAAGCAGTATTAGAAAGAGTGTGTTAGTAGAGGGTGGCAAACCAGGAAGATAGAGGTAAAATTGAAGATGGAGCCTGAACTATTTTAAAGAGTAGGAATCTGAGAAGTCTTTATATACAGAAGCAAGTTTATCTGGTAGGTGCTTTATTCTAAAGTTTGAAAAGATGCTATGATTGTCAAGTAAAGAGAAGATTGAGAAGTAAAGACTACTGTTTAATACTATATATATATAAAATACTGTATATATAATATATACAATATATAATATATATTTAACACTGTATATATCTAATACTATATATATAGTATTATACTACCATGCCCGTAGATTACATATACATATATGTAACCTTATCCACTGAACCATCTCCGTAATCTATGGGGATGGTAGTACAATACTATACATAAGTAATCTACAGGGATGGTTCAGTGGATAAGTGCTTTATATATAAGCATGAGGGCCAAAGTCAGAAATCTGGACACTCATTAAAAGCCAAGCACTGTCAGACAGTGTTGGCACACGCCCTTAATCCCAGCACTCGGGAGGCAGAGCCAGGCGGATCTCTGTGAGTTTGAGGCCAGCCTGGTCTACAGAGTGAGTTCCAGGACAGGCACCAAAACTACACAGAGAAACCCTGTCTCGAAAAGCCAAAAATGAATGAATAAATAGATGCAAAGAGACACAAAGGAAAAAGGGTGACTTGAAGAGTGCAGAGAGATGACTGGCAGGCAGATGGAAACAAGAGAGGTGTAGCAGAAGACGACCTGGAGGAAACAGCTTGAGTAAGAGACAAAAGTTAAAATGTGCTAAGTGCTGCTAAGAGCTCAGAAAGATCGAGTAAGAGGTCCTTGGAAAGTGTCCATCAGAGTTAACGGGACTCCAGAGGGAAAAACCAGGATAGGCAGAAGGGTTTGAAGTCAGATGGCAAACAGAACGCTTTTAAAAACTTGATATTGTAATCTTTCGCTCTAATAGGAGCATGGGTGTCAAGAATTTCTTTGTGACTGGCAAAGACTCAACTCCTCCAAAATAGCTCACATCTGATCAGCAACTGAAGAGCCAGTGATGGCATGTCAAACCGTCTGAAGTGGATATGCAAATCAGACCTCCCTGTCACCCTGGTTGGATGACAGAGTTTCCCAACTTTCTGCCAGTACCTGTGCTGAGAGGCAGGCATGTGACCATTCTCTTGGCCCCTTCCTAAAATGCAATCTCAACTCTGGATCCTTAGGTCTCACTTTGTACTTCAGATAAAAATACTTCACCAGAGAGGAGGTGATATTTGCCATTATAGGTTGTTGTTGCTGTTGCTGCTGAATCTATGAGCTTGTTTGGTCATCACCAGTTCTTGTTTGTTTGTTTGTTTGTTTGTTTGTTGGTTTTTTTAAATTTATTTTTATTTTGCAATACAATTCAGTTCTACATATCAGCCACGGATTCCCTTGTTCTCCCTCCTCCCGCCCCCCCACCCTCCCCCCAGCCCACCCCCTATTCCCATCTCCTTCAGGGCAAAGTCTCCCCCGCAGACTGAGATCAACCTGGTAGACTCAGTCCAGGCAGGTCCAGTCCCCTCCTCCCAGGCCGAGCCAAGCGACCCTGCATAGGCCCCAGGTTTCAAACAGCCAACTCATGCAATGAGCACAGGACCCGGTCCCACTGCCTGGATGCCTCCCAACAGATCAAGCCAATCAACTGTCTCACCCATTCAGAGGGCCTGATCCAGTTGGGGACCCCTCAGCCATTGGTTCATAGTTCATGTGTTTCCATTCGTTTGGCTATTTGTCCCTGTGCTTTATCTAACCTTGGTCTCAACAATTCTCGCTCATATAAACCCTCCTCATTCTCGCTAATTGGACTCCCAGAGATCCACCATGGCCAAACACCCTAATTGTCGTGCTAGAAACCTCATCCAACAACTGAGGGATCTGGATGCAGAGATCCATGGCTAGGTCCCGGGTGCATCACCAGTTCTTAATCTTGCTGGTGGCACCTCTGCTGTTTTAGCAGAGGTGATGGATGTTTGTTTTTCACATCACTACTGAGACATTCTTGACAGCCATGCCACAGTAAAGGGCGCTGCCAGCAAATGTTGTAAGGATCATTTAGCACATGTTTTTAAAATCAGTTAATATATTCCCTAGGACATTCTTTGTTTGTTTATGTTTTGAAGATAATCACTTGTGGCCACATTTTCATTGAGGCTGAATTAAACTACTGTGCCTCTTGATGATACAGAGGTTTTTTTTTTTAACCTTTTATTTGGTTATAATTTAAAACTGAGTCTCCTTTTTGTTGCTGGGACAAAATGATTTAAGAACAATAGAGTGTATGAGTACTTATTTACTTATTCCTTTCACACTTTAAATTTTATGCAGAATTTTGCACTCCTAGAAAAACAAAATCCCCAAATTTAGTTAACATGGCAAGGTTAAGCAGACCCTGGGAGGAAATTAACTATTTATAGACTTGCTTGGATCTACAAGTTTCTGCATATGTTTTCTTACCTTACACTCTTAAAAAGAAAATTCTCCAAATCTATAGAACATGCTCCTCAGTCTTTCAGCTAGAGAACAATAATAATTCAGGCTGGACATGGTGGTACATGCCTTTCATCCCAGCACTCAGGAGGCAAAGGTGGGCAGATCTTTGTGAGTTCAAGTCCAGTCTGGTCTACATAGTGAGTTTCAGGATACCAAGAGATATCCAGAGATATACGTGTGTATACCCTGTCTCAAAAACCAAAAAGAAGAGGAGAAGGAGGAGGAAGACGAACAACAGCAGGAGGAAGAAGAAAAGAAGGGGCTCTTTTGCCAGAAGTGGAAACAATGCAGCCACAAAATTTGCTCTAAGCCAGACAACTGGTGTACCAGCTTGCAACCTCTAGTGAGGACACTAGACGGACTGTATCCAAGTGAAGTCGATTTGCATATCTCTACTAAGAGCCAAAAAGTGGGACTAGAGAGATGGCTCAGCGGTTAAGAGCATTTGTTCCTCTTTCAGAAGACCCAGGTTCAGTTCCCAGCAGCTACATGGTGACTCGTAACTATCCATAACTCCACTTGCGGAGGATCTGGTGCCTTCTTCTAACCTTCACATGCACCAAATACACACAGAGTGTGCATACATACATGCAGGCAAAACATTCACATACATAAAATAAATCTTTTTTTTAAAAAAGCTAAATGGCTAAAACCTATTCCTCATGGATTTCCTTGCCCAGCCTAAATGGGGGGGGGGTGCTTAATATGTCATGGGAGGCCTGTCCCTTTCTGAGCAAATACATAGGAGGGGTGGATTGGGGGGGATGGGAGATGGAGGAGGAAGTAGGGGAAGAGGAAGGAGGGGAGGCTTCAGTCAGGATGTAAAATAAATAAATAATTTTTTTAAGCTAAAAGTAATAGAAAGAATGAGACTGAGTCAGGCATCTACGATCTCCTGAGCTTCCCTAGTAACTAGTATCCTAGTCTGAGATGAAAAAAAGGGTAGATGAGTCTTAGCTGTCTGTTCCTCTAACTTGATTTGCAGGATCTTCAGAAAATAAGTAAATATTGTGCCCTCAAATACAAGCATATATTGTTGAATTATGTTTATATATTAACAGGAAAATAATATCACTAAGTATCATTTTGAATAACACTTATACTTACAATAGAAGCACAAATTATCAAGTCGTGCAGACCTGGTTGTCTACTAGGTTTGCTCCATAAATAATAACGCCATTCTTGAGTTAAGGTCTAAACATCAAGAGAGGTTTATCTTGGGGTATGGCAGGGGCATGATGATCCAAAGTCTCTATGTTACTCAAGAATGAGCCCTGGGACCTTAATTTGTTTTGTTTTTTGATTTATTTATTCTGTTTTGATTTTCAAGACAGGCTTTCTCTGTGTAGTGCTGGCTGCCCTGAAACTCACTTTGTTGACTGCCCTTGAACTCAGAGACCCACCCGCCTCTGCCTCCCAAGCGCTGGGATTAAAGGCGTGCACCACCAGGGCCAGGTGGGACCCTTGATTTTGAAGGTGTTAGATGCTATACTTTTCATGGAGACTCAAATATCAGAAAATAGAGTTTCCCAGACTTTAGAAGACCTGTGAAATACAAAGCCACAGAGCAGATGAACCCCAAAAGCCAAAACAAAGTAGGGAGGTGGGTCAGAGAGGAACCACACATGCACTATAGAAACACGAGATGCGAATATATAGTCATTTCGGGAGCTTTAGAGACGGGCAGAGCCTGTCACCTCCAGAAACCATGTCCTACCATCTTCTCCAGTCCTAGCTGAACACTTCAGTTCTGCACTCTGCACAGACTGACAGGTGCTTCCTTCTGCCCGTTTGCCAGCTGCCTTACTAAACTAAAAGTGCTCAGGCTTAAAGGGATTGTCCCTTACATTGGCTGCCCTCAAGAACAAGAGTTTCGTTAAATCTCTGTGGCTTAGGGTGTAGCCCAGTTGATAAATCACTTTCCTAGCATTCACATGGCCCTGGGTTCAATCCCTAGCACTACAAAGGAGCGTGTGTGTGTGTGTGTGTGTGTGTGTGTGTGTGTGTGCGTGTGCGTGTGCGTGTGCGTGTGCGTGTGTGTGTGTGTGTGTGTGTGTGTGTGTGTGTGTGTGTACATGTTGATGCTTAGTCTGGTGTGGGAGCTACAGCCTATATTTCCAGGTACTCAGACCACCTGAGTCCAGGAACTCAAGTCCAGCTTGGGCAACATGGTGAAACTCTGTCTCGAAATAAGAGAACAAGAAAATCAAAAATCTCTGGGTCATATCCTAGACCAATTAAATCAGAATTAGAGTCAGGACCCAAGCTCCCTGGGTGATTCCAATGAGCAGCCAAGCTTGGGAAGTAGAGCTGTCTTCACAGTCAATCAAACGCCTCTTCGGTTCACAGTCGGGTGGGCCCTCTCTGCCCTGCACATGGCTTGGCTGCTGGCCGGGCCCATCCATCTGCTTGGTGGCAGCAGCAGTCACTGCTGCTTCTGTTTTCCCATTATTCTCCTCTCTGCATATTCATGTCTTCACCCTGATTTAGAGGACTAGAACAAGAAAGACTCTTGCCAGATTTTATAACTCATGGCAACACAATAAATGCACCTACGTTTCCTTGGGTCCTCAGAAGCGCACATGTGTGTGTATGTATTTATAGACATATTCTCCCCGGAGTTTAACTTTGCCGTAGTTCCTTCGTTCTCAGAAAAAAAAAAAAAAAAAATGTATGAGCAGGCTTCTCCAGTTTGGGGAAGAGGTGCCAATTTGAGTCTGTGGTGAGTCTTTTCTGCCCTCTAGTGGTGCTGTGAGAGCATGACAGATTTGTTCAACAGGATCATTTGCACTCCTAGCCTCTTGCTTACCGACAGCATCTAAGGAGACAGACATGAGTTCTTAGTTTTGTCTGTGGTGTTAGTCCACTGATGGAACTGACTGCTGAGTGTGTACCTGACTTCTCAACTTTTTATTTATCCTCCAAAGGCCAGTCAGAAATTGCCGTAACAATAGGTAAAGGTTTGCTGAGTATGTTACGTGCCAAGCACATGTGAGTAAAAAGAGGCCCTAGTACAAAGTGCCGAAATATTAAGACAGTGGTAGACTGTCATAATTAAGGGCTTAACCCTGGAGTCAAACTGACTCATTTCCTATTCCATGCTTCATAGTTTTTTAATATCGGCCAAGTTATTTAGCCTCTCTCTGTATCACAGGTTCTTATCTGCAAAATAACCATACACCACTCTCAGGGTATATTAGAAAGTACAATCATCTAATATATCTATTATTACAATAGATATCTAATCTATCTATTAGTACAATCTAAAACTGTCATCATCCTAATTATCAAATACATTTTAGAGGTCCTAATTTTACCCTAGAAAAATGTCCTCAAACACTCCCTTTTTTCCCAGGCAATGAACAAGCTATAGTCAAGTTCTTGTGTAAACATGGAAGAGGCCACCAAGGTCTTCGGCCTCTTTGACAAGCCAGTTCATAGATTTTAATTTATTCCTGCTTTCTTGGTCCTTCCTCATAGTTCCTATCTAAACCAGGGGTCAGAGATGACGGCTAACTCTAACCCAAAGTTTGTTTGGTGCAAATTAAGTGTCATTGGGTCCTATCTGCATTTTTTTCCCCAGAGGTTTGTCTTTCTAGCAGAAAACACAAGGCCTAGAGGACACAGAACTTTCACTTGCTGGCCCTTCATCTAGAATACCTTCTTGCTCTTCCTCTAGGGGTTTTAGTTTCTCTGCATTTGCACTCATGTCTGGAGAGGCAAGACATAGAACTTCCAAGACACAGAACCAGCTTTCACCCTCTACCTGCCAATCCAGGACTTCCCGAACCCCAGATCTCCCTTCCTTCCCTTATTCTTATAGCTAAAAGTCTTAGTATCTGAAATACAGTGGTGTTGGAGAAGGGAAAATTTAATTAGAAGACCTTTCAAACTCATAATAGAACAGCTTCTCTTATGATATGTCCCTTAAGCCAAGTGGGGTGAAACACACCTTTAATCCCAGCACTCAGGAGGCAGAGGCAGGAGGATCTTTGAGTTTGAGGCCAGCCTACAGGGTGAGTTCAAGGACAGCCAGTGCTACATAGAGAAACCCTATATCAAAAAACCACACACACACATACACACACACACACACACACACACACACACACACACACACACACACACACACAAAGATATTCCCTCAATTTTTAACACATTTGTTTCTTCCTTAGTCTAGAATTATTAAATCATGAACTTCCTTTCACCCGTAGGTAACCAGAAAATGACCTGCTCTCTCTTCTTCTCAAAGGCTAACAAGAATAGATTGTAAAAATCACGGTGCTCTCTGGGAGATAATACATTTCCAAGGAAAACTGACAGACTACATTGAGAGTAATGAATATGTATCCTGAAGTGGGACGTAAATAAGCAAAGAACTCCTGTATTTATTGAAAAGGAAAACCTTGCAATTGGAAAGAAGAGCGCTTTTGAGAGAATGAAGATAGTGGAGTGAGGGGGAGAGTGGATTCCAAGCAGGGATCCCTCCAGAAAGACAGCAATGAAGATGGAGAAAGTGATTGATGTGGCCTTGCATTCTCTTGTGCGTGTGTCAGAGGTCGCATGCCTAGCCTGTACAATCTTTTCACAGTTATAGAGTTGCCTGCCTCTGACCCTCCCCATAAAGCAGCTCTCTGGATTGGTGGACTGTGGGCCTTGACATTAGCAATTACTTGCCTCTTGTGAGTTGTATGACCTTGGAGTAGGTTACTCAAACTCTTTAGCTTTCCCTTGACTCAAAGAGCAAAGGTGGGAAGTTATTAGTTTTGAGTTGATGTGATGCAGATAAACTGCTCGGCACATTGCCACACATCCAGAAAGGTGTGACGATTAGAGAGGCACGCAGCATTTAGTTGTAGAGAGCAAGAGCTATGTCTTGTTCAACTTTGTGCCTTTACCACCCGACTGTGCATCCAGCAAATGATACTGTATACCCACATCCAGGTCACCGCATTAGACATGCAGAGGCAACTTGGGGCAACCCAGTGATGACCAGAGAATGGAGGAACTGCCACAGAAAGCAAGGATGGCAAGATGGACTCATACATAACCCTCTCAAGCTTACCTTCACCTCTAGCTATTCCCCTCTCTACCTCCGACCTTGATTACGAAAAATGTGTCTGTCCCTGAAGAACTAAAAGGAGATCTGATGTAGACAAAGGGCATCACTGATACTGAGTCTTCCTTAGAGCAAACTTGGAACAGATCATTTCAGACATACTTACAGTAGTGTCCCAGAAACAGAAAACTAAGGTTATTGTTGTTGCTCTGCCATTTGTAACAGGATCTTGTTATGTTGCCTACACTGGCCTTGAACTCCTCACTCAGTAAACCTTCTGCTCAGTCTCCTGAGTAGCAATGACTATAAAGAGGCACCTTGACGCTTAGCCCAAAGTTTTATTCTCTTTTAGACACTAGCCATATTTTCTTTCTTATTGTGTTGACGATCCTAAAATGTGGTACCATGCATGCTGTGGTATGTACAGTTAAAAAGTAGAAAAGGCAACACACAAATCAAATAAATGCCATAGAGAACTAACTAATGCAATGCTTTATCAATTAAGTAAGGGGATGTCTTCATTAAGGAAAAAAAGAGGTAATTAAGTTTGGAGGGTGTTTACGTCAGGCCAGACACAACACAACAGAGGTTACTGCACCCAAGCTGCGGCCAGTGGAAGCACTCTGCCCTGTCTGGAAGTCCACATTCCCCTACCCTTGGGAGAAAAAGAGGAACTTCTGAGGACCCCACTCTGCCTTCTCATTTCTCCAGGACTGTTACCGTAGGAGGTCAGGACATAAAGTCGGAGCCAGGCAGACCTGGGTGTGATCGTGCTTTGCTACATAGTGGTTGGGGTGTCAATCTAAGATCATTGTACTTCTGCTTCCCAAAATATGTAGAAAGCAGGAAAGCATATTTCTCCCAGTGCTATTGAAGCTAAGACATAACGTATTATGCATACAAGTGTGGTGAGTGTACATGTTCAAGTGGGTGGTACATACAGATGCACGCACACACAGATGTGCATGGACAGGTGAAGGTCAGAGGTTGACATTGAATGTCTTCCTCAATTGATTGCCCGCTTATTTTTGAGGCAGGGTCTCTCACTGAACCTGGAGCTCCCTGACTGGACTAGGTTGGCTGACTAGTGAACTCCAGGTAACTTCTGTGATGGGATTATAGATGCACACTGATGTGCCTGAGTTCTTGAGTGAATGCTAGGGATCTAGACTCAGGCCCTCATGTCAGCAAACAGTTTACCGACTGAGACATTTTCCTAGCCCCACCCAGATTTCCTTTACTTTCTACTGAATAATTTTGCCGAAATGTCTTAGTTAAGGAACAAAAGAAAAAGAAAGAAAGAAATACATTGCCAAGTATGATGGCACAAGCCTTTAACCCCAGCTCTTGGGAGTCAGAGGCCAGCCTGGTCTACAAAGTGAGTTCCAGGACAGCCAGGGCTGTTACAAAGAGAAACCTTGTCTTGAAACACCAAAAGGAAGAAGGAGGGGGAGAAGAAACAAATACAACATCCCTTTCCTGAATAATGGGATTGGTGAAAAAATATGTTGAAAAGAGTTGGGAATACTTACCTGGCAGGGGAGATACCATGATCACGAAGGTGGTTTTCCCAGGGCGAGGCTTATCCATTGCACTCCGGATGTGCTGACCCCTGCGATTTCCCCAAATGCGGGAAACTCGACTGCATAATTTGTGGTAGTGGGGGACTGCGTTCACGCTCTCCCCTTAAAAAAAAAAAAAAAAAAAAAAAAGAAGAAAAGAGTTGGGATGCTGTGGATGAGCAATTCAACAGTAATTGGCTTATAATTAATTTGAGGCTAACAGGTTAATGATACAATTAGAAGATAGGGTTTATGCTTTGTGCTAAGCAATTTGAACTGAATGAAACAAACTATCACTTCAGACAGGTAATGGATATTTTCTTTTCAAACTCTAATCTTTCCAAGAGACTATAAATTTTAGGTTTTCCGAACAGAGACCAATTCCCCGCCTGGAATCCACGACTGTGATAATAAGAATCAGTGAACTATTTAATAGTTGAAAAACACCAACAGGTTTAACATTTACCAGCAATGAGGCTGCACAGATTAATTAAAATGTCACACTCCTTTGCTCTTAGCAGGCACTTTATGACACTATTGCAGGAACTGATTATCAAACCAAATGAGCATCATGAAAGTGGCTGAAGAAATACTCTTTTAAAATCTGGGGTTCATGCTAAGGGAGGCATCATAATGAGTGATCCCTTAGTCCTAAAAATGCTTATATCCAAGTTCCATTGATAAAGTATGCTTAAAATAAAAGTGGCTAGCTAATGCAACACTATAATGCAGAAATAGTTTATGAACTTTTTCACAAATTTCCAAACTAGTATGCATTATTTTCGAAAGAACAACCAAGATATGCAAATACATTTGCTTCTCAAAAAAAACGTACAATTAGCAGGTAAAGATGTTTGCAGCCAAGCCTGATAGCCTGAATTTGATCCCTGGGACCTATACGGCAGGAAGAGAGAATGGACTTCTGCAGGATTTCCTCACACCTGACACATGCGCTGTGTCATATGAATATGAATACACACAAAAGAAAGGAAGGAAGGAAGGAAGGTGTAATTACATAAAAGACCACTTGGACAGCTATTCTATTTATAGTTGAAGGTGTGCTTGAAAGTGGTGTATGTTTGTTTGTCTGTGTATGTGTGTGTGTGTGTGTGTGTGTGTGTGTGTGTGTGTGTGTGTGTGTGTGTACACATGTGCATGTGAGCACATGTAGAGTTCAGATGTCAACAGCAAGTGTTTTCCTCAAATTTCACCTTATTTTTTTTTTCTTGAGATGAAAAAAAATCCCAAATCTCATCAATTTGGCTATGCTTGCTGGCCAATAACGGCAGAAATCCTCCTGTCTCTACCTCCCCAGTTCTGGGATTAGAGGTATATGCCACCACAGCCAGCTTTTTACATGGATACTGGGAGTCAGAACTCAAGTTTTCATGATTATATGGCAAGCAATTTCCCAAATGAACCATCTCCCCAGCATGCTCTATTTTTTAAGAGATATTGTCCCTATGTGTTATGGTATCTTGGATGTCTAAGGCCACATAGAATTGCATTTGACTGTGGTTTTAATTGGAGATTTCAATGGATATTAAAAAGATACAACACTTTATGTTCAGTTTCTTTTTTATCATGTGTTGCTATACTGAAGGTGTGTCTCGTATGAAATGTTAATAATGCCCTCTTTAACCTGTCTTTTATATTGCATTACTGTAGAAGCATAAAATATTGATACATGATTTTTGCTTCCCAGAGTTTCATATATGTACAAATATTTCAGTCCTGGACTGAACCCAGGACTTTACACATGAGCTGTATCCCTGAGCTGTATCCCCAGCCCTGCTTTGACCTTTTTTGTTCTGAGATAGAATGTCACTAAGTTTCCCAAGCTGGACATGTAGCCCAGGCAAGTCTTGAACTTATTATGATCCCCCTGCCTTGGCCTCTAGAGTAAGTGGAATTACAGATCTGTACCACTGTGAGGTTTTGGGGTTTGGTTTTTTTTTTGAGTTTTTTTTTTTTTTTTTTTGTATTTGGTGATAAATGTATTGGTAACTTACTTTGACAAAGTTGTGCGAAATAATATTTAATATGTGTTTATACAGAATTATGAAATTTCATGTGGCAAAACGGAAGTTTAAGGAAACATTGCGCCCATATGATGTAAAAGATGTCATTGAACAATATTCTGCTGGTCATCTGGACATGCTGTGTAGAATTAAAAGCCTTCAAACACGGTACGAAATGGGTATGGAAACTGTCTGGGGTTTCCTACAACACACCAATCCTCTCAGTTCTGTATTTCTGATTCATTTTTGGTAGGCAACGGGAAGGTTGCTTTATAACATATACTGTATTCTTCTTTTCAGGTGTAAACCAAACAACCTCCCCATATCTCAGCTCCCTCTTCTGGAAAATGGAGAGAATGTCAGTGGTGCTTCATAGGGTTGACATGACCACTGACTAGTCAGTGTAGTTTGTAACATGTAGTAATCTGGAACCCTGAACTTGGTAAATGTTAATGATAGCCTAGCAATGTAGCTCAGTAGAACACTTTACAAAAGACCATAGCTTTCTCATCTGCTTATCACCCACATATCAGATGTAAAATCCTCATTAACCTGTTCTATCAGTGTAAACTAATCATGATTGTGATTTCATGATTTTTACGGTTAAATTCAGAGCTGACTGGTCCAAGGTAGAAACGAGTTACTTTGCTTGCATGCACATTTTTTCCTCTAGCAATTCCTTCATAAATGGTTTCATCATGCACCAGAAAGATGAAAAATTAATCTCATGTAATCTTGTGTTAAGAACATAATCAGGGGTGAGGGAGGGAACTCAGCAGTTAAGAGCACTTGATGCTCTTCCAGAGGACCCGAGTTCCCATCCCAGCACCCACAGTCAGGTGGACACTTCAGATCCAGGGAATCTGACACCTCCAAAGGTACCTGCACACATGTGGCAGACACACACACACACACACACACACACATAAATAAATAATGCAAATGACTCTTTTCTAAAAAGGAAGATCATCGGATCAATTGGCACAACTGTCACCTTGTTTCACCTTTTACAGATGTGATGCTTGCCTTTCTTTTTTTGAGCACTGCTCTTTTCCTAGTGCAGTGGCTCTCAACCTCTGGGTACATCCACCCCTCTGAGGGTCGAATGACCCTTTCACAGGGGTCACCTAAGATCAGGGAAGATATCAGATATTTACATTGCGGTTTATAACAGTAGCAAAATTACAGTTACAAAGTAGCAACAAAAATAATTTTATGGTTGGAGGTCACCACAAAGTGAGGAACTGTATTCAAAGTTCGCAGCATCAGGAAGGTTGATGACGTCACTGGCCTAGTGTCATCTGTATGGTTAGTGCCTATAACCAGGTATCTTCTTTGTCTGGCAGTGTTGATCAAATTCTCGGAAAAGGGCAAATCACCTCAGATAAAAAGAGCCGAGAGAAAATCACAGCAGAACATGAGACAACGGATGACCTCAGCATGCTCGGCCGGGTTGTCAAGGTTGAAAAGCAGGTACGGCTCAAACACGCGAGTTACCTTTCAGCCCTGATTCGTTCATCAAAACTGAGTCTATGCAACTCAAGTGTTCACATTAAAGTTAATGTTTTTAATTTTTATTCTATGTGTGTGAATGTTTTGCCTGCATGTCTATCTGTGCCCCACTTTTATGCCTGGTGCCTAAGGAGGTCAGGAGAGGCTGTTGGCTTTCCTGGAACTGGAGTTGTGAATGGTTGTGAGCTGCCATGTAGGTGCTGGGAGTCAAACCCAGGTCCTCTGAGAGAACAAGTGCTCTTAACCTACACTATCTCCCCAACCCCTAGAGCTAACCTTTTTTGTTTGTTTTTATTTTTGGTTTTTGAGACAGAATCTATCTACAGAGCTCTGGTGGTCCTGGAACTTGCTATGTAGACCAGGCTGGCCTTGAACTCAGAGATCTGCCTGCCTCTGCCTCCCAAGCACTGGGATTAAAGGTGTGCCCCCACCAGGTCTGGCCTCCTAAAGTTAATCCTAATGATCAGTACATATTAAAGGAATGAAGTGGAGAGTAGCTTATATATAGACAACGTCTTTAAAACACTTTTGGATTTCCATTGAGGGAAAATAAATTTTTATCTTGTCCGTTAATACTTAATCTGAAAGCAACTATAGAATTCCAACAGTAAAATAGCAAAAATCTATTTGTCAGATGTGTTTTTGTTTAATTTCATTGTTTCTTTTAGCTTCTTCCATTCAAAATAAGATTAAAAACCTTACCATAGTTGTGGCAAACATGGATTGTTAACCCTGAGGCTGTGTCTTCTCAGTGTTCTCAATGGAATTGTAAATATTCCAAGTATTCATTTGAAAGCATTTATTTATTTGTTTGTTTATTTTGGGGGGGGAGTGTTGGGGGCCAAGTCTCACTATGTAGCCCTGGCTGGCACTTACTATGTAGACCAGGCAGGCCTTGAACCCTTAGAGATCCGCCTGCCTCCGCCTCCCAAGTGCTGGGATCAAGGGTGTACACAACCAACCTGGCTTTAACTTTAAATTTAAAGTCTCTTAGATTGATACTTAAGTTCTTACTGAAATTCACTAGCATTCCAGAAAGGAAATCAGCCAGTGTAGCTAAGAAAAACATGCTGATTGAAAATCATCTTGAAAATTGCGTTTTAACAATGCTTGTATGATAAAAATATGTATATATATATTTATTTATTTTTCTATTATCAGCTTGATACAGTATAAATTCTTATCCTAATAGTGAAATGTTTCATTGAGGCTTGCCCAGTAATTGAGTAAAACCAAAACGTATTATAAGCCACAGTCATCCTAGGGTCCCCCCTGCTATGTAGCCTCCCTGGTTCTGTGGGTTGCAGGCTGATTGCTCTTTGCTAAAAAAAAAAAAAATTAAAAACTTAAGTTTTGAAAAGTAGAGTGGGGAGTGCAAAGGGGGTCACACAAAGGCCAGGTAACCCTCTCTCTCTCTCCCTTTCCTCCTCCGGCCCTGTCACCACCAGTGTGACACTCCATAACATTTGCCTTCATAGTATTTCTTTCACTGTTGTCAATAAAGTCTTATTTCACCTTTTAAATCCCATGAGTAAAGTCAGTCCTTCATAAGAGAGAGTTCTCATGTGTAACTCTTTCCCCCCCCTCCCCCCATTTTCAGGTCCAGTCCATCGAGTCCAAGTTGGACTGTCTGCTGGATATCTACCAACAGGTCCTCCGGAAAGGCTCTGCCTCCGCCCTCACGTTGGCATCGTTCCAGATCCCGCCTTTTGAATGTGAACAGACATCTGACTACCAGAGTCCTGTGGATAGCAAAGACCTGTCCAGTTCTGCACAGAACAGCGGCTGCTTAACAAGGTCAGCCAGCGCCAACATCTCGAGAGGCCTGCAGTTCATTTTAACGCCAAATGAGTTCAGTGCTCAGACATTCTATGCGCTTAGCCCTACTATGCACAGCCAAGCAACACAGGTGCCAATGAGTCAGAACGATGGCTCCTCCATGGCGGCCACCAATAACATTGCAAACCAAATAAGCGCAGCAACCAAGCCAGCAGCCCCAACAACTTTACAGATCCCACCCCCTCTCCCAGCCATCAAGCACCTGGCCAGGCCGGAGACTCTGCACCCAAACCCCACTGGCTTACAAGAAAGTATTTCTGATGTCACCACCTGCCTTGTTGCCTCCAAGGAAAACGTGCCGTTTGCACAGTCCAATCTGACCAAGGACCGTTCCCTGAGGAAAAGCTTTGACATGGGAGGGGAAGCTCTGTTGTCTGTCCGCCCCATGGTGCCCAAGGACTTGGGCAAATCTTTGTCTGTACAAAACCTGATCAGGTCAACAGAGGAACTGAACTTGCAGTTTTCGGGCAGTGAGTCGAGTGGCTCGAGAGGCAGCCAAGATTTTTACCCCAAGTGGAGAGAATCTAAATTGTTTATAACTGATGAAGAACTGGGTGCCGAGGAGGCAGAAACAGATACTTTTGATGGCACCCCACAGCCTTCGGGGGAAGCTGCTTTTACATCGGACTCTCTAAGGACTGGAAGGTCGCGGTCATCTCAGAACATTTGTAAGACAGGAGACAATACAGATGCCCTCAGTTTGCCTCATGTCAAACTGAACTAAGTTCTTGGTTTTCTTTCTAGGCATAGCTGTTCTTTTAGCCATACATATCACTGCATGAACTATTCTGAAAGCCCTTCTAAAAAGTCGAAATCGCAAGAATCAGGAAGAACATGAACGGCAACTTATAAGCCCGTTATCTTTTAATTGCATGAAAATGCATGTTTAGGGATGGCAGAAATTCCAAGGTGCATCAACATTAACCCATGCATTTAGTAATGTACCTTGAATCTAAAATCCCAAGCAAACAGTCGCTGCTGATGCTATGGGGTGTGCGAAGATGTCGGGATTAGTTCAATCGCAAGAGTTGACACTGTGCTTTGAAAGTGTGAGAGTAAACACCTTCAAATTCCAGGCATTTCTGCTTTATGACTAGATACAAAGTACACTTTCAAAATTAGGCCATGATGTATGTTTAGACACAATGGCTTAGCAACAACTGCTAATAACACAAGTAAAGCAGAATTTGGAACATAACAGAAATGGCTGCTTATTTCCAGATATCTTTGCCAACCCATTCCTCCTCGGTCATTTTATTAATGTAATTTGAATGTCAATCTGTGTGCTTTTGGTAACTTAGCGGTGTGGCAGGCAATTTTGCACATCATTTTCATGTTGTCCTTTGTGCTGAGAATGTTTTCTAATTAGAAAATGGGCAGAGAATGCTGTTCAGGCCAGTGGGGCAGGAGACTCACTCTTCCCTGGGCATCTTCAACTTCATGAAAGCATAGTCTCTGATGGAGGAGTCAACTCTGTAAATGGTCCATCTCCTCACACGCCTATGAGCTCCTGATGGGTCTAGCAGCCTGTGGCCCTGGGCTGGTCTCTCTGTGAGAACACAAGGACAGGGTTGCCCATCCTGTGCACTCAAATGGCCAGTGTGACCAGCTATTCCCATTTAGTAGGCATGCAGGTAGGGTCTGGGGAAGGGGATATCTACATGAGATGGAGGGAAGACTTGGAAAGACTACACAAGCATTACCACATGGGTGACATTAAAGGAAGTGACTCCCCACCCCCAAAGGGCAGTGAGTAGAGAAGCCAAAATGAAAACAACTAGATTTTTTAGAAAATAAATATTGCTAGGAAGTTCAACTACCTAAACATCTCTTATTCTTGTATAACAGAGAATTTTTGCTAGCTATTTATTTTTAATATGCCCTGAGTGTCTTTTGCTATTATGTAGTACATTTTGCACAGGAAAGGCTAAAACTAAACTTCCTTTACTTTCATATTACAGTGAACATTTTTCTATTCTCCCCGACAATATTATCCCAAATATGAAATTATTGGCTCAGTTTCCAGGTTATGAACATTTATAATCACAAACCAGATAACATTGGATGTGGCGGCCAATCAAAACCCCGTAGTAATGTATTGTGATGCCAAAGAAACAAATAAAAAATATATATATTCAAAATGTATTTCTCAAAAGGCAAGCAATACTGGCTGCTTGTTAGAACTGAGCCCCGCACCTGTAATCACTGCACTGGGGAGACTGAGACAGGGGATCACGAGTTCAAGGCTAGCCTGGATTATACAGCAAAATTGTGTCTCAAAAATAGAGAGACAGAACTAAGTATCTTGGACCATCAGGATATTGACCAAAGTAATAACATTCTAGTAGGCTTAGAGAGCCAAGTAAGTATGCATGCCTGTAATCCCACTATTTGGGAGGTGGAGGCAGGAGGTTCAGGAGTTTAAACCAGCCTTGGCTATATGAAGCCTAGACTCAAAAAATAAAAGGAAGGGAGGAAGGAAAAGTCTAAGGAAAGTTGGCTAGGCTTGAATGACCAAAGGATTCGTGAAAGAAGACATTTTTTTCTTAGCAACTATTAGTGCTGGGGTTGGGGGGTGGCTTCTTTCAGTATCCAGGCCAAATGAGAGAAATCTGTTTAAAAAAGGGAGTCCTCCGAATCCGCCAGCCCTTCCCAAGGCTCTCCCCCAGCAGAATTTTCCTTGTCTCTGAGTCTCCGTTACTTTTCCTCCCTTCACTGTTTGGTGACTCCTCACCACGATTTGCTCTAGAACTTCACCAGGCCTTAACCAGCCTTCACCCTCAAGCAAAGCAATTCTCTCTTCCTCAGATGTGCTTCCCAGCCTCAGTTTTGACAAATGGTGAAATGTTAAAAGTCTTCCTTCTTTTCACCCCTCTAGGATGCATCCAGGGTGTGGTTGTACACACCTTTAATCCCACGGGCTTGAGAGGTGGAGGCGGGTAGATCACTGTGAGTTCAAGGCCAACCTGTCTACAATGTATGTGCCTGGATAGCCAGGGCTACCTAGAGAAACCCTATCTCAAAAAAGAAACAAACAAGCAAACAAACAACAAACAAATGAAACTTTCTTAGACTATGGTACAGTCTCCTGGAGTATAGCATTCAGGATCTTTTGGCCCAGGAAAACACTGATAAGATAAAGTGTGAATTTTACCTTCTATTGAAAAATGTTTATCAAGCCTTTAAAGCTATTCTTTTCATCTTCCAAACAGAAAGCTACTCAATTATTGATGTGATTTTTTTCATTTACCAATGTCTCCAACCACCCTGAAGTAATGATGTACCCTTCAAAGGATTTACCCATGTGTGTATACACAAAACAGATCCCTCCATTGAGCAAAAGCCAGAGATACCTGCCTGGTACTCAACAAGATTCACTCCAAATAATAGCTGAGGAAGAAGGAGCTGAGAGCTTCCAGACAGCACTGATACTGTCTCAGGTTGAACCCCACTGGCAGCAAGAATTATGAATGTATTGGGGACCCCGTCTTAGGCATCCTCAGGTCTCAAACACAGTACAGTTCATCTAACACAGCTGACGACTGAAGATTCAGAGACAAAAGTCAAAACACATTGCTGTGGTCTTAAGCAAAATGTGAAAAACTACATTGTGAAAAATGTTTGTACATTGAAGCCATGACCATTTTGTGTATTTTATTCTAGCACAAAAACTCTTGGACATTGCAAGATAGGTTTTTGGCGCTTAAACTTCAGGGTTATGTCTATTATGCCATTCTCTGGGGGAATGGAGGAAGGGGAGGTCTCCCGGTTACACTTAGCAGAGACCCAATGCTCCACCCAAAGAGTGTCTGGGAGCACAGTTAAGCTGAGCACACTAAGTAGCCTTGTGCTTTCTTAGCTCAAGTTCGTCTGCCTTATGCAATGCATAAGGTTGATCACGCTAATACCTACATCAGTCATCCCTTGTAGGAGGTTAACTAAAAAATGTTGCCATGTCTAATCTAAATGGTTGCATTTTGTTCAACCAAATTAGTATCTGTAGATGGCAAGTTCATTTAATTTAAGATGCTTTACCGGGTTTTCTGATTCTTTAATAGTTTCTTCTTCGTAGGTGCCTTTCTGACCTCCCATTGGCTCAGTTTTGTCCAGAAGGTTCTTAATCTGAAAGTCAAACAAGCCTAATAGAGGAGTTGAGGCACAAACCAACTAAATATCATACCCATTTTTAGAGCAAAACCATAAAGAATGATGAAACCCAGGCAAACAGATCATTCAATCAAATCAAGGAAACAGCATAAATGCTAATTCCCCAGAACCTGATTTTTTTTCTGCCTTAAATGACATGGTTGTGTTTTTGTAAGAAAAATTTAATTTAATATAATTATGTGCATTTAAGTGAGCAGTTCTAAAAGTCATGTAGGAAAACAATTGTCTGTTTCCTGAAAACAACTAAATCAGGAATATCATACCCATTTCAAGCTATCGTTAAAATGTAATTTCCTTTGCTGTCTTTTACTGAGATTATTTGTTTTAAACTAAAACATTAAAAAGATGTCTATAAACAGCGAGTGTGACTGTTTTTATCCACAACAAGTGACTGATGCAACCACACACAGATTTTGTAGTAAAGTATGTTTGTGACTCTGGTAGAGAAACTGTTGTATCTGGGAGTGTAGGAGATTTGCATATGTTCTCAAGGATATCATAAGAAAAACTGTTGTTTTGTTTTGCTTTGATTTGATTTTTGAGGATTCAACTCAGGTCCCTGACCACCTGATCCCCAGGCCAAGAAGAACATAATTTGATATGGATCACAACTCAGACACCAGTCCATGCGGTTATTGTGTTGACTACAAATTGAATAGCTTTTATCTATACTTCCTGGGAATAGAAATTTTTTAGATTGCCGATTGATGTTGATTTTAGAATATTTGAAAATACGTAATCTGCTTTAGGGATGGGATCCAAGCCTAAACACAAAATCCGCTGTGTCACATACACTCAAATCTAAATTCTTACAAATAGACAAGTACTCAGCCATGGAGCTTACCCCAGATATTTATATACTATTTTTAATAACTTGTGCCATGGAAGAAAGTTTCATGGAATGGAATTTCCTATTTATGGTGTTCATGTCAGCACTCAGAAACTACTGAGAGCCTTGGGGATTCAGTCCTAGCGATACCCAGCCAGGATAACAAAGGGGTTTGCTAAACAAGTGATAAGAAACAAAAAGCAGGTAGATGCCCAGTGCAGATCCTATGGGTACATGCACTCAGCTCTGCCTTACCAGGAAAATGTTTATACCTCAAAGGAACACTGTCCTTTCCTCCACGAGAAACTCCATTACAGGGTCTGAAGAAGTGGCTCAGCAGTTAAGAGTGCTTACTGCTCTGAAATTTGTAGACAAATGGATGAAACTAGAAAAAATTATCCAGAGTGAGGTAACCCAAACCCAGAAGGACAAACATGGTATGTACTCACTCATAAGTGGATTCTAGATATAAAGCAAAGAACAATCAGACTGCAACACACAGAACCAGAGAAGCTATATAGCAGGGGGGACCCTAGGATGACTGGCTTATAATAAGTATTGGTTTTACTCAATTACTGAGCAAGCCTCAAGGAAACATTTCACTATTAGATAAGAATTTATACTGTGTCAAGCTGATAATAGAAAAATAAATTAATTAAAAAATATAACCATTTAGAAATTCATCTTAAAAAAAAAAGAGTGCTTACTGCTCTTGCAGAGGACCCAGGATCACTTCCCAGCACCCACCATTGAGCAACTCACAACCTCCTGTAACTCTAGTTCCAGAGAATCGGACACATTCTCCAAGGGCACTGCGTACATTTGACACACACAAACTCAAGGAGGAGCACACACATAAAATCTAAGAACAAATAAATCTTTAAAAATAATAATAAACCCCACCGGGAAGGATCCCCTTCTCCAAGACCCCTGGCAGACCCTGCAGTCTCCACGCCCTGCCCCCACTCCCATCCCCCTGAGCCCCAAGCCTCTTCCTGAGACTTAGAGGCTGGCCACCAGCTCCCATCTTGCTCGGACTTCCCTTTTGGAAAACTGGTGAGTGCCCTTCCTTGCCCCAGACCCCATCCCTGGGCACCAGCCACTCCAGGGAAGACCTGCCCAACTTGGCCCCAGGTTCTGGCCACCGGGCAGGTTCCCTGCTAGCCCCACCGGGAAGGATCCCCTTCTCCAAGACCCCTGGCAGGCCCTGCAGTCTCCACGCCCTGCCCCCACGCCCATCCCCCTGAGCCCCAAGCCTCTTCCTGAGACTTAGAGGCCGGCCCCCAGCTCCCATCTTGCTCCGGACTTCCCTTTTGGAAAACTGGTGAGTACCCTTCCTTGCTCCAGACCCCATCCCTGGGCACCAGCCACTCCAGGGAAGACCTACCCAACTTGGCCCCAGGTTCTGGCCACCGGGCAGGTTCCCTGCTAGCCCCACCGGGAAGGATCCCCTTCTCCAAGACCCCTGGCAGACCCTGCAGTCTCCACGCCCTGCCCCCACGCCCATCCCCCTGAGCCCCAAGCCTCTTCCTGAGACTTAGAGGCTGGCCCCCAGCTCCCATCTTGCTCCGGACTTCCCTTTTGGAAAACTGGTGAGTACCCTTCCTTGCCCCAGACTCCATCCCTGGGCACCAGCCACTCCAGGGAAGACCTGCCCAACTTGGCCCCAGGTTCTGGCCACCGGGCAGGTTCCCTGCTAGCCCCACCGGGAAGGATCCCCTTCTCCAAGACCCCTGGCAGGCCCTGCAGTCTCCACGCCCTGCCCCCACGCCCATCCCCCTGAGCCCCAAGCCTCTTCCTGAGACTTAGAGGCCGGCCCCCAGCTCCCATCTTGCTCCGGACTTCCCTTTTGGAACACTGGTCTGGCTGAACCAAGTGTGCGGATAAGGCCAGTAACGAACCACAAGGAGATGGGCAGACGTCAAGGCAGAAACATATACAACAAAATGAATAGCAATACAGCATCACCAGGCCCTAGCCCTCCTCCAACACCTAGACCTGAACATCAGAAATTGGAAGAAGCAGAAGAAAACAGCCTTATGAATGACATCATGAAGAAGCTAGAGGCTTGTGTAGAGGAAAAGACAAAAAAATGTGAAGAACGCTGTAAACAACTAGAGGAAAGGGCAAACAAATTAGAAGAAATCAATAAAGTCCTGGAAGAAAACAATAAAATACTGAGAGAAAATCAAGAAAAATCAATGAAACAAATGAAGGAAACAGTCCAAAACCTGAAAAGGGAAATAGAAAAAATGAAGAAGACACAAACAGAGGGAATGCTGGAAATAGAAAATCTGAGAAAACGATTGGGAACTTCAGATGCAAGTATAATCAACAGAATGCAAGAGATGGAAGAGAGGATCTCTAGCGTTGAAGATACAGTAGAAGAAATACATTCATCAGTCAAAGAAAACACTAAAGCCAACAAAGTCATGAACCAAAATGTCCAAGAAATTTGGGACACCATGAAAAGACCAAACCTAAGAATAATAGGGGTCGAAGAAGGAGAAGAATACCAACTCAAGGGCACAGAAAATATATTCAACAAGATCATAGAAGAAAACTTTCCCAACTTAAAGAAGGAAATGCCTATGAAGATACAAGAAGCTTATAGAACACCAAACAGACTAGACCCCCAAAAAAAGTCCCCTCGCCACATAATAGTTAAACAACTAAACGTACAGAATAAAGAAAGAATATTAAGAGCAGCAAAGGAAAAAGGCCAAGTGACATATAAAGGCAAACCCATCAGAATAACACCCGATTTCTCAATGGAGACTTTGAAAGCCAGAAGAACCTGGACAGATGTAATGCAGACACTAAGAGACCATGGATGTCAGCCTAGACTAATATACCCAGCAAAACTTTCAATCAACATAGATGGAGTGAACAAGACATTCCATGACAAAGCCAGATTTAAACAATACTTATCCACAAACCCAGCCCTACAGAAAGCACTAGAAGGAAAATTCCAACCTAAGGAAGTCAGATACACCCTCGAAAACACAGGCAACAGATAAAGCCACAGCAGTAAACCCCAACATATAGAAGTACCCACACATCACCACCAAAAAATAACAGGAATGAACAATCACTGGTCATTAATTTCCCTCAATATCAATGGACTTAATTCACCTATAAAAAGACATAGGCTTACAGAATGGATACAAAAGCAGGACCCATCTTTCTGCTGCATACAAGAAACACATCTCAAATTCGAAGATAGACACTACCTAAAAATAAAAGGCTGGGAAAAGACTTTCCAATCAAACGGTCTTAAGAAACAAGCGGGTGTAGCCATCCTGATATCCAGCAAAATAGACTTCAAACTAAAATCAATCAAAAGAGATCAAGAAGGGCATTACATACTCATCACAGGAAAGATCCACCAAGATGAAGTCTCAATTCTGAATATTTATGCCCCAAACACAAGGGCACCCACATATGTAAAAGAAACATTACTAAAGCTTAAATCACATATAAAACCCCACACATTAATAGTGGGAGACCTCAACACCCCACTTTCACCACTGGACAGATCTCCCAAATTGAAACTTAACAGAGAAATAAAGGACTTAACTGATGTCATGACTCAAATGGACTTAATCGATATCTACAGAACATTCCATCCTAACAAAAAAGAATATACCTTCTTCTCAGCACCCCATGGAACCTTCTCTAAAATTGACCACATACTTGGCCACAAAACAAATCTAAACAGATACAAAAGAATTGGAATAACCTCCTGTGTTCTATCAGACCACCATGGTCTAAAGTTAGATTTCAACAACAACAAAAACTACAGAAAACCTGCAATCTCATGGAAACTGAATAATACCAAACTGAATCACCAATGGGTTAAGGAAGAAATAAAGAAAGAAATTAAAGACTTCCTAGAGATCAATGAAAATGAAGGCACCACATATCCAAATTTATGGGACACTATGAAAGCAGTACTAAGAGGGAAATTCATAGCACTAAATGCCCACATAAATAAGTTGGAGAAATCTCACACTAGAGACTTAACAGCATACCTGAAAGCTCTAGAACAAGAAGAAGCACAGTCTCCCAGGAAAAATAGACGCCAGGAAATTATCAAAGTGAGAGCTGAAATCAATAAAATAGAAACAAAGAGAACAATACAAAAAATTAATGAAACAAAGAGTTGGTTCTTTGAGAAAATCAACAAGATAGACAAGCCCTTATCCAAACTAACCAAAAGACAGAGAGAGAGCATCCAAATCAACAAAATCAGAAATGAAAAGGGGGACATAACAACAGACATTGAGGAAATCCAGAGAATCATCAGGTCATACTTCAAAAACCTCTATTCGACAAAACTGGAAAACCTAAAAGAAATGGATAACTTTCTGGATAGGTACCACATACCTAAGTTAAATCAAGACCAGATAAACTATTTAAATAGTCCAATAACCCCTAACGAAATAGAAACAGTCATTAAAAGTCTCCCAACCAAAAAAAGCCCAGGACCAGATGGTTTCAGCGCAGAATTCTACCAGATCTTCAAAGAAGAGTTAATACCAATACTCTCTAAATTGTTCCACACAATAGAAACAGAAGGAACATTACCAAACTCCTTCTACGAGGCTACAATAACCCTAATTCCTAAACCAAACAAGGATACAACAAAGAAAAAGAACTACAGACCGATCTCCCTCATGAACATTGATGCAAAAATACTCAATAAAATACTGGCAGACTCCAAGAACACATCAAAACAATTATCCACCATGATCAAGTAGGATTCATTCCAGGGATGCAAGGGTGGTTCAACATACGAAAGTCCGTCAATATAATACACCATATAAACAAACTCAAAGAAAAAAACCATATGATCATCTCACTGGATGCAGAAAAGGCATTTGACAAAATCCAACACCCCTTCATGATAAAGGTATTAGAGCGATCAGGAATACAGGGAACATACCTAAACATAATAAAGGCAATTTACAGCAAGTCAACAGCCAACATCAAATTAAATGTAGAGAAACTCAAAGCAATTCCACTAAAATCAGGAACGAGGCAAGGCTGTCCACTCTCCCCATACTTATTCAATATAGTACTTGAAGTTCTAGCCAGAGCAATAAGACAACATAAGGAGATTAAGGGGATACAAATTGGAAAGGAAGAAGTCAAGCTTTCCCTATTTGCAGATGACATGATAGTATACTTGAGCGACCCCAAAGATTCCACCAAGGAACTGATACAGCTTATAAACACCTTCAGCAACATAGCAGGATACAAGATCAACTCAAAAAAATCAGTAGCCCTCCTATATACAATGGACAAAGAAGTGGAGAAGGAAATCAGAGATACATCACCCTTTACTATAGCCACAAATGACATAAAATACCTTGGGGTAACACTAACCAAGCAAGTGAAGGACCTATATGACAAGAACTTTAAGTCCCTGAAAAAAGAAATTGAAGAAGATGTCAGAAAATGGAAAGATCTCCCATGCTCATGGATAGGCAGGACTAACATAGTAAAAATGGCAATCTTACCAAAAGCAATCTACAGATTCAATGCAATCCCCATCAAAATACCAACACAATTCTTCACAGACCTGGAAAGAATAATACTCAAATTCATATGGAAAAACAAAAAACCCAGGATAGCCAAAGGAATCCTGTACAATAACACAACTTCTGGAGGCATCACGATCCCTGACTTCAAGCTCTACTATAGAGCTACAGTAATAAAAACAGCTTGGTACTGGCATAGAAACCGACATGTGGACCAATGGAATCGAATTGAAGACCCTGACATTAATCCGCACACCTATGAACATATAATTTTTGACAAAGAAGCCAAAAGTGCACAATGGAAAAAAGAAAGCATCTTCAACAAATGGTGCTGGCAAAACTGGATATCAACATGTAGAAGGCTGCAAATAGATCCATATCTATCACCGTGCACAAAACTTAAGTCCAAGTGGATCAAGGACCTCAACATAAATCCAGCTACTCTGAACCTGCTAGAAGAGAAAGTAGGAAGTAGTCTTGAACGCATTGGCATTGGAGACTACTTCCTAAATAGAACACCAGTAGCACAGACTCTGAGAGAAACAATCAATCAATGGGACCTTTTGAAACTGAGAAGCTTTTGTAGAGCAAAGGATATGGTCAACAACGCAAAGCGACAGCCTACAGAATGGGAAAAGATCTTCACCAACCCCACATCTGACAGAGGACTGATATCCAGAATATATAAGGAACTCAAGAAATTAGACATCAAAATGCCCAACAGTCCAATTAAGAAATGGGCTATAGAACTAAACAGAGAATTCTCAACAGAGGAAACTCAAATGGCCGAAAGACATTTAAGGAATTGCTCATCATCCCTAATCATCAGGGAAATGCAAATCAAAACAACTCTGAGATACCACCTTACGCCTGTCAGAATGGCTAAGATCAAAAACACTGAAGACACCTTATGCTGGAGAGGATGTGGAGCTAGGGGAACTCTCCTCCACTGCTGGTGGGAATGCAAGCTTGTACAACCACTTTGGAAATCAATATGGCGCTTTCTTAGAAAATTGGGAATCAATCTCCCCCAAGATCCAGCTATACCACTCTTGGGCATATACCCAAGAAATGCTCAACCACACCATAAGAGCACTTGTTCAGCTATGTTCATATCAGCATTGTTTGTAATAGCCAGAACATGGAAACAACCCAGATGCCCTTCAACTAAAGAATGGATAAACAAAATGTGGTACATATACACAATGGAATACTACTCAGCAGAGAAAAACAATGGCATCATGAGGTTTGCAGACAAATGGATGGATCTAGAAAAAATCATCCTGAGTGAGGTAACCCAGACTCAGAAAGACAAACATGGTATGTACTCACTCATAGCAGGATACTAGACATGAAACAAGGATGAATTGTCTGCTACTCACATCACCAGGGAGGCTACCCGGAAAACAGGACCCCAAGAAAGACACAGGGATCGCCCAATGACAGAGAAATGGAATGAGATCTACATGAACAGCCAGGACATGAGTGGGGGTAATGAAAGGCGAGGGTCGAGGGAAAGAGAGCTTGGGGGAGCGGGAGATCCCAGCTGGATCAACAACAGAGAGGGAGAACAAGGAATAGGAGACCATGGTAAATAAAGACCACATGAGAACAGGAAGAAGCAAAGTGCTAGAGAGGCCCACAGAAATCCACAAAGATACCCACACAACAGACTGCCGGCAATGGTCGAGAGACAGCCCGAACTGACCTACTCTGGTGATGGGATGGCCAAACACCCTAATTGTTGTGCTAGAAACCTCATCCAACTACTGAGGGATCTGGATGCAGAGATCCATGACTAGGCCCTGGGTGGATCTCTGGGAGTCCAATTAACGAGAATGAGGAGGGTTTATATGAGCGAGAATTGTTGAGACCAAGGTTGGATAAAGCACAGGGACAAATAGCCAAATGAATGGAAACACATGAACTATGAACCAATGGCTGAGGGGTCCACACTGGATCAGGCCCTCCGAATGGGTGAGACAGTTGATTGGCTTGATCTGTTTGGGAGGCATCCAGGCAGTGGGACCAGATCTTGTGCTCATTGCATGAGTTGGCTGTTTGAAACCTGGGGCCTATGCAGGATTGTTTGGCTCGGCCTGGGAGGAGGGGACTGAACCTACCTGGACTGAGTCTACCAGGTTGACCTCAGTCTGTGTGGAAGGCTTTGCCCTGGAGGAGATGGGAATGGGGGGGGGGCGTTGGGGGGAAGGTGAGGGGGTCGGGAGGGGGGAGAACAAGGGAATCCGTGACCGATATGTAGAACTGAATTGTATTGCAAAATAAATTAAAATAAATTAAAAAAAAAATAATAATAATAAAAAATGCTTCCACTACAGCCAGCCACGGTGGCTCACACCAGTAGATGTATCTTTTTTGACAAGAGGTTTGCTATGAGTTGGAGGCTAGCCTGAGGCTACATAATGAGACTCTGTCTAAAAAAATAAATACCAGCCGTGTGGTGGTGGCACACACCTTTAATCTCATCATTCCTGAGACTGAGGCAGGGGGATCTCTGTGAGTTCAAGGCCAGCTTAATCTACAGAGTGAGTTCCAGGACAGCCAGGGCTATACAGAGAAACCTTGTTTCAAAAATAAAAATAAATAAAAATACCTTCTATTACCTTTAACTATTGGCAACTCTGTGCCAGGAGGCTGGAATTAGTTCAACTCTTTTCAAGGAAACTCAGAATCTTAAAACTCCAGAACACATGGGCAAAAAGCCCCATGGGAGATATCTTTAGCCAAGGAAAAGTAGAATCAGAGAGTATTGAGAAGGAAGCTCCCTCCTTGACTTTAAAAAAAGGCCAGAAGGGACCGTTTCTCAACTACTAACTTACAAATGATTGAAAACAACACTGTGTAGGGTTTTATTCTATTGCTGTCATACAAACAGCCTGCCAAAAGCTATGTAAGGAAGGGTTTGTTTTGGTCCACAGCTCTGAATAGAGTCCATCATGTCGGGGAAGTCACAGTGGCCAGAGCTTGGAGCCGCTGGTCACATGACATCCACAGTCAAGAAGCAGAGAGCAACAAATCCAGGGCTCAGCTAGCTTTCTCCTTTTGATGCAGCCTGGGACCCAAGTTGAAAGACAACCCACTTTTATTATAGATCTTGTCTCAATTAAGTTAATCAACATAATTCCCCACAGACAGGCCCAAAAGTTATCTAATCCCTCACAGGTGTGCCTAGAGGCTTGCCTTCATGGGTGAGTCCTGTAAGTTGAGGACACCACCAACCACATGTAAGGTCCCTCCTTGCTCTGGCATCTTGTCAGTATACAACTGCTTTTAGTAGCTTGGAGAAATGGCTTCGCAGTTAGGAGCACTGGCTAGGGTGGGTGCGGTGGCACACTTTTAATACCAGCACTAGGGAGGCAGAGACAAGTAGATATCTGTGAGCTTGAGGCTATCCTGATCTACAAAGCAAATTCCAGGCCAGCCAGAGCAACAACAATGAAATCCTATCAAAAGAGGAGGAGGAGGAGGAGGAGGAGGAGGAGGAGGGAGGGAGGGAGGGAGGGAGGAAGGGAGGGAGTTAAGGAAGGAAGGAAGGAAGGAAGAAAGAAAGAAAGAAAGAAATTAACTGTTGTAGCTACTTTTGCTGCCTGGGTCTCCACTGTGCTAGCTGTAGTAACCAATTATGAAATGGTAATCCCAGAAACATTAGCAGCGGTGGCCGCCACTGCTATAACAGCAACAATGGCAGCAGCGATGTCAAATTCTCTTCTGGGGCGTGTGGGCATCCACTGGCATGGATACAACTCCAGGAACACGAACTGCCAAGGCCCATTTTTCTTGATCCCAGCATGATTTAAGCTGGTAACTCTTCTGTAGAATCTAACCGCATGGCTACAGTTCCTGGGCTTACGTTAATGCTTGCCAAGGCTGGCCATATTGGGCTTTCAATCTCCATTGGCATCAGAAGGGAAGAGTTTTTCACGAAGGCCCAATATGTCTCTGCCATGTTGGGCTTCAGTAGCAGCTACAGGGCACACACAGAACTCAGGAATCCAAAGAGGAACATCATTGTCCTGAGGAAAGACATAAACAGAACCCCGGGCCCACACCAACACCAGATCGGGTCTCCTCCAAGTGTCAGTAGAAAGATCCTTCCATTGCTCCAGAAGGTGCTTTGCATCAGGAGCCCACAACATGTCTCTTTAATGATTTCTAACATAGGAAGGAGACAGGAAGCCCTCTTCCTTAAAAATAAAAAAATAAAAAATAAAAATGCTTTCCTGGCACCTAATGAAACCAACACCAGTCAAATGGGAATTCTCAAAGCAGTAGCATCACAAAGTATATGATCTGATTGGCTGTAGCCTCAGCTGTTGGATGGAGCTCAGGATATAGAGTAGACCAAAACACAAACACTGGTCTCATCAGAAAGGTAGTAAGGGGGCTAGTGAGTTGGTGAACGACGTTAATCCCACCACTCAAAAGGCATAGTAGGCAGATCTCTGTGAACTCTAGGAGAGCCTGGGCTACTAACTAGAGAGAATACAAAAATAACAAAAAAAAGAAGCCAAAAAGAAAGAAAAAAATGAACCTGGCAGTGGTGGTTTCTGTATTCATCACAGTTTTGGAGATCATGATATCTATGTACTGAGAAATCAGTAACATGCAGAGATGACCAAGTATCAGTGAAAGTTCCAGTATAAGCATGCCGCCACTGCCACATCACCTCAAAGATAAATGCACCTAGAGCTCACAAATACTTCGGGCTAGAAATTGCAGACCTGAATTGCAGCCTGGAGAAGAATGTTGATTTCCTGATGGTTGATTTGAAGGAGAAAATATCTCTTACACATTTTTTGAGACAGGGTCTATGTAGCCCTGAATGGCCTGGAACTCTCCAGGATGGCCTCAAACTCAGAGATCAGTCTGCCTCTGCCTCCCCAGTACTAGGATTAAAGGTGTGCACAACCACACCCAGTTTTATTTCTTTTATTTTTGAGACTATTGAAAAGACCAAGCAGACACCATTAACAGACTGCTCAGTCTTCTCTCAGAGATCAGGCCTCAACTTCAGTTTCCTGAGACTAAGCAAGCAGTTTCTGGTAGGGCCATGAACAAAGGAAAATTAATCACAGGTGCCCCTGCCAGAAGGGAAAGGGAGATAGGACACACCAAGCCTGGGCCACTGAGTCAGACCCCACAGTCAGTACATGGTAGGCCAGCCAGCCTCCATGGCAGCTCAAGGACAAGTCATTGCCAGCCCCAAAATAGAAAACTGTAACCCCCACCTAACCCTAGCCAATTAAAAGTTACTAACATGATTGCCACTCTCATAAACTAATCCTGAGTCTGTTCTTATGTAGTCTGTAGACCCCAAGAACCTCCACCTGTGTTACCCTCTATAAAAACACTACCCCATTGCTACTCTGGGTCTCTCCTGCTCTGCTGCTGCATCAGACAGACGTACAGGCTCTGGTTAACTCGAAACAGTAAAAAGACTCTGCGTTTGCATCGGATTTGGTATCTTGATGATCTTTGGGGGACTCTGGGTACAACACTTATAATTACATTATTTTACACCTTCCCTTTCCTCTCTCCAAAGCCTCTCATATACCCCTCCTTGATCTTTCAAATTCATGGCCTTTTTTCATTAGCTGTCTTTACATGCATACATGGATATACAATATATTCCTAAATAAACACTCAGTCTGTTTTCCCTCTACCTCCTAAGCCCTAAAATGTGAAATTATCAAATCAAAAGCAAATGATACTCCCCTTTGAGAGTAGTTAGGTTGCTTTCTTCTTCTAGTCAGACTCACAAGTGTTTTCTACTGTAAAACTGATCTAATTCCTGTTCAGCAGTTGGCAGGGTGAAACTAATGAAATTAGCTCCAAAGGATGTTCCAGATTCAAACATTTTTCTGAAACTTCTCCCATTTTCACTCTGGTCCAAAACATGATGCCTCTCTCCTAGTCTAAGGCAATGAAGTCCTTGTGAGATGCAGGCTGCTGAGGAGCAGTGTGAAGAGGAAGTGACTGAGGAAGAAAACACTTTGCAGCTCTCTGGTGAGTGATCAACAGGAGGAGAGCACTGCTCTGAATGGAGTCAGGAGACCCTTGTCATTAACTTACTGACGGATCCTCCCAATCGCTGTCCAAGCCCACCCCCAAACAGCTGGCAGTCAGAGATAATTCGGGCAGCTCATTTTCACCAGGCTCAGTGCCCTGACCGTCCACCCTGGCTACGTCAACAAACCGTCCCCATCTGAATCCCTACATCCACTCTTCTCTACTCCCTTGTGATTTAAGGATAGAGACTCCTAAACCTCCTGAGAAGGTTCGTCTGCAGAACCTGCGTTTTAGGCACATAGAGGGTAGCCTACCAGGCTTTCCATTTTTAAGCTGATTGTATCATGTTCCCAGTCCCCTTCTTTGTACTAGGAATCCTAGGAGACAATATAGTCTGTCCAGACCTAGGAACATAGCTTGCAGAGATATTGGGTTGGTAAGTTTATCCAAAGGAAATAAATGAGCAGAAAAGGCATTTCACACTAGGTAAAATATTTACTGGATGCTTGCTATCAAACCATGTCTTATACTTAGGAGACTTCCCTCAGAGAGCAACAGGATAGTACACCAATACAAGTCACTTTATTATCCTCTATGTTTTTTCTTAAATGTTGGTGAGAATTCTCATATCCTACTTTCCCAGGGGAGATCAGTCTTAAGTGGTTTCTTTCAGCCTGTTAGGTATAGATAGTCCCCTAAAGAATGATCCTAATTAGTCTTGACAATAAAAATCCAGAGTCAGATATTGAGAATGAAAGCTGAAAGATCAGAGAAGCAGAGCAGCAGCCAGCCACTTAAAACTTCTTCCCTCTACAAATCCTCAAGCCAAATGGAGGACCAAGTTCTGTCTCTGCCCAACTTATATTCCTGTCTCCGCTTCCCTAGAGCTGGGATTAAAGGACTGCATAACTACCATCTGGCTCTGGTTCTCTTTTAGATTGCTTCAGTTTTATGTAGCCCAGGGAAGACTTGAACTCCTGATCTCCCTACTTCCTTCCAAGTGTGGGATTAAAAGAGTGTGCCACAACCAGGTGATGGCATTAAATTCCAGCACTTGGGAAGCAGAGGAAGGCATATCTCTGTGAGTTTGAGGCCAGCCTGGTTTACAGAGTGAGATCCACAAAAGGAACAAAGCTACATAAAGAAACCCTGTCTTGAAAGAGAGACAGACAGACAGACAGACAGAGAAATGTATGCTACCACTGCTTAGACTCTATGGATAGTGGCAAGCTTCCTCCTCTAATCTCCAGGCAAGATGTATTGTTCAGAAACCAAAAAAGATATGACAAATCAGGCCACATATGTATGTCAGCATGCTGAAAGAGGCATCCAAGTCAGCATTGGTCAGGGGTTGGTTCCGGACAAGATGCAACATCGCTTGACCTGGAAAGGGAATGTGGAACAATGGTGAAGTGAGGCTCAGGATTGGAACCAAGATTTCCTTGGGGACATGATAGGGGAAGAATTCAGACAAGCCCAGGCCTTCCCAGGTCATCTATTAATCTCCCCATGATCTTAGAGATTTGAGAAAATGAAAATGGCTGTAAACTAAAACTGTTTCCCTTAGAATGGACTTTGAGCAGCATCTGGAATTCCCAAAGTCCTGGGAGGCTCAATCAGAATTTATGGTGCCATCCAACTATTACTTGTCAGGCAGGCAACCCTCAAACGCATATCTGTCAAAGTCACCTACCTCGGGTCTGGTAGTAAGCTTGCTGGCTCCCCACACTCCGAATCATATCCATCAACCACCTCTTTGCTCTGAGTGGTCCAACCACAGTGACTCGAGTCTGGCCTGAGGCTGTAAACCACCTCTCCAGTTGAATGAGGGTGTTGCTGTGTACTTCGATGCATCTGAGGTATAAGTCTTCAGGGCCTGTGCAGAGATTTAAAAGAGGACTGGTAAGCCACTAGGAATTGATGCTATGTAAGGAGACTGGTATTGGGTGGAAGTTACCTCCAAGATTAAAATCTGTTCTGAGTTGTAAAGACAGTCCAAGGTAAAGAAGAGATAGAAAAATAGGGTGTGGTAGTCACTGTGGTGCACTCCTTTAATGCTGGCACTCAGAGCACAGAGACAGACAGATCCGGGTGAGTTCAAGGCCAGCCAGGGCTATATAGAGAGGCACTATCTCAAAAAAAAAATGAAAAATCAAACAAAATGTTCAAGAGCCCGGACAGTTACACAATCCATCCTGCAGGAAAGTACCTTAAGACAAAAGAAATAAGCAACTTCTGGAAGTCCCTAAATATTGAAAAGCTACACAAGGATCTGACTACATCCAGTACTTAAGCAAACTGGGAGGTGGTCAAACACACCTTTAATCCCAGAACTCAGGAGGAAGAGGCAGAGGGATATCTTGATCTACTGAGCAGTTTCCAGGAAAGCCAAGGCTACACACAGAAACTCTGTCTCAAAAGAACAAAACAAAAAGGGTATGTAAGCAGTAAAGACTGTCAGTAGTCAGGCTGAGGCAGACAGAGCTGTGGAGAAACACAGTCCAACAAGTCTGAAAGAAGCAGAGACCAGCTGAGCCCCTGGGAAAGATCACCCATCCGCCTGTTGAGCTGCCTGCTGGCTGTTCAGTGTGCTCCAGGTTCCCCAGCTCTCACTCATGCTGGGTGGGCTTTAGTGATACAGCTGTCTTGGAGTCATTTCTGCTCCTGTGGGTAACCCCTCACTTCTACCCCTAAGGAGCCCCAATAAATCTCATTGGTTCACCAAGTTCTACTGATGGCTTTCTTTGCTGTTATGGGTTCCGTCTCCGGGGTTGCCCACATCTCCCCAGGAATGGTGTCACACAACAACTGGGAATCTGGGACAGACTGCACAAAAGGAGAAGATTGGAAAACCATGAAAGAGGGGAAGAAAACGTAGGAAAGGCCACCTACCAAATATGTGCTCTTCCTGGGCTTCATCTATGAATGTCACAAGTGGGGCATCAAAGTTTTCAGGCAATGTCCACCAGGCATTCTCATTGACACCATCCATTTCCATCTCAAGAGCTCTCCTACTTCAGAATAAGGCAAGTGCAAGCAGCTGACTGTCCAATGTAGTTGTGAAGAAGGGCCCAGGCTCTGGCTTATATACTCACACCTAAAGCCCAACCCTTGACCCACCTTAGGGTAAAGGATTCATCCCTAAGTATCTCCTATTCATCCAACCAATCAGCTGTTGGCTTAGTCTTTTAGTACAGTGAGGTCATTCTTCAGTGCCCAGGAATTCTAATTTTCTTCTAGGTAATCTTAAAGGTGCTTGAGGAAGTCTCCTGATATCACCTAGAAAAGTGGATGAGGTCTGGGTGGTGTTGGTGCACCCCATTAATCCCAGCACTTGGGAGGCAGAGGCAGGTGGATCTCTGTGAGTTCAAGGCCAGCCTGGGCTACAGAGTGAGTTCCAGGACAGGCTCCAACGCTACATGGAGAAACCCTGTCTCAAAAAAGCCAAAAAGAAAAAGTGGATGAGGGATAAATGTGCAGGAGCAGGAAGGTCCTTGGTGGGTGCTACATCTGTTTGTTTCTTTTTTGTTTTATCTTGTTTCCTTTGAGACAAGGTCTCTCTACATAGCTCTGTCTGTCCTGGAACTTACTAGGTACATCGGGCTGGTCTCATTCTCTCAGAGATCCACCCATCTTTTCCTCTACAGTTCAGGGATTAAGGTCCTGAGCCACCAAGCCAGCACCCTTACTGCCCTTCTTATAAATTCAGTGTTTGTGGGTAAGTCTAGTCTACATCCCTAGTTCCTATAGGTTGGTGGCATTTATTATTTAATTGATAATTTCGTATTTTACAGTTTAGGGGGTAGAGGAAAAACATGCTGAGCTCATTATACAGAAATATATATTCCTGTGATGACAGCTAATGAAAAATGTCCATGAAATTGAAAGAGATCAAGGAGGGGCATGTGAGAGGGTTGGAATGGAAGAAAGAGAAGGAGTAAAATGGTGTAATCATATAATACTCCCCAAAATAAGAGAAATAAACTCAGAAAAGGGGGTGCATGCCTTTAATTGTAACACTGGGGAGGCAGAGATAGGCAGACCTGTGAGTTGGAGCCCAGCCTGGAGGAGTTTCAAGATGCAGAAGATGTTTTTTTCCTTCAGTGGATTTTCACACCAACCACTAGCAAGTCAACGTTCTTTCTCCACGTTGCAGTGCAGGTCTCTAAATTCCAGTCTGATGTTGTGTGCTGTCAGCATCTAGGTGCATGGATGTTTGAAGCACCATTGTAAAGATGGCAGCTTTTTCTGATGCTTGGTCATCTCTGGCAAGTTACTGATTTCTCAGTGCTCAGATTTATCAGGCATTATTTATAGCAACGGTAACCACCTTGGCCAGGATAATTTCTTTTTCTTTCTCTTTAACTCTCTTTGTTTGTTTGTTTGTTTGTTTCATTTCATTTAAGACAGGGTCTCACTAATGTAGGTCTGGCTGTCCTGGAACTCACAGGGGTCCTCTGCCTCTGCCTCCTGAGTGCTAGGATTAAAGGTGTGCTTCTCCACCCAGCCTTTCAAGAAATGTTTGCGTTTGATATAAAAAAAAATTAGTAACTACAAGGTCTTGGGGAATTTGTTGTCATTGTTCACATCTAATTTTAATTTTTTTTTTTTTTTTTTTTTTTTGGTTTTTCAAGACAGGGTTTCTCTGTATAGCTTTGCGCCTTTCCTGGAACTCACTTGGTAGCCCAGGCTGGCCTCGAACTCACAGAGATCCACCTGGCTCTGCCTTCCGAGTGCTGGGATTAAAGGCGTGCGAAACCATCGCCCGGCTAATTTTTCTTTTTTATTAAGTGTTTATTTGTTTGTTTGTTTGTTTGTTTGTATTTTTTGTTTGACTTATTTTTTTTTGTTTTTGAGACAATATTTCCCTGTGTAACTTAGTGCCTTTCGTGGATCTCACACTGTAGACCATGCTGGCCTAGAACTCACAAAGATCTGCCTGCCTCTGCCTCCAGAGGGCTGGGATTAAATGTGTGTAGCACCACCCACTGCCGGGCTAAGAATTTATTTATTTATTTATTTATTTATTTATTTATTTATTTATTTACTTACTTACTTACTTACTTACTTACTTACTTATTTATTTACTTATTTATTTACTTTTAATTACACTCATGTTATTGATTACATTCCTGGTATTCATGGATTACATTCACGGTATTCATTCAATATTTATGATATTCATGAATGACATTAATTGTATTATATTGTATTGATTTATTACATTCATGATATTATTTCCTAATACTACTCTCCATTCGTGGGACTCATCCATCACACTAAACAGACATTCTGTACTTAAGAAATCATTGCTCTATATTTCTTTCTTCTACATCTTGAGACAATGTCTAATCTTTCTGTCTCTATGATTTGTATATTCTGTATATGTCATGTAATACAATTCTATAGTTTTTGTCCTTTTTTTGAAGGTGAAAAGATTTTATGTACAACTGCAGGAGAAATAATACAGATAGCTTGAACTTAAAATCAGGTTATACTTCAAAAGTCCAGGATTATTTTCAAAAGTACAGTATTTTCTCTGTAGAATATAGTAAATACGAGCCTGGCGGTGGTGGAGAACACCTTTAATCCCAGTAATCGGGAGGCAAGGCCAGGTGTATCTCTGTGAGGTGGAGGTCAACCAGGTCAGAACCCAAAAACAATATCAAGAATCAGGCCACATATGTATGCCAGCATGCTGAAAGAGTCATCCAAGTCAGCGTTGGTCAGGGGTTGCTTCTGGACAAGATGCAACATCTTTTCACCTAGGGAGAGAATGTGGAACAATGGTATACTGAGGCTCAGGACTAGGAACCAAGATTTCCTTGGGGATATGTTTGGGGAAGAATTCAGATAGCCCAGGTCCACCCAGGTGATCTATTCACACCTCCCTAGGATCTTAATGACTTCAGGAAATGAAAATGGCTGTAACCTAAAAGTGTTTCCCTTAGAATGGACTTTGAGCAGCATCTGGATTCCCACAGTCCTGGGAGGCTCAATCAGAATTTATGGTGCCATACAACTGTTATTTGTCAGGCAAGCAACCCTCAAACGCATATCAGTCAAAGTCACCTACCTCGGGCCTGGTGGTAAACTTGCTGGCTCCCCACACTCCGAATCATATCCATCAACCATCTCTTTGCTCTGAGTGGTCCAACCACAGTGACTCGAGTCTGGCCTGAGGCTGTAAACCACCTCTCCAGTTGAATGAGGGTGTTGCTGTGTAGCTCGATGCTTCTGAGGTGTAAGTCTTCGTGGCCTGAGCACAGAAGATATAACCAAAGGATTTATAAGCCACTAGCATTTTTTGTATGTGAGGAGGCTGGTATTGAGTGGCAGTTACCTCCAAGTTGAAAACCTGATCTGAGTGAAGTTGTAAAGACAGTGGATGTTGAAGAAGAGATAGAAGAACAGGGTGTGGCAGTCACTGTGGTGCACTCCTTTAATGCCAGCATTCGGAGCAAAGAGACAGACACATCCTTGTGAGTTCAAGGCCAGCCTGGTTTATAAAGCTAGTTCCAGGCCACACAGGGCTATATAGAGAGGCACTATCTCAAAAAAAAAAAGTAAAGAGCAAACAAAATGTTCAAGAACCAGGGCAGTTATATACTTCATCCTGCAGGAAAGCCTGTTAAGACAGAAGAAACAAGCAACTTCTGGAAGTCCCTCAAAATTGACCAGCTTCAGGAAGATCTGACCTCACCAAGTGTACTTAAGCAAACTGGGAGGTGGTCAAACACACCTTTAATCCTGGCACTCAGGAGGCAGAGGCAGGGGGATAACTTCATCTACAGAGCAGATTCCAGGACAGCCAAGGCTACACACAGAAACTCTCTCTCAAAATGACAAAACAAAAAGGGTATGTAAGCAGTAAAGACTGTCAGTAGTCAGGCTGAGGCAGACAGAGCTGTGGAGAAACACAGTCCAACAAGTCTGAAAGAAGCAGAGACCAGCTGAGCCCCTGGGAAAGATCACCCATCCGCCTGTTGAGCTGCCTACTGGCTGTTCAGTGTGCTCCAGGTTCCCCAGCTTCTCTGGGCTCTCACCCATGCTGGGTGGGCTTTAGTGACACAGCTGTCTTGAGGCATTTCTGCTCCTATGGGTAACTCCTCACTCCTTATCCTAAGGAACCCCAATAAATCTCATTGGTTCACCAAGTTCTACTGATGGTTTCCTTGGATATTATGGGCTCCCTCTCCAGGGTGAGTACATACTTGCCCACATCTCCCCAGGAATGGTGTCACACGCAACTAGGAATCTGGGAAAGACTGCACCAAAGAAGAAGGTGGGAAAACCATGAAAGAGAGGAAGAGAACATAGGAAAGGCCACCTACCAAATATGTGCTCTTCCTGGGCTTCATCTATGAATGTCACAAGTGGGGCATCAAAGTTTTCAGGCAATGTCCACCAGGCATTCTCGTTGAAACCATCCATTTCCATCACAAGATCTCTCCCACTTCAGAATAAGGCAAGTGCAAGCAGCTGATTGTCCAATGTAGTTGTGAAGAAGGGCCCAGGCTCTGGCTTATATACTCACTCCTAAAGCCCAACCCTAGACCCACCTTAGGGTAAAGGATCAATCCCTAACTTATCCTATTAATCCAACCAATCAGCTGTTGGCTTAGTCTTTTAGTACAGTGAGGTCATCTTTAGTGCCCAGGAATTCTAATTTTCTTCTAGGTAATCTTAAAGGTGCTTGAGTAAGTCTCCTGAGCATCAACTAGAAAAGTGAATGAGGTCTGGGTGGTGGTGGTGCAGGCCTTTAATCCCAGCACTTGGGAGGCAGAGGCAGGTGGATCTCTGTGAGTTCAAGGCCAGCCTGGGCTACAGAGTGAGTTCCAGGACAGGCTCCAACGCTACATGGAGAAACCCTGTCTCAAAAAACAAAAACAAAAACAAAAACAAGCAGAAGAGGGTCGAATGTGCAGGAGCAGGAAGGTCCTCTGTGGGTACTATATCTGTTTGTTTCTCTTTTGTTTTATTTTGTTTTGTTTGAGACAAGGTCTCTCTACATAGCTCTGGATGTCCTGGAACTTACTCTGTACATCGGGCAGGTCTCAGTCTCACAGATATCCGCCCATCTTTTCCTCCACAATGCAGGGATTAAAGACCTATATCAGCAAGCCAGCACAATTACTGCCCTTCTTATAAAATCAGTGTTTGTGTGTAAGCCTAGTCTACATGCCTAGTTCCAATAGGATGTGGCATTTATTATTTATTTGATAATTTCAAATTTTTGAGCTTAGTGGGTAGAGTAAAAACTTGCTGAGGTGGTTATATAGAAGTATATATGTATATACATATATATATATATGTATATATATATATATACATATATATATATATGTCTCTAAAGACAGCTAATGAAAAAAGGCTATGAGTTTGAAGGAGATCAAGGAGGAGTATGTGAGAGGGTTTGGAGGGAAGAAAGAGAAGTGGTAAAATTTCGTAATTATATTATACTCCCCAAAATAAGAGAAATAAAGTCAAAAAGGGGGATGCATTCCTTTTTTTTTTTTTTTTTTTTTTGGTAAACTTGCTATTATATCCCCATTTTATTTATTTTTTTTTTAATGCCAAATGCGGTTTATTGAAGGGTGGAGGAGGTCTTGAATACAGGCTTACAGCACAATGGGAGAACCCCAGAGGGCAGAAGTTTGCTACAGATGTTTTATAATCTTGCAACTAAGCTGTTAATGCCCATTATGCAGGATACATAGACAAGGAACTTCTCTTAAGCATTCAGGACGTTGAAACCGGGCAGGGAATTAGCATAGGGAGGATATCAAGGTCAAGGTCAGCAAGCAAGGCAACAGTCATCCAAAACGGGGGCCAGGGCCCTACAGGTCCCCCTTTTACTAATAAATTAGTTTCTGACTTAGGTTTCGTGGGACATCAGCAGGTCACCTTACCCATCATGGAGACGCCTGCCCAGGCCACACAGGCGCTCTATCTTAGGTTGGTGAGCACCCCCCAGGCATTACCCATCTCTGAATACTCATTATCATACTCAGGCTCAATATCAGGCTCAATCGTGTGTGAGCTGCAGAGTTAACTGCTGCCAAACATCTCAATGTGGCTCTGGGCTTGCAATCTGTGTGTTCGACACAGAAAAGACCAACAGAAGTCCTAACCTACCCATAGCCAGTAGTCTAAAGGCAAATGAGCCATTCCCTTCTTTAACGAGCCTTGCTGCAAATTGGAGTCCTTGTAAAATGGTATCCCAAAGGCAAATGGAACTTGAGTTTATAAATTTATAATTTTAAAAGCCATCAAAATGTATATAACTATTGAATTAAATTTATCATGCCCAATAGAATGAAAGATTAATTAACTGTGGTAGCTACTTTTGCTGCCATGGTCTCCACAGTGCTAGCTGTAGTAAGCGATTATGAAATGGTAATCCCAGAAACAGTAGCAATGGTGGCTGCCTCTGCTATAACAGTAACAACAGCAGCAGCGATGTCAAATTCTCTTCTGGATACAACTCCAGGAATGCGAACCGCCAAGGTCCATTTTTCTTGATCTCAGCATGACTTAATCAGGCAGCTCTGCAAAAAAAACAACTAAGAACCATAAAGAAAAAACAGGCAGCTCACAAGGAGCATAACTAATGGTCTTATAATGGCTACATTTAGGCTGATAAATTTTTTTTTTTTTTTTTTTGGTTTTTCGAGACAGGGTTTCTCTGTGTAGCTTTCTGCTTTTCCTGGAGCTTACTTGGTAGCCCAGGCTGGCCTGGAACTCACAGAGATCTGCATGGCTCTGCCTCCCAATTGCTTGGATTAAAGGCATGTGCCACCACCACCCGGCTGGGTGTATGTCTTTGATCCGAACGCTGGGGAGGCAGAGACAGGCAGACCTCTGAGTTTGAGCCCAGCCTGGAGAGTTTCAAGATTCAGAAGATGTTTTTTTCCTTCAGTGAAGTTTCACACCAACCATTAGCAAATCAACATTCTTTCTCCAGGCTGCAGTGCAGGTCTCTAAATTCTAGTCTGAATGTTGTGTGCTGTCAGCATCTAGGTGCATGGATGTTTGAAGCACCATTGTAAAGATGGCCTGCTTATTATACTGCAGCTTTTTCTGATGCTTGGTCATCCCTGGCAAGTTACTGATTTCTCAGTGCTCAGATTTATCAGGCATTATTTATAGCAACGGTAACTACCTTGGCCAGGATAATTTCTTTTTCTTTCTCTTTAACTCTCTTTGTTTGTTTGTTTGTTTGTTTGTTTCATTTCATTTAAGACAGGGTCTCTCTAATGTAGGTCTGGCTGTCCTTGAACTCACAGGGATTCTTCTGACTCTGCCTCCTGAGTGCTAGGATTAAAGGTGTGCTTCACCACCCAGCCTTTGAAGAAATGTTTGTGTTTGTTAGAAAAATATTAGTAACTACAAGCTCTTGGGGAATTTGTTGTCATTGTTCACATCTAATTTTTCTTTTTCTTTTTTTCTTAAGTTTTTATTTATTTATTTGTTTGTTTGTTTGTTTTATTTACTTATTGGTTTTTGAGACAGAGTTTCTCTGTGTAGCTTTGTACCTTTCCTGGATCTCGCACTGTAGACCAGGCTACCATCAAATTCACAAAGATCTGACTGCCTCTGTCTCCGGAGTTTTGGGATTAAACGTGTGGCCATCACCTCCGGGCTAAGTTTTTATTTATTTTAATTACACTCATGATATTAATTACATTGTGGTATTTGGATTACATTCTCAGTATTCATTCAATAATTATATTTATGGTATTCATTAATTACATTAATTGTATTGATTTATTACTTTCATGATATTATGTCCTGATACTACTGTCCATTTGTGGGACTTTTCCATCACACAAAACAGACATTCTGTACTTAGGAAATCATTGCTCTGTATTCCTTTCTTCTCCATCTTGAGATAACGTCTAATCTTTCTGTCTCTATAAATTTATATATTCTTTGTATTTCATGTAATACAGTCCTATAGTAAATGTCCTTTTTAATGTAAAAATATTTTATGTACAACTGCAGGAGAAATAATACACAGATAGCTTGAACACAAAAACAGGTTATAATTTAAAAGCCCAGGGTTATTTTAAATAGTAAAATATTTTCTCTGTAGAAAATAGCATAAATGATAACATTTCCCAATAAGCCCTTTTAAGCCAAATGATAGTTGAATTATATATATAAATATTGATTAGATTCTGGGATACAGAAGAAACCTATCTTCATCTGTTCAGAGAGCTATGTTTTACTGAAGTTGTGTAAGTGAGACTCCTATTCATCTTCTCATTCACTGTTTGATTTTCAGCAGACATTTTTCTATAGGCTAATACATAATATAAAAAGATTTTAGCCTCCCCTCCTGAAAGTATGGCCAGCATTTTCTTTCATCAGCTTGATACAATACAAATTTTATCCTAATAGTGAAATGTTTCACTAAAGCTTGCCCAGTGATTGGGCAAAATCAAAACTTATTATAAGCCACAGTCATTCATATCTAATATTTCTTTCCTTTTATTTTATTTTACATTTTATTTAAAGCTTTTTTTCTTTTTTTTTTTAACCAGAGACATGGTTGAAATTCAGAGGCTGTCTCTGAGAAGGGAGTAGCCACACTTATATCCTATCACTTAAGCTCCTAAGCCCTGAGCATGAATAGCCCCAAGGTAGGGTGGGTGCAACAGGAGTAATGTCAATTTATTGCTTTATCTTATTCTATCTAGTTAGTTCACTAGTCTACTAAAGTCTAAGACTCAGAGGCCCTTTTAATCTCGGAGATTAATGCCCTCTAAAATCTATAAATGTAAATATTGTCCTTTGTTCCATCGGTTGCTATTGGATGTATTATCCCAGTTCCACAGTTTCATCTGCTGTGAGTGCCCTGACTATTAAAGGACATGAATCTATTATTTGCAAACAAATCCAGAGAGTTGTTCTTTTTTTTTATGAGCATATTTAGTGGTTAATTTTTTAATTCTTTTTTTAAATTTTATTTTACAATACAATTCAGTTCTACATATCAGCCATGGATTCCCTTGTTCTTCCCCCTCCCGCCCCTCTCACCTTCCCCCCACCCCCACCCCCCATTCCCACCTCCTCCAGGGCAAAACCTCCCCCAAGGACTGAGATCAACCTGGTAGACTCAGTCCAGGTAGGTCTAGTCCCCTCCTCCCAGGCCGAGCCAAACAATCCTGCATAGGCCCCAAGTTTCAAACAGCCAACTCATGCAATGAGCACAAGATCTGGTCCCACTGCCTGGATGCCTCCCAAACAGATCAAGCCAATCAACTGTCTCACCCATTCAGAGGGCCTGATCCAGTTGGTGACCCCTCAGCCATTGGTTCATAGTTCATGTGTTTCCATTCGTTTGGCTATTTGTCCCTGTGCTTTATCCAACCTTGGTTTCAACAATTCCAGAGAGTTGTTCTTTAACCTCTGACACAAAATAAATAACAAATATATTTTTTAAATATCCATCTTGGATGGGCGCCTTATGAGACTTAGGAGTCTCTGTAGGCAGGTGGATCTCTTAGTTTGAGGCCAGCCTGGTCTACATAATGAGTTTCAGGACAGCCAGAGCTATGTAATAGAGAGACCCAGTCTCCAAAAAAAAAAAAAAAAAAAAGGAAAAGAGAGAAAGAAAGAAGGAAAATGCCTGCCTTTTCCTCCTCTTCAGTTTGCAGAGTTCCAACATATAGCACTGTGGAGACTCACTCAGCACCTGCTGAAGTCCCATTCTATTAGTGTCCATAGGCATCTTGATGCACACTGAACTATCAATTCATCGGACAGGAAACGGATTGCTCATTGAATACTATGCCATGGTCAAATACAATACTGCTCATAACTAGAAAAACATATTCTTACTTCTATTAATAAACTTCAAGAACAGACATTTCAAATTTTATCCTAATAGTGAAATGTTGCACTAAGGCTTGCCCAGTGATTGGGCAAAATCAAAACTTATTATAAGTCACAGTCATTCACATCTAATATTTCTTTCCTTTTATTTCATTTAAAGCTTTTTTTCTTTTCTTTTCTTTTTTTTTTTGTTTTGTTTTGGTGACATGATATGTCACCAAATCCAAAAGAAACTGTTCTAGAAAGCTGTTGCTTTTTCTTCTAGCCCTCTCCCAAAACTGACTGCACAATAATGTCACAGAGGCAGCCATGAATAATAAAATAAAGATCTTGCCCCACCAGAGGCTGTGCATCTTTCTAAACCCACCATGGAGCATTCATTCATTTAGATCCCTAGGACCTCAAAAGAGACAACTTCTGGGTCGTATTCCCTAGTTGTATTATTACTATTGATTTGGAGGGCTTGCTTCAGATGTATCTGGGGGCTGGTTTGACACAGGATCTCAGATGTATCCCATGTTGGTCTCAGGCCTTAGATGACCCTCTGGGCTCAGCTTCCCTTAGGCTGTTGATACAAGCTTGCATAACAACACAAGCTATTTTGGTTTGGTGAGACAAAATCTGGCTATGCCTGGCAGGCTGGTCCAGAAATCAAGGTCCAGGCCGGGTAGTGATGTTGCACGCCTTTAATCCCAGTGCCTAGGAGGCACAGGCAGGCAGATCTCTGCTTTTGAGAGCAGCCTGCTCTACAGATCAAGTTCCAGGACTAAGAAGAGAAACCCTATCTCCCAGGGGGAGTGGATGGGGGAGAGGAGGAGAGATGGGAGGAGGGACTGGGATGATAAGAGGGAGGAGAAGCTTCAGTCTGGATGTAAATACAAAAATAAATGAAGGAAGGAAAGGAAAAAAGGAAGGAAGGAAGGAAGGAAGGAAGGAAGGAAGGAAGGAAGGAAGAAAGAAAGAAAGAAAGAAAGAAAGAAAGAAAGAAAGAAAGAAAGAAAGAAAGAAAGAAAGAAAGAAAGAAAGAAAGAAAGAAAGAAAGAGCCGGGCGGTGGTGGTGCACACCTTTAATCCCAGCAATCAGGAGGCAGAGGCAAGCGGATCTCTGTGAGTTTGAGGCCAGCCTGGGCTACAGAGTGAGTTCCAGGAAAGGTACAAAGTTACACAGAGAAACCCTGTCTTGAAAAACTAGAGAGAGAGAGAGAGAGAGAGAGAGAGAGAGAGAGAGAGAGAGAGAGAGGGAGGGAGGGAGGGAGGGAGGGAGGGGAGGGAGGGAGAGAGGGAAGGAGGGGAGGGAGGGAGGAAGAGAGAGATGAGTGAGAAAGAAGGAAAGAAAGAAAGAAAGAAAGAAAGAAAGAAAGAAAGAAAGAAAGAAAGAAAGAAAGAAAGAAAGAAAGAGAGGAGGCAGAAGCAGGAGAATCCATACCTTTAGGCCACCCTGTTCTACAAAAAGAATTCCAGTACAGGGCTACATAGAGAGACCCTGTTTCAGAAAAAAAAAAAAAAAAAAAAAAAAAAAAAAGAGAAGGTTAAGAAAGAAATCAGGATCCTCCTGCCTCGGGCTCTAGAGCGCTGGGATCACACACAGGTCCATGTCACCACCATGCCCTGTTCATCTAACTGTAGGCCTGGAACTCTCACAGAGCAGAGGGACTGCTGTTAGGTCTCCTCTGCACCTTCTCTGCTTCCACCACCTCCCACCCCTCTGCTCAGAGGCCTCTCAGACAAGGGAGACTGATTCCTAAAGCTCAGTCCCTCACACAGCTGAGTCTCTTCTCAGAACCCTTGCATTTTCAAAGCAGGGAATGGGGCAGATGATGAGATGTATCTGCAAGACTAGGAGGGACCCCCTCCCTAAGCAGACGCCCCCCCCCCCCCAGGGCCCTAGTAAGCCTCAGTGTCCTGGCTTCTTCTCTTTCTCCATTCCTCAGAACGACTGCATCAGGTACCTACAATTGTTCATGGACTGGAAAAGTTAACTTTCGCAAACTTTGTCTTAGAGTCCAAAAAAGGGATCCAGACTCCCCAGAAGCTTGTAGTCACTAGACAAAATGACCACAACAGATAGTTTAATGTTTTCTACCAAACACAAACATTTCTTCAAAGGCTGGGTGGAGAAACACACCTTTAATCCTAGCACTCAGGTGGCAGAGTCAGGAGGATCCCTGTGAGTTCTAGGACAGCCAGACCTACATCAGAGAGGGCTCTATCTCAAAGGAAATCAAACAAACAAACAAACAAAGAGAGTTAAAGAGAAAGAAAAAGAAATTATCCTGGCCAAGGTGGTTACCATTGCTATAATTAGTACCTCATAAATCCGAGCACTGAGAAATCAGTGACTTGGCCAGAGATGACCAAGCATCAGAAAAAGCTGCAGTATAATAAGCAGGCTGTCAATGGACAGAGCCGGGTAATGACTTCTATGGAATATTTTTCTAGTTGAATGAAATTCAGTGTGTGTATTTAAGGTGAACACTGGTTAGGTATGATTTAAATTTTCTGAAACAATCATAAAAGAAATAAGAAAATCTGGAAGCTGTTGAGGATGGTTTGTGTATATTCCCCTCCAAATTCAGATGTTAACATGCTCCCAAAAGAAATGCATTACAGCCGGGTGGTGGTGGCACACGCCTTTAATCCCAGCACTCAGAAGGCAGAGGCAGGTGGATCTCTGTGAGTTCGTAGGCTAGCCTGGTCTACAGAGTGAATTCCACGAGGGGCACCAAAACTACATGGAGAAACCCTGTCCCAAAAAAAACAAAACAAACAAGCAAAAAGAACTTAAATAAATAATTTCACCGGGCGGTGGTGGCCAAGCTTTTAATCCCCAGCACTCGGGAGGCAGAGGCAGGTGGATCTCTGTGGGCTGGAAGCCAGCCTGGTTTACAAAGTGAATTGCAGGACAGCCAGGACTGTTACACAGAGAAACCCTCTCTCAAAAAAAAAAAAAAAAAAAAAAAAAAAAAGCCGGGAAGCGGTGGCACATGCCTTTAGTCCCAGAGCCAGGCGGATCTCTGTGAGTTCGAGGCCAGCCTGGTCTACAGAGCGAAGTCCAGGACAGGCACCAAAACTACACAGAGAAATCCTGTCTCAAAAGAAAAAAAAAAAAAGGTAATGTATGTGGCCTATGTTTTTATTGTTGCTAATATTTATATTTAATATAATTTAATAGTATTTAATATAATTTAATATTTAATAATATGTATATTGTAATAACTAGAGGCTAATTTGTTTATGTATATAATATGTATATATTTATATTTAAAATTTAAAAGTGAGCGAGGCCTGGGAGTGCACACCTTTAATCCCAGGACTTGAGAAGCAGAGGCAGGATGATCTCTGTGAGTTAGAGGTGTGACTGATCTACACAGCCAGGCCTATGTAGAGAGATCCTGTCTGAACCTGGTGCACATCTTTTATCCCCAGCAACCAAGAAAAAAGGATCTCTTGTGAGTTTAAGGCCAGCCTGGTCTAGATAGTGAGTTCTGAGACAGTCAGGACTACATAGTGAGACCCCTGTCTCCAAAAGTAAAAAAAAGAAAAGAAAAGAAACCAGAAACAAAACAACAAACAATAAATAAACAAGCGAACAAAATTTTTAAATGAATGCGAAAACACTCTCAGAGAACTGGCAAGATGGCTAAGCTGGTAAAGACACTTGTTGTCAAGCCAAACAGCCTGAGTTCCATTCCTAAGACACATGGAAGAAGGAAAGAACTAATTCCTGCAAGTTGTCTATTGACCTCCACACATGTGGCCTGCTACATACCTGTACGTACACACACACACACACACACACACACACACACACACACACACACACACACTCTAATTTTAAAAAATTGTTTAAAATATCTCAGAGTTTGATGTCTCCAAAATGTCAAAACAGCTTTGAAATTTGTGGATCCATCTCAACATCTGTGAATACAGCTCTTCATTTGCAGATGGCAGTGGGAGGAGGGCAACTTGGGCATGTTGAGACATGGTTTCATGTATGTTACACTGGCTGAACTCTTGACAAAGCTGAGGCTGATCTTGAACTCCTGATTGTCCTGCCTCTACCTCCCAAGGGCTGGGATTACAGGTGAATGCCACCATGGTCAGCTTTACTTTCTATAAGCATCTGGTTTGCTTTAAATCCGATCAGCTATTTTTGGTATCAAGTCATCTTAATAGGCTAGATGTGTGATGATTCAGAAACATACAAAGGTTCACACTCATTTGTTCATTAAATCAACACGTACTCAATGGTTAAAAAAAAATAAGCAGGCCATCTTTACAATGTTACTTCAAACATCCATGCACCTAGATGCTGACAGCACACAACATTCAGACTGGAATTTAGAGACCTGCACTGCAGCCTGGAGAAAGAATGTTGATTTGCTAATGGTTGGTGTGAAACTTCAGTGAAGGAGAAATACCTTTTCTGCATCTTGAAACTCTCCAGGCTGGGCTCCAACTCACAGGTCTGCCTATCTCTGCCTCCCCAGTGTTAGGATTAAAGGCTTGCACCCCTTTTCTGACTTTATTTCTCTTATTTTGGGGAGTATTATATAATTACACCATTTTACCCCTTCCCTTTCTTCCATTCCAACCCTGCCATATACCCCTCCTTGATCTCTTTCAAATTCATGGCCTTCTTTCATTAGCTGTCATCACATGCACATGTATATGTATATACATATATACTCCTATATGACCAGCTCTCCTTGTTTTTCCTCTGCGCCCTAAGCCCTAAAATATGAAATTATCAAATTAGTAATAAATGCCACCACCCTATTGGAACTAGGGATGTAGACTAGACTTACCCACAGACACTGATTTTATAAGAAGGGCAGTAAGTGTGCTGGCTTGCTGGCATAGGCCTTTAATCCCTGCACTGTGGAGGAAGAGATGGGTGAATCTCTGTGAGATTGAGACCATTCTGATGTACATAATAAGTTCAAAGACAGCCAGAGCTATGTAGAGAGACCTTGTCTCAAAACAAAACAAAACAACAAACAAACAGATGTAGGACCCACCCAGGACCTTCCTGCTTCTGCACATTCGTCCCTCATCCACTTTTCTAGTTGATGCTCAGGAGACTTCCTCAAGCACTTTAAGATTACCTAGAAGAAAATTAGAATTCCTGGGCACTAAAGATGACCTCACTGTAGTAAAAGAGTAAGCGAACAGCTGATTGGTTGGATTAATAGGAGAAATTTAGGGATGGATCCTTTACCCTAAGGTGGGTCAAGGGCTGGGCGTTAGGAGGGAGTAGATAAGCCAGAGCCTGGGCCCTTCTTCACAACTACATTGGACAGTCAGCTGCTTGAACTTGCCTTATTCTGAAGTAGGAGAGCACTTGACATGGAAATGGATGGTGTCAACGAGAATGCCTGGTGGACATTGCCTGAAAACTTTGATGCCCCACTTGTGACATTCATAGATGAAGCCCAGGATCAGCACATATTTGGTAGGTGGCCTTTCCTACATCTTCTTCCTCTCTTTCACAGTTTTCCAACCATCTCCTTTTGTGCAGTCTGTCCCAGATTCCCAGTTGTTGTGTGACACCATTCCTGGGGAGATGTGGGCAAGTATGTACTCACCCTGGAGAGGGAGCCCATAACAGCAAAGAAAGCCATCAGTAGAACTTGGTGAACCAATGAGATTTATTTGGACTCCTTGGGGGTAGGAGTGAGGGGTTACCCATAGGAGCAGAAATGACTCCAAGACAGCTGTGTCACTAAAGCCCACCCAGCATGGGTGACAGCCCACAGAAGCTGTGGAACGTGGAGCACACTGAAGAGCCAGCAGGCAGCTCAACATGCGGTTGGGTGTTCTTTCCCAGGGGCTCGTTGTTCTCTGCTCTTTTTTTTTTTTTTTTTTTTTTTTTTTTGGTTTTTCGAGACAGGGTTTCTCTGTGTAGCTTTGCGCCTCTCCTGGAACTCACTTGGTAGCCCAGGCTGGCCTCGAACTCACAGAGATCCGCCTGGCTCTGCCTCCCGAGTGCTGGGATTAAAGGCGTGCGCCACCACCGCCCGGCTTTGTTCTCTGCTCTTGCAGGCTGCTTGGATGGGGTTTCTCAGCAGCTCTGTCCGCCTGAGTGTTACTACAGGCAGTCTGCGCTGCTTCCATTCTCTGTTATGCTTGTTTGGTTTTGTTGAGGCAGAGTTTCTGTGTGTAACCTTGGCTGTCCTGGAATCTGCTCTGTAGACCAAGTTATCCCCCTGCTTCTGCCTCCTGAGTGCCGGGTGTTTGACCACCTCCCAGTTTGCTTAAGTACACTTGGGCAGGTCAGAGCTCATGAATCTGGTCAATTTTGACCATTTTGGTTTTTCCTTTGGTTTTTTTGTTGTTGTTTTATTTTGGGTTTTGTTCATTTTTTTTTTTTTTTTTTTTTTGACATAGTGCCTCTCTACGTAGCTTTGGATGACCTGGAACTAGCTATGTAGACCAGGCTGGCCTTGAACTTACAAGGATCTACCTGCCTCAGTGCCGAGAGTGCCAGGATTAAAGGAGTGCACCACAATGACTGCCACACCCTGTTCTACCTCTTCTTTAACATCGACTGTCTTTACAACTTCACACAGAACAGATTTTAGAGGATTTAGCTCAGTGGTAGAGTGCTTGCCTAGCAAGTGCAAGGCCCTGGGTTCGGTCTTCAGCTCCAGAAAAAAAAAAAAAAGAAAGAAAGGAAAGAAAGAAAGAAAGGAAGGAAGGAAGGAAGGAAGGAAGGAAGGAAGGAAGGAAGGAAGAAAGGAAGAAAACAGGTTTTAATCTTGGAGGTAACTGCCACCCAATACCAGCCTCCTCACCAACAACCAATGCTAGTGGCTTATAAATCTTTTTGTTGTATCTTCTGTGCTCAGGCCATGAAGACTTACACCTCAGACGCATCGAAGTACACAGCAACACCCTCATTCAACTGGAGAGGTGGTTTACAGCCTCAGGCCAGACTCGAGTCACTGTGGTTGGACCATTCAGAGCAAAGCAGTGGTTGATGGATATGATTTGGAGTGTGGGTAGCCAGGAAGCTTACCACCAGGCCCGAGGTAGGTGACCTTGACAGATATGCGGTTGAGGGTTGCTTGCCTGACAGATAACACTTGTATGGCACCAAAATTCTGATTGAGCCTCCCAGGACTGTGGGAATCCAGATGCTGCTCAAAGTCCATTCTAAGGGCAACAGTTTTAGTTTACAGCCATTTTCATTTTCTGAGGTCTCTAAGATCCTGGGGAGGTATGAATAGATCACCTGGGAAGGCCTGGGCTTGCCTGAATTCTTCCCCTATCATGTCCCCAAGGAAATCTTGGTTCCTAGTCCTGAGCCTCACTTGACCAGTGTTCCACATTCCCTTCCTAGGTGAAGAGATGTTGCAGAGAGTTCGGAACCAACCCCTGACCAATGCCGACTTTGATGCCTCTTTCAGGGTGCGGTCACATTCCTGGGGCCTTTCTCCACCGGACCGGATGAAAGGGACCACCTAAGACTGATCTCTCCTGGGAAACCAGGGTGGGGGAGTTCTCAACAGCCTTTGAGAAAAACATGGAAGCTACTGAAGGGACTTGGTGTACTATCCTGTCACTATCCTGTCACTATCCTGTCACGATCCTGTCACTCTGAGGGGAGTCTCCTCAGCATACGACTGTGTTAGCAAACGTGCAATAAATAAGTTACCTAGCGTGAAATGCTTTCCCTGCTCATTTATTTCCTTTGGATAAACTTATCAACACAGTATCTCTGCAAGCTGTGTTCCTAGGTCTGGACAGACTATATTGTCTCCTAGGATTCCTAGTACAAAGAAGGGGACTGGGAACATGATACAATCAGCTTAAAAGATGGAAAGCCTGGTAGGCTACCCTCTATGTGCCCAAAATGCAGGTTCTGCAGACGAACCTTCTCAGGAGGTTTAGGAGTCTCTATCCTTAAATCACAAGGGAGTAGAGAAGAGTGGATGTAGGGATTCAGATGGGGACGGTTTGTTGACGTAGCCAGGGTGGACGGTCAGGGCACTGAGCCTGGTGAAAATGAGCTGCCCGAATTATCTCTGACTGCCAGTTGTTTGGGGGTGGGCTTGGACAGCGATTGGGAGGATCCGTCAGTAAGTTAATGACAAGGGTCTCCTGACTCCATTCAGAGCAGTGCTCTCCTCCTGTTGATCACTCACCAGAGAGCCGGCGAAGTGTTTTCTTCCTCAGTCACTTCCTCTTCACACTGCTCCTCAGCAGCCTGCATCTCACAAGGACTTCATTGCCTTAGACTAGGAGAGAGGCATCATGTTTTGGACCAGAGTGAAAATGGGAGAAGTTTCAGAAAACCGTTGAATCTGGAACACCAGTTGGAGCTAATTTCATTAGTTTCACCCTGCCAACTGCTGAACAGGAATTAGATCAGTTTTACAGTAGAAAACACTTGTGAGTCTGACTAGAAGAAGAAAGCAACCTAACTACTCTCAAATTGGAGTATCATTTGCCTTTGATTTGATAATTTCACATTTTAGGGCTTAGGAGGTAGAGGGAAAACAGACTGAGTGTTTATTTAGGAATATATTGTATATCCATGTATGCATGTAAAGACAGCTAATGAAAAAAGGCCATGAATTTGAAAGATCAAGGAGGGGTATATGAGAGGCTTTGGAAAGAGGAAAGGAAAAGGGTGAAATGATGTAATTATATTATAATCTCAATAATAATAGAAATAAAACCAGGCATAGTAGTGCATGCCTTTTGTTTTTGATTTTGTTTTTTTTTGAGACAGGGTTTCTCTGTGCAGCTTCTGGAACTCGATCTGTAGACCAATCTGGCCTTGAACTCACAGAGATCCACCTGCCTCTGCCTCTCCAGTGCTGGGATCAAAGGCGTGCACCACCACCACCACCACCACCACCAGGCATGGTACACGCCTTTAATCCTAGCACTGGGGAGGCAGAGGTAGGTGGATCTCTGAGTTTGAGGTCAGCCTGGAGAGTTCCAGGCCAGACAGGGTTACATAGACCCTGTCTCAAAAAAAATCATAAAAGGTATTTTTTCTTTCCCATCAACCTTCAGCAAATCAACCTTTTTCTCCAGGCTGCAATTCAGGTCTCTAAATTCCAGTCCGAAATATTTGTGAGCTCTAGGTGCATTCACCTTTGAGGTGATGTGGCAGTGGCGGCATGCTTTTTGCTGGAACTTTTGCTGATACTTGGTCATCTCTGGCACATTACTCAGTACATAGATATCATGATCTCCAAAACAACAATGAGAAGAGAAACCACCATGGCCAGGTTCATTTTTTCTTTCTCTTTTACTGTCTTTCTGTTATTTTGAGACAGCGTCTCTCTAGGTCGTAGCCCAGGCTGTCCTGGAATTCACAAAGATCTGCCTGCCTCTGTCTCCTGAGTGGTGGGATTACAGGCGCGCACCACCACACCGGCCCCCTTTTACAGTAAGTGTGGTACCACAGCAAGGGTGGCCTGTAGTACTTTGGGGGAATACAATACCAAGCAAGGAACCAGAGTTTACATATTTCTGCACGAAGTGCTTCTCTCTGAAGAGAAGTCTGTCTGCTCTGATATGAGAGAGAACAGGGTTTGCTCTAGGAAAGATTCTCCCTGATTGAGCCAGGGACCCCAGGCTAGGGCCATGACAGGCTCTCCTAGTATCTTTGCCAGAGACCAGGCCTTAGTTTCCATTTACTGGAGCTGAGCAAGCAGTTCTGGGGAAAACCCCAACTCAGGGGCAACCAATCCAGTTCCCCCCCAGCCTGCTGCTAACTTAGTGTATGTCCCACAGGCTTCTGCTGGCTAAAGAGAGCTCTCCCCACCCTGTAGCCCCCTACCAATCCTGTAACAACTAGTAAACTTTTTGTTTAAATCCACCAATTAACCCCAGACTATTCTCTCCTCCCTGGAATGTCCCTAACCTTGCTTAAAAGGAGCCTGTGAGGTTCTCTGTGGGTCACTATTACCCACTTTGTCAGATGGTTAGACCCCACATGTTGGTAACTTTTTTTTTTTTTTTTTTAGCTATTTATTATAAGCGCCAGAGATGGTTGTGAGCCACCATGTGGTTGCTGGGAGTTGAACTCAGGACCTCTGAGCCATCTCTCCAGCCCTGGCACATCTTGGTAACTTTAATAAATGCTCTTGTTGATTGTATATATGATTTGGTAGTCTTTTATGGGACTTCTCGTGGACCCTACCATATGATGCGTTGGCTGCAAAGTCCCCTCAAGACTCCTGGCAAGAAAGCATTAGAAAACCCGACTGATAGTAAGTGTGAGAGCTCTTTGTCTTTGTTTGTCGTTGCTCTGACTGTCATGGTTCTGTTCTGTGTTCTGTGTTTCTATGGAAAGATGGAGCTATCTGAATCTGGAAGGCGGAGCGCTAGGCGGGCGCACTATTAGCACTTGCACCATCTGGGTCAAGAGACATCTCAGAGGCACCTGGAAGGAACTGGGTCCCCTAGGTTGAATAGGGACAGAGGGTCCATTTGATTGGACGGGAGCACAGGTTGCTCCTGGGGCAAAACGGAACTCACCCTCCCCCAGAAAGCCATCAGCCCATTCCTGGTTTCTATTTAGTGTGCTGTCCTGGTACATTGTGTTCTCTGTCACCCTGTTGTGATTTTGTCTCCTCACTACACTACACTTGTCCTCCTAAAAGGGTGAGGCAGATAGCTTCCACCCCAATGAACATTTTATTGGACCATTTCAAGGACTTTCAGGCACAAGCTGGTGACTTGGAGCTCATTGTCTGGAATGGGCATGGAGGGGCTTGCTCAATACAGCCATGGTGGGGACCAGGCTGCAGACCAGCATGCTCCTGTGGGTGGGGTGGTGGGGTGCTGGGGAGTCATTTCCTGTATTTGCTAAGCTGTGGCAGCCATGTTGTGACAGTTTACTTGGGGCCAGCAGGTGGGGCAGCCTGCTGCGACCCGCCCGGAGTGGGCAAGGTCTTCAGGCACCAGATTGAAAACCTGGGATTGATTGTTATGGCCAGGGAGGCTGATAATTCTTTTGCAGGAACACTGATTGGCACTCAGTGGCCACAAGTGACTATATGTAGCCACTGTTCCCCCTTCCCTCCTTTGTGAGCCAAATTCTTCACTGTGGACCAAGGTTCTTGCCACAGCTACTTCCCCTTAACTCCTTCCTGTCTTGACACTGCCTAAGAAACTGCTGAATTGAACCAGCCTATAAAATATTATGTTTAGGGGAAATTATGCTTTTGTTTCCACAGGGCAAAAAAAAAAAAAATACGGCTTTTGGTCATTCAGGTCCACTGGTTTATAAATATTTGTCATCATTTTGAGGGGTTGGTTACAAATTATTATTGGTTAGGGCAAGAAAAATCTACTGCTAGTCCCAGATGTTTCACGTTGGTACAGGTTTTTATGTGTTGATGCAAATTTAGGGTTATTTTTATTATGGTATATGTATGTTTCTGTTCTAATTTAAGAGCCTATACAATATTCTAGACTACTGAGGGAGACCACAAGAAGGACTTTGATAAAAGTTTTCATGTTATCTGGAAAGCAAGAGAGAAAATAAGAAACTGAAATTACAAACAGAAGAGAAGAGAAAGAGGAGTTTGTCTAAAATAAAATGTCTGGCTGAACCCGAGCAGCAGAGAGCGCAAAAGCCTGCCTTGGGGGTGTATAGTAAGTTGTAGAAGGCCAGAGCGGGTATGAGATTTGACCAAGTCATGTTAATTCTGGTTGGTTTTCGTCATTTAAAAAACAAAGCTGATGATTCTTCACTGCAAAACGTTTGAGAATGGGGTCATGCTCTTTAAAAGAGAGAGGAGGACTGAGGTTCCATGTCAGACTTATTTAAAAATATAATATACAACTAAGACTACAGGTTAATAGTGAATCATCATGTCATAGTCCTCTGGGTTACAGGGTTCTCTATGATTGGCTTTCTATGAAATGACAAGACTAAAACTCTTAGTTACTCAGAGTTTCTTAGAAAAGCCCAAACCTGTTTCTTAAAAGAAAAATGCTTATAAGATGAAAGCAAAACAAATGCAGAACTCTGGCCTGCAAAAAGCAACACTTCTAACAAAGCCATTTTAGAAAAATACGGCTCTAACTTTATATTTGGTGTAGGGAATGGTTGCCATCGGACCCAGAACAGTAGCACTGATGTGGACTGTTGTAATGATCACAGAAATGTAAGGTTAGGGGGCTGGAGAGATGACTCAGTGGTTAAGAGCACTGGCTACTCTTCCAGAGGACCCAGGTTCAATTCCCAGCACCCACATGGCAGCTCACAACTGTCTGTAACTCCAGTTCCCTGGGATCTGACATCTTCACACCAATGCACATTAAATAAAGTTAAATTATTACAAAAAAAGAAAGAAAAGAAATGTAAGGTTAGATGTAAACAGATGAATCTCTCCCACCTGCCTGTTTCCAAATAACCACTCAGAGGCTTATATTAATTATAAATTTTTGGACGATGGCTCAGGTGTATTACTGTCTAGTTCTTACATTTAAATTAACCCATTTCTATTAATCTATTTATTGCCTCATGGCCCTTGGCTTAGTAGTTCTTTCACATCGTGCTTCTGGAATGGCTCGAAGCATCTGCCATGATTCCATTCTTCCCCATCTGGTCTTCAGTTTGAATGTGCTGCCAACCCTTATTCTGCCTGGTTATTGGCCAAAACAGCTTTATTATCAACCAATTAGAGCAAAACAAATTTACAGTGTAAAGAAAGACCATACTGCAGCAGTTAGATTTGTTACAACATACTGTATATGTGATTCAACTGTGGTTTAGAATATATACTCTATATGGTGATAAAAATTTAAGGTTATAAAGGTCTATTCAGGTTAACAAATCTGACTTAGAGAATTACACCTAAGTACTTATGTCTTTACCCAATGTTCAACACCAGACTTTCAGAGAATTTAGATAAATTGGAACATATGTTTGATAAATAAGATATTTGGTAAATTAGATATATATTCTATAATGGAGTTTCTGGTCTCCCAAGAGGGACCTTTTCCCAGGGCTGGACTTTCAGGCAGATCCTTCCATTGCTTATCAAGGGCAGTGCTGGCCTCCAGGCTCCCTCAGGCTCTGCTCATGGGCTACACCCCAACTCAAAAGCCCTCTTTCTACTGTTCCTATTGGGCCCTGGTGGTCTTTCTCCTGTCACTTTTCCTTGCCTTCTCAGAAGACAGCCTTAGTTTAGTACAAACTTGTTCTTTTTTCCCCCATGAAATGGTTATTCTGGTTTCTTTACTGAGCCCATTATCTATGATTAAAAAGTTTTATTTTGATACTGGAAAAACTTCAATTCAAAGTCATGATTTTTAAGGCTAAACCTGCCAGAAATGGAATGTAAAGTCCTAGTCTTATGAGATCTGCTAACTTATTGTAGACTGTTAAGGAACACAAATTAATAGCCGTCTTATAAATGATCAAGTTCTTCAATTATAGTCATGCTAAGTACTAATATAATTAAGTACAAGGATAAGTCTTCCTTAGTCCCCTGTATATATTTTCAAAATTAAGCTGAAGATAAGTAACTAGAAGCAAAATTTGTCTATTTAGATATCTCTAATAGATAGACAGTCCCCAAATGCTTCAGAGATCTGCAGAATATGGCATTTAAAATGTTTAATAAATGTTTAATAAAAAGCTTAATATAACAGACAGAGACTCCCAGCTCCTAGCAATGACTCCCAAGGTCTACAAAGAAGACATAGAACAACAACAATGACTCTAACAGATTGTTGGTAACACTGACCACTGGGCAAGATGACCCAGCACAACACCTGCCATAAAGAAGTTGGGAGGGGAATGAGTGAGAGTGGGTTCAGGGGGAGTAGGAGTAGGGAAATGGGATAGATACAATCAAAGCACATTGTATATGTATATGAAGTTCTCAAAGAATGAATAAAAATATTAAAATAAATAAGGTTTTTCTTAATAGCTAATTCTTGTACGAAAGAGTTGATTTCATGAAGACCTCAAGATATTATATATGTATATAATGAATATTGACCTAATTTATGTCTTTACTTTTTCCTGTTGACTTCCCTTTCTCCTCTTGGTCATCCTTCTTGTTCTGAATTTCTCTTGATAACATTGTGTGTGTATGTGTGTGTGTATTTGAGAGTGTGTATTATGTAACCTTCCCATCCTCCAGTACTGGGATGCCAAGCTTGGACCACGATGACCTGATAGTTATTGTTTTTTTTTTTCCTTTTTTTTTAATCTATTATATATGTTATTTACTTTTTCTTTTTTTTCTTTTTTTTTTTTTTTTTTTTTTTTTTGCTGAGTGCCATTTATTGAAGGAGGGAGGAGGTCTTAAATACAGGCTTACAGCACAATGGGAGAACCCCAGAGGGCAGAAGTTTGCTACCAATGTTTTACAATCTTACATCTAAGCTGTTAACGCCCATTATGCAGGATACATAGACAAGGAACTTCCCTTAAGCATTCAGAAGGGTGGAACCCGGCAGGGAATTAGCATAGAGAGGATATCAAGGTCAAGGTCAGCAAGCAAGGCAACAGTTACTCAAAATGCAGGCCAGGGACCTACAGGTCCCCCTTTTACTAGAAAATGAGCTTCTGACTTAGGTTGCATGGTAGTCAGTGGGACACCTTACCTGTCATGGAGACTCCTGCCCAGGCCACACAGAAACTCTGTCTTAGGTTGGTGAGCGCTTCCCAGGCATTACCCATCTCTGAATACTCATTATCATACAGGCTCAATCGTATGTGAGTTGCAGAGTTAACTGCTGCCAAAGATCTCAAAGTGGTGCTGGACTTACAATCTGTGTGTTCAACACAGAAAAGAACAACAACAGAAGTCCTAACCCACCCATAGCCAGTAGGCTAAAGGGAACTGAGCCATTCCCTTCCTTAATGAGCCTTATTGCAAATTGGAGTCCTTATAAGATGGTATCCCAAAAGCAAATGGATCTTGAGTTTATAAATTTATAATTTTCAAAGCCAATTGAACTGTATATAACTATTGAATTAAATTCATCATACCCAATAGAATGAAAAATTAACTAACTGTGGTAGCTACTTTTGCTGCCATGGTCTCCACGGTGCTAGCTGTAGTAACAAATTATGAAAAGGTAATCCCAGAAACAGTAGCAGCAGTGGCTGCCACTGCTATAACAGCAACGACAGCAGCAGTGATGTCAAGTTCTCTTCTGAAGCATGTGGGCATTCATTGGCATGGATACAACTCCAGAAACCACCAAGGTCCATTTTTCTTGATCCCAGCATGACTTAATCAGGCAGCTCGGCAAAAGAACAACTAAGAACCATAAAGAAAAAGCAGGTAGCTCACAAGGAGCATAACTAATGGTCTTATAATGGCTACATTTAGGCTCATAAATTTTAAGGTATCTTCAAAGGGGGCTAAATGAATTTCAGGAGGCCAATAAATGTTGCACAGAGCCACTCCTGAAAAGTAGGTACTACACCAGCTTGAAGAGGATTGTGAAAATGAAAAGGCTTAGCTGGCATGCTACTGTTAACAAATGGAGGTCAGTGACCTTCAGGGTTATCCTTATTCTCTAAGGTGTCTGGGTGACACGTTCTCAAACATACTTAAAAAAGCAGTTACCATACATTACCTTCTGTAGAATCCAACTGCATGGCTACAGTTCTTAGGCTTACATTAATGCTTGCCAAGGCTGGCCATACTGGGCTCTCAATCCCCATTGGCAACAGAAGGGAAGAGTTTTTCACGAAGGCCCAATAGGTCTCTGCCATGTTGGGCTTCAGCAGCAGCCACAGGGCACACACAGAACTCAGGAATCCAAAGAGGAGCCTCTTTGTCCTAAGGAAAGACATAAACAGAACCCCAGGCCCACACCAACACCAGATCGGGTCTCCTCCACGTGCCAGTAGAAAGATCTTTCTATCGCTCCAGAGGGTGATTTGCAACAGGAGCCCTCCAGTGCTTATCTGCAGTGGATACGCCAGCAGAATCCACCAATAAAAAATTTAAAATATATAAAACAAGGGAAAGAATAGAATGTGGAGAGGAATGATGAGTCCCTAGTTCCCCCTTTTTACTTTAGTAAAATATGTTTGCTTGGTTTTTTTTAATAGTTGAAATTTTTCTTTTATTTTTTATTTTTTAAATTAATTTATTTATTTTTCTATTATCAGCTTGATACAGTACAAATTCTTATCTTAATAGTGAAATGTTTCATTGAGGCTTGCTCAGTAATTGAGTAAAACCAAAACTTATTATAAGCAATAGTCATCCTGGAGTCCCCTATGCTATATATATATAGCCTCCATGGTTCTGAGGGCTGCAGCCTCATTGTTCTTTACTTTATATCTAGGATCCACTTATGAGTGAGAAAATACCATGTTTGTCCATCTGGGTTTGGGTTACCTCACTCAGGATGAATTTTTCTAGCTCCATCCATTTGCCTGCAAATTTCATGCTGTCATTGTTTTTCTCTGCTGAGTAGTATTCCATTGTGTATATGTACCACATTTTCTTAATCCATTCTTCAGTTGAAGGGTATCTAGGTTGTTTCCAGGTTCTGGCTATTACAAATAATGCTGCTATGAACATAGTTGAGCATGTATCTTTGTGGTATGAATCAGCGTTCCTTGGGTATATGCCCAAGAGTGGTACGGCTGGATCTTGAGGTAGATTGATTCCTAATTTTCTGAGAAACCGCCATACTGATTTCCACAGTGGTTGTACAAGCTTGCATTCCCACCAATAGTGGAGGAGTGTTCCCTTTGCTCCGCATCCTCTCCAACATTGACTATCTGTGCTGTTAGTGTTTTTGATCATAGCCATTCTGACAGCTGTAAGGTGGTATCTCAGTCTTTTTTTTTTTTTTTTTTTTTTTGGTTTTTCGAGACAGGGTTTCTCTGTGTAGCTTTGCGCCTTTCCTGGATCTCGCGCTGTAGACCAGGCTGGCCTCGAACTCACAGAGATCCGCCTGCCTCTGCCTCCTGAGTGCTGGGATTAAAGGCGTGCGCCACCACCGCCCAGCTCAGAGTCGTTTTGATTTGCATTTCTCTGATAATTAAGGATGTTAAGCATTTCTTTAAATGTCTTTCAGCCATTTGTGATTCTTGTTTTGTGAATTCTCTGTTTAGCTCTTTAGCCCATTTTTTAAATGGATTGGTCAGTATTTTGATGTCTCGTTTTTTGAGTTCTTTATATACTTTGGAGATCAATCCTCTGTCAGATGTGGGGTTGGTGAAGATCTTTTCCCATTCTGTAGACTGTCTTTTTGTCTTATTGACCATGTCTTTTGCCCTGCAAAAGCTTCTCAGTTTTAAGAGATCCCATTTATTAATTGTTGTGCTCAGTGTCCGTGCTGTTGGTGTTATATTTAGGAAGTGGTCTCTGGTGCCAATGCGTTCAAGAGTACTTCCTACTTTCTCTTCTATTAAGTTTAGTGTAACTGGATTTATGTTGAGGTCTTTTATCCATTTGGACTTGAGTTTTGTGCATGGTGACAGATGTGGATCTATTTGTAATCTTTTACATATTGACATCCAGTTATGCCAGCACCATTTGTTGAAGATACTTTCTTTTTTCCATTGTATGGTTTTGGCTTCTTTGTCAAAAATCAGGTGTTCATATGTGCATGGATTAATGTCAGGGTCTTCAATTCGATTCCATTGGTCCATATGTCGGTTTTTATACCAGTACCAAGCTGTTTTTGTTACTATAGCTCTATAGTAGAGCTTGAGGTCAGGGATGGTGATGCCTCCAGAGGTTGCTTTATCATACAGGATTCTTTTAGCTATCCTGGGTCTTTTGCTTTTCCATATGAAGTTGAGTATTTTCCTTTCCAAGTCTGTGAAGAATTGTGTTGGGATTTTGATGGAGATTGCATTGAATCTGTAGATTGCTTTTGATAAGATTGCTATTTTTACTATGTTAATCCTACCTATCCATGAGCATGGGAGATCCTTTCATTTTCTGATACCTTCTTCAATTTCTTTCTTTAGAGATTTAAAGTTCTTATCAAAAAGGTCCTTCACTTGTTTAGTTAGTGTTATCCCAAGGTATTTTATATTATTTGTGGCTATTGTAAAGGGTGATGTTTCTCTGACTTCTTTCTCAGCCCGTTTGTCATTTGTGTATAGGAGGGCTACTGATTCTCTTTTTTTTTTTTTTTTTTGAGTTGATCTTGTATCCTGCCACTTTACTGAAGGAGTTTATCAGCTGTAGGAGTTCCCTGGTAGAATTTTTGGGGTCACTTATGTATACTATCATATCATCTGCAAATAGTGAAAGTTTGACTTCTTTTTTTCCGATTTGTATCCCTTTGATCTCCTTTTGTTGTCTTATTGCTCTAGCTAGAACTTCTAGTACTATATTGAATAAATATGGGGAGAGTGGACAGCCTTGTCTTGTCCATGATTTTAGTGGTATTGATTTGAGTTTCTCTCCATTTAATTTGTTTAGTGGTATTGATTTGAGTTTCTCTCCATTTAATTTGATGTTGGCTGTTGGTTTGCTGTAAATTGCCTTTATTATGTTTAAGAATGTTCCTTGTATTCCTGATCTCTCTAAGACCTTTGTCATGAAGGGGTGATGGATTTTGTCAAAGGCTTTTCAGCATCTAATGAGATGATCATGTGGTTTTTTTCTTTCAGTTTGTTTATATGGTGTATTACATTGACAGATTTTCATACGTTGAACCATCCTTGCATCCGTGGGATGAAACCTACTTGGTCTGGATGGATAATTTTTTTGATGTATTCTTGGATTTGTTTTGTCAATATTTTGTTGAGTATTTTTGCATCAATGTTCATGAGGGAGATTGATCTGTAATTCTCTTTCCTTGTTGCATCTTTGTGTGGTTTGGTATCAGGGTAATTGTAGCTTCATAAAAAGAGTTTGGTAGTGTTCCTTCTGTTTCTATTGTGTGGAACAATTTGAAGAGTATTGGTATTAATTCTTCTTTGAAGGTCTGGTATAATTCTGCACTGAAACCATCTGGTCCTGGGCTTTTTTTGGTTGGGAGACTTTTGATGACTGTTTCTATTTCTCTAGGGGTTATTGGTCGATTTAAATGGTTTATCTGGTCTTGATTTAATTTTGGTATGTGGTATCTATCCAGAAAATTGTCCATTTCTTCCATTTTCCATTTTTGTGGAGTACAGGTTTTTGAAGTATGACCTGATGATTCTCTGGATTTCCTCGTTGTCTGTTGTTATGTCTCCCTTTTCATTTCTGATTTTGTTAATATGAGTGATCTCTCTTTGCCTTTTGGTTAATTTGGCTAGGGGTTTGTCTGTCTTGTTGATTTTTTTCAAAGAACCAACTCTTTGTTTCATTGATTTTTTGTGTTGTTCTCTTGGTTTCTATTTCGTTGATTTCAGCCCTCAATTTGATTATTTCAAGGCATCTATTTCTCCTGGGTGTGTTTATTTCTTTTTGTTCTAGAGCTTTCAGTTGTGCTGTTAATTCATTGGTATGGGATTGCTCCATCTTCTTTATGTGTACATCTAGAGCTATGAATTTTCCTCTTAGCACTGCTTTCATAGTGTCCCATAAGTTTGGGTATGTTGTACTTTCATTTTCATTGAATTCTTGGTAATCTTTAATTTCTTTCCTTATTTCTTCCTTGACCCATTGATGTTTCAGGTGGGCATTATTCAGTTTCCATGAGATTGTAGGCTTTCTATAATTTTTGTTGTTGTTGAAGTCTAACTTTTTTTAAAGATTTATTTATTTATTATGTATACAGTGTTCTGTCTGCACATATCCCTGCAGGCCAGAAGAGGGTGCCAGGTCTTATTACAGATGGTTGTGAGCCACCATGTGGTTGCTGGGAATTGAACTCAGGACCTTTGGAAGAGCAGTCAGTGCTCTTAACCTCTGAGCCATCTCTTCAGCCCTGAAGTCTAACTTTAAGGCATGGTGGTCCAATAAGATACAGGAGGTTATTCCAATTTTTTTGTATCTATTGAGAATTGTTTTGTGACCAAGCATGTGGTCGATTTTTGAGAAGGTTCCATGGGGTGCTGAAAAGAAGGTATATTCTTTTGTGTTAGGATGGAATGTTCTGTAGATATCTATTGTCCATTTGAGTCATAACATCTGTTAGGTCCTTTATTTCTTTGTTAAGTTTCAGTCTGGTAGATCTGTCTTTTGGTGAGAGTGGTGTGTTGAAATCTCCCACTACTAATGTGTGGGGTTTGATGTGCGATTTAAGTTTTAGTAATGTTTCTTTTATGAATGTGGGTGCCTTTGTATTTGGGGCATAAATGTTCAGAATCGAGACTTCATCTTGGTGGATTTTTCCTGTGATAAATATGTAATGTCTATCCTGATCTCTTTCGATTGATTTTAGTTTGAAGTCTATTTTATTAGATATTAGGATAGCTACACCAGCTTGTTTCTTAGGTCCATTTGCTTGGAAAGCCTTTTCCCAGCCCTTTACTCTGAGGTAGTGTCTGTCTTTGAAGTTAAGGTGTGTTTCTTGTATGCAGCAGTTGGATGGATCCTGTTTTCTTATCCATTCTGTTAGTCTGTGTCTTTTTATAGGTGAGTTGAGACCATTGATATTGATGGATATTAATGACCAGTGATTGTTAATTCCTGTTATTTTTGTGTTCCTGGTGTGTTGTCCTTCTTTGGTGTTTGTTGGTATGGGATTATCTATTGCCTGAGTTTTCATGAGTATGTTTAGCTTCTTTGTGTTGGATTTTTTTTTCCTTCTAGTGCTTTCTGTAGGGCTGGATTTGTGGACAGGTATTGATTAAATCTGGTTTTATCATGGAATATTTTGCTTACTCTGCCTATGGTGATTGAGAGTTTTGCTGGGTATAATAGTCTGGGATGGCATCCATGGTCTCTTAGTGTCTGCATAACATTTGTCCAGGACCTTCTAACTTTCATAGTCTCTATTGAGAAGTCTGGTGTTATTCTGATGGGATTGTCTTTAAATGTTACTTGGTCTTTTTCCTTTGCGGCTCTTAATATTTTTCCTTTGTTCTGTATGTTTAGTGTTTTGATTATTATGTGGCCAGGGGACTTTTTTTTGGATCCAGCCTATTTGGTGTTCTGTAAGCTTCTTGTATCTTCATAGGTATTTCTTTCTTTAGGTTAGGAAAGTTTTCTTCTATGATTTTGTTGAATATATTTTCTGTGCCCTTGAGTTGGTATTCTTCTCCTTCTTCTATCCCTATTATTCTTAGGTTTGGTCTTTTCATGGTCTCCCAAATTTCTTGGATGTTTTGGCTAGGCAGGAAGTATAGGCAGGACAAAGAGGAGAATAAAGCTGGGAAGTGGAAGGCTGAGTTGGAGAGACACTGCCAGCCGCCACGATGACAAACAGCATGTGAAGATGCCGGTAAGCCACGAGCCATGTGGCAAGGTATAGATTAATGGAAATGGATTAATTTAAGCTGTAAGAACAGTTAGCAAGACGTCTGCCATGGCCATACAGTTTGTAACCAATATAAGTCTCTGTGTTTACTTGGTCGGGTCTGAGCGGCTGTGGGACTGGTGGGTGAGAGAGATTTGTCCTGACTGTGAGCCAGGCAGGAAAACTCTAGCTACAGTTTTGTGTTATGACTTTTTTGTCTTTAGTGTTTTCTTTGACTGATGAATCTATTTCCTCTATTGTGTCTTCAGTGTCAGAGATTCTCTGTTCCATCTCTTGCATTCAGTTGGTTATGCTTGTTTCTGTAGTTCCTGTTCGTTTAGTCAGGATTTCTATTTTCATCATTCCCTCAGCTTGTGTTTTCTTTATTGTCTCAGTTTCATTTTTCAGATCTTGGAAGGTTTCTTTCATCTGTTTAATTACTTTTTCTTGGCTTTCTTTGATTATTTCTAATTTTTGTTTGTTTTTTCTTCCATTTCTTTAAGAGAATTTTTTTATTTCCTCTTTAAGGGGATTTTTTGTTTCTTCTTTAAGGGCCTCTATCATCTTCTTAAAGTCATTTTTAGGATTGATTTCTTCTGTTTCTTCTGCCTTGGTATGTTCAGGTCTTGCAGGTGTAGAATCACTAGGTTCTGATGTTGTCATATAGGTCTTTATGTTGTTGCCTGTATTTTTGCACTGGCATCTACTCATCTCTTCCTCTGCTCTGTACAGGCTGTGTCTGTGTCTGAAGGGGCCTCTCTTGTCCTAATTTTTAGTCTTGGTTCACTAGGAGTTCTTGGTTAAATTGTTACTGTTGGGCTCTGTTTCTTCGGGAAAGTGTTAGTGGGTTCTGTCTCTGGGAGTTGTTCCCAGTTGGTGTAGGGTGTGCTTATGGTTTCAGTGGTTGTTAGGTTAATAGGGGTTAGTTTTTTTGTTTGTTTGTTTTTTGGGGGGTTTTTTGGTGGGGAGCAGGGAAAGGTAGCTCTCTGGTCTCTGGGACTCTGATGGGTAGGGCCTAGGGGTTAGAGACCTGATCTGTCAGTCTAGGGATGGGAGCTTACCTGTTCTCAGTCAGTGAAGTGTATACTTATGATTCTGGTGATCTGGTTCGGTGGCTGGGCAGTGCCCTCTTTTGTGTTCTCAGGTCATGTTTTGCTCATTCGTCAACTCCTCAGCTGATCTTGTTTCCTCAGACTTCAAACTGTAGGATTCTGAATCCTCTCCCAGATGGATTTCAGCTGAGCAGGGTAGTCTCACTAGCACCTCTAAGTTGTTGGGTTTCTCAGGATCAGCAGCTGGGCCCTGGGTTGGCCTCAGACAGTGTTCAGATCCATTCTGGTCTCGTCCCACGGAGACGGCTCCTTCCCTGGGTGTTGGGAATCAGTTATTGTTTTTAAATCAAACTGATTCATGGATAGTTTTTCCTTGCCACATGATTTAACTAACACACATTTAATAGCTGTTCAATTAAGCACTTTTTAGAACAAATTTTCTTCTAGGAATTCTATTAATCTGTGAATATGCATTCTATTAAAGTTGCATTTGGGGACATGATTCTCTGCCTTGGTTTTGCAATCTAGGCTCTGATTTCTTTATTAGTAGTACAGAGAATAAGTGTTTATGACAGGGCCTGGGGTCCCATGACTCTAATTCCAGCACTTGGGAGGAAAAGGCCAGGGATCTCTGTGAGTTTGAGACAGTTTTGATATACCTAGTAAGGTCCAAGCCAGCAAGGAACTACATGAGACCCAAGTAAAAGAAAAGTAAATTTTTTCAAATAAAGAGCAGTATCATATTTAAGACTACATCATGCTATGTGCAGTCATTGTCTTTTAGGATGTTTCATGATATTGTTTTGCATAAGGCCTCTTAGACCCTAACTGTGTGCTGCAGGTGTTGATCTATGAGTCACTTTGTGATCAATGGGCTGTGACAGTGGTGTGTGCTTTAAACAGTCAGGATCCTTTTCAGGCTCCCCAGTGAGATGTGCTGAGGTGGATCTCAGGTAATCAGGTCCTTTCATGGTGCCAGTCACTTACAACTTCAAAGCCTGCAATACAGTGAAGACCCAGTCCAAACCTTACAAAATTCTATCCATGCACAGAGGTAGTGGTCTCTGAGCTTAGAGGGAAAGAGACCGAGTTTAGTAGAGTGAAGAAACAAGATAGGATAAAAGGCGGAATTCATTTTGATTTTTTCCAGACAGGTTCCCACTATATAGCCCTGGCTGTCCCAGCTTGAAAAAAAACCTTTAATCTTTCTTCCTTAACATAAATATTTCTTCAAATCCTGGTGGTGGTGATGCATGCCTTTAATCCCATTACTCGAGAGGCAGAGGCAGGTAGATCTCTGAGTTTGAGGCCAGCCTGATCTAAAGAGTGAGTTCCAGGGCTTGGAAACCAACCCTCAGCTCTATTCCGACCTAGCGATGAGTGACTCTGTTCATACCCAGTGAGTCTTACCTCTAGGACCCATCCCTGGGTTCCAGTCATTCCCCGGGAATGCCTGCCCAACTCAGCCCCAGTTGCTGGCCACCAGGCAGGGCTCCTGCAGAAAGACCCCTCCCTCAATAAGACCCCCACAGCGGACCCTGCAATTTACACGTCCTGCCCCCATACCCATCCACCCCAGACCCCAGCCACTTCCTGAGGCTTGGAAACCAGCCCCCAGCTCTCATTGGGCCTAGAGCTCTCATTGCGCCTAGAAAGAGAGAGTTGTCATTGGAAAAAGAGCTGTCATTGGACCAAGAGTAACCTCAGGAGACAGGGAATCTGCCAGCCCTCATTAGACCAAGAGTGGCTTTCTGAGAAGCAGAATCAGCCACCTCTCATGGGACCAAGAGAGGCTTCCTGAAACACAGAATCTGTCAGCTCTGACTGGACCAAGAGCCCTGATAAGACCAAGAGCGGATCAGTGAGTCACAGAATCAACTAGCTTGGGTTGACCCAAGAGAAGCTCCCCGAGACAAAGAATCTGCCTGCTCCAATTAGACCAAGAGCTAAGACACAGAAAAAAACAAGCACAGAGTAGACCAACAGCAACTCACTCAAACACGGGCACCTCTTATACCCATTAGAGGAGGAGATGGGCAGACATCAAGGCAGAAGTACATACAACAACATAAAGAGCAATACAGCATCACCAGAACCTAGCCCTCCTCCAACAGCAAGACCTGAACATCACAAGGTAGAAGAAGCAGAAGAAAGTGACCTTAAGAATAGCATCATGCCGGGCGGTGGTGGCGCACGCCTTTAATCCCAGCACTCGGGAGGCAGAGCCAGGCGGATCTCTGTGAGTTCGAGGCCAGCCTGGGCTACCAAGTGAGTTCCAGGAAAAGGCGCAAAGCTACACAGAGAAACCCTGTCTCGAAAAACCAAAAAAAAAAAAAAAAAAAAGAATAGCATCATGAAGATGCTAAAGGCCTTTCAAGAAAAAATAAAAAATGAAATTGAGGAAAAGACAAACAAAAAAGTGAGAAAAAAAACAATAAAGAAACTGAGAAAAAGACAAATAAAAAAATTGGAAGAAATCAATAAATTCCTTAAAGAAAATCATGAAAAAACAACTAAACATGTGAGGGAAACAGTTCAAGACCTGAAAAGGGAAATAGAAATAATGAAGAAGACACAAACAGAAGGAATGCTGGAAATAGAAAATCTGAGTAAATGAACAGGAAACACAGATGCAAGCATAACCAACAGAATACAAGAGATGGAAGAGAGGATCTCTGGTATAGAGGATACAATAGATTCATCAGTCAAAGAAAACACCAAAGCCAAAAAAGTCATAACACAAAATGTCCAAGAAATGGAACACCATGAAAAGACCGAACCTAAGAAAAATAGAGATAGAGGAATAAGAAGAATACCAACTCAAAGGCACAGAAAATATATTCAACAAGATCATAGAAGAAAACTTTCCCAACTTAAAGAAGGAAATACCTATGAAGATACAAGAAGCCTATAGAACACCAAACAGACTAGACCCCCCAAAAAAAGTCCCCTCGCCACATAGTAATTAAACAACTAAACCTACAGAATAAAGAAAGAATATTAAGAGCAGCAAAGGAAAAAGGCCAAATGACTTATAAAGGCAAACCCATCAGAATAACACCCAATTTCTCAATGGAGACTTTGAAAGCCAGAAGGACCTTGGCAGATGTAATGCGGACACTAAGAGACCATGGATGCCAGCCTAGACTAATATGCCCAGCAAAACTTTCAATCATTATAGACAGAGTGAACAAGACATTCCAAGACAAAACCAGATTTAAATAATACCTATCCACAAATCCAGCCCTACAGAAAGCACTAGAAGGAAAATTCCAACCTAAGGAAGTCAGATACACCCACAAAAACACAGGCAATAGATAACCCCACAACAGTAAACCCCAAAGAAGAGAAGTACACACACACTACCACCAAAAGAAAATAGGAACTAACAATCACTGGCCATTAATATCCCTTAATATCAATGGACTTAATTCACCTATAAAAAGACGCAGGCTAACAGAATGGATACAAAAGCAGGACCCATCTTTCTGCTGCATACAAGAAACACACCTCAGTTTCAAAGGTAGACACTACCTCAGAATAAAAGGCTGGGAAAAGTCTTTCCAATCAAATGATCTTAAGAAGCAAGCTGTTGTAGGCATCCTAATACCCAGCAAAATAGACTTCAAACTAAATCAATCAAAAGAGACCAAGAAGAACATTACATACTAATCACAGGAAAGATCCACCAAGATGAAGTTTCAATTCTGCACATTTATGCCCCAAACACAAGGGGCACCCACATATGTAAAAGAAACATTACTAAAGCTTAAATCACGCATAACACCCCACAGGTTAATAGTTGGAGACTTCAACATCCCACTCTCACCACTGGACAGATCTGCCAAATCAAAACTTAACAGAGAAATAAGGGACTTAACTACCACCAAGTCACCAAGGCGGTATAGGAGCCAGAAAATAATCAAATTGAGAGCTGATCAATAAAATAGAAACAAAGAGAACAACACAAAGAATCAATGAAATAAAGAGTTGGTTCTTTGAGAAAATCAACAGATAGACAAGTCCTTATTCAAACTAACCAAAAGGCAGAGAGAGAGAGAGAGCATCCAAATTAGCAAAATCAGAAATGAAAAGGAAGACATAACAACTAACACTAAGGAAATCCAGACAATCATCAGGTCATACTTCAAAAAACTGTACTCCACAAAAATGGAAAATCTAAAAGAAATGGATAATTTTCTGGATAGATACCACATACCTAAGTTAAATCAAGACCAGATAAACTATTTAAATAGACCAATAACTCCTAAGGAAATAGAAACAGTCATTAAAAGTCTCTCAACCAAAAAAAGTCCAGTACCAGATGGTTTCAGCGCAGAATTCTACCAGATCTTCAAAGAAAAGATAATACCAATACTCTTTAAATTGTTCCACACAATAGAAACAGAAGGAATGTTACCAAACCCCTTCTATGAGGCTACAATTACCCTGATTCCCAAGGCAAATGATGCAACAAAGAAAGAGAACTACATACCGATCTCCCTCATGAACATTGATGCAAAAATACTCAATAAAATATTGGCAAACAGACTCCAAGAACACATCAAAACAATTATCCACCATGATCAAGTAGGCTTCATCCCAGACATGCAAGAGTGATTCAACATACGAAAGTCTGTCAATGTAATACACCATATAAACAAACTGAAAGAAAAAAAAAACACATGATCATCTCACTAGATGCTGCAAAGGCCTTTGAGAAAATCCAACACCCCTTCATGATAAAGGTCTTGGAGAGATCAGGAATATAGGGAACATACCTAAACATAATAAAGGCAAAAAAAACCATAATAAAGGAAATTTACAGCAAGTCAACATCGAAGTAAATGGAGAAAAAGCGATTCCACTAAAATCAGGAACAAGGCAAGGCTGTCCACTCTCCCCATACTTATTCAATATAGTACTTTAAGTTCTAGCCAGAGCAATAAGGCAACATAAGGAGATCAAAGGGATACAAATTGGAAAGGAAGAAGTCAAGCTTTCACTATTTGCAGATGACATGATAGTATACATAAGTGGCCCCCAAAATTTGAACAAGTGACTCATACAGCTTAGAAACACCTTCAGTAATATAGCAGGATACAAGATTAACTCAAAAAACTCACTAGCCCTCCTATATACAAATGACAAATGGACTGAGAAAGAAATCAGAAAAACATCACCCTTTACAATAGCTACAAATGATAACTTGGGGTAACTCTAACTAAACAACTGAAGGACCTGTATGAAAAGAACTTTAAGTACCTGAAGAAAGAAATTGAAGAAGATGTCAGAAAATGTAAAGATCTCCCATGCTCATGGATAGGTAGGATTAACATAGTAAAAATGGCAATCTTACCAAAAGCAATCTACAGATTCAGTGTAATCCCCATCAAAATCCCAACACAATTCTTCACAGACCTGGAAAGAACAATACTCAACTTCATATGGAAAAACAAAAAAACCCAGGATAGCCAAAAGAATCCTGTACAATAAAACAACCTCTGGAGGCATCATGATCCCTGACTTCAAGCTCTGCTATAGAGCTACAGTAATAAAAATAGCTTGGTACTGGCATAAAACTGACATGTGGACATGGAACTGAACTGAAGACCCAGACATTGATCCACACATGTATGAACACCTAATTTTTGACAAAGGAGCCAAAACTGTACAATGGAAAAAAGAAAGTATCTTCAACAAATGGTGCTGGCATAACTGGATGTCAACATATAGAAGATTGAAAATAGACCTATATCTGTCACTGTGCACAAAACTCAAGTCCAAGTGGATCAAAGACCTCAACATAAATCCAGTTACTCTGAACCTGATAGAAGAAAAAGTAGGAAGTAGTCTTGAACGCACTGGCTTAGGAGATCACTTCCTAAATACAACACCAGTAGCACAGGCACTGAGAGAAACAATTAATAAATGGGACCTCTTGAAGCTGAGAAGATTTTGTAGGGCAAAGGACACAGTCAATAAGACAAAAAGACAGCCTACAGAATGGGAAATGATCTTCACCAACCCCACATCTGACAGAGGGCTGATATCCAGATATATAAAGAACTCAAGAAATTAGACATCAAAATACCCAACAGTCCAATTAAAAAATGGGCTATAGAGATAAACAGAATTCTCAACAGAAGAAACTCAAATGGCTCAAAGACATTTAAAGAATTGCTCAGCATCCTTAATCATCAAGGAAATGCAAATCAAAACAACTCTAAGATACCATCTTATACCTGTCAGAATGGCTAAGATCAAAAACACTGAAGATAGCTTATGTTGGAGAGGATGTAGAGCAAGGGGAACACTCCTCCACTGTTGGTGGGAATGCAAATTTGTACAGCCACTCTGGAAATCAATATGACTCTGTCTTAGAAAATTGGGAATCAACCTCCCTCAAGACCCAGCTATATCACCCTGGGCATATACCCAAGAAATGTTCAATCATACCACAAGGACACATGCTCAACTATGTTCATAGCAGCATTATTTGTAATAGCCAGAACCTGGAAACAACCTAGATGCCCTTCAACTGAAGAATGGATAAATAAAATGTGGTACATATACACAATGGAGTACTACTCAGCAGAGAAAAACAATATCATGAGGTTTGCAGGCAAATGAATAGAACTAGAAAATATCATCCTGAGTAAGGTAACCCAGACTCAGAAAAACAAACATAGTATGTACTCACTCATAAGTGGATACTAAATGTAAAGAAAATGATAACCAGACTGCAACTCACAACTCCAGGGAGGCTACCTTGGAGGAGGTTAGAATGGGAGGTGGATTGGGGAGGGAGGCTTGGGGTGGGAGGAGGGAGGACAGGGGAATCCATGACTGATATGTAAAATTAAATTAATTATAAAATAAAAATATTTATTTAGAAAAAAGAGTGAGTTCCAGGACAGCCAGGGCTACAGAGAAATCCTATCTTGAAAAAAACAAAACAAAACAATTCCCCAAAAGCTGGATAGGGAAGCACACATCTATAATCCTAGTACTGGGAAGGCCAGGAACATTGATGGAAGTTTCTGTAAACCCAGCTCCAGTCTGTGCTGTCTAAAGCGTTCCAGACTAGCCTGTGCCACAGAAAACCTAACCTCCACACAATAAAACGAATGAGCAAACAAAGCCAAACAAAACCAACAGAAAGCTCTCCTGTAAAAATTTTTAACGAGTCAAGACCATAAAAACTGTCCAAAATTAGATAGAGAGGACATCCTGAAACAGCTCACAAGGAGGCCTGGAAAGTGTTTCAAGACTGGGGGTCCTGGGATCCAGACCAGCACAGGAAACAGTAAAGAAGATACTGTTGTTTTTCTGGGCATAGTGACAGCTGCCTGTGGAGGCTCAGGAAGGGAAGATGGCAAGCCTGAGTATAACCTGGCCTATACTCAAAACAAAACAAACAAAAAAAACCCAAATCATACTAATCTACACAATTGCCAAATGGCACCTTAGGAAATGGTGTCCTGCTTCCCCAGAGTGCTGCAATAACACAATGAACCCAGCTTTCCTTGAGTACACTCTTGTAGTCATAAGTTTTCTGTTAGCTTCTGTCAAGATGTAGGGTGTATTGGGCCTGGTGGCACACACCTTTAATGCCAGCACTTGACGAGGTCAAGGCAGCATGAGCTACATAGAGGGTTTTAAGAAATCCAGGGCTAGTGAAATACTGTCTCAAGGAAAACAAAATACAAACAAACCAACAACCACCCAAGAAAAGTGTAGAGACCCCTCCTGGGCCTTCCTGCTTCAGCTCATCCACCCTTCCCCATCCCTCATCCATGTCTCTAGTCCATGATCAGTAGATCGCCTCCAGAATTTCTGATATTATAAAGAAGAAAATTTTAGGTTCTTGGACATTCAAGTGAAGACTAAATAAATTATCCAGTTGTAGTTACAAGCAGTGATTAAATGAATTCTTAAGGGAAAAGCTATGAATATTAGAGCCTCCTCCCTAAGGTAGGTCAAAGCTGGGCCCTTGGGCATGAGTACACATTTATATATGAGTTCAGACATGGGACCTTCTATGCATTGTGCAACCATCTGCCTGGAATTGCTGTGTTCTGAAGTCACCTAAGAGGTGACAGGAATGAGCACTCTCAGCAAGAAAGCATGGAGGACTGTTCCTGAACACTTTAATAGTCCACTGGTGTTCTGCATGGACAAATACCAGGAGGAGCACATATTTGATAGGTGGCCATTGCCCACATCTTCCCTTCCTTCACTTGCCTATCTCAGTCCTCAGCCTTTAAGGCCCCCTGTACACCCCCAAGTGCTGGTGGTTTACATGTACTGTTACCTCTTCTGTGCAAGGCCCTGAGGACAAATATCATCACTGCATAGAGGTATGTACCCTCATTCAGCTGGAGAGGGGTCTCACAGCCTTAGGCAAGACTCAACTCACTGTGGTGGGACCACTTAAGGAAAAGCTGTGGATGATGAACGTGATCTGGAAGGTGGGGAATCAGGACACTGATCTTCAGCCTGAAGGTAGGTATCCTTGACAAAATTATGGTGGAGGCTTTGATGCCTCTTTAGGAACAGATGTATAGCACCATACATTCCTGAAGAACCTCTCAGCTATCTGGTAAACCAGATTTAACACAGAATCTAGTACAGAAGGAGAGAGCATAAAGTCATGCAGTTTTTTTTTCTTTTTCTTAGTTTTGAATCTTATATTCCCTTCTCAGTCAAGGTGATGCTATGTCAGATTTGGAGCCATCCCCCGACAGAGCAAGACCTGAACATTAATTTTGGGTTCATTCAGAATCTGAGACCTGTCTTTGGCTACCAGAATGAGTAATATCATTTCTCTGGAAGTTATTGAAGGTTTCCTTTGACAATTGTTTGGTTGCTTGAGGTTCTGTTAGAGTTCTTTCTTTCTATTCATATTCTGACAGATCGCCCTTGGGAACTCCTTTTGGAAAGAAGAGGGGTGGGGGTGAGGAGAGATTCTTCATCAGCCTTTGAAAAACAAGTAAAAATTACTTCAGGAAATTGAATTGGTAGACTATACTGTCACTCTCAAGCCGGGAAGTCTCCCAGATGTAAGATTCTGGCAACAATATCTATTAAAACATGTTGCCTGAAATGTAATTCTAACTAATCTTATCAATAAAAACAAGAATTCAGATATTGGGGTAAAACCTGAAAGATTAGAGAAGCAGAGGAACCGCCACTTGTGACTTCCTATCTCTCCAGATCCTCTGACCAAAAGGACAGAGATTTTGTCTCTGACCCGCTTTATCACTTTCTGTCTCCTCTCTGTACAGACCTCCAGACCTCTATGGTTAACTAGTGTCTAGCTCCACCACCTCATCTCCAGGCAAGCTTTATTTGTCAGAACACAAACAAAAATCACACATTTCCCCCATTTTGTCTAAATAAAAGTGAAGGTTTTAACTAACATAGAAAAACTATATACAATAAGTATAATAAGTATATATATATATATATGTATATGTATGTGTGTATGTATATATAGGCAATAATTACATTAACAACATCTAGTCCATTAGCATTTGACAAATTTAGTGAAAATACTCCATTATCTATCCTATCTTGGTGAATCCAAAGTGTTGTACCTAACTCACTTTCTATCCTAACTTGCATTACCAACCTCAAACTGTCTTTTGATGTCTTTCAACCTTATATACTTTACACTTCTTTTATGAATGACTTTTCTGAATTTGTTAAAAAGGAAAACTATAACTATCTTGTCTTCAACTCCATCAGAGACCCAAGAAGTATATACTATTGAAGTATATGCCGAGTAAACAGAAAGTGCAGAGGAAACAACTTCCTAAATTAAGAAACGATAGAAACAGCTGCCTCTGTAACATTGGAGCATCCATCTTCCACCCACAGGCTAAGATACTGACAGACTTTTCCATGAAGCAGGGTTTTTAAAGGACTGTCCTACCTTGTCTTGGCAAAGTTTGGCAAGTCACTTTCTTTTCTGTCCTGCTTGTCCAATTTGGGCAGCATACTGTCAGCAGTCAAGGCAAGGGCAATTTCTTGCCCAGTGGCTAACTTTTGCCACATAAAAGGTAAACTCCGGTAGCTGGAGTTTTCTCTAGTCCTGCCCAGCCCCACAGACCCCACAACCACTTATAAAATAATCACTCAGAAGCTCATATTAATTAAACTGCTCAGCCATTAGCTCAGGCCTACCACTATCTAGCTCTTACACTTAAACTCAGCCCATTTCTGTTAATCTATATGTCGCCACATGTTCCATGGCTTTACCTTCTGCCTTTACATGCTACTCCCTGGAGAGCAGGCTGGCGTCTCCTCCCCCCAGCCTTCCACTTCCCGGACTTCTCTTCTCTCTTTGTCCCGCCTATACTTCCTGCCTGGCTACTGGCCAATCAGCATTTTATTTATCAATCAATCATCCACAGTAAACTCCATTTGGAGTTTCTTTGATGTCCATCATCTTCTGTGAAGTAGATTGCTGCTGACAAGAGCAGACATGTCACATTGTCATTATAAAGGAACCTTATGTTATTAAAACATCATAAATTCTATATTCTGCAAGTCTCTGAAGTGTTTGAAGACTACCTGCCCATCTAAAATATATCTCTGCTTGACTTGAAAATATACCTAACATGATTACAAGTTCGATTATAATAGATGACTAACTACTAACTACCTGCATTTCTTTATTATCCTAAATATTTTGTAATAATAACTTTCAAGGACTAGAAATTTACATAACATTGCTAAATGGGCTGTATAATATCTTGAACAAGAGTAAAAACATATGTACAGTATGTTCTAACAAAAATAACCTCAAATTTGTACCAATATAAAAAAATCAATATCAATACAAAATATTTAAAACTAGTAGTTGTTTTTTGGTTTAAAAGTAGATTCAATAATCTACCTATCATTTCTTTTAATCTGATCATTTCTATAACATATTACAGTGTAACAAAAATAATCTATTGTATCAATATTCAAAAATTTAAGCCAATGTAAAATATTTAAGACTAGTAGTTCCTTTTTGGTTTAAAAGTAGATTCAATAATCTACCCTTTCACCCTATTTATACATCACCCTTTTTTTCTTTTTAGAACAAGATCCCTGAATCTAATTTCCTTTGTTAGCTTTCTTCCTGACCATACCAATAATAACTTGTAACCAACCCCCCTAAATGATGACAAATATCCATAATCCATTGAAAGATCAAAAACTGTCCACTGGACCCCTTGGGAATATGACTGTCATGTTCTTAAAATTACTTCCTGTTGTCTGGGGGTGATGGTATCTTTAGGGGACCCTGAAAAAAACCGAGATAATTGTCAAGTCCTGGGAGAGCTGGCTGTATCATTTGTTATCCAATCTCTGTGTAATGGGAAAGTACAGGGCTTGTCTCAAGTCCTGGCTAGAGTAGTCTGTGAGGCTGCACCATCTCAGCCAACCACCTTAAAATTGTCTTAAGCAGTTTATAGTCCAAAGCCAATCTTTAGGTTGTGTTTGTTAGCTTAGTGGCATTACCATAGTTCAGGTGGAATTGTCATAGTGGGGCCCCATCCTCCTTTTGAAGACTTTAAAGGTCTCTGTTAGGCATGGTCTTGGTTCACTGTAGGAAACTTAAACATTTTAAATGTCATATGCAGCAGATCTCAAAGAAGTTAAAGAACCATAATTTGCTATATACATCCAGAGTACAAAATCTTAATTCCTAGTTACCTGATAGAGACTCAAACCCAAAATCATGTGAGGAAGTTAGATGAAACCTTTTTCTAGAATGAGTTCTCTATATCACTATTAATAATCATGACAAAAAGTAAAAAAAATGTATATATTAATCTTATAAATTTCTATATAATATTTATACCTTAAGAATAGTTTTAAAGAGTCAAAATAAAACCAACGATTTATGAGAATAGTAGCAATAGAATAGCCCCTTCATTTTGGTTTTTCTTCTGTCCCATATCAGGTGGTTCTCTGACATGAGACAGAGATATTGGATTTTTCTTTTAACAAGCATGCTTAGGTTTAGAGAAGGAGAGAGCCATGCTCCAACTCCAAAGCAAGCTTTAATTTTTAATTGAACAGGGAATACAAAAAACACCATTTGTATTATGTGTCTGTAGAGAACAACAGAAACAAACATTTGAGAAGATTTATAAAATTTTATCCTGTTGGAAATGTGATATATTAATAAGCCAATTTATACTTTTACTTGGGGCATTTTCTCTGTATGATTCATCCTTTTTCTTCAGATGTCTCATTTGTCCAGTGGTCCTCAGATTCTTTAGCTAGATTCCTTCATTCTCCTGGAAAGACAAAAACAAAACCCTGTCTCAACCCTAACTTTGGGGAGTTTCCCTTTTGGCAATTTTTATATGAAATAAATGAAAAGCATTTGTTAGTCTTATAAGTTAGTTTAGATTGAATGGTCACACTGGCTGATGAACTATCACCTCTTCTAATCAAGAGGTCTCTCATGTTCAAATCTCATCTTTATCAGTTTTGATGGTATCCAAAGCTTTTCTTCTCCTGTGGAAACAAAAGCAAAACCACTTCTCCAATGTAACACATATCCTGGTTTCCATTATGAGGCCAACACATCTTTAAAGTACACAGGCTGATTTAATTCAATAGTTTTTTCTACTATCCAATGTCTCTCTGTAGCTGTTATTCCTTTCTCATTAGCATTTAGAAAATTTAAAGTGAATAAAGCATTATGCAATCTACCTCTGGGGGTCTTTATGACTCCTTTCTGTTTATTAAATGTATCTTTTAGAGTTTGATTAGATCTTTCTATAACTGCTTGCCCTGTAGAATTGTGTGGTATACCTGTAATATGCTTTATGTTGTAATTTGCAAAAAACTATTTCATTTTACTAGAGACATATGCTGGAGCATATGTCTTAATTTGTACAGGTATACCCATGATGGTCATAACTTCTAATAAATGTGTGATTACAAATCAGCCTTTTCAGAACTCAAAGCAGTTGCCCATTGAAATCCTGAATATATATCTATGGTATGGTGTACATATTTTAATTTTCCAGTCTGCTAATTGAAACACATCCATTTGCCAAATTCATTTCTTTGAGTGCCCCTTGGATTAATTCCTGCAGGTAGTAGAGTTTATTCAAGGAACAAGTAGGACATTTCCTTATAATTTCCTTGGCTTGCTGCCAAGTGATAAAAAAAAATCTTTTTTCAAACTCTTGCTAGTGACATGGTGTTTTTTATTAAATTCTGAGGCTTCTAGCACATTTCCTGCCAATAGTTGATCAATTTCATCATTATCTTGTGTAGCTAGAGTTTTCCTGCCTGGCCCACAGTCAGGACAAATCTCTGTCACCCGCCAGTCCCACAGCCTCTCAGACCCGACCAAGTAAACACAGAGACTTATAATATTGGTTACAAACTGTATGGCCGTGGCAGGCTTCTTGCTAACTGTTCTTACTGTTCTTACAGCTTAAATTAATCCATTTCCATTAATCTATACCTTGCCACATGGCTCGTGGCTTACTGGCATCTTCACATGCTGTTTCTCATCATGGCGGCTGGCAGTGTCTCCCTCACCCAGCTTCCTGTTCTCTCAATTCTCCTCTCTGTTAGTCCCGCCTATACTTCCTGCCTGGCCACTGCCAATCAGTGATTTATTCATTGACCAATCAGCAACACATTTGACATACAGATCATCCCACAGCAATCTTGTGCTAGAGGGCCTGGTAGATTCATATGGGATTTAATATGTGTTATATATAAGGGATGATTTTTGTTTGTTTGTTTTTGTTTCCCTCCCCCCACATACATGTAAAAGCAAAGAGCCTTTATTATCTCCAAACTCCAAGCTCGGTCTCTGTGTCCGACACAGTGGTAAGAGCAGAGAGCCAAGGGATGATTTCTATTTCTGATTATTTCTTGTAACTGAATAAATAACAATGTTAGTTCTGTATCATCTGGAATAAATTCAGCAGTTTCAATATGTAAGACAACTCTTCTATATATTGAGAATCAATAACTATATTAAACATCTAATAATACTATCAGAATAGCATATAATTCTGAATTTTGAACAGAATTATAAGGGCTTTGAGACACTTTATTCACATTTCCTGATTTATAACCTACCTTTCCTGATTTGTTTGCAGCAGTATAGAATGTAGGGGTTCCAGAAATTGGTGTTTCCTGTACAATGTGAGGAAGGATCCATTTAGTTCTCTTTATTAACTGAATTCTCTTGCTTTTGGGATATTTGTCACTAATCTCTCCCAAAAAAATTACTTCAAGCTCTTTGCCAATGTTCATTTTCTGCCCCATATAGGGGAAATTTCAGCATTCGTAAAAGGTACTACAATTTCTGCTGGGTCTATTCCTGCTAACGGACGAAGTCTCAATTTTCCTTTTAAAATCAACTCAAAAACATTTTCTACCTAGGTCTTTCATTTTTTACTCTGTTTATATGGTAAAATTTCTTGTAGGGACATGCATAGAAGGTACAATGACCAGAATGCATTCAAGCTCTGGATACAAGCAATCCACATGAGCATCCTCTAATTTCTTTCTACCAGAGCCAATTCTCTTTCAGCTTCAGCTGATAATTTTCTTGGACTATTTAAGTCCCTGTCACCTTGTAAGTTTTGAAAGAAATTACTCATTTTTTTGAGTTGTAAATCCAATTGTGGACTGTGGCCAGTTAATGTCTCCTAGAAATTTTTGAAAGTCATTAAGAGTTCACAATTGATCTTTCCTGATTTCTACCTTTTGGGGTTGAAAAAAAGGAAAACCTAACTGGTCCGGTGGTGACTCCAGCAGGAGCCCCCCACCCCCAATGCAGCTCCGGCATATGGGCAAGCAGTTTTTTTGTGAATTCATGCCCCAAAACTTGAGCACCAGATGAAGCATGAATCTAATTAATCTTATCAATAAAAATTAGGAGTCAGACATCTGGGTAAAACCTTGAAATTCAGAGAAGCAGAGAAGCAGCCACCGGTGACTTCCTACCTCTCCAGATCCTCTGACCAAAAGGGCACAGACCCTGTCTCCACCCTGCCTTATCACTTCCTGTCTCAGCCCCTCCTTGTCACTTCCTAGCTCATCTCTGTACAGACCTCCAGATCTCTATGGTTAACTAGTGGTAAACTCCACATTTTTGAGACAGAGTGTCTCTGTGTAGCTTTTTGGAGTCTATCCTAGAACTCACTCTGTAGACCAGGCTATCCTCAAACTCATAGAGATCCTCCTGCCTCTGCCTCCTGAGTGCTAGGATTAAAGGCAAGCACCACCACTGCCCAGCATGCTCCACATTTTATTGCATGAAATTTTGTAAGGTTCATGCTGGGTCTTCACTGTATAGCATTTGGAGCTGTAAGTGGCTATGAAAAGACCTGATCACCTGAGATCCACCTCAGCACATCTCACTGGGGAGCCTGAAAAGGATCCTGACTATTTAAAGCACACACCACTGTCACAGCCCATTGATCACAAAGTGACTCATAGATCAACACCTGCAGCAGCACACAGTCAGGGTCTAAGAGGCCTTCTTATGCAAACCAATATCATGAAACATCCAAAAAGATAATGACTGCACATAGTATGATGCAGTCTTAAATACGATGCTGCTCATTGTTTGAAAAACCTACTTTTCTTTTACTTGGGTCTCATGTAGTTCCTTGCTGGCTTGGACCTTACTAGGTATATCAAAACTGTCTCAAACTCACAGAGATTCCCTGACTTTGCCTCCCAAATGTTGAGATTAAAGACATGGGCCCCCAGGCCCTGTCATAAACACTCCTTTTTTTTTCTTTTTCTTTTTTTTTTTCTTCCGAGACAGGGTTTCTCTGTGTAGTTTTGGTGCCTGTCCTAGATCTCACTCTGTAGACCAGGCTGACCTTGAACTCACAGAGATCCGCCTGGCTCTGCCTCCCAAGTGCTGGGATTAAAGGCGTGTGCCACCACCGCCCAGCAACATTCTTTCTTAATACTATTAATAAACTAAGAGATCAGAGCCTACATTGCAAAACCAAGGTATGGAATCATGACCCCAAATGCAACTTTAATAGAACAAATATTAATAGATTAACAGAATTCCTAGAAGAAAATTTGCTCTATAGAGTGCTTAATTGAACAGCTATTAAATTTGTGTTAGTTAAATCTTGTGGTAAGCAAAAACTATCCATGAATCAGTTTGATTTAAAAACAACAACTACGTCAGAGCCTGCCAACAGTCAGCTGGATAGCTGGGTAGAGGTGTGCGAATTGTAGAGACAATGAAGAAGATAGAATGGAGTCAAGAGGTCTGCTGGTCAATGCCGGACAGCCCTGAGTTTATTTCACAGCCAGCTTATACACAGTTTTGAAGGACAGAGGTAGAACAAGGCACAGCACAGGCATTCAACCGTTATCTATCCTGGCTTTGAGTCAAGGAGCAGGCAGTTTCATTTTCTATCTCGATGTACCTCTGACTGGCATCAGCAGCCTGCATCTAGCTAGACAATGTGTTCCTTCCTGTGGGCTAATCAGGACCTTCTCACAGCCCTTCAAAGAGACTCTGTGGGCTAATTAGGACTTTCTCACAGCCCTGGAGCAAGCAAGCCTGAACTCTATTGACTCAGAATAGACTTCAGAGTCAAACTGGGAAACTGAGTCAGCTGTGGGCTCCCACAGGTCACCATGATGTAAGCTTGGCATCCCAGTACTGGAGGATGGGAAGGTTACATAGTACACACTCTCAAACACACACACACACACACACACACACACACACACACACACACACACACACACACACAATGTGTCAACAGAATAGATAATTCAGAACAAGAAGGATGACCAGGAGGAGAAAGGAAAGCCAATAGGAGAAAGTAGAGACATAAATTAGGTCAACATTCATTATATACATACATAATATTTTGAGGTCTTCATAAAATCAACTCTTTTTACAAGGATTATCCATTAAGAAAAACCTTATTTATTTTACTATTTTTACTTATTCTTTAAGAACTTCATACACATATACAGTGTGTTTTGATCGTATCTATTTCCCATTTCCCTACTCCTACTCCCCCTGAACCCACTCCCATTCATCCCCCTCCCAACTTCACTTTCTCCCTTTTCCCGTCGTTTAGACTCACAGTATGCATGTTTGTGTGGAACCATCCATTGGAGCATGGGCAGCCTACCAGTGACCACACCCACAAGAAAAATGACTCCCCTCTCCCAGCAACCAGCAACTGCCAATAGCTTTTAGAAAAAAAAAAAAAAAAGAGGAGAGGAAGGAGAGGGAAGGAGAGGGAAGGAATACAACCCAGCAGAGGTGAATGTCTGTGTACCAAAATGCTCCAGAGGCAGAGCCAAGATGTCCATTTAATACTTTCAGCCTAGACTAAAGTACGATATAGGAGTCGGCCTGGCCGACATAAGCAAGACCCTGTGTCAAAACAAGATAAAAACAGAACAAAACAGTAGCTGGACACTTTGCATTTCTTTAGATACCAGAGTAACAAAGGCCATGGAAATGTGAAGGGAGATTCCTGAACCCGTCTTGAAACCTTGGCCGGCCTCTAGAGGGCAGCAAAGCACGCGAAGTGCAGCAGGGCTTTAAGGGGTCGAGTAAGAAGACACATCTTGAGTCTCTTGATAGAAGAGAAGTACCCACTCAGGGTCATCAGCTTCTTAATCTGAAAATTGGGAGTTTTGTGGACTTCTAAATATCATTACATTCTGGGTGGTCGTGAAACCTTAACTGTTGGTTCCAAATATTCCTGCATTCCCCCTTCACAACTCCACTCTCCCAAGCCTCCAAGACTAGAATTGTTGGACAACGGAAGTTCAAGTGTTGGTGCGTTTCCAGGATTTCAGTTGAAGGGTTTTGCTTTCTTTTCCGGAGTACTGTCTGAGATCGGGTAGTGGGGGGCTGTCTGCGCCTTTATTTATTATTTTTAAGGAAATACATTTTGGAGCGGATGTTCACTAACAGTAATAGCCATCGTGGACTGTTTCTCCTGCCTCACTGAAGAACAAATGAGTTCTTTGGGTCCAGAACAACTGGGAAGGGGTTCTATCCTCAGAACCTGGGATCTTCAGGAATAAGATCACTCCATCCAGAAATGAAGAGAACAATGACCAGAACCAGTTACAATTCAGAGCTGAAGCAGTTATTCGATTAATCCTACCTTTGGTTAACAGCTTGAAACTAAGTCATTTCCCCAGGATTCACCTCTCCCGATAAGTGACCTTACAATTTACTTTTTTTTTTTTCCTTTGAGACAAGGCTGGCCTGGACCTTGTTATAAAGAGAGAATAACCTTAAACTTCTGATTGTCCTAACTTTATCTCCCAAGGGCTAGGATTATAGACATGTTTAGCCATACCTGGGTTACACAACACATTGATTATTTAAAATGAAAACTCTTTGTTGGTTCTACATTAGGGTCATTTCTAATAGACTTTATGGGACATATTGAAGCCTTTAGTATTTGCTGGTATCTCATGCCTTTGACCCCAGCACTAGGAAGATGGAGGCAGGTGGACTTCTGTGAATACCAGAGCAGCCTGATCTACAAAGGGATCGGGGATCTGTTGGTATCTGTTAGTGCCCTTGTCTGTCAGGCTAACTGTTTCCATGCTGTTAATTGAGAGTTGATGTCATTTGATCTGAAATTAAGAAATTGTCCTCAGCTCCATAGATAGTTCCTCTGAAAGAAAGAAAGAAAGAAAGAAAGAAAGAAAGAAAGAAAGAAAGAAAGAAAGAAAGAAAGAAAGAAAGAAAGAAATCAGTATATTGATGAGAACGGTGAGCCTTGGATAGAATCCCAAGCTAGAGAGTTGAGGTTGAAGTAGAATCAGGTAGGGAAAAAAAAAACCAATTGATAGATATTGTTTTATTGATTCATTTAGTGATTTACTTAAAGCATCACTTGTACTGCCTATTCACCAAGCATGACTTCACTTGCTACCTGGAACAGAAGGACCTGGAGGAATAGCAGAAACAATGGGTCATTGCCCTTAACAACCTGCTGACTGCCTAGGCTTCTGTAAAAATCTTGCCCAACTGACTGCCCCACCTCACAGATTTAAACGTAAAATTCAAACATAAACTAGACCACTACACCTGGCATCAAAGCCTTTCAGGAGCGACCCAGTTTTGGTCCACTAATGACATCCCCTCTCTTTTACTCTCATTGATATCAGAGTTCCACAGAAATTCCCCCAGCAGGGTCAGCTGTAGAGGGAGTTTGGGACACATAGTGGGACTGTTTCAGAAGACCCCGATCTGTGTAAGTAGTCTGGTAATAGAGGGTGACAGTGGCTGGCAGAAGCTCTGAGTTCTACCTCAGATCCAGGAAAAGTCAATGTTTAGGCAATTTTTGGTGTTTATTTTTTGTTTTGTTTTATTTTGTTTTTTGAGACATAGTTTGTGCAGTCCTGGCTGTCCTGAAACTTGCTTTGGAGACCAGGCTAGCCTTGAACTCACAGAAACCACCTGTCTCTGCCTCCTGAGTGCTGGGATTAAAGTTATGCACCACCACTGTCTAACAAGGAGGGGACATTTTAAAAACTGTTCCTTGACACACTCCACACTGGCTGGAATGACCGTGTCTCTCTCCTAATAGAACAGGGTGACAGTTTTGTTGTGGGAAACAGACTGCAGTAGACCTGGGAGGAGGAAAGTTCATAAAGGAGGGGCTGAGCAGAGAAGGCTAGCAGGGTAACCTCTTTCTGGCTTCATCTGGACCACTCACTCCCTCTTCTTTACTCCCCATTTGTCTGTATTTTATGATAATGAGAATCATTGGCTTCTTGGGGAGAGCCCTTCACAGAACAAACCCCTGGTTTCTCTCATATTGGAGCAGCCTGCCAGACTTCTCATCAGAGAGAAGCAAGTCACGCAAGAAATACGCAAACTCTGGTTCCTTGCTTGGTATTGTTCTCCCCCACAGTACTGTAGGCCACCCTTGCTTTGGTACCACACTTAACTGTAAACGCCTATTCCGGACTAGATAAACTAATCCAAAAGAGAGGCCATCACATCAAAGACAATAAATATTACATAAGTTGCTTTATTGGACATGTTTTCTGGTAGAACAGTTTTACTCTTAGCAGTCTTCCCTCAGAGACATGAATAGAAGACCTGAGATGTCACAATGGACAAGTCACAAACTTACAACTTCCACCAGCATGCTTGACCTATTCTCAACAAAAACAGTCCATGACTTTGATTACTCCTGTTTCCAAGAGATGTAAGCTTTTTATTACGGATAGAGCTAACGCTAACAAAACCCAAAACAACCAAAGAATTGGCATAAGGAAGCCATAGTATCTCTACCCAGCCTGGTAGCCAGAGACAGGTCCCAGATAGCTGTCTGCAATCCTGATAATGGTGTCCAGGTCAGTCTTGGTCAGGGGCTGGATCTCTACCTACTGTAGCATCACATGGCTTGTAGAGGGAATGTGTGGCCATGAGGAAGTAGAGCATCAAGTAACTGGAAGAAAGGTCTTCTCGGGTCTTTCGGCAAACTAAGTCATTCTAGCCCTAACCCTCCTACATGACTTACTCATTCCTCCCTCCTACCTTCTACTTCCTTGGTGAATTTGTTCCATCAAAAAATAATCCAGCTACTTTAGGTTCCTCCCCTTTGTATGAATTCTGAGGAGTATATGAGTTCTCAGACACCTCCGCAATTCTTTAAGAATGGATAATGGCATAAGAGTCTACCATGACAGGCACCAAACCCTTTCAAGTCAGTTAAGAAAGCCTATTGCCAGGCTAATGGTAGAAGTCCCAATGGTAGCACTTCAGATCATGTCTATCACACACGGCCTTGAAATGAGTGATCACCACAACAGTGACTTAAGTCTGGCCTGAAGCTGAGAACCACTTCTCGAACCTGGTGTGACATTGCACCTTAGTGCAGCTGAAGTATGTGTTCCGTGTTCCGGGGACCTGAGAACAGAAGAGGAAGGAGAACATGTAAACCACCAGCACTTGGTGGGTAGACTGGCATCCTTGAGGGCAGCATTATAGGATAGACAGAGAGGGAGAAGATTGGAAATGGAAAAGAGAGTGAAAGGGAGATGTGGGCAAGAGCTACCTACCAAGTATGTCCTCCTCCTGGTCCTTTCCCCACACACACATAGAACAGCATGGAGGGCATTAAACTTCTTAAGCAAAGATGATGCTTTTTTGCTGAGAGCACTCATTCCCATCTGTCGTGGGTGGCATTTGATCTGGAAGTTCCAACCCCCATTGACCTTAATAATTTCACCAATACCCATCTCCTGTGAGGCTCCTGCTTGTTCCAGAACATGGCAAGTCCAGGCACACAGTATAGAAAAGGGCCCAGTCCAAAAACACAGCCGTTGGCCCACCACTGGGAAACGGTCCTATCCCACAGTTCTCACACCAAACTTTTATTCAATCAACTGTCTGATTTTTTTCAAAAATGTGTTTATTTTTGTTCTTTGTATGAGTGTTTTGCCTAAATAAAGTGATGTGCAATATATGCATGCCTGATGACCGTGAATCCCAGAAAGGTCATTGGATGTCCTGGAACTGGAGTCACCAAGAGTTGTGAACCACCATATGTTGTGCTAAAAATAGAAGCCAGGTCCTCTGCAAAAGCAACAAATGGTCTTAACTGATGAGCCATCTCTCTAGCCCCAACTATCTATGCTAACTTAATCTTTCAGGCCAAATTTGATAGTCTAATTCAGTGGTTCTCAACCTTCCTAATGCTGTGACTCTCTAATACAATTCCTCACATTGTGGTGACCCCCTCACCATAACATTACTTTGTTGCTACTTCATAACTGTAATTTTGCTACTGTTATGAATCATAATTTAATATCTGATATGTGATCTCCAGAGGGGTCACAACCCACAGGTTGAGAATCACTGGCCAAATCACTACTTACCTCTCTAATGCTAAAGAACCCAAAATTTCATACTCTGTAGTAGCAAAGAATTTTGGAGGAGTCTACTGACTGTGCATAGAGCAAGGGTCAAGGGAAGGCTGTGTAAGCCCTCTTCCTCCCCAGGTTGCTTTTGGTTACAGTATTTAACTAGGACAATTGGCTTCCTTTATTTTTTTGTTTGTTTTTCTCATGCTTGGGCACTAACCAGAGCCCTGGGCATACTTGGCAAGAGACGTACCATGCTACTACCTCCCAGCCCTTAAGGCGATATTATAAATGCCATCCTAACTTAATTTCAAACAGTTTCTGAGCGGCCTTTCTACATCTGATTCCATTACTATGAAATTGACTCCTTAAAATATCATTCATGGCGGGGTGGTGGTGCCATGCATGCCTTTAATCCCAGCACTCAGGAGGCAGAGGCAGGCAGATCTCTGTGAGTTCAAGGCCAGCCTGGTCTACAGAGCGAGATCCAGGACAGGCACCAAAACTAGACAGAGAAACCCTGTTTTGAAAAAACAAACCAAAACAAAAATAAATAAAATATTATTTATGAGTTATTTTATTGTTATTTATGTGTTTTCTTGAGAGCAGGGTTGTCCCATTTTGTTTGATAGCTTTCCTGTTTTTTTTGTTTTTGGTTTTTGTGGGGTTTTTTTTGTTACATTATCTTTTTTTTTTTTTCATACACAGTTTCCCCTCCCTTTTCTCCTCAAGCTACACACTTCAAGCTACACGGCTGTCACCCATATTCAGAGGGCCTAGGTCAGTCCCATGCAGGTTCCCTAGCTGTTGGTTTAGAGCCCCGTGAACTCCCACGAGCTCAGGTCAGCTGTCTCTGTGGGTTCCCCAGTCATGATCTTAATCCCTCCTCCCTCTCATCAGCTGGACTCCCAGAGCTCAGCCCAGTGCTTGGCTATGGATCTCTACATTTGCTTCCATCAGTTAGTGGATGATGCTTCTACGATGACAATTAGGGTAGTCACCAGTCTGATTACAAGAGAAGGCCAGTTCAGACACCCTCCCCACTATTACTAGGAGTCTTAGCTGGGGTCATCCTTGTGAATTCCTGGGAGTTTCCCCTGGCACCAGGTTTCTTCCTAACTCCAAAGTGGCCCCCTCTATCATGGTATCTCTTTCATTACTCTCCCCCTCCGTCCCGCCCCCAACTCAACCAACTTGATCCTTCATGTTACCATCCCCTACACCCTCCCCTCCAACACCTACCTTGTCCCCAGTTTACCCAGGAGATCTCATCTATTTCCCCTTCCCAGAGCAATCCATTCATTCCTCTTCCTCTTAGGGTCCTGCTTGTTACCTAGCTTCTCTGGGGCTGTGGATTGTAGCCTGGTTATCCTTTGTTTCACATCTAATATCTACTTTTAAGTGAGTACATACCATATTTGTCTTTCTGGGTTACCTTACTCAGGATGGTTTTTTTCTAGTTCTATCCATTTCCCTGTAAATTGCACTATGTCTTTGTTTTTTTACTGCTGAGTAATACTCCACTGTGTAAATGTAACACATTTTCTTTATCCATTCTTTGGTTGAGGGGCATCTAGGTTGTTTCCAGGTTCTGGCTATTACAAATAATGCTGCTATGAACATAGCTGAGCAAGTGTCCTTGTGGTATGATTGAGCATTCCTTGGGTATATGCCCAAGAGTGGTATAGCTGGGTCTTGAAGTAGATTGATGCCCGATTTTCTGAGAAACCACCACACTGATTTCCAAAGTGGCTGTACAAGTTTGCATTCCCACCAGTAGTGGAGGAGAAGTGTTCCCCTTGCTCCACATCCTCTTCAACAAAGGCTGTCATTAGTATTTTTTGTTTTGTTTTGTTTGGCTTTTTTTGTTTGTTTGTTTTTTTGTTTTTTTTTTTTCGAGACAGGGTTTCTCCGTGTAGCTTTGCGCCTTTTCTGGAACTCACTTGGTAGCCCAGGCTGGCCTCAAACTCACAGAGATCCACCTGCCTCTGCCTCCTGAGTGCTGGGATTAAAGGCATGAGCCACCACCACCCGGCTTATTTGGCTTTTTGGTTTGGGGTTTTTGTTTTGTTTTGGGGTTTGTTTGTTTGATTTTGTTTTTGTTTTTGGCTTTTTGAGACAGTTTCTCTGTGTAACAGCTATAGCTGTTCTGAAACTAGCTCTGTAAACCAGGCTAGCCTTGAACTCATAGAGATCTGCCTCCCAAGTGCTGGGATTAAAGGTGTGAGTCACCATTGCCTGGCTAGCTTTTTTTCATTTATTTTTTATTTTTTGGTTTGTTTTTTTTTTTCAAGACAGGGTTTCTCTGTGTAGCTTTGCGCCTTTCCTGGTACTCGCTTTGGAGACCAGGCTGGCCTCGAACTCACAGAGATCCACCTGCCTTTGCCTCCCAAGTGCTGGGATTAAAGGCGTGCGCCACCACCGCCTGGCTAGCTTTTTTTTAATCTTAGCCATTCTGACAGGTGAAAGATGATGGTATCTCAGAGTCATTTTGATTTGTATTTCCCTGATAGCTAAGGATGTTGAACAATTCTGTAAGTGTTTATTGGCCATTTGAGATTCTTATGTTAAGAATTCTGTTTAAATCAGTACCCCATTTTTTTAATTGGATTATTTGGTATTTTGATGTCTAGTTTCTTGAGTACTTTATATTATTTTGGAGATCAGCCCTCTGTCAGATGTGGGGTTGGTGAAGATCTTTTCTCATTTTATAGGCTGCCATTTTGTCTTATTGACAGCATCCTTTGCCTTACAGAAGCTTTTCAGTTTCAGGAGGTCCTATTTATTAATTGTTGATCTCAGTGTCTGTGCTACTGGTGTTCTATTCAGGAAGTTGTCTCCTGTGCCAGTGCATTCAAGGCTCCTTCCCACTTTCTCTTCTATCAGGTTCAATGTAACTGGATTTATGTTGAAGTCTCTGATACATTTAGACTTGAGTTTTGTGCAAGGTGATAGATAAGTTTTCATTCTTCTACATGCCAACATCCAGTTATGCCAGCATGATTTGTTGGGATGCTTTCTTTTTTCCATTGTATAATTTTGGCTTCTTTGTCAAAAATCAGGTGTTCATAGGTGTGTGGATTTATGTCAGGGTCCATTGATCCACCTCACCTGTCTGTTTTTATGCCAGTACCATGCTCTTTTTATTACTATATCTCCATAGTAGAGCTTGAAGTCAGGGATAGTGATGCCTCCTAAAGTAGCTTTATTGTAAAGTATTGTTTTAGCTATCCTGGGTTTTTGTTTTTCCGTATGAAGTTGAGTATTGTTCTTCGAAGGTCTGTAAGAATTGTGATGGAATTTTGATGGGGATTGCATTGAATCTGTAGATTGCTTTTGGTAAGATTGCCATTTTTACTTGTTAATCCTAACAACACATGACCATGGGAGATCTGTCTATTTTCTGATATCTTCTTCAAAGTTTTAAAGTTCTTGTCATACAGATCTTTCACTTGTTTAGTTTGAGTTACCCCAAGTTATTTTATATTATTTGAGCCTATTGTAAAGAGTGTTGTTTCTCTGATTTCATTTATCATTTGTATATAGGAGGGCTACTGTTTTTTTTTTTCTTTTTTCTTTTTTTTAGTTAATATTGTATCCAGCCACACTACTGAAGGTGTTTATCAGCTGTAGGAGTCCCCTGGTAGAATTTTTGGGGTCACTTATGTATACTATCATATCATCTGCAAATGGAGAAAGTTTGACTTCTTCCTTTCCAACTTGTATCCCTTTGATCTCCTTTTATTGTCTTATTGCTCTAGCTAGAACTTCAAGTACTATATTCAATAGATATGGAGAGAGTGGGCAGCCTTGTCTTGTTCCTGATTTTAGTGGAATTGCTTTGAGTTTCTCTCTGTTTAATTTGATGTTGGCTGTCAGCTTGCTGTATATTGCTTTTATTATGTTTAGGTATGTTCCCTGTATCTCTGATATCTCTAGAACCTTTATCATGAAGAGGTGCTGGATTTATTTTGTCAAAGGCTTTTTGAGCATCTAACAAGATGACCATGTGAGGTTTTTTTCTCTTTCAGTTTGTTTATATGATGGATTGCATTGACAGATTTTCATATGTTGAACCATTCCTGCATCTCTGGGATATAACCTACTTGATCATGATAGTGTAGCTGGAAGTTTTCCTGTGTCTCACTGATCCCACAGTCACTCAGACTCAAATAAACAACAGATACTTATATTATTTTCAAACTATATGGCCTAATGGCTCAGGTTTCTCACTAGCTAGCTCTTATATCTTAAATTAACCCATTTCTGTTAATATATATGTTGCCGTGTGTTCTGTGGCTTTACCTGTGTTGTGTGCTTTCTAGACGGCTGGATGGCATCTCCTCTACCTCTCCTTTCTTCTTCCTGTCTCCAGTTGGAATGTACTGCCTAACCTTATTCTGCCTCACAATTGGCCAAACAGCTTTATTTATCAACCAATCAGAGCAACACATATTCACAGCATACAGAAAGACATCCCACAGCATGGTAGATGACTTTTTTGTGTGTTCTTGCATTCAGTTTGCCAGTATTTTATTGAGTATTTTTGCATCAGTTTTCATGAGGGGGTTTGATCTATAATTCTCTTTCTTTGTTGCATCTTTGTGTGGTTTGGGTATCAGGGTAACTGCGGCCTCAAAAAAAGAATTTGGCAATGATCCTTTTGTTTCTATGGTGTGGAAGAATTTGAGGAGAATTAGTATTAGCTCTTCTTTGAAATTATGATAGAATTCTACACTGAAACCATCTGGTCCTGAGCTTGTTTTGGTTAGGAGACTTTTAATGACTGTTTCTATTACCTTAGGAGTTATAGGTCTATTTAAATTGTTTATTTGGTCTTGATTTAATTTTGGTATGTGGCACCTATCCATAAAATTGTCCTTTTCTTTTAGCATTTCCAATTTTATGGAGTACAGGTCTTTGAAATATTACCTGATGATTCTCTGAATTTCCTCAGTGTCTGTTGTTATGTTTTTCCTTTTCATTTCTGATTTTGTTAACTTGTATGTTCTCTCTCTGCCTTTTGGTTAGTGTGGATAAGGGCTTGTCTATCTTGTTGGTTTTCTCAAAGAACCAACTCTTCGTTTCATTGATTCTTTGTACCGTTCTCTTTTTTATTGATTTCAGTCTGGAGTTTGATTGTTTCCTGCCAACTACTCCTCCTGGGTGAGTTTGCTTCTTTTTGTTCTATAGATTTTCAGGTGTGCTATTAAGTCACTAGTGTGAGATTTCTCCAAATTCTTTTTCTTTTTTCTTTTTCTTTTCTTTTTTTTTTTTTTTTTTTTTTTTTTTTTTTTTTTTTTTTTTTTTTTTTTTTTTTTTTTTTTTTTTTTTGAGACAGGTTTCTCTGTGTAACACCCCTGGCTGTCCTGGAACTCACTTTGTAGACCAGGCTGGCCTTGAACTCATAGAGATCCACCTGCCTCTGCCTCCTGAGTGCTGGGATTAAAGGCTTGCACCACCATGCCTAGCTTCCAAATTCTTTATGTAGGCACTTAGTACTATGAACTTTCGTCTTAGCACTGCTTAAGCCCCCATTTCTAGACCAGACGTGTGATTCCTCCTCCTCCTCCCTCCCCTCCCCACTCACCTCTGAGGGGCTGGAAAGTCACCTGAGGGTCCGTGGCCCAATAAACTTTATCTTTTTAATTGGCTTGATCTGGCTCACTGCATCCTCAAAGAAACCTATTATTGGGCTGCGAAATGCCTATCATCTTGGTGCCAAGTCTGGGTAGAGTTGAGCATTCCCTGCTGGTCCCTTGGCCATGTGAGAAACCATTCTTCCTTTTACAAAGCACTCCACCAGACCGGTTTGACTTTTGGCTCCGGTAAGTCACCCATTTCCAAGCAAAAAGTCTTAAAGAAGACCAGCACCTCTTCTGAGACTTTGACCCCTTTTGGGTCAAAGACTTCTGGGGCACTTGCCTAGCCACTACAGCGTCAGGTAACCCCAGCCCATTTCCAGAGCAGGGACAGTCCTTGCCCCAGGAGGACTGCACAGAGGCAGTCCCCACAGGACTCCTGACTCTAGGCTGTAGCAATGGATGCAGTGCTATATACCCTTTGATCTCTGGCAAAAGGCTTGTTAATCAGTACTTGCAGGTCCAAGCCCCATCCTCACTTACCCCTGGAGTGTCGGTTACAAATGTATCCAAATTGGGGCTCCCTGACACCCTATGTCCAAAACATCTGATTTCCCTGTGCTCTAGGTCCCAATATGCTCGTGAGAATCACTCAAGATGGCCACTAGAGGGCACTCTTGACCTTAATATCCTTCATGATCTTGAAAATCTCTGCCAACCTATGGACAAATGGTCTGAGCTGCTGTGTATCGACGGTTTGGGGGTCCTGTGCTCTCATCCCTCCTATGTCTTTGCTCTGAGATGACCTTACATTCTTCCACTCTCCACATTTCCCCGATAAACTCCTCTTGCTCTAACTCTGCTGTTCCCAACGTGCTCTCTTAGTGGCGTACCCGTCAGAGCCTGCCAAAGGGTGCCCACTTTGCCTTTATTCACCAGGCTTCCCTGGCGTTTGGTCTGGCCACACCGGGATTCTTCTCACAACAGATCGGTTCTCTCTGTTCCTGTCTGCTCTCCCACCCGTACCATGCTGGAATTCTATATGCCCACTCCACCCAAAGCAGATCCGTTCTCTTTGTCCTGCCTGCTCTCCCACCCTGAACTGATGAACTCTGCTATACTTTCAAAGTTTCTCAACCTCTAAGGCACTGATTCCTCACTGCATTAAATATATATATATACATACATACATATACATACATATACATACATACATACATACATACATACATACATACATACATACATATATATATATATATATATATATATATATATATATATATATATATATCTTCTTCCAAATCCACCACTTGCTGTTCCAGTTCGCTCATATGGGCTTTCTTTGGACCGGGCAGTCTGCACTGCTACTCTCTTTTTCAGTTTCCTCTGCAGCACCTTCCCAATGCTCAGGTGCCTAAGGCACTGCCGCCTGCGAGCCTACGGCACCCTGCCCACCTCAGACCCTGGCCACCTCGGAGCCCAACACCACAAGTGGCAGCGCCTGGCCGCCTGAGATGGGCTGGCCCGATAGGAGCAGCATTACTGTGGCCAGCAACTGTCTTTTTTTCCCTACGGTTTCTTGCATGCTACTCTATGGTTTTTTAAGATCTCTATAATTTGTAACGAAGTCTGTTTCCCATGAAAAGTGTTGTAGCCTTGCTGTTAGAAAAGTCCCGTCTATTTTGTATGGATGGACGGATCTGTACCTGTGTGTTTTCTTGTGGACTCGGGAGCCACACAAACTTACTTCAGGCTCAGTCGGGTGTGTGAATGCATATGGCTACTGCATGCTTGCTTCTGACTAGTCTTGGAGGCCTGAGTTTACATGTTCCATGTGTCTTGGTAATAGCTCAGCTGTTGCTATTACAACTAGCGGCCTGGGGTCAGAATTTGCCTCTGGGATTTCTGGCCACTGAATCTGACGTAATGACAGAAAAAAGTTATTTTATGCTGTTCTACCTAATTAAAAAACAAACAAACAAAAAAAACAGCTAAGGAACTGAGTATGGTTAAAAATATGTAACAAAAAGTTAACATGCCAGGCGGTGGTGGTGCACGCCTTTAATCCCAGCACTCAGGAGGCAGAGACAGGTGGATCTTTGTGAGTTCAAGGCCAGCCTGGTCTAAAAAGCGAGATCCAGGAAAGGCGCAAAGCTACACAGAGAAACCCTGTCTTGAAAAACCAAAAAAAAAAAAGTTAACTTAAAACTTGTAACTCCAACCAGGCTGTGGTGGCGCATGACTTTAATCCCAGCACTTGGGAGACAGAGCCAGGAGGATCTCTGTGAGTTCTAGGCCAGCCTGGTCTACAGAGCCAGATCCAGGACAGGCACCAAAACTACACATAGAAACCCTGTCTCGAAAAACCAAAACCAAACCAAAACAAACAAACAAAAAAACAAAAAACTTGTAACTCCAAATTGAAACTGCTCTGGAAGAAGACACGTGGTCTGTCGCTACCTTAATTAAGTACAGCCTTGTGGGCAGCCATCATTTTGACTAAGGATGGAGAAGAGGGAGGTCATATGGCTTCTCTACCCTCTTGAATAAAGGTGACCACATGGAGTGGGCCCACCAAGGAGACAACAGGTCTCCAAGACATTTTGGATTAGGATAGATTTCTGTATGATAATTCCTGTCCTGCCCTGAAAACAAGGTTTACGAAAGATAGCATTTAAAACAATGCTGGTTTACTGAGGTATTAAAGCTGCACCTCCATGCATTCATGTACTGGGATGTATCTTGCTGACAGTCAGGTTTTGTATCATAAGAGCAATCCCCTTGCCGGGCGGTGGCGCACGCCTTTAATCCCAGCACTTGGGAGGCAGAAGCAGGCAGATCTTTGTTGGTTCGAGGCCAGCCTGGTCTACAGAGCAAGATCCTTTGGCGTTGATTTTAGAAACACTAAATTGTTTGATCCTTTGGCGTTGATTTTAGAAACACTAAATTGTTTACACTGTGAAAACTGGGTTTTGCCTTTTAGAGATACTGAACTGCTTATACCTAACAGATAATGACCTCCTGATCCTCAAACGCTTCACAGCTCTGAGAATAGGGCATTTAATAAAAAGACTTTTCATGACAGAGACATGCCAGCTTCTGGCCGCACCCCCACCTCTTCCAAGGAAGATGGGTGGCCACAGAAGAACTTCCACCTAGAGCTTGCTTTTAATGTAGCAAAGCCAGTCACGGAACAGAAAAAAAAACTGCCTTGCACCTTAACAACTGCCAAGACCCTGTCCAGAGTGTGGACAAGCAGGACACTGGGGAGTTGATTGCCCTGCTTTGCCAAGACAAGGTAAGCCGGTCCCCTCAAATTCCTACTCTACAGGAGAGTCTGTCAGATCTTCTGAGACTGGCAGCTGAAGACTGATACTGCCCTGGGACCCCTGTCCCCAATGACCACGGAGGAACCTGGGGTAGCTGCCTAGGTAGCTGGTAAGCTCCTATCACTTCTGCTTACTTTGGTGAGATTTACCCTTCTCAGATCTGATGGTGATTGATGACTAGGGTACTGACAGATTTACCAGTTTAACAGCTCTCCCCCTCAACCCTGCAAGCCTACAACCACCTTGGTAGCTCATTAGTTCATTAGCTAAGTTTCTTGTTAAAAATACAGACAGAACATTTGCCTTATTCACAGGCTTCCTAGTGTTGGACCCCAAAGTTTAGGGTCTCAAGTGGGCGCCCCAAGAACCCAGACTCCAGTCCAGTTGATGCAATAGCACGAGGATTTATTAAGCTTCTATATAGAAGGGCAAACTCTGCTTCTAAGAGCAAGAGCCGCATCTTACTGCAGCCCCATAAGGGCTTTTAAAGGAAAAACCCACAAAACCCACAAGGTTACAATTCCCATACAATTTCATGGCCTGATCACAGGGTGATCACAGAGGGGGTACAGTTACGTAAACCTCAAGGGGGGTATCAGGGCAGGAGTGGAGCTTACACACAGGTCACGGTGGTCCTTCCTGGAACACCTGCAACTATCCCAGTCACAGTTGAGCACATCTCTTAACAGAAATCTTTTTACATTGTTATATTGTTACAGGGGTGATTGAGTAGTGGCTGAGTCAGGTAGCCCTGGGAACTAGATTTTTAGTTTCTCATTTCCTGGTGCTTGAAGTTTTTCTCTTTCTGAGGCTTAGGGGTGTAAGCCTGAAGGGCTAGCTAGGGTCTTTCACTAGTAAAGGATAAATAGGCTTCAGAATTTTTGCATTGATAAATGGAGTTTTGATAAACAGATAGAGCAGTGACTACATACATTCAGGAGTCCTTAAATTTCTGTGGATTTTACTGGTTGCAGCTTTTAAGTTCTTTACAACACTAACAGGACTGCATAGAGGCCTTTTCAGCATTACTGTGTTGTCTCCAGCCACATATGGCAAAACTCTGCTGAAGCGTTGCTGAAAAGCACAGTGCTGGTAACAGTTCAACAATCCATGGCTGCTCCTTCTTGCCAACCCCTCCCCCTCTGAAACAGGATGGATGGAGGCACTCTCCACCTCAAGGGAAACAGCAGATGTGGTGGCTCAGGTACTCCTGGAACACGTCATTCCTCAATTTGGTGTGCCACAGACCATTCAAATGGACAATGGCCCAGCCTTCACTTCCAGGATTATCAAGTTCTTGTCTGAAGCCCTCAAAATTTCCTGGAAGCTCCACATCCCTTACTATCTCCAATCCTCAGGAAAGGTTGAGAAGGCCAACGGACTCATCAAACAACACCTCACCAAGCTCTCCATTGAACTCAGATTATCATGGCCTTCCTTCCTCCCTATTGCCCTTGCTCGTCTCCAGGTCACCCCATGTTCTCCTACAGGCCTAAGCCCTTTTGAGCTCCTTTATGAAAGGCCCTTCTTCCTCAGTCACCACCTTCCACCCCAGAGCCCTCCACTGGTCAGGTACCTCCCCTACCTCTCCTTCCCAAGGTCCCTTCTCCGCTGCTCACATCCTGACAGCTATCTCCCAGCCGACCCAACTGCCCCTGAGCCCACCGCACTTCCCCCAGGGGACCAGGTACTCCTCAAGCAATTATCCCCTAAATCCCTAGAACCCCGATGGACAGGGCCCTACACCGTGATCCTCACCACCCCTTCAGCTGCCAAGCCCCTGGGACATCAGTGCTGGTACCACCTTTCCAGGCTCAAGCGGGCATCTATCCAGGATGAACAGTCTGTCCAGTAAATGGGACCCTCCATCTTCCAGTTTTCCAAAATGGCCCAATGAGGGGCCTCTCTGCTCTTCTGTCTTGCTCATTCACCTCTGCCATTTACCCTTGCCTCCTCCACACAGCCAGGGCACATCTCCATTGCATTCGGTCCGGCAGTCTTCACTCTTCCCATGGCTAGCCCCTGCCCTTCACAGGGCTGGTGTTAATGATCTATTTTTTTCTCCTAGCCATTTGCTTTCTCTGCTTCCTCAAGAAACAGATTCCTGAGGTCATGACAATTAACCTAATCCTTTGTCATCCATACCTCCTGCTGAGAGTGAGCTCACCAACTCCCAACTTCCCCTCCCTACATCATCCCATGCCAACGGAAGTAGCCAGACTTGAACAAGTTGCCCATCTATCCAAAGTCAGCCTGTGTTTGGCTGGAAATTCCGCCTCAGCCCCACTCCTCCTTCTCCAGACCCCGCCCTCTCAGAAAGACTGACAGAAGTCCAGGCTCCTCCCCTGAAGCTCAAGACCATGCCTAAAGGGTATTTAAGCCCTCGTTTCTAGACTGGCCATGTGGTTTCTCCTCCTCCCTCACCCTACCTCACCTCTGGGGGATCTGGAAAGTCACCCGAGAGGGATTGGCCCAATAACCTGGTCTTTTTAATTTGAATTGATCTGGCTTACTGCATTGGCAGAGAAACCTACTGTTGGGGAATGAATACCTCTCACTTTTGATCTACCTTTTACCTTCCTGGCCTCTTGGTCTGACGTTCCTCTCTCCGCTTCCTCCTCTCCTCACATGACCCAGCTCAGGGTCATGTTCACTCTGAACACTCCCAGATGTCCCTGCCTCTGGCTATGCTCTCCCTTGTATCTAAGATAAACCTCCTCCTCCACCATACCTAGGAGCCCAGTGCCCTTTCCTTTTTTATTTCTATTTCTTTTCATTCATCTGGTGCGGAAACCCATGTCCTTTCCTTTTTTCTTTCTTTCTTTTTTTTCATTCACTCATAACCTAAGAGATAAGACCTAGACACTAAAACCAAGCCTTGAAGATATATCCAAAATATTTATTTGATCTGTTCTAGAAAGGTCTTTTTCTTTAAGCCTGGCCACAAAACTGTTCTCCTGGAGAGTCATGTCTTTGTGCAAAGTTACAAGCCATGCTTGCTGCAAAATGAAGTTCCTGCCCAGCCGAAGTCTGTCCCTCTATGCTCCATATGAAGCTCTAATTTAATCTCATGTGGAAAACTAAAAAGTGAGACCAAATGCCGGTCCAGAATTCCCCTTTGGTCCATGCTCGTTGCCTCCATCCTTGGGAGCACAGCCTGAAACACAACAGCAGTGCGTGCCCCCACTAAGGGGGGTTTCCCAGGTCATCATCTGGGCCGCTCTGGCTGCCGCCAGCCTACATACTCCCCACTTCCAGTGAGGGGGACCCTGCAGGTGTCAGTGCAGGCAGTGATCTGTGAAGAGATGAGAATGAAAACCCAGTGCAGATTGACTTCGTCCACCTAGGTTAGACTCAGGGAGTCTGATGTCAGATGCTTCACTGTCAGCTTTTTAAAAACAGTACAATTTGGGAAAGAGTCTTTAGGCAACAATCATTCCAGTTCCAGATGCACAATAAAGCTCTTAAGGTGTGACTACATAGAAACTCTTTTACAGAGTACATGTGACCACGAGGGTGGGTGCTATAGCTAAAAAGCCTAGAATCTAGTGTGGTCTCTGACCAAGATAACACAGAGGTCAGCAGGCTATAAAGTACATGGGGCATCACACCTATGGATGGGGAGCAATCTAGAGAGGGAACAGTCTGGAATAATCATTCTGCGGAATTTGGGTAGGGTCTGCCTCTATAGCAAAAGGTGGGTGAGGCCTCCACAGAACACAAAGGCCAGGGGTCATTAACAAAATCCACTCTCAGTCTCCTGGGCAGGAAAATGTGTACCTTTTATCTCCTCCATTGAGAAGAGTGTGTTTAACATTCCTGGCATCCCTAGTGATCTGTGGGCACCAGGACCTTTGTGTCCCACAAATCCTGGGAGCACCTCACTGACTACCTCCTCTGTGTTTCCAAGATGCAGCCTCACACTGTGAGTCTGTTACTATTGCTCTGAAAAAAGAAAAGGTCAAAAGACATGGGCAGGGCTGGGGGTGCAGCTTCATTTAGAGTGCACAGCACATCCAAAGCCCTAGGTTCCATTCCCAGCACCCCATGCACTAGGATGGTGGCTCAACCCTGTCATCTCTGCACTCAGGAGGTGTAGGGAACTGGATAGAAACAAGCTAGCATACAACCTTTGGGGAAATTAGTACATGAAGAATTTGAAATGGACCAGTAGGATTGGACAAGACCAACAGCCACCCCCATGCACACCCTTATTCCCATCACACACCTGACCATCAAAAACAGGAAATGCCTGAGCTGGACATAGTGGCAAAAGCCTCATCCCAGTCCTTGGATATGGAGACACATGAAGATCATGTGTTCATGATCACCCTTGACGACGTAGTATGATGAGAGAAACCGTCAAAAACAAAACAAGATGAGACGTGGCCAGCATCAAGCTTGACTTGATCCCCAACCTCATTCTTTCAAATGGACAAAACTTAACTGAATGCAGCCTACTGTCAACTACTTGATGGCTGTTGCTTTGGAATGCCACCTGACTTCCTGTTACCAATTGTCCTGTGGGGCTATTTGGTATCGGCTTAATGCCTGAGTTTTGAGGGTTTCTCAAGTTAAAGAAAAAATGAATTATAAAATTACTACTCTTCTAAGGTTCCTTGTATGGCCTTTATATTAGAAAAGAGGGGTAAAGTTTCAAAGACATTTATATCACACACACACACACACACACACACACACACACACACACACACACACACCATGCATGCATGCACACATGCACATACCAGGAAGCAAGAATTTTGCCTTTGAGAAAGCTAATCCTCTAGTCAGCTTTGTGGTCTCTTTCTCAAGTACTATCCCTGTGAGGAAATAAAGTAACCATTTAAATTTTGGTGTTAAAGCCAGAAGAAAAAACCCTCGGGTTCAGTACTACAATAGAAAACAACAGTGCATAGTTGATAGTTATACTGTCAAAGGTACCACAATAGGCTCCAAAACACAGAATCAAAGATGGCAGGTGTGGCATAGGAGTTAATCCTAGTGCACAGCTTTGCTACTTTGTGTTTTGGGAAAGCCAAGGGCTGCAAGTGAGACTAATGGAGTCAAGGATTGTTTTCATTTAAGATATCCAAGTGAGTGTGCCTCACACTAGAAAGACAAGGACCTCTGACACACTTGGGATTGCCTATCATCTCCTGATGGCTGTGGACTCATAGCCTGACTGCCAAACCTGAGACCAAATGTGTCAATAATTTTCTGATGTCAGAAAATAAACAAACACATTTGTACCAGAGTATAGTTTCTCTTGCACTCTACATTAGAGTCTGGAGATTTTAATCCTTAGGGAATAAACAACCTGAGAATTACATCCACTATTACTCTGCCAGCACCTGGCTGATACCTGGAAGATAAAAACCTTCAGATGAGCCGGGCGGTGGTGGCGAATGCCTTTAATCCCAGCACTCGGGAGGCAGAGGCAGGCAGATCTTTGTGAGTTCGAGACCAGCCTGGTCTACAGAGCGAGATCCAGGAAAGGCGCAAAGCTACACAGAGAAACCCTGTCTTGAAAAAACAAAAACAAAAAAACCTTCAGATGACTTCTGAAGACAGAAGACAAGAAACTGGTAGTGCTGTGATGATTCTTAGCTAGCATAACTCCAGCTGATTAGGTTAGACTGATGGAGACAATCTCTCCATCCTTGCCAGTGATTGGTTAAAGAAATGGCATCAGTTTAGAAATAAGGCAAAACCTGGAAATTTCCAGAAGAGGTTTTCCCCTTTCTGAAAAGAGAAAAGAGCACATCTCATCTCTTCTCCTGGTGGTTGTGACCGGATATGGTTTAGGCAACAGCATGAGTATCACGTTACCAGACTGAAGAGGGATGCACCACCAGTGGAAGAGGAAGGAAAATAAAGAAATTGAACCTGAGCCCTTGACAGGCTGTGTCTGGTGTCTCCTGGTACTTGAAGTTTAAAGCACAACTGATTCTTGTCCCTTTTACATACTTCTTATTTTGACTAACTAGGTTTACCGAACTGTTACTTTTCCTAGGATTTATTAATTTGTATTGTATGTATGTGGGTGTTTTGCCTGAGTGTATGTCTATGCACCGCATGCATGCAGTGCTAGAAGCAGCCAGAAGAGGGCATTGGGTCCCCTGGAACTGAAGTTACAGATGTTTTGAGCTGCCATTTAGGTGCTGGGAATCAAACCAGGGTCCTTGTGAAGAGCAGCCAGTGCTCTTAACTGCTGAACCACCTCTCCAGGCCCCAAATTTTACTTTTTGAAAAAAATGATTGAACTATACGAAACCAATATTTTATTGTATAACATCATGAAAGCAAAAACCAGAAAGTAAGTCATTATTACTTTAATTTCTAAACACTTTCTCAGCAATAAAATATTGAACATCAAATAAATCAATTAAGATATCTATATCTATAGATAGATAGATAGATAGATAGATAGATAGATAGATAGATAGATAGATAGATAGATATATGCAGGGGCTGAAGTGTAGCTCAATGCCACAGTCCTTGACTAGTATGAGTAAGCTTCTGAATTCAGTCTACCAGGGAGATATGCACAGTTGTTCTGACTCTGTTGGTACCAGAGAACTAATATTAGAAAAGTGCATAGCTGGACAATGGTGGCATACACCTTTAATCCCAGTACCTGGGAGGCAGAGGCAGACAGATCTCTGTGAGTTCAAGGCCAGCCAGGACTGCAGAGTGGGTTCCAGGAGAGCCAGGGCTACACAGGAAAACCCTGTCTCAGAAAAGAAAGAAAGAGAAGGGAGAGGGAGGGAGGGATAGAGGGAGAGAGGAAAAAAGAAAGGGAGGAAGGGAGGGAGGGAGGGAGAGGAGGGAGGGAGGGAGGGAGGGAGGGAGGGAGGGAGGAAGGAAGGCAGACAGAAAAGTCAAATTTCAAAGCCGGATGCCCTGCTGGCCTGCAAATGTCTGATGGGGTGACTAGAATAGGGTGAAAATGCTTAGCACCTCTGTCTTCATATTGTATTTCTTTCCTTTGTTACCTTAGCCTTTGGATCAGACAACCAAACTAAGAAAGGGAAGAGAGTAGCCAAGTTGGGCAGATGCCAGCCAGCTGCCAAGAAAGCAAGACATGTAAAAAATGAGGTAACAAGCCACCAACAATGTGAACATAGATAAGAATTATGGTTTAATTTAAATGTAAGAGCTAGTTAATTAGTAATAAGCCTGAGCTACCAGCTGATCATTTATAATTAATATAAGCCTCTGAGTGGTTATTCTGGAATTGACAGGTGGGAGAGGGCCATCTGTTTACATATGTCATGTTGCTCATTTGAGAATGTTCTGTCCAGAACTATATAAAGCAATGTTAAGTTGGCCTAAACTTGTCTGGTCTTTCCCCAGATTTAAGACTAAAGGCTTCCAATAGCCACCATGACCAGAAACACCAGACTGTAAAAGGAACAAAATGGGGTGCCAGCTGAATTCTTGGAATATGGACACCTATTCCCAGAAACCACAAGAGCATCCTTCCCTTTATCAGCCTGTCAGTCCCCTCATTAGGCCTGTCCTGTATCTCTAACCCCCAAATCCAAGATGTGAGCAAAGCTCCTTGTCTCCATCGCTTGGCCACTAAATAAAGCCTTCCTTTATCTCCAACATTTGAATCTCAGGAATTTCTTTTTCCCAGGGGATTTGCTTGTGGACTTGGGGAGTCACTGTGTCTCTCTTTGCTCCTCTTCTCAATGTGGCCACACTGAGTGCATCCCTTTTTCTGCTTCCCACTATTACCTGTTCCTCTAATTGGCTTACTAAGGAAGGGTGGGGGTACAGCATATCAGGGCCCAGGTTCTGGCCCTGTAACTCTGGTAACAGTAATCTCTTTTTTTACATTTTAGGGGTTCAGAGAAAGACAAAAGGTGAAAAGAAGGGACAGAAGCAATAGGCTAACAAAAAGCAGAGGCTTTCATGTCATTCTCTCTTCTTTTTTCTTTTAGAACCAGTGGATTGTTTCCAGTATTCAGGTCCCACCTCGCATTCTCCCCTTTTTTATGGTTCTTTCTATTTGTATGGCAGTTGGCACTGTCATGACACTAGTGAGTGTGCCATTTAGGAAGTAGACAGGATTGTAATGAAGTCAGGGTTTTTTAGGTTCCCCCGGCAGCCAACTTGGGTCTGGTGGCTTGGCCTGTGCAATGGAAAGGACTTATCTGGTCTACAGGAAGCTTGTCCTGGAAGATACACCAGGTTAGAATAGTTAGGTAGAGACTCACTCATGTCACCTAGGCAGGGGGCTAGAGCACGGTAACAAAGTTTCTTCATTTCATCCCATCTTTCTATGATTTTCCTTTAACCCCATCTCCTTGCTTTCAAACACCACATGTTTGACTTCTGTATGGACTTGTGTCTCTCAGTGTGAAAATCTACTCTCTACCACAAGCTGTGTCTGCATTTACTTGAACATTGTATGTTTTTTCTTGGTTTGCAGGACATAATTTTTCCTAGTATATTCTTTATAGTTCTATATGTTGACCTGACATGTGAGCAGGTGTTGTAGCATGACCTCTTTCCTCTGTGCATATAGTCATCTAATCATGAATTTGAAGTAGAAATTATCTGCCACTAGTCATGACTACTAGTAGAGAAAAACATAGGTAGGTCTATGGCAATCACAACAGAACTGTTAACACAATGGTGGTTTGAAAAAAAATAGGTCCCCATAGGCTCACAGGGAGTGGCACTACTAGGAGGTGTGGCCTTGCTGGAGTAGATGTGGCTTTGTTGGAGGAGGTGTGTCACTGGGGCCAGGCTCTGAAGTCTCAGAAGCTCAAGCCAGGCTAGTAGCTCACAATCTCTTCCTCCTGCCTGAGGACCTAGATGTAGAACTCTCAGCAACCTCTCCAGCACAAGTCTGCCTGTGTGCTACCATGTTTCCTACCTTGACAATAATGGACTAAACCTCTGAAACTGTAAGACAACCCCAATTAAATGTTTTCCTTTATAAGAGTTGTCGTGGCCATGGCATCTCTTCACAGCAATAGAAACCCTAAGACAACTCCTTAATAAGAGAGAAAGAAGGCTTTCAGGTCCCTCACTTGGGATTGGAGCCATTGCTGCTACCTCAGCTACAGTGATCTTGGTAGATGGTAGGGTATCTAAAAGTGGAAGGTTGGCTGAAAGGGGGACTCCACCATGCACCTTCCATGAGGTCATCACCCATGATGGGGTGGGACTTTGAGGTGATGCAGCTGCTTCGGAGATACCTAAAATTCTGTGATTAACCCATAACTCATGTAAGAAAGCCTAGTAGTATACTCACTGGTTCACCAAGTTAGATGTTGATATATTGTTACTTTGGTCTATCATCAGTGTTCTATCTGGAGCAAGGATATAACAGGGCCCCAGACTTCAGCACAACTGACTCCATGATGAAAGTACCATTCAGGCCATGAAACTCAGCACATAGACAACACCATCTGCCAAAACAAAAACAAAGACTTAATCCATCAAAGCCTGTTGTTCTGGAGAACATCTCTAAATGTACTAACCTTGTTTTCTGGCTTCTGTAGTTCCACTTCTGACCAACTGTTCTTGCTAACTGAAGTATGTCAACCCAGGATGTGTGGAGTCTTTTGTTTGTTTGTTTTTGTTTTGTGTGTTTTTTCGCTTAAAAGCTCACCCTGAGAAAGGGTCAGGTCTACACTGGGATCTCAAATACCCAGTGTAGTCCCTGACCAGCTAACAAGGACTCAATTGGTTTAAACCCATGTCTGAGTAGTCTTCTCTGGTAGATACCATACAACAAAGAGATGTTCGTTCAAGCCTCCCCAGGAAAAGTTAATGTAGAAACATGATTTAAATGAATCTTACATATATTTTAAATGTGAATTAGAGTCAACTAAAAGTTTCTTCTCTAAGAACTAAATGGGTCAATCTACATGGTGACATTCCTTAGAATATTGAGCTAAAGTATCACTACTGAAGTGTCAAGTTCTTTTTTTATTTAGTCTTTCATATGTGATCACCATTGCTGCTCATCTTCTCTGTTCCTGGCTTAGGTCCTACTTTTTCTTGTGGCTCATTTAGTTTAATAAATTTACCCTTCTGTACCAACATAGAAAAAATGTGCATATGTTTATTGATAGACAAACCAGTGTTTAATGGATGATATAATAACTCCTTCCAATTAAAATGAATGAAGGGTATGACAGGGGTACTTCAGAATTTGTATTATAAAAGGGTATTTGTTCTTCATTATGCAGGGATGAATATACTTTGCTAATGGTTTGTTTGTTCTGAACCGACCATAAACCTAGCACATTCAAGAAAAATGTAAGACTCCATGGCTTTGGTGTGTGTGGGCCTTCCACCTGCCACTCTGAAAGAGATGATAAGGAGGAAAAGGGAAATTGTAGTGGCAAGGCCCACATGGCCAAAAAAAAAAAAGATGAATTTAACTTAGTGTTGGTTTTTGCCTTGATTTGCACAAGAAAACATTGTAGGAATTGCTGCAGTCATATCCAGAATCCTCAACTCAAGGATTCCATGCTTTTCCTGCCAGGCTCTGCCCTCTCCTCTTCAGTTCTATAGGACTGAACTTCCCTGATTCGCTGACCATGGCCCTTTACCCATGAAGCTGATGATTACATTGCCCCAGCTTCTTGTAGCTGGTTGTAGACATGTGAGTATTTGTTGGCCATTAGGGTATAAAGAAATACTAGGACAGCATTACAAACATGAAATCTTCCCAATAGGCTCATCTGCTCCTCCACTGATAGCTGTTAGTGCTGTCTTAGAACGTTAAAGGACATTGAGGATGAGGAGCCTCAGTGGAGGAAGTGGGCCACTTGAGTCCAGCCCTGAGGTCTTTATAGCCTGGCTCTGCTTTCTGTCTACTCTCTGCTCCCTATTCTTCTAGAAAGGGAGGAAGTGGAGTCCCAGCTGCACGTCTGTGCCACTATGAAGTCATTTGCCCAGAGGTCTTCTCTGTGATAGACTCCATCCCATCAAATGGCAAGCAAAACTTGAGCTCTTTCTCAAAAACAAAAAACAAAAACAAAACCAACATCTATTGTTTATTTGAGTATCATTAAAAATACTATTGTACTACTCAAGAAATTATGGGTTGGGATTAGAAAAAAAATTCAAGAGGTCTGAGTTTTAATTTTAAAATCTCATTGTTTCCAAATTTTTAACCCTCCTCTGTACCTCTGTATTTTGACTTTTCCTGGTGTTTGTTTGTTTGTTTGTTTGGGGTTTTTTGGTTTTGTTTTTTGTTTTGTTTTGTTTCGAGATAGGGTTTCTCTGTGTAGTTTTGGTGCCTGTCCTGGAACTCCCTCTGTAGACCAGGCTGACCTCAAACTCACAGAGATCCCTCTGGCTCTGCCTCCGAATGCTGGGATTAAAGGCATGTGCCACCACCACCCAGCTCTTTTCCTGTTTTTTAATGTTAGTATAACTGGTCTCTCTCCCTCAACTCTTGAGTCAGTTCCTGAAATCACTTCTTTTCCTGCAGTCTCACTCTGCTAATAAGGCCCAACACTAACAGTGCCCGTGCTAAAGGTAAGTGGGCTCTTCACTTTTGGCTTGTCTTGACCTGTCTTCCTTATCCCATATAACCAGAACAGTTTGTGTGCTTTCAATGTTTGTAAGTGTCACATATTCCCAGGCAGGCTCATGATGCTAATTGAACAATATCCATCTTCAAGTGACCTAAAAGGCCTTATTTCAAGAGAACAATCACAGGACAGAATGGCTTCTTGACATTTTTTTGATAATTAGCCTAAAAATCAAATTTTTATGATCTGTCAGATAAGTTATTTTGTTTTTTATATTAAGTTTTTGATTAATTAAAAAATTTATAGTTAGAATATTTTTATCTATTAATATTCATTTTAAATAACTTACAACTTGCTGGGCATTGGTAGTGCACACCTTTAATCCCAGCACTCTAGAGGTAGAAGCAGTGAGTCTCTGTGAGTCTAAGGCTAGCCTGGTCTACATACAGAGCAAGTTCCAGGATAGCCAGGGCTACACAGAGAAACCCTGTCTTGAAAAACAAAAAAACTACCAATAATAATAATAATAATAACAATAATAATACCTGTAACTGATTAAATTTGGTTTATAACTCTTATTCAATCATAAAGACTATGTAAATGACTATTGTTTCACAGTGACTACTTACAGGTTCTATTTTGAACAAATGTTTTAAACCCTTGTAACTGAGCTACAGCTGTGGCCACTAGCAAAGTTTCTAAAATGATAATAATTTCACATTATACAGTTATAGGAATTTCCATTTTATTGAAAGAATCATGCAAAATGAATCTGCCCAATTTTAGGCCATTTATGTTAAAAAATCTCATTTGGTGAAATAGGCTCTTACCCTGCATGGTTGTTGTGTTGATAGTCAGATGTTAGCAGACTTGGAGGTGATTGAAGATGAGCCCAGGATAGGCCCCCTTCCTCTCATGACAGTTTCAGACCCTGCCTTCTGTGTCCCTAGTAACACACCAATTTTACAGAAAGGAAAGTATCAGAATTGCCTCTCCTAAAGACCTAAAGTACTATATAAAAGAGAGGAGGTAGCAAGTTCTGTTGAGAACCAGTTGGGACATCTACTTCCTCCTGGCAAAGAATGGCTGTTTCATGGATTTTTTTTTTTCTTTAACTATTTTTAATCTACTCTGTTACATGAGTTGTGATTAAGAGGATGGGATCCGGATTGTGTCTGTAGCTCTGATTGTAGATAAAATTCTGCACTGCCAAAAACATGCTAAGATTTTGAGGACACACTGTTCTTCCTTCTCTTATGTCACCTGAACAGAAGGATGATGCCAGGAAAGTGATCTGTCCCAGAAACATCGGGAAACATGATATATCTGAAGACATGCTAAGAGACGGACCGCTAGCTGCCCCCCTACTGAGATGTGTACTTACAGACTCCAGAATGCCCTTCCCTGATGCAGTGTTTATAGGTTCTCACTGCTAAGCATTCCCATGTTTTCATTCCAATTCAGGAAGAGTATACTTTCCCCCCCTTCCTTTTCTTAAAATTACAGTTTGTGGAGGGGAGGTGCCTAGTCATATTGTGACTTGATATGCTATGTTTGGTTGATGCACCTGGGAGGCCTGCCCTTTTCTGAAGGGAAATAGAGGAGGAGTAGATGGGGGGAGGGAAAAGGGGAGGGAGAGACTGGGATGAAAAGAGGGAGGGGAAACTGCAGTTGGGTTGTAATATATGAGAGAAAAATTAATTTAAAAAAGAATAGAATATAGATGATGCTACTTTAATCAAAAATTCAATGTGTGTGTGTGTGTGTGTGTGTGTGTGTGTGTGTGTGTGTGTGTGTGTGTGTGTTGGCATGTATAAGAAGTCAGAGGACAAGTGGTAGGAGTTAGTTCTCTCTCCATCTTGTGGGTCCTGAAAATTGAACTCAGGTTATTGGGCTTGGTAGTAAGTGCCCCTAACTGCTAAGCCTTCTTTATTTTATTGATTTATTTGTATATGTGGTTTAGTCAGGATTTTATTTCTGTGAAGAGATACCATGACCACAGTGAAGGGACCAGGGCCAGTTGTTTTTTCCAGGAGCCATTTTGCTAAGACCTCTGCCCCGTATTACCCCACCATCCTATGTTGACTCATGTCAGGCTTCAACCAAACCCTCTAGTCTGGTAGCCAATCAGGGTCCTATCCAGCTACAAGCAGGAACTGTTCTTGCTGTTTTCAGTCAGACAGACCCCTGACACAGCAGACAGACCCCTGACACCTCAACCGCAGTTGCTGACCAGATGTCATGAGCCAATCAGTAAGGATCTATACTCAATCACTTCAAAGTACATTTAACCACATCTGGAATTCCCCTCAACAGGATTAAAAGGAGCTGTCATACCCTTCTCTAGGGTCAAAGCCATTTTGGGTGGGCCCCAAAATGCTGGTTTTCCTCGAGAATAAAGTTGCTTTCTGCATTTGCATATGGGGTATCTTCTGGTCTTTTGGAGAGATCTAAGAACCCTACATTTTGGAGGTCCCAGTGAGATTTCACCCCAGACCCAAGACCCCCAATCTAGCAGCTTTCTAAATATGGAGTGCTCCCCAAACTTCTGACCAGTCAGTACTCTTTTGTTGTATATGTTGTCAAACTGGGGCTCTACCCAGATCAGGCAGATGTGCTACTGGTCTCTGATCCAGAGGAAGAGGGGGATGCCCTGACCCCTCCACTGGCAGCTGTTGGGGTGTGGTTCTGCATTCTTTCAGCACTGGCACTAGGGTGGACTACCAGGAACCAACTGCTAGTCCCATGCACAATGCAGGGCTTTGACTTGTCATTTTTGTTTACTTGTTGGTGTGTTTGCTGTCAGTCTTTTTGTTGTTATAACTGTAAAAACTTTCTTCAACATGGGCCACTTTTCCTGTAACACCCAAGTACCCTTAGACATGGTCCTTTCCCATTTCCAGGATTTCAGGAATGCTACTGCTGTCTCTTTGGCCTGAGGTAAGCTGTGGCAGCTCCAGACTTTATACGCACTAGAATAGCCCTCTTTTCAAGTTGGCCGGCCCCCAGAGGGATCTTCTAACCTAAGTCTTATTTTTAAGGTCTAGAGTGCTGTTTCCAGCCACCCCGGACATTCTGATCAGGTTCCCTACATGTGTCCCGGCAGTACCTCTTGTTTGAACTTCCTCATGGCTGAAGCCTCTCATTTCCCTGCCTGAGGCCAGCACCACTCTTCTCCCAGTCCTCCCATGAATGGTGGCAGGAAAGGAGCAACAGCCTTCTGCCCCTTCGGTTCTACTTCCCTCCTCCAACCCTGAAATGAAGGATCTCCCTCCCCACTACAACCCCCAATCCTGGAGGTAGTCCAGGAGGGAAGTCAGAGATCCCAAGATTCTGCATGGTGGCTCTCTCCGTATGTCCTCACCTAAACTTCCCAGGCCCTCAGCCCCTTCCCAGAATCCCTCATCTTGCCACCATCCCTATCACCCCCTGTTACTCCAGCCCTACCCCCAGGGCCTAGCACGCTCCACATGCAGTCTGGAAAGGTAGTCACTCCCCCCTTCCATGTGATGGGTCCTCGTGATGAGGATGGAAACTCCCATCTTACCTACTTTCCATTTGCCACTAGCAATCTATACAATTAGAGACTTCAGACTCCCTCCTTTTCTGAGAAGCCACAGGCTCTAATGTCCCTTCTTGACACTCTTCTGTTTACCAACAAGTCTACTTGGGATGACTGTCAACAGCTTCTTCAGATTCTTTTTACTACAGAGGAAAGAGACCAGATTTGGCGAGAATGCTGTAAACTGGTCCCTGGAAATGATGGCCGTCCCATGGACAATGAGGCACTCATAAATACAGCCAACCCTCAACACAACCACATGAGGGATGAGACTACAACACCACTAAAGGTAGGGAGAGGTTAAAGGTCTATCACCAGATTTTCATGGGGCGTCTCCAGGCAGCAGCTAGGTGGCTCACAGTTTTGTCAAAAGTAGGCCAGGTAATGCAAGAGAAGACAGAGTCACCAGGTGCCTTTCTTGAATGATTAATTATGGCAGATAATCCATAGATACTGATAAAGGAACTATTTATTTAGAAATTATATTTTGGAGAACAACTCATTAAACAGGACAGGCAAAATCATCACAGAGTCCTGGAAGGCTGATGTCCTGTCCTGCCCACAAAGGTTTCCTAGTGAGATCTGAGCTTGCCTTACCCAGCAGTGTGGCTGCACTCCTGCTGAGCTACTCCTGGCCTGGCTCCAGAGAGTAGCACCTAGCCCTAATCCATCCTTTGTTTAACCAATACCTTTTGTTTCTCTAGTCGCCATATGTGAATTTTGATACAAAGTCTATGCAAAACTTGGTTCAGGAAACCTGGAAAACTGTGGTACCTGATAAATTGAGGAATTTGCACTTGGCATTGTATTTTGAGAGCTCCTTTCATGTTGTTTTGAGCATATGGAAATCAACTGGCTAAACTGTAAATACTGAGAAAAATAAAAATGCCCTGGGCCAGGGAAAGTATTTTAGTCCTTAGAGGATGGATCCCCCTATAGCCTTGAAAGGCTAGATTCATTCTTAAGGTGCCTCTGAGTCTTCTTTCCACAGTCCACGTGAACCCACACACCTTTGCAACACAGCAGGTCTGCATTAGAGGATTGCTTGACTATGTGCTTGGTTACTAGGTGATTGGAAGGGTCTACACTTGGCTGAGCTAGGGGGAGGTTTTTGCTCCACCCTTTGGCATTCCTATAAATAGTCCTTTAGAAGAGACAGAAGAGGCCAGTGGATAATGATCCAGGCCCTCCCCAGGCTATCCTGTGTTTCTATCTATATCTCTCCACTCTATACTTCTACCTCTATATTTCTACCTCCATCTCTTATCCCTTTCTCCTCAAGAGTTCCCTGTCATAAAAATGTGGGAGCTAGTCTCTCACACTGTTCCACGCTGCTCCTGCCGCCTGAGTAAGTCTACACAATCTAAGCTCATGAGGGAGAGAAGGGCCCATGCGTATGTACCCCTCAGCTTAAGCTAGCACCTGAGGTCACACCCTAGGGGCTGGTACTTCAAGGTCATAGGTGGAACACCTGATGAACACCTATAGTACCTACACACCAATGGACCCAGAAGCACCTGAACACCAGATGACAGTCAATTTGCCCTTTGTTAAACAGGCAACCCTGGATATAAAAAAGAAACTCCAACACCTCGATAGCCTTGAAGGTAAAACCATGTCTGAATTGGTAGCCATAGCTACTAAAGTTTACAACAATAGGGAACAGCCAGAGGACAGACAAACCAGGGGACTGGTTCGGATCCTTCTAGCAAGAGATAAGGCTGGGTGTCACACTGGGGCCAAATACTGCCAAAAGTCATGAATTGGTGGAACCCCAGGGGATGAGCCCCCAGAGAGACCTCAACTAAAGAAGGACCAATATGCCTACTTCAAGGAGATGGGCCATTGGAAGGGGGAATGTCCTCAGAGGAAAAAGAAAGTAGAAAGGCCCTGGGGAGGACAGAAAGTCCTCGAATTGGAAGGCCCAGATGACTGAGGAGGATGGGGCTCAGAACCCCTGTTTGAGCCTTGGATAACCTTGCAAATGGAGGAGTAGCCAGCTGATTTTCTGGTGGACACCAGGGTGCATCATTCTGTGCTGAAAATTCCTTTAAGTCCTTTATCTGACAAACAAACTTCTGTGCAAGGGGCCACAGGAACAGCTCTACATCCATGGACCACCAAGTGAACTGTAGATTTGGGGATGAAGAAGGTATCCCATTCCTTTACGGTTATTCCTGAGTGCCCCTTCTCCCTGTTGGGGTAGGACCTACTGACCAAAATGAAAGTCCAAATTCATTTCACTGGGAAGGGGATGATCTCCCCATGGCCTGAAGATATGCCTTATGTCTGGACCTAGATGAAGAATATAGGCTTTTTCCACAGACACTTACTTCAGAAACGTCTCCTTTAATGCTCAAACTCCAACATTCCATTCCTGGAATATGAGTAGAGACTAACCCCCACCCCAGGGCTAGCAATCCAGCAGTCCCCAGTCATAATCACCTTAAAGACAAATGCCCTATTTGTCTGGGTAAGGCAATATCCCATGACTCCAGAAGCCAAATTGAGCATCATAAAAGATATCAACTGACTCCTGGAGCATGGAGTTCTAGTACCTTGCCAGACACTGTGGAACACCCTGCTTCTGCCAGTCAAAAAGTCAGGAACCATGATTATCATCTAGTATGGGACCTTAGAGAAGTTTAAAAAAAAATGTGTTGAAGATATTCACTCAACTGTTTCCAACCTTTACAACCTCTTAAGCTCCTTTTCTCCAGAGCTCCAAGTTTACTCAGTTCTAGACCTTAAAGATGCCTTCTTCAGCCTAACCCTGAAGGCCAAGAGCCAGCCTATCTTTGCCTTTGAATGGTTCGACCCATACTCAGGCTTTAGCAGGCAGATCAGCTGGACCAGGCTACCCCAAGGATTCAAGAACTCCCCAACTATCTTTGATGAAGCCCTCTATCCAGACTTGAGGGATTACTGGACTTCATACCCTGAGGTAAGCCTCCTTCAATATGTAGATGACCTCTTAATTGCTTCCAAGGACCAGGACTCTTGTTACCAGGTAACCAGGGACTCACTACAGGACTTAGATGAGCTGGGATATAAGGTGTCAGCAAAAAAGGGCTCAGATCTGCATCTCAGAAGTCACATACCTGGGATACATTCTAAAAGAAGGAAAGAGATGGCTATCACATGCCCAGAAACAGACTATCCTGGGTATCCCAACTCCTGAGCCCCAGAGACAAGTCCAAGAATTTCTATGATCAGCTGGATTCTGCCAACTCTGGATACTGAGATTCGCTGAAATGGCCAAACCCCTATATGAGGCCACCTGTGGGACTGAAGATTCCTTCCTCTGGACTGAGACCCAAGAAGGGAACTTTAGAGACATAAAAGAAGATCTACTAAAGGTCCCCACCCTAGCTCTACCAGACATAAACAAGCACTTTCAATTATTTGTAGATGAAAAAGAGGGTTTAGCTAAAGGGGTCCTGACTCAGTCTTGGACCCTGGAAGTGGCTGATGGCCAGTTTATCCAAAATAACTGGATCCTATGGCTTCTGGGTGACCAGGCTTCCTCTGTATTATCACAGCCACGGCCCTCTTGGTCAAGGATGCTGACAAATGAACTCTGGCACAGCCTCTAACCATAACCACACCCTACTGGATAGAAGGCATTCTCAAAACTCCCTTGATTGGTGGATAACAAACACCCAATTGACACACTACCAGGCCCTGCTCCTCAATGCCCCCATCATTAGGTTCTTCCCAAGTACATCTCTCAACCTGGTGACCTTGTTGCCTAATCTGGACTCAGACATCGTCCATGACTGCACAGAGATCCTGCAGCAAGTACATGGAATCCGACCAGACTTGACTGACATCCCTTGACAGTTTCAACTGGGAAGGAACTAGGTATGCAGCAGCAGCAATAGTTACCGCCTCTGAGACTATCTGGGCCACTGCCTTGCCCACTGGCACCTCAGCACAAAAGGCTAAACTAATTGCCCTGACCAAAGCCTTACAGTTAGAAAAAGACAAGACTATCAATGTCTATACGGATAGCCATTATGCTTTTGCAACGGCACATGTTCATGGGGCCATCTACAGGGAAAGGGGCTTACTAACTGCTGAAGGGAAAACTATTAAAAATAAACAAGAAACCTTAGATCTACTGTCTGCCCTATGGCTTCCAAAAAGACTGGCCATCATCCGTTGCCCAGGACATCAAAAAGAAAATTCCTATAAAGCCCAGGGCAATAGAAAAGCAGATCAAGTAGCCAAGGAGGCGTCCCTGGCTGGCACCAACTTGCTGATAACACTCCCAGACCCTGTGTTGCCTGAGATGTTGGATTATTTTGCCCAAGATGATAAAGACTTTACCTTTTTACCTGACACCTGGGTTAAAAACAAATGGAGGTACACTTCGGATGAAAGATTCATCTTACCGAATGAGTTGGCCAAGTCCTTGACCTACCAGATCCACAGGAGAACACACTTAGGCCAAAGGAAATCAAAGAAACTCCTGAGACACTCAAGATTCAGTTTCAGAGGTTTAGTACATTATCATCATGGCAAGAAGCATGGCATCATGCAGGCAGACATGGTGCTGGAGAAGTAGCTGAGAGTTCTACATCTAGATCTGCAGGTAGCAGGAAGTGACAATGAGCCACTGAGCCTGAGCTTGATCTTCTGAGACCTCAAAACCCACCCCCTAGTGACACACTTCCTCCAACAAAGCCACACCTACTCCAACAAGGCCACACCTACTCCAACAGGGCCATGCCTCCTAATACTGCCACTCCCTATGGATCAAATGTGAGAGCCAAAGTTACATTTTAAGTTTTAATTACTATGCCTTAAAGATACAAGAAACAAAATTGTCTCTAATCTGCAAGACCCTTGCTGAGGACAGATAGTTCCTGAAATGCTGCAGGCTATTGTTTATGGAAGAAAACAAGCCACATATTTTTAATCCCCTAAACAAGTTTGTTTGACCCATCTGCACTGGATATGCTTGATCACATGTGGGCAGGAGATTCACAGGGAGGAAAGACATCAGAATGTGTGCTTGCCCCTGACTGGATCTGATGGGAAATACTTAAGGCAATGAAACCCTGATTTTGGCCCATTTTTCTGAAAACCCAGAGATGGACCTGGCCAGAGCCCATCCACCTGGCCAGTATTTAATTAAAACTTGTTTCAAAAAAATATATATATATAAAAAGCCGGGCAGTGGTGGCGCACGCCTTTAATCCCAGCACTCGGGAGGTAGAGCCAGGAGAATCTCTGTGAGTTCAAGGCCAGCCTGGGCTACCAAGTGAGTTCCAGGAAAGGTGCAAAGCTACATAGAGAAACCCTGTCTCGAAAAGCAAAAAAAAAAAAAAAAAAAAAAAAAAAAAAAAAAAAAAACCAAAAAACAAACTTGCTTCAAATTTGGCTTTTAATTGGGGTAGTGGTCTTCTTCTCAATTGGTGGGATTAAAACCAAGCATTCAAACACATGAGTGTATGGGGGCCGCTCCAATTCAAACTACCCCAATATGTGTTCTAAGTACAGGAGCACATGAACCACAGGGCATGAGTGAGATTCCTGTTAGTTCCCTATAACCTATCTCTGTATAGATTCACCCGAGAAAAATCCAACCGCCACATCCTCAAAGGTCACCAAATCCGGGTCCCAGCTTCCAGCCTTGCCTAGACTCCTCTGACAGATTTAGCCAGCTTTGCTCGGAGCACAACATGCGAGCTCACACAGCACCTCCGTCTTTTCAATTTCTAGCTCCTTTTTTGAATACTGGCACAAACCCTATGCCTGCTTTCCCTGACACGGGGCATTTTCTCTCTGTTTCCGAGGAGAGATTCACATCCCTCACATACAAACACCCACAGCAGAGATACTCGTAGACTTGTGTTCTGAGCCTATCTACCTTCCTAACTGGTAACTTTGAAAGCGTGACTTCTTTCTCCGCTCCCTCCTCTTGCGGCTTCTGAGAGCTCCAGACTGCCTGTCCTGTTGTTTGTTTTTCTCAAACTCCAGTAAAATGGTCCCTTGAGTGTCTTCCTGGGTCTGTTTTTAAACATTATGTTATGTTATTTATTTATTATTGTGGGGGGTGGGTAGGCAGGTGTGTGGTGGTCAGAGGATAACCCTCTGAGGTCAGTTCTTTCCTTCTAGAATATAAGTCTCTAAGATCAAACTGAAGTTACCAGGCTTGGCAGCAAGTGCATTTACCTGCCGAGCCAGCTCATAGACCCTCAGTTTTAAAATTCTTGTAACTATGAGTCTAAGACCCTGAAAATGAGCCCCTGTGTCCCCTGATAACAATGGCCGAACCTCTTCATGTGTTTGTCAAATTTAAGGCTTACGTCAGTGGGGGAAAGGTTACCTTTTTCCATCTTATCCTGGTCAAATACCAACAGTTTCCAGCACCCGCCCCCCACCCCACCATGATAAGCTCAGATTCTTAAACTATATAAACAGGACTCATATATTATCAAGAGTTTATTCAGGTGGTTGGGGTGTGTGTGTGTGTGTGTGTGTGTGTGTGTGTGTGTGTGTGTGCGCGCGCGCGCGCCATGAGCACACACACTAGGGGAGGGTATACATAGGCTCTTAATCTGGAAATGGGTAGAAAATGTGTGTAAGATGTTCAAGGAGCTGGGTTAAGTCATCAGCAATAGTCTCTAGTGAGACAGTTTTTCACAGTGTGTGCCTGGAAAGAAAACAACAAGAAGAACAAATCCCAGTGTACCCACAGCTCAATGTCTTTAGACTTTGTTTACTACAAATAATTTCTCATTGAGGACTAACTCCAACCTAATAGGAGGAGACCATATTTGAATCATAGAAACCACCAGGCATCCCTCTATGGGACTGATTTCTCCAACAGACAAGTCTCTTCCAGCCCCACGCCCAACTCTAGTTCAGCTCTATCTATGTATCTATGTATCTATCTATGTATCTATGTATCTGTCTATATCCATCTATGTATGTATCCACCTATATATCTATGTATGTATGTATCTATCTATCCATCCATGTATCCATCTTTTTATGTATCTATGTATCTGTATATCTATCATCTATCTACCCCCATCTATCCTAAAGCCTCATGTTCTGCAGCCTCCAGGAACCCTTGTATCCCTCACTATTCCGTGGGACACGAATCCTCAGGACTGAATCTTTCTGGGACAGTGATTTCCTCCATGTGTCAGGAAATGCTATCTACTGAAATGACAAAGTAAAAGTGAAAACAGATGCAGAATGATGAAAAATAAAACAGCAAAAACATTCTCTAAGGAGTTTTATACATGGGGTGAATTGCTACACAATCAGCAAACTACCAATGATTTCTCCATATCTGCAGAAGCTGACTGTTCTGATGGAAGCTCCACCTTAGGCCCTGGCACCCTGACATCCATATACCTAAAGAGTCTAGAATGTTCTGGTGGAAGGCCCACCTCTCTGTCCAGACCCTGTTCCTCAGAAAGTGCCAAACACAGCTCCTCCCCCAGAGATGCTCAAGACCTCTCCCATAGGGTATTTAAGCTGCATCCCAGAAAACAGACACGTGGTTTTTCAGTCTTTCTTCCCTGTCTCCTCTCTAGAGGGCTGGAAAATCATCCAGGAACGCTTCACCGATTAAACCGGGGCTTTTTCTAATTCGGTCTGATTTGGATTGCTGTGTCGGCAGAGAGGCTTATCGGGGTGAAAAAACTTTTCACTGACAAAACTGCCTGGTTTCAGAATTACCAGATAGTCCATTTTGCCTTTTGACCTGGATTCTGGCATAGGCTTAGTAAATACACGACCACCCTAATTTGTCCCATCCCTGCTTATCTTTCTCCTAAGAATGAGAGGCAATTCTGCCAACTTCCTTTCTTACAAAACCCTCAGTTCTCGTTAATGTTGGTGGCTTACGTGGGTTTCCAAACCAAAACCAGTGTTACTTACAAATCCATGCCGCCCTGGAATAAAACCGCCTTTGTGTCTGTGACATCTTGGCTTTACAGTGCTAATTTCAGAGTGGAAATTTTGTATCTGCCTTTGTCCCTGCAGTCCATTCACCCCAGCGGAAAAAGTCTTTGACCCCAAACCCAGTCGCCACCCACAGGCAGAGTAAAACTATTTGAGATTATCAGTACCATTTTGTCATCTACCTTGAAAAGCAAAACATTAACCCAGTGCTTTGCCGAGTTAGAATGACTTGGCACTTTTCCTTCTAATTGTCAGCGGAGACGACCCCCCCACAACCCCCACCTCACCCCCACCCCCTGTCCAGCCCTGAACGGGGTGGGTGTGGCTTCTCCCTAACGGGACTCCTCCCCCTTCTCCCGGAAGGAGTCAATCTGAGGACTAAACATTTGCACTTGTGGCTCTTTACTGCTGTGGGAGAAAAGAGAATTCTCCAGCGAGGTAAGGACTAGCAGAGTCCTTTTTCCTACAAGTTTGCGTGTCCTGCCTTTTAGATGCTAAGGAGAGTCCTTTAACGTCAACTCCTTAGCACATGAAGGAGTGTTTTATACTCACGCTGTGCTTTCTTGGTCGTGTGCCTAGAGAATGCCGCAGAACTCCCTCACCGCGTTTGTTTGACAACAGTTTTTCCAGAAATGTTAGAAGGAAGAATGTAGAAAATGAGGAAAGGAGAGTTTAATGGCCTGAGCAATTTTATTATCCTTATTACCGGTCCTTCGATTTCTGTGACTTCCTTAACAAGGACTGGTTAGAGGCACGGTGGACTGAAGCCTGTTCTTACACTCATCACGCATTACTCTTACACGCATCAGGGAGGCTGCGAGAGGAATCCGGGAAACTTAGAGCCTCTGGGAACACTGGCCACCAAGTGTCGGACCCTCCAGTTACATCTCCGCAGGCACCAGGCCTCGTCCTCCTCTTGCTTCTTACCCCTCATTCAGCAAAGCTGCACCCCCTTTTCCTTCTCATAGAGGGGAGGGGTGAGGACCGTGCCTTCGGGAATGCTGGAGCCTTTTTTTTTTTTAATTAGAAAATGTTTACTTAACTTATTCTTTGATAGTTGCATATATAACCCGGCCTGGTCACACTCATCCATCCCTTCTCACTGTCCCCACGTTCCCACCCCTACATTCATGTCTTTTCGGTTTGGTTTGGTGATCCACTGGGTTTCGGCAGACTGCCCGACGTGGGTGGGCCTGGCCTCCACGAGCCCCTCCCCCGTCTAGGACAATGTTGACAGACTTGGTCGTGGGCAGGCCCGTTGCTGGCAGTGCAGCTGTGTGACTTCGTGAGTGCCACAGCTCTGTCAAGGTCAGAAGACAGCGATGCACAGCACTCAGTTCTCCGGGGTTTTTGAAGGCTTCCAAACATCGGAAAATTTCACCTAGGCGTGGGGTTTTCTATGGTGTGAGAGATGCTTTCAGTTTCATTTGGGGGCGGGGTTTAGCAAAGTCCAGAGCTCCTAGGGTTTAGGAGAATTTAAATAAAAAAGTTTTGAACCCTTGTTTGCTTTAATGGCTTAGGAAATTAGGGAGCTAGATATCCGTTTTCTCCAAACTCTAACCTATTATACCTTAATCTGCTTCTCCTAGTCTCATAATGAGAAAAGATAGAGCATAGCACCTCACAATAATCACTGCCCTCTGCATGTGCATTTTATTAGTTTTTAAAAGATTTATTGTATTTATTTGTGTGAGAGGGGTGTGTGTGTGTGTGTGTGTGACTGTGGGTGGGAGCCCAGAAGAAGGCTTTAGATTCCTCCAAGCTGGAGTGAGAGGTGTTTTGGGGGATACCTACCTGTCTCCTTAGTTATGTGGGTGCTGGGATTCAAACTCTGGTCCTCTGCAAAAACTGCAAGTGCTCTGCTGAGCTGTCCCTCTAGACTTCCTTTCTTAGTTTTTAAAGAAAAATAACTGCCAGGAATTTAGAAAACCAGGGCACAGAATTGAATGGGTTGATAAAAACAAGTGGGGTGTCCCCAGCAATCTGAAAATATACCCTTGTAGTGTATATTCTCAGCCTGAAGTGTGTGCCTGCAGAGCAGAATCTAAATATAGACTTCATGTTGATTTTCCAGGAAATGTTCCATGTTCAAGTAAGCCACCTTAATTAAGATCAAGCACAAAGTAGAAACTGGTTCTTCTCCTTAAAAAATCAAAACAAAGCAGTGATTATTTGTGAACAGTTACCTAGCTGGGCTGTAATCAATTGGCCGATTTGTGCGCTAAGGCTGTAGTCGGTTACTTCGCTTCCCACCGATGCTGCATTTCTGTTTCTTATGTTTTTAGATCACACTGTTGGAGTTGTCGGAACGTTGTAGTGGTTCCTTTATTTCATTTTGTTGGTGTGTGTGTTTACCTACAATGTGTGTAAGTGCAAGCACCACACAGCTGTGCTCAGAGGACTGGTTCTGTCCTCCACCACAGGATCTGAGGGTGGACCGCTGCTCTCCAGGCTTGCAAGCCTAGCACTTTACCAGCTAAGCCATTTCATAGGCCTTTACTTTTATCTCCTCCTCTCCCTCTCCTTCCTCCCCTCTCCCTTCCTCCTCCTCCTCCTCCCCACCTACCCTCCTCCTCCTCCTCCTCCTTCCCCTCCTCTTCCTGATCCCTCCATATCAAGGAGTCCAAAGATGAGCAGAGTTTAAAGTCTCAAAAGAACAATAAAATGGAAATGTTTAGAATTTTGGGGTGGTAAAGCAAGAAGACCTAGATTTAGACAAGCTAAAGAGCAATGAATGCTCTTTTGAAATGACACATTCCCACACCAGCAGAGACTTTGCAAATTCCTTTTATTTTCTGAGTTTAATATTCCCTTCAGGTTTCCCAGCGAAAAACATATGCAAGTTAAAACAAAACAAAATAAAAAACCCAACCCACTATTTCTGCTACGTAGAAAACTGCCATTATGATTTATTTTTAGAAAGATTTGCTTTTTATTTATGTGAATGTGTGTGGGGGGGTGGTGGTGGTGGAGGTGGACGGGTAGGGGATGCTGATAGAGACCAGAAGAAGGTGTTGGATTCTCTGGCACCGGAGTTATAGCTGGGTGATTACTGCTTTATGTGGGTGCTGAGAATAAGGAGCTCTGTGAGAGCAGTGAGCGTGCTCAATCGAGGAGCTGTCTGTCTGGCTCCTGGAGACTGCTGCTGTTTGGATGATTGTGTTTAAACAGTGGAACAGTAGGGCTGTTACCCTATCAGCATGGTGGCCCTAGTTTACTGTTGAACTGCTTGGCTCTGTCCTCAGCGTTCTTCCTGGCAAGGAAGCGCTGTAAGAAATGGGAAACCTCATCCAACTACTGAGGGATCTGGATGCAGAGATCCATGACTAGGCCCTGGGTGGATCTCTGGGAGTCCAATTAGCGAGAATGAGGAGGGCTTATATGAGCGAGAATTGTTGAGACCAAGGTTAGATAAAGCACAGGGACAAATAGCCAAATGAATGGAAACACATGAACTATGAACCAATGGCTGAGGGGTCCCCACTGGATCAGGTCCTCTGAATGGGTGAGACAGTTGATTGGCTTGATCTGTTTGGGAGGCATCCAGGCAGTGGGACCAGATCTTGTGCTCATTGCATGAGTTGGCTGTTTGAAACCTGGGGCCTATGCAGGATTGTTTGGCTCGGCCTGGGAGGAGGGGACTAGACCTACCTGGACTGAGTCTACCAGGTTGACCTCAGTCTGTGGGGAAGGCTTTGCCCTGGAGGAGATGGGAATGGGGGGGGTTGGGGGGAAGGTGAGGGGGACGGGAGGGGGGAGAACAAGGGAATCTGTGGCTGATATGTAGAACTGAATTGTATTGCAAAATAAATTAAAATAAATTAAAAACTAAATAAATAAATAAATAAATAAATAAATAAATAAATAAATAAATAAGAAATGGCTGTGTCTTGAGCTATGGAGCCAGGTGCTCTTCCGGGCTGCAGAATAAACAGTTCAGAACCTGACACTCTACAAGGCTGTGCTGACTTCCTGGGAGCTCCCTTTGTGTGGGTCTGGGAGGGAAGTTACCTTTGCAGGCTATAAAAACTGAATAATAAGATAGGCAAGAAGAAACTAGTTTGAATGCCAGAACTAGCTTCAACTAGAGTTTCTCAGATCCCTTGCAGCTCAGGACATGGAGAGTCACGAGGGGAGACTAGCTAAGTGGAGCGGATGCTTACATTTTACCGGGCATAGAACCCACCAGGCAGAGGCAGGATTGCCTTGGAGTCACTGCCAACAGAAGAAAGAATGTGACAAATGTCTTACGTAGGAAAAATCTCAGCTCCTCAGAGATACCTTGTGAAAAAAACAAAAACAAAAAACCAATTATTTGGAGTTGCACAGGGCAAACCTAAATTCAGAGAACCATGGTGCCAGTAGGGGGAACATTGAAACGTATGGAGAACATGGTGCTTATAACTACATGTATGTGTGTATGTCTATGTGGGGAAATATTCATGTGTGAGTGCAGGTGCCCATGGAGTACAAGAGAGGTTGCTGGATCCCTGGGAACTGGTGTTCCAAGCAGCTATGGGCCATCTGATATGGATGCTGAGAACCAAATTCTGGTCCCTGTAAGAACAGACCCATCTCTCAAGCTTTTCAATCAGGTGTATTAGACAATGGTGAGGGGCGTCGGTAATCTAAGGATAAGAAGCCTGACCTCTGAGGGGTAAGAAAAGTGCGGGATGATGGTGGTCCCGCAGGCAGGATCCCACCTCAAGAAAAAGCTGGTGCTTTGTTTTCACAATGGCATCCATCTTCCCAGCTCTGACTAGCTAAGGGGATGATGACTCCTGAACCAAAAACTACAGCCACTTCATGGCCATTCTGTTCTCTAACATGTACACAAGTCCGTGGTCAGGACTAGATTTAAACCTGACTAGTGCAGGAACCAGATCAGGTTGGCATGTCACTCTCTACCAGTTATCACCACTGCTCAACACAGCAAAAATGCTCCAAGGAGGGTTATAATGAAAATTGCTTTGGACTTTTAAAAAAGACTAATAGATTACATGTAAACTCTGTGTGTGTGTGTGTGTGTGTGTGTGCGCGTGTGTGTGTGTTAAAGATGTAACAACCCGGCAATCTGAAACTGTGGCTTGCTTTTGTGTATGCACCTCATACAGGGCTTGCCTGAGCCTACTGTTGACTTTCCTGGTCTTAGTCTGAGGTGCTGTGGGAGCCTGCGGGAGTCTAGCTCCGACCTGTGAAGGAGAGAGGAATGAGGAAATGATAGATAGAAAGATAGGAATAGACGATAAGAAAGACAGAGACATGGGATAGTTTCAGGAGGGCGCTGGGTCAATACCCAGTCACCTGGAGGTTTATTCCAAAGGGCTTTTTATACAATGCCAAAGGAGAGGCAAAAGACTCCCCCCTTTCAGGATCAAAGCACAACATACAGCCAAGTGTAGACCCTTCAAAACACCTGGTAACCATGCCTGTGGCAAAAATCATCTTATTATGCAGCCCTGCTGGGTAAAGCAAGCTCAGATTCTCTAACCTTGAGTAATTTGGGCCCCCACAAGGTGCTTTTCTGACTCCTTTCTCTATGCTGTTCTCTCTGGCAGCTCAGAACAGAGCCCGTATTTCTCAATCTGAAGGGCAGTGACTGAGAGGTGCTGCTCCAGGAGCACAGTGGACAGAATCTGAAGACATTTGGGTTATCATAATTGAGAGTTGGGGAAGACTATAATATAATGCCAGAGGTTGCTTAGTAAATACCCTCCAATGATTGCCATAGACTCCTAGAACAAAGATTACCCAGCTCAGAAAGTCAGTAGTGCAGGGGCACCTTGGAAAAGAACAAGCTATGAACCTCATGGCTAGTACCAGGAAGGTGTGATTCTTGAATCTCACTCTCAGCCACAGGTGCATTGCACAACATGAATGGAACCCCAAATGTTTACCTTTAACATACATGCCACACTCCTGAGAGTTCCTATGATATGAAAACTCCTATGATATTAAAAATGCTACTTAGAACCTATGGTGTACTTTCCAACTCACTAATAAATAACGACATGGAGTTTGCAAATTATGTAAATGGGAAAATTTCAAGATTTCAGTGGAAAAGGAAGTGCATTTGAATGACAGATTTGCCACATCATGGTATCTAGAGATGCCAGTGTCTCTTATAACAGTTGAAAGAGGATTAAAATGAGAAACTGCCCATTACTCACTAGGCACTAAATAAACTGGTCATGTTCCTCTCAATATAAAATTATTGCAGCAACTACTCTTTTCCTAGATTGTGAAATAAAACTCACTGTAGATGTGGGACATGGGGTTGTAGTAGAAAAAGAATCCCCTTCAGCAGTGGGGAGAATTAGGCTTTGGCTACAGCCAGAGTGAAGCTGAGCCAGGACCTTCTGAACAAAGCAACACAGGAGCCACAGAGCTGTGGGGGGACTTTGCTCTGGCCCCTTCTCTTGTCAGTGATGTCTGCATTTTAAGGTTTGCCAGGAGCCCAGGCCCTCCTCCACTGTAGGGTCGAGGCTGCTCTGTTTATGTCCTCAAACTACCCATGGTGTGGTTTGATGCAATTTGGATCAAGAAAGTCTGACGGGGATTGCTAGCAACCTTGACGAGAACAGACAGATAATTCTTCTGTACTATTGTATTATTAGCCATAATCCTAAGGTACATTTAGATTGTGTACATTCATTTATTCATCCATTCATTTTTTTTTTAATACTTAGTGAACACGAGGAGCTATAACAATGGCGGGAAAGCCCTTATTTCATTATGATGAGGCCCGGGGCAGAATGGAGTCTATCCGCTGGCTCTTGGCTGCAGCTGGAGTAGAGGTAAGTTTCGAGATGGTCCATCTTCAGATGCACCTAAAAGAGACTGTGTCCACTGAGTTCCTCACATCAGTCAGGAGGTGTTTCCTGTGGTGGTATTGTGTTCCCCAAAATATTGTGCACCCTAATAAACTTATCTGGGGTCAGAGACAGAACAGCCACTAGATACAAAGGCTAGAAAATGGTGGCACTCACACCTTTAATCCTAGCACTCCAGAGGTAGAAATCCCTCTGGATCTCTGTGAATTCAAGGCCACACTGGAAATGGTCAGGCATGGTGACACACGCCTTTAATCCCAGAAAGTGAGCCTTTAATCCCAGGGAGTGGTGGCAAAAGCAGAAAGGTATATAAGGTGTGAGGACCAAAAATTAGAAGCATTTGGCCTGGTTAAGCATTTGGCTGGTTAAGCTTTTGGGTTTTGAGCAGCACAGTTCAGCTGAGAACCATTCGGATATGAGGACACAGAGGCTTCCAGTCTGAGGAAACAAGATCAGCTGAGAAGTTGGCCAGGTGTGGTTAGCTGTGGCTTGTTCTGTCTCTCTGATCTTCCAGTTCACCCCAATACCTGGCTGCGGGTTTGATTTTATTAATAAGAACTTTTAAGATTCATGCTACAGTTTCCTATTGCATGATGTCTAAAGAATTGTGACCTCTGAAGAATTGTGCCCTAGGATTAAGGCATACCTTTAATCCCAGAAGTCTAGGCAGGAGGATCGCAAGTTCAGGGGTAGGCTATGCTATAGAGTGTGACTCTATTGAATAAAAACAGACTTGTAGTTAAGATTATAAGTTTTAAAGATATATATAAATAGCTACGACATAACAAATAGGTGAAATTTTTTTCTTATCACAGCACAGACAGTAACAACTTCGAGGCATTAGTCACAACATGTGCACGACATTCGGATGGAGATTTAGAGTGTGAAAAATAAATAACTCCAACTGAATAGAAGTTCACTGAGTTGTATAGTCTTTGGGTCTGGTTAATTTCAGTGTGTGATTTTCTTTTATTTATAATTATTTTATAATTTATTTATAATTATTAATACAAATTAAAATAAACAAGAAATAGTTCATGGCATTTATAAGAATTAGAATTACAAATATTGGATATTTGGTAACACTAACGAATTATTACTGTTTTAGATGTGACCATGTCTTGGCGGGAGGTTTCTCCCCTAACAGAGTTCTTACAGTGTAGAGAACACATTTAAGTATTTAGAGACAGAATACATGATAGATGATGTTTGGGCTGGGTAAGAGGCAATTTGAGAGGACATTGCTCAACTCATCCTAAGAGAATGGCCTCAAAGAACAATGATATATTGTATTGATTACTATTCCATAGCAAAAAAAAAATATATAACATTTTAGCAAATGAAAGTAGAGTGGAAATACAAACCGCAGTTAAGAGACAGTCAGGAGTGGACAGCAACAGGCTGCTTGTTCAGGGTGGGGCAGACACTGTAGACATTATTGTCTTGAGCACCGAGTAAGTGCCAGGTTCTTTTAAGTCCCGAGGATACCCAGTGAGGAAGACGGTTGTCCCTGCCCCCAGCATCCTACACATCTGTGGGAATATAAAGAGTAAAGAGGTAAAAAAGGTGGCCCATTGTTGTTTGTTCCTGAGAGGGTCTTGTTTTATAACTCACTTACTGTGTAGCTTGGGATGCCCTCAAATTCCAGCAATTTCCCCACACATCACCACATATGTCTTCGAAGAAGAGATTTAAATGAATAGTGGAGCATCTAGGACACTCAGCATTTCACTAATGTTCAAGAGGTGCTGGTACTTTCCTGTATGACCCTGTTGGGTGCTGCCCTCTGGAGGCATCCTTGGGTAAAACACGTCTCAGTAAGATACCTGTGATCTGGGAGGGATTTACTTGAGCGGAAATCACAGACAGACTCAGGAGATTTTGCTCTTGGGTAGAAGAAGCTGGGAAGAATGGCTAAGGGTTGAGGCAGGATCCTGGGAGGGGACTTGCAGTGCTCTCCCAGCCTCCTGGCGCTGTGTTTACATGACCCTGAGGGTTGCACTTCACCCTTGCTCCTGGTGTGCATGGGGCTTTAGCTTGATGCTTCCCAAGTACAAAGAGAGCAGCCCAAAGATACAAATGGGCGCCTTTCTACCTTGGGTTCTTTCAAAATGAATCTGCTTTCCCGCCATGCAGATGTCCACCTGTGGCTCAGCCTCTGCAGGAATGCGGTCTAAAGAGAAGGGTGAAGTAGAAGCAATGAACTCAGTATCAAGGCCTCCTCTTGTCCACCCCAGGGAGACTGAAGAGGGAGCTGAGCACAGGCTGCCTGGGACCCTTGCTCAGACCTTCTGGGTCTTCTGTGCCCAAAGACTGATTATGACAGACCCATCCATTCCATCGTTCTCACCATAACCAACAAACTCACCATCCCTATCCGACCTTGGTGAGCCTCTTCCGATGACTGCTCATCCCCTCTGTCCCCTGTGTTTCCTGAATGGATGCTTGGCTAATTGGTGGCATTCACCACCTCACTATCTGTCATCTAATGCAGTGTGACAGTGTATGTCTACAATCCAGCATTCCAACCAAGCAGCCAGAGATGAAAATATTCCTGCCCATCACTACTCAGAACTATAGTAAGTCACAGTCTATGCAACCAGAGTTAGTACTTGTTGTCCAGTGTGATGTGGGGCAAGCCCTACACTGTGTACTTTGAAGTGGGTGCAGTGGCATGTGCTTAGGACCCCAGCTACTCAGGAGGTTGAAGTAGGAGGAGAATTGCGGAGTCTAGCCTGTGCAACATAGTAAAACTTTGTCTCACATTTTAAAAAAATCAATAGATGATTATTACAAATGAGGAAACAAATGTTGTGAGATCTCCAATGATTATGCTCAAACCACAGAGCTATTTATTAGCTACAGCCTAGATCATAAATCGTATGAACATCAAAATACAGAAATAATCGTGACTGTTTCTAATGACTTTATTTTTATAGATTCTATAAAGTCAAATATAGTTATATATTTGATATATGATATACAAAATGATACAAAAGCTGATTTGAGGTTTTTATTTTATGTGTATGGATGTTTTGCTTACATGTATGTTTGAAACACAAACATGGCTGAAGCCAGAAGAGGCCAGATCAGATGCCATGATCTGAGGCCAGAAGAGGGTATCAGATTCCCTGGAAATAGAGTTATAGACAATTGTGAACCATCATGTGGGTGCTCTGAATTGAACCTGGATCATCTGGAAGAGCAGCCAGTGCTCTTGACCACTGAGGCATCTCCCTAGCTCCCAAATTGAGGGTTGTTATACTAGTTTTGCAGCATATGCCAGGCTGGCCATGACCTTGTCATCCTCCTGCCTCAATTCCAGAATGCTGCCATTGCATAGGCATGTGCCACCCATGTCTGGCCAAATTGATTGCTATGGTTGTAGCAGGTACTGGGAACTCCTCAGGGCATCAGATCAGTCTCTGACAGCCCTGTCATGGGCTGCCTTTCTGACCAAAGTGATTGCTCTTGGATAAGCTTGATTTCTAGAGGCAGATGAAGAGCAGAGTAGATGGTCACCAATATTCAATTGCTTTAAATGAAAAGGAAATGAAAAGATAGTGTGAGGAAATAGCAAGACATCCATTAGAATTCTGACACATCATCCTTCTGGGGCTACACACACACACACACACACACACACACACACACACACACACACACTGAATATTTCTAAGTGGTTTAAATGGCTTAGTGAATTATTTCCCATAACAAAATGAAATCATATAACTGTGTGTATAGATTAGAATAATGAGAGTGAGATTTAACAATGACTTCAAGGTCAGATAAATACACAAAAATGAAGTGTTACAATAAACCTGTGCAATCATCAGAATCTGAATGATTTATTTAATATTTTTAATGTTTTATTTTGTTCATGTGTGTGCATATATGTACTATCGATGCATAGGTAGAGGCTGGAAGATAACTTGTGGGTGTTTGTTATTCCTCTACCTCGTGAGCCACAAATATCAATCTCGGGTTGTCAGACATGGCAGCAAATGCCTTTACCAGCTAAGCCATCTTGTCAACCTTGGTTAAATATTTTGTGGAAACATATATCCAATCAAATTAGATCATGAAAGTCATGATCCTTTTACTGTTTCACAGTGAGCACTATGAACCTTAAACTGAGAATTCTACTATGAAGTTTCATATATTCCCAAAAAGGAAATTCTACTTAAGAAGAGTTAATGGCATATCATACATAAATTATTAACTAGGTTTTATAAAGACTATTCTGGTTTGGTTTCTGTTGCTATGATAAAACAATGACTGGGTGCTGGAGAGATGGAAAGATGGCCTGGATTTGATTTCTTTTTTCTTTCTTTCTTTTTTTTTTTAAAAAAGATTTATTTATTTATGTATACAGTATTCTGTCTGCACATATGCCTGCAAGCCACCAGAGGGCACCAGAGCTCACTACAGATGATTATGAGACACCATATGGTTGCTGGGAATTGAACTCAGGACCTCTGGAAGAACAGCCAGTGCTCTTAACCACTGAGCCATCTCTCCAACACTCTGTATCTCCAGTTCTAGAGGATCTGATGCCCTCTTCTGGCCTTTGAAGGCACAAGCATGCAAGTGAAACACAGCCATATATTCAGGCAAAACAGTTATATCCATGAAATATTTTTTTAACATAAAAACAAAACACTGGCCAAAACCTGTTTTGGATGAAAGAATTTGTTTGGCTTACATGTTAAAGCCAATCATTGAAGGAAGCTGAGGCAGGAACTCAGGCAGAGACCATGGAGGATTGCTGTTGCACTGGCTTGCTCTCCTGACTTGCTTAGCTAGCTTCCTTTGGTAGTTCAGGCCCACCTGCCCAGGGATAGCACCACCCATGGTGGGCGGGGCTACATCTATTAGCAATGATGAAAATGCCTTACAGACATGTCCATGGACCAATCTGATCAATGACATCCCCCAGTTGAGACTCCCTCAGGTAACTCTGGGCTGTGTCAACTTGACAGCTGAAGCTGACTAGGACAGAGACTGTTGGTCCATGTCATCACATCTTGTGCCGCAGACCCAGTGATCCCAGATGCAGACTCCTGCAGTCTTGCAGCTTCACCATGAGAAGACCTTTGCAGGCTTTCCCTTATTGTGAAATCCCTCCCAGATTGTGAGGTTGTCATAGTTCTTGGTGAGGAACAGGGTGGAAGGGAAAGGACCTTCAGGATGAGCAGCTACATGCCATGAGTTGTGCTCTCTTGACAGGTCAGACATGCATCCAAACAGCTGTAAGCAGGTTGTTGCATAAACTGCCAACCCCAAAGTGCTCCCTCACTTACACTATGTATGGAAGAGAATGTATTCAAGTGAAGAAGCCTGCAAGACTAAAGAAAAACTGACAACTCCTTTGCTGTTTCTGCTTTCTAGTATGAAGAGAAATTTATACACACCAACGAGGACTTGGAGAAGTTAAGAAGTGGTGAGCTCAAGTACCCGAAGACCCCAGACAGGGGTGTCTTCCAGATAGATGGTTTAGACTGCAGGTCATGTGGGTGTGTTTATAAGGTGGTTCCCAGGGATGCTAGAGAGGAGTAGGATGCCAGTAGGAAAAACATAAAGGAGGAGGGTTCTTTGGGCAGATGTGAGGCTTACTTAACGTTAAAAAGGGCTAGGCCTCTGAGTATTTGCGAATGAAACATCCCCCAGTACCTTCCCCAACTTTCCTCTTTTTTCTCCACTTTTCTTGAGATACAGAGCACTCAGGGTCCCATGCTGCTCACTTGCTGCAGTAGGCCAGAGAAAAGAAGCAAATCCAGTGCTCACCTTGAGTTCTTCAGTCTGGTGGCTTGACCAGTTGACTCCCTGCCAGTCCCTAAGAATCTATAGTGAGGTGGTCCTAAAGTATTGGAGGTTCAGACTAGAGTGTGAGGAGGTAAAGAAACAGGAATGGGTGGCAGCCATGAGGCTAGGGACTCATGCCTTCCTTGGCCCACTGCCTGCTACGAAGATTAGAAGAGCACACAAAGATCCTGACATAGGCCAGGCGGTGGTGGCACATGCCTTTAATCCCAGCACTGGGGTGGGGGGCAGAGCCAGGTGGATCTCTGTGAGTTTGAGGCCAGCCTGGTCTACAGAGCGAGATCCAGGACAGGCACCAAAACTATACAGAGAAACCCTGTCTCAAAAAAAAAGATCCTGACATAGAAATTGTTCTCTAGACCAACTTTGCTATCCATTGATCACCTTGTTGCATTCTCTCCCACTTTCATAAGAATAGCTATGAGTAGAAGTCAACACAAAGAAATAGAAATTCCCTGGCATGTGTCTGGATGGGTAACAGAGACAGAAATGAATTAGTAAGCTACTGACCAAGGGCTGGGGAGCAGGGAATTATGGGACACTTAAAAATACTAATTGTATTTAATTAGAAACATTAAGTTATCAAGCTATAATGTGTTTCCTCTTGTATTTTTAGTCTTTTGATGGCTTTTTATTCTGAAAGCATATGTATAACCCACAGCATTTTTAAAAAATCTCTTTATATTTTTGTTTTCCTTTTTCAAAAGATGGAGTTTTGATGTTCCAGCAAGTGCCCATGGTGGAGGTGGACGGAATGAAGCTGGTGCAGACCAGGGCCATTCTCAACTATTTTTCCAGCAAATACAACCTCTATGGGAAGGACATGAAAGAGAGAGCCCTGTACAGTATATTTCTATTTCAGTATCAATGGATATCATGAGAAGGATCTAAGTCTTTCATTGAATGATCAGATCTATGGCAGGGGGTCATGGCCACCAGTAGGCTTGCCTTGGTATTTATAGTGGGTTGAAATATAGCAGAGTCCTCTAGAGATGAGGGATGAGTAATGGTAGGGTGGATCCTGGTGACTGTAACAATTACCAGGGATGTTCTCAGACACAACACAGGGATAGAGGCTGGAGAGCTCTCATCAGCTTTGAATTTGCGAGAAGAGTAGGACCATTATTCCAGGTGCTCAGGCTTTTCTGAAGCTGGCTGCTCAGAACATGAAGTCTAGAGATAAAGGATTGACAATGTAAGGATTTTATCTGCCAACTTTTAATTTCCAGGAATGATCATGGTCAGGACCAGGAAATTAAGCTACTAGATAATTATGTGGACTAGTCCAGTGTTCAAGGGTAATAGAATCAAGATGCCCAAGATCCTGGAGTCATCTGGCTCGTGTCATGTAGAACTACAGCAGCTGGATTGAGTCGGTGCCACCAAACCTGGCAGCTTACCTCCCAGTTGTGGTAGAACTGCTTCATTGACATTTAGTCAACTATGGTGGCAGGGGACGTGGCTCAGTCAGTAAAATCCTTCCTGTCTGAGCACACACATTGAAGGTGTGACATCCAGCACCCACATAAAGGCACGGTGCCACAGTGTGCTTCAGGAACCAGTGGATCCCACGTGTTTGTAGCCGGTCTAATAGGAACATCTGAGCTCCAAGTTTATCTGGGCACATGTCTCATGACGTGGAGGCAATAGAGAAAAACACCTGGCATTGACCGCTGGCCTCCAAGTGCACATACATTCATGAGAGTGTGCACATAAACACATAAAACACACACACACACACACACACACACACACACACACACACACGCCAATTTATTTCAAAAGAAAGTAAAATCTGTTATGAAATGTTGGCAGTTCCTCTAACAGTTAAATACAGTATTATTGATGACCGATCACTTTCTCAGTCTGGTGTATATCCAAGAAAAACAAAAATATGCCCTCTTCTGTTCTTGTACAGAAAGGCTCATAGAAGCTTTCAAACTATGGAAGAAATCAGCAAAATATGTAACTAGATGCACTTGACATCCTTCCCTACATAACAGACCAAATTAAGATAAAAGCCAGCAGCTGTATCACTGGAAATAGTTGGTGAACCTGAGCACTGAAGTGCCCACTAGACATTTCAAAGCCAATGCTGTCCATCCAACTAACACTTAGGATTCATGACCAGCAGAAAGTCTTTGATTATAGAATCTACTCTTCAATAAAAGTGGTAGCTTCTTCTACCTTCACAGTATGAGTGTTCTGAGATGAGACAGGAAGGGCTGTAGAAGCCTGTAAATGCAATAATTGCTGGTGCCTTTGCATATCTTAGCAAAGATGAAAAGTCTCATCCTGAGAAGCTCAAAAGAACCCAGATAAGGTCACAAAACAGATCCCTGAGGCACACTACAACCAACCTGTCAGAGGGGAAAGAGCATGGAAACAGACCCACAACAGGCCACATGTGAAGAACGTCACTAGACTAACTGTGAGTTCATCACCAGAGGATTGGTGCCACTGCACTTGCTTACATGGGTCATAGACTAGAAGGCCAAGGATGGTGTTAATAACTTCCGCTAGGAAAGAAGAGATAAGTACAAAAGGTAAACGTGGAGCAGAGCCACAAAAGAGAAAAGAGAGAATCAATTCCCGCCTATATAGGAAATCATCCAAACACAGCTGAACACAGATGGAAGGAAATACAAGAGCATGCAGCACAACCAGGAAAAATGAACAGAACTACGAGGGCTTGTCCACATCTTGTACTTGAATGTGAACTGATTAAATTTACCATTTGAAAGATATAGTATATGAGGAACCCCCAAAAGCACAAAACTGGAGGGATTACGGTACCTGACCTCAAAATGTACCACACAGCGATGGCATCCAACCTAGTGTGGGACTGGCATAAATCCAGACACACAGTGCCATGGAATGGAATTGAGAGCCCGGGAGCAAATGCATGTATATCTATCTACTCAACTGCTCTGCAGCAGACACAAGCACCTATACTGCCGTCATGGGTATCTACGTGCTTAGGAATGTAACTTAGACCTGTCTATGTCATGTTAGACCTCTGTTACAGTTTACAGAAAATAACTCAAAATGAATAAAAGACGTATGTGCAAAACTGGAAACTAACGCCACTGAGAGAACTTGTAACATTAAAAGAACGTGGACTGAGGCAGCAAAGGAAGCAGAAGTACCTGAGTTATTCCAGTGAGTTGCGAGCTCTCCACAGTTTTTCCTCCTGGTACCCACACCCCATTTGTTCACAGAATAAGCAAAAGCAGAAGAGGTATCCTATTTGCTGTACCCATGAGAAGTGCCTGAGTTTTTCCAGGTTCTCTCCTGGCAGTGACGCTAGGCAAGACACCAGTGCCCCCCAGCTGTATTTGGCCACACGTACAACAAAGGTTTTGACCCACGCGTTCCTTTTAGGTTTCTCTAAGGAACCGATGTTCATTGTAAAAGTCCTAGCTTCTGTCTGACACAGAACAGGAGGAAGGGGCAGGAGGTGGGAGTGGCACCTGCTGATGCTCTGTCCTCGGAGGTTTTCAAACTGAAAAATGCCAGGCCGGACACGTTCAACAGCTGTGTTTGTTTTTGTCTTTCAGGATTGATATGTATTCGGAAGGTTTGGTGGATTTGAATGAGATGTTTATTCTCTACCCATTTGACCCACCTGGGGTCAAAGAAGCAAACATCGCCCTGATGAAAGAGAAAGCGACCAACCGTTACTTTCCTGCCTTTGAAAAGGTTTGCAGAAGCTGTTTGGACTTCAAGATCCATAATAACGTGTGTGGGTGTGATGCCGTGTACCTGTTATCCCAGCCCTCAGGAGGCTGAGACAGGAGGACTCAGGCTGGGGATACTGAATAGCATGCTTTAAAGGGGTGGCATATCAGGGAGCTATTTAAAAAAGAGTTTAGACCAATGGTTCTCAACCTTCCTAATGCTTGGACCCTTTAGTACAGTTCCTCATTTTGTGGTGACCCCCCAACCATAAAATTATTTCCGTTGCTACTTCATTTTGCTACTGTTATGAATCATAATGTAAATATCTAATATGTGACCCTAAAGGGGTCATGACCCACAGGTTAAGAGCCATTGGTTTAGAACTTTTCTTAGTACACCCAAAATGCCGTACACTGTGAGTTGTGCAAGCATTGTTAATTTGTAACAATTCTGGAGACTGGAACGGAGATCAAAGTGCTGGCAGATGTAGTTATTGATGAAGGCTTCATGCCTGTCTCCTGGGTAGCTGGCTTCTAGAAGTGTCCTAACAGAGCCGATGGGTTAAGGAACCCTCCACGTCCTTTTATAAGGGCATTGGTGCAATTTCAGGGTCTCCTACTCATTTACTAATTTGAACCCCGGAGCCCCAATCCACTAACAGAATGATGCTAAGAGTTAGGGTCTCAACAGGAAGAAGCAGGGGCCCCAGCCTGTCTCTGTGTGTTCAGGATGTGTTCCCTTGAATTCTCCAGGTGTTAAAGAGCCATGGACAAGACTACCTCGTTGGCAACAAGCTGAGCAAGGCTGATATTCACCTGGTTGAAATGATCTACAACATGGAAGAGCTGGATGCCAACATTATAGCCAACTTCCCTCTGCTTCAGGTGAGCTATCTGGAGTCAAATGTTTGGCATGGGCTGGTAGTATTTCATCTCCAGCCTTCTTCTGGCTTGCACACTTATCCCTAGGCCTCCTAAATGAACTTCTAGGCATTTGTTCTAAGGCTTTATGATAATCTTGTTCTGGAAGAAAACGAATTAGGTGGTACCTAAGAAAAACCCAGCATCTCAGCCCCACCCTTCGTCTTATCCCATTGACATCTCTTTTCTTGCTCTCTGGGGTGCTCAGCATCTTAGGTGAAACTTTCTCTTTGCAGAGTCCATTGGAACTGACCCTCTCCATCTGATCTCTTACCCTCAGCTTTCACCCCTAGTCAAACATCAATTTCCCTCCTATATAGACACTCACACACACACATAACACACACACACACACACACACACACACACACACACACTTCCATCAAAAACTATCTTTATCTCAGTGTAAAAGTTGATTATAATTGACACTTGATTGACTATAATATTTATATTCTCTTTTTCTTTCCAAAGAAATGGATTCCATTAGGACCGCCCCTACTGCCCAGTCCATCATCCCCTCTCCTGCCTCTGACTAGACCCCTTCCTCTCCTGAAATGGTTCCACTTTTTGCTTTCATTAATATATATTCCAATACTCTCATTTATTCTCTCCTTCCTTTTAAACCTTCCCCCATAAAGCCTTTTCTATATTCATGCCACACATATATAATACATTTACATATTATACATTTAAATCTAGCTTGCGCATGTGAGTGAAACATGTTCTTTTGTCTTCTTCAGTCTAGTTTATTTGCTTATCATAATGATTTCCAGTTCCGTTCATTTTCCTACAAATGTCATAATTTCATCCGTGAAGGGTGAATACAATTCCACTGGGTTACTGCACCATATTGTTGTATTACGGTGATTGATTTGTATATGTCGAACCAACTTTGCATCCCCAGAAACAGTATCTGATCTTAGTGTGTCCTTAAATTAGATTTTTAATTGACATTTAAAAAATACAATTATAGAATATTTCTTTTTTTCACTAAGACTTTCCTAGAGGACATAACTAACCTTGTTACCACCCCCAACCCCCACACTTCACAAAGAGTTAGTGTACTTGAATGCTGTGAAGTAGATAAGAACAATTTTAAGGATTGGAACCTGAGTGGCAAAGAACACTTTCTATTTAAATTATAAAAATGTTTAAGTATAAAAGGAAGGAAGGAAGAAGGACAATCAAATGGACAATGGTGGTTTCAGATTGAAAAGGTCATTCACATTTCATGTCATACATTTGGTCTTAGTTAAACTAACAAAATAGAAACAGGATTACCATCATACAAAATATTCACCACAGCATGCTATATGCACCTATTCCAATCCTCTGTTCACCCCTTAACTCTTCCAACTCAATTACTTCCCAGGCCATTGGGCCTGCCAGTGATATATAGATATTCAGTATATAGACATAGAGCATAAAGATATTCTCTTTGATCCAGTCTTTGTTATGTCTGTACATTGGCTCAGTAGACAAACAGCTGTGATCTTGTCAGACCATCAATAAAACCAAACAATTGACTTATATCATATGTGTGGATGGACTTTTAGGATTTAATCCCTGCAAATGTTCTTCATACATTTAACAAACAACTCCCATGTACTCATTCACAGACTCATAGTCAATGTAAGTCCTGCCATCTGGCCTCTTGATAGGCTGGACCAGCAGAAGGTTGTGAGACATCATCACACAAACAATGAATGTTTTGTTGAAGCCTCCATCAACTTATTGACATATTTTATGTCTGTGTTTATTAAGAAATTGTACTGTAGGGAATGTGGATAGTTTATTCATTCACTTGTTTGGTTTTTGGTGTTGTCCTTAATCTGGTTTTGATATAAGTATGGAAGTCTAAATGAGAATATCCCCCATACACTCAGATATCTAAACAAGTGGTTCCTAGTTGATGACACTATTTGGGGAAGTTTAAGAGGTGTGGCCTTGCTGGAGGAAGTACGTCACTGGGGAGTGGCCTTTGGGCATCTATAGTGCCACTCTACATCCAATTCCCTCTCTCTACTTCATTCTTGGGGTGGAAGATGTGAGTTCTCAGCTTCCTGCTTCTACCACCATGCCTGCTGCCTGGTGTGTGCCTCCCTCCATGATAGACTCCTATGGTTCTGGAACCGTAGGCCCAGATAAACTCTTTTCCTCTATAAGTTGTTTTGATCATGGTGTTTTATCATGCAACAGAAGAGTGTCCACTACATAAGTGTAATAGTGACTGGATATATAGGATTGGTGTTGTAATGTTTCTTGCCTTCGGTTTCTTAAATCATTTTGAAAAGCATTAGTGTTAGGTCATCCTTAAAGGTTTGGTAGAATTCAGCAGTGGCCTTCCTACAGTCCTGGGATTGCTTTGTTGGGAGATTCTGAATTATTGTGTATTGTTTAAGTGGTTTACATTTTCTGATTTGATTTTGGCACATAATGTGTCTAGTGATTTCTCTGTTATTTCCTATATTTTCCAAATCTTTGGAATATATTTGCAAAATATTCCTAATGATCTTTGCAATTTCATTAGAACCCGTTAATTATCCCTGTTTTCATCTCTAATGCTGTTGATTTGGGTCTTCTCTTTTTCTTTTTGTTAGCTTTCAGAAGTTTTCAATTGTGGTTTTTTTTTTTTTTTCAATCAACTCTGTACTTGATAAAGTCTATGTATTGCTTATTCATTTTGTTGTTCCTAGATGGGATTTCAAATACCTCAGACTAGTTCAAATTCACTAGGTAGCTAGGGATAAGCTTCAGACCCTCCTACCACCCCCTTCCAAGCGCTGGGATTACAGGTATATGCTGGAAGCTTTCCTCTGAAAGCTGCTTTGGCTGTACCATAAAGGTTCTATTCATTCGCCTTTGATCCTAGATATTTAGCAGTTTCCTCCCTGTTATCTTTGATGACACTCTTCATTCAAGATTGTATCCTTCAGAAGAGGCTGGAGAGATGGCTCAGTGGTTAAGAGCACTAGCTGCTCTTCCAGAGATCCTGAGTTCACTTCCCATCAACCACATGGTGGATCACAACCATCTCTAGGAGTATCTGACGCCCTCTTCTGGCATAAAAGTGTACATGCAGATAGACCACTCATAGATAAAATAAATAAATCTCTTTTAAAAAATCTCAAAAATGATTGTATTATTCAGTCCCCAAATATTTGTTTACTTTCTTCAATTTCTCCTGTGAAATTACCATATCATATGATACAATAAGCTATTTTGGTTTTTTTAATTTGTGAATATTTGCTCAGTTTTTCCTATCCTCGGGTCCAACTTGGCTTTCCCATACTCCTCTGAGTTCATATATGAAAGGCTGGTTTTCTACCAGAGTTATGAACTGATGAGGGTAGGGTGTAAGGAAGAAGATAAAGGAGATTATAACTCAGTGAAGTCTTAACAAATCTTCATGCAAAGTGCTAGCAGGCTGTTTTCTGCCTCCTCATTTTTCCCCTTGTCATGGTCTATCTGTAACTGTCACACTCAAGCTGCTGGAGGAACTCAGATTTCCTAGGTTGTATTGCAAGCTGGCTTTGTCTTTGGGATCCTTCGGAAGGCTATGGATTTTCTTTCTTTCTTACTGCAGGCTCTGAAAACCCGAATCAGTGACATGCCCACCATAAAGAAGTTTCTGCAGCCTGGCAGCCAGAGGCAGCCTCCTGTTGATGAGAAAAGCATACAGAAGACAAGGAAGATTTTCAAGTTTTAAGGAAGGGACATAGACCCAGCACTACGCCTCCCTGTCGATCCTGAGGACTGTCAGGCAGTGAGCTTTCTCACTCACGCTATCAATGAATTAACGGGCTCCCACGACATAGTTTAGTGTAAACTCTTTTATTAGGATATGCTTGAGATGTTTTCTAATTTCCTGACTTAACTCTTTCCTATAATAAAAAAGTTTAATAAAAAAATGAAGACTGTGTGGTTTGTTTTATAGTCCTAGTATCTTTTATCTCATCTATCAGAGTCAAGTTTAGAAATTTCACTTGATATTCTTTTTTTTAAATTTATTTATTTATTATGTGTGCAGTGTTCTGCTTGCATGCATGCCCTCAGGCCAGAAGAGGGCACCAGATTACAGATGGTTGTGAGCCACCATGTGGTTGCTGGGAATTGAACTCAGAACCTCTGGAAGAACAGCCAGTGACTCTTAACCTCTGAGCCATCTCTCCAGGCCCTTCACTTTATGTTCTTAGGTTTACAAAATCCATGGCTGCAATTTTGGAGTAGTACCCCCAAGTAACACTTTTTTTTTTTCTGCTTAGAAACATTTTTATTTTGGTTTTGTTTGTTTATTCATTTGTTTTGAGACAGTATCTCACTTTGTATCCTTTGCAGTACTGGAACTGGCTCTGTAGACCAGGCTGGTCTCAAACTCACAGAGAACTGCCTATCCCTGCCTCCAGAGTGCTGGGATTAAAGGTGCGTGCCACAATACCTGGTCAGGAAAACTTATTTTTAATAATAAAAACCTTAGTTTTCATTAGCTATTTCTCTGTAAATCGGTTTAATTTAGTGATCTAAGGTGATTGGAGTTTGGTTTTATTTGTATGTTTGTTTATAATTTATTTATTTGATTTAGGTCTGTTGAGTGTTTACCTACATGTATGTATATGTACCATTTGTGTGCCTGATACTCAGAGGCCAGAAAAGGGTGTTGGTATCAGATACCCTGGAATTAGAGTTATGGTACTGGAACTGAACTTGGGTCCTCTGCAAGAGCAGCAAGTGCTCTTAACTGTTGAGCCATTTCTCCATCCCTAATGGTCGGTTTCAGTTACTAAGTCAACACAATCTAGATTCTCCTGGAAGGGAGTCCTAAGAGATTAGTGTCTAAATCAGGTTGGCCAATGGGCATGTCTGTGTAGATTTGTCTTGCCTATGTTAATTGTTGTGGGAACACCTAGACCACTGTGGTGGCACCATACTCTGGGTTTAGGTTCTGGAGTGTATTTAAGAGTGGAGAGAGCCGGGCGGTGGTGGCGCACGCCTTTAATCCCAGCACTCGGGAGGCAGAGGCAGGCGAATCTCTGAGTTCGAGGCCAGCCTGGTCTTCAAAGCGAGTTCCAGGAAAGGCGCAAAGCTACACAGAGAAACCCTGTCTCGAAAAATCAAAAAAAAAAAAAAAAAAAAAAAAAAAGAGTGGAGAGGATGAGGTGAGTAGTATACAGAGGAGGAGTCTTCCTCTCTGCTCTTGACTGTGGACATGACCAGCTGCCTCTGGGGCCTGTGTGACTTCCTCACGGTGATGGAGTGTAACCTAGAATTGTGAGCTGTGAACAGACAGCTTCTCTCTCTTTTTTTTTTTTTTTTTTTTTTTTTTTGGTTTTTTCGAGACAGGGTTTCTCTGTGTAGCTTTGCACCTTTCCTGGATCTTGCTCTGTAGACCAGGCTAGCCTGGAACTCACAAAGATCCACCTGCCTCTGCCTCCCGAGTGCTGGGATTAAAGGCGTGCGCCGCCGCCGCCGCCGCCGCCGCCGCCGCCGCCGCCCGGCCAGCTTCTCTCTTAAAGTTGCTTCTGTCAGGGTATTTTATCACACAACAATCCACAGAACTAAGATATGATCTTACATGGAAATTTTTACAACAGGACATCGGCTTCCTGTATGCTGTTATTCTCCACTTGGGTTCACACATCTGATTCATAAAAATGTAACAGGAGATTTCTTCAAAAATCCATTCCCCTGTAGTTTGGTCAAGACAACCAACCTGAAATTTTGAAAAGGAATATTTAAACCCATTGTTTTATGGAAATACCTTATAATGTATGTAAATCTGTGGGAGTGGCTTTTCCCTGACTGGGCTCTGTCTCCTTTGACAGGGAGGAGTTATTCAAATGATCCAGTTTTTTTTATAAAACAATCAGAACATCCTAGTGAACTGAGGATCCAAGAGGATAGCCTTTCACAAGCTCAGCACTGGTTCTCTTTCCACACCAGCTTTCCACACCACTTCCCAACATCCCTAAGTTATATGGAAACTGACTGCTTTGTAAGATGATTAAAAATATATAATTCATTTTGAGTATAAATGGAGGTACCCTGCACAGGTGAATTATGTAGATCCCAGAAGCCATAGGTTATTAAAAATCCTAATGCCCAGAGGTAGGATATCTCCCTAGGAGTTCCTGGTCAGGAAGGCCTCTGAGGCCCCGAAAGCAATAAACTCTATTGCCACTGCTCTTGGTTGCCTGCTAGAACTAGATGTTAAGATACCACTTCTGAAGACACCTCATGTTTGGACTGCGGGCATAGGAAATCAAGGTGGAAGTGAGCTGGAAGCTTCCTCCTTTCTGGCTAGCTCTATAGTGCTGTGTAGACTGAGGGACGGCAAGAGGAGGTCCCCGCTGTGGACCCTGTATGCTGAATAACCTGTGTGATGTGTCGGGCAAGAATGTGCTCACTATGCAGTAGTGGTAGGACTGTTATACTATAGGTAACCAACAGCATTCTGATTGTATTCGAGGCCCACTCTAAAGGAGAGAATTCATGTGAAACCTGGTCATAAGCATATGGCTGTGGAGAGTAGGTCCTGGTGACAGGAGGTGCTACTGTTCTGTGAAATGCCTTAGGTTAGTGCTGCTCTCAGATGTTGTGGTCAGAGAAGCTTCCTTGTGTGGCACACATCAATTGTTGTGGAGACTCAATTTTTTTTTTCAAACTTCTAAGCCTTAGTGTTTCTATGTCCCCTGACTGGGATGGGCCCAGTTTTTATTGATTCTGTGTAAACTGAAAGTGGCATCTGATAAATTGGATTTATAGATCTAATATCACCTATTATGAAATGTTTCTACGTAGTCATTCATTAGAAGAAAACTATATGTCTGTGTGACTTCTTATGCATTTTACACTGCTAGTCTCAGTTTTAAAATGTCAGTGATGCTTTAATACAGCTGTGTGTAACATACTTCACTTACCCTGGAAGCTCTGCCCTCACACCTCACAACTCACTGGGAACAAAAAAAAAAAAGAGTATAAAAGCAGGTCTACAACTGAGCTCAGGTCTTGGGGCAGCAGAGAGCTCCCATTTGCTGAGACTATAATAGGTATCATGTCTATTATCTCTAAAGCGTTTCAGAAAACAAATATTTCTCTTTATTTTGAAGAAATGATATATGGATCTGAATTTCATCAACTTTTCCAAGTTTGCACAGTTCCTCATGCTAAGGTAAGAAACAAGGCACCTTTGAATACAGAACTCCTTGAACTTCCAGCTAAATTGACATAGGTCCCATGTATTTATAAACAAACCCATTATCTTACACAGATAGATGCATGCCCTCAATTTAACCAGGTTTTTGGGTTATCAAAGTAAACCCAAGCTGAAGTTCACTAATTTTCTGTTCACTTTTTAAAAAATCCCTGAAATGCTTCTCCAAGGACAGAGACCCCAACGTAAAGGGTGTGGTGGTACGCACCTTTAAATTCAACATTGGAGAGGCAGAGGTAAGTGGATCTCTATAAGTTCAAGGTCAGCCTGGCCTATATAATGATTTCTGAGCCAGCCAGGGCTACACAGGGAGATCCTGTCTCAAGAAGATTAAATTTAAAACAGCAATATTAAAAAGGAGCACATGATAAAGACAAATGAGATATCCCCCATCCCCTTCTCTTCCAACTGTACTTGGCTCACACACTCAGACTGGGAACATCTGCAGCAGGTTTTCAGAGGACTAGGAGGGCTCCATGGAGGAGTGGAGAAGCTGACCTGAAACCAGGGCCCAAGCAGGTACCCGACAGTCAGTGTGTATATGGGTGAGCAGATTCCATCTGAGCCTTGAACACTTCTCAGTAAACGGAACACAAGTGCCTGTTCTTAGGGAGGTTATGGAGAAGAGAGCCTCTCTGAGTACTGAGTATGCGTGAGGAACATGGATGAGACCCCTGTCAGTTAATCTCCCTTGGTCTCATTTTCTATTGGTCCAGGAAGCTATATGCTCACCTTTCCCGGAGTCATAGGCCAGGTTTTGGATCCTCATATTGATAAGTAGGAGGAAGTGGTTTCTAATGAAGAGCATTGGATAAAATATGATGGAAGGGAAATTCATTTCCTCTGTAACGTGGCCCTCAGCCACTAACAACAGAAAGGGGGCGATGTCTGAGCTTTAGTTCCTAATACTTCACACACCTCACTGGTTAGCGTCAGCGTCACCCTCCCTTGCCTTCTGCTGGATGTTGCCCTTCCATTTCTCTGGCCAGAAGAAACAGTGTAGAGCCTCCAGCACAGTGTACAGAATATCCAGTCACAAGACAAACAAGCAAAGTATACTTCAAAATGTCTTCTTAAAAAACACTAAACTTCGAATCACACATTTAAAAGTACAGATACTTAAAACATGGTCATGCATCTTTCTTTTCAGAAATTCCTCCTGGTTATGTAGAAACACATTTCTTTAAAAACTGCACTTGAAACATGATCTCACAGCACTTGCAGTGGCTTGCACTGGGCTGGCACACAGTTGGGCCTGTCAACAGCTAACCTCGCCTTTGGGAAGGGACTCACGGACTGAACTGTTAGCAACAGATGGATCCTGGAGGATGGACGGTATTTGTCTTCAGTTATGTATGAGACCCATAATGGTGAGCACACCAGGTTCCAATGGACAACTCCAAACCCATAGCCACACTGCTGGTCCTGGTTAAAGTCAGTGGGTCACAGAACTAAACAAAAAGGCATCAGGGTGGAAATGGACTTGTGGGAGGAGGAGATGGAGTTTTGGGAGGAGAGGACAGGAAGAGGATGAGGATGGAAGGAATGAGAGCAGACAGAATGCATTATACACATGAATAAAAATTTCAAAGACTGAATTAAATGCATAAAAAAGAAATTGGACAATCAAAAAAATTAGGGCTCTACACAAGCAAGTTTCTGGATGTCTCTAGGCACAGTTTGTACTTTGGGGCATTATGTAACAGTCTGGGGAATTGTGTAACCATCTGTAGCTGAGTCCAGGCCTTGAGAATGCTGCTTCCAATAAGTCCTTGTGTTTCTATTCAAGCCACAAGTGTCACTGGAGCCATTGAATTTCATTGTCTGGGTCTTTGCTCTGTCCCGTTTTCCACATTACTAAGGCAGAACAGCATCTATCAGATGCTGACTGAACTTAATCAACATGTTCCTGTCCTTACAAAATCCACATAACATGTCCGTATGCACATACATAATACACAAAAACTGAAGTACCTTTTAAAAACTCCAGCCAAGTTAGTTTTGTAGGGGCTTGAGAGACAGTTAGGCAGTTTGATTAGTGACTGCCCTTCCAGAGGACCCAGCACCCCCATGTGGCCACAAAGATCTGTATTTCCAGTGCTGCAGGATCCAGTTCCCTCTTCTGGCCTCCCTGCTCACCAGGTACACAAAAGGCACACAGACATGCATACAGGACACTCAAACACACAGAATAAAAACATTCTAAAACTAATTTTGAAGATCTTCCCACCTTTGGTTGTAGTGTATAACAGATATAAGCCTGAAGCAAAAAGATTAGAATGCTCTGGCCCCCAGCATAGGTGGTGTGTGTTGTAGACAGAGAAAAGAAGCCACAGGCAGAAAGCAGAGGACTGGAGAGGACCACCCATCACAAGATAAGAGTGTTTGGCTTGAGGATGGGTAGCTGGAGACTGTGTTCAAGGGTACGATGCAATCTCATCATACATCAAGTTAGACTTCTGCTTCCTAAATATGGAGAAGTCTTTAAGCCAAACAAATCAACTGAATGCATGTGACATCTCTCCTGTGGAGAGGAGCGTCACTCCTGCACAGTCACCATGAACGAAGAACATAGGTGAGACCCCTGCCTTCAGTCTCTCTTGGTCTCATTTTCTATCGATTCAGAAAACCATATGCTCACCCTTGCCCTAGTCCAGTGGGTCTCAAACTTCCTAATGTTGTGACCCTTTAATACAGTTCCTCACGTTGTGGTGACTCCCAACCATACAATTGTTTCCTTGGTTACTTCATAAATGTAATTTTCTGCTGTTATGAATTGTAATGTAAACACCTGATATACAGTGTATCTGATATGTGAACTCTAAATATTTGATAAGCAATCGCAAAGGGGTCATGACCCACAGGTTGAGAAATACTGCCCTAATCATTACAGGCACTTTCCACTCCTCTCCTTTTATAGTTTGAATTGCTAGTGCAGCCCCCGTATTAGGCCAGTCCTTACCTTCACTGATTCTTCTGGGGTAAAACAAAGGCAAATTCACTAATTTGACCAGCGTGTGACTGGTGCTTAGCCAGTGTTATCCCCATCCCATTCATGTGCCCTGCTGTTCAGTGCAAGTGAGTGCAGGAACACCCCCTTTCCTAAATCCCAAAGCAAAATACGCCCTCCAGGGACATAACACAGATTTCCTGTAGGAGCAGGAAATTAGAAACTAGGTAAAGAACTGCAACTTTGCACTACCTTTAGCCCAGTCTGAGATCTGCTTTGACTCAGATGTGGCTTAACAGCCAAGGAGAGAAGAGGGACTGCTTCCTCCTTATCCTTGCCATGGGTGAGAGCCTCTCACTGCAGGGTTTCCTCAAAGGTTCTCACTGCAGGATCCCCTCAAAGGTTCCCAGGGTCTTGTGTAGGGTCCGAGAGCCCAGCTCCCAGCCCCTACCCAGGGTTCGAGAAGAGAAATGCTCCCCAAGACTAGGGAAATATAAGATTTCTATAATAATTTCACACACACACACACACACACACACATGCAAATGTTCTTCATTGTATGAATATATATTCATTAGCAACTTGTTAGTAAAAGCTACAGCTACAAGGCAAAGTCTCAGGGACAAGCATTCTTTGTAGATATGATAAGAGTCACACCAGGCAAAAGCTTGGTCAGCTTAATTGATGACTGGTCATAGCTGCAGCTGTAAAAAGTTCTGGCTTATCTCTTAAAGGGGTAGCTACAAGGGTTACAAGGGACAAAACTAAGCCAATGAGAGATTTAAGAAAGAGGCAAATTATGTATGTGCTATATCACATTTTTTAAGTGCGATTAATAATATCTGGACATGGTTAATCAGGTCACAGCCTTTTCCTGTTAATCACCTGAATCTCAGGACCTAAAAGCAGTTAGTCTACTGAACCTAAAATTCTGCATTAAAAACTGGTGTGCCCGCCAGATCGAGATGTAATCATGAGATTACATGTACATATTACTTGAAAAATGCATGGTGGTGGGGAGATATCATAGCAGCTATTGCACAAGTGGAATTACAGATGAGAGCAACAGTTTTCAGAGTCAGTGATCTATAAGCCTTGCTGACGGGGTTTCCCATCAGAGAATGATTCCTCTGGTGGGTTGGCATCTGAATTATCAATTGCTATGAGCTGTAATTGCGTCACAGCCCACAATAGCTCGTGACAATCGCTCCTGACAGTCTCGTGTGTCCCAAATCTGCCCTTATTTTACTCCCGCACTCTGCGTGTGAATATTCACGTCCATAACTGAGCATGTGTAAGGGTAGACTTGACTTTTCCCTCTCTTTACACGGTTTCATCAACTATAAGACAGAAGTAGCAACAACTGTGGTCCTGCACATGAGAGTATTTCAACCAATGATGAGCCTCATAATTGGGAGTGGTACTGTATGATTAGGGTGGAGATGAACGTTTTCTATCAGCTAATACAACGTAGCCATTGTAAATCAAAATACAGCACGCTGGGCCAGATTTGCGGTGATTTTAGTGTAAACAGATCCACTAACCTTTCTATAAAAACAAGAGTATGAAATTATGTACAATCCCTAGCTCTTTTATTATAAAAGGTTTCTTTTGAATTATGTATGTGAGTGTTTTGCCTACTTGTATGTCTGAGTGCTGCATCTATGTCTGCTACCCACAAAGGCCAGAAGAGGGTATCAGATCCTCTGGAATTAGAGTTACAGACAGTCATGAGTTGTCATGTGGGTGCTGGGCACTGAACTTGAATCCATCTGCTGGAAGAGCAACAAATGCTCTTAATTGCTGAGTCATTTGCAGTCCCCCAAATGCTTTTTAAAAGATTGATTTTTTTTAATTATGTGCAGTCATATATATGTATGTATCCCTGTATATGGGGTATGTATATATGAGTGCAAGAGCCTGCAGGGATCCAAGCTGTCAGATGCTCCTGGAACTGGAGTTGTAGGTGGTCTCAAGCTGCCCCACATAGGTGCTGGGAACCAAACTCAGGTGCTCTGTAGGAGCAGAATGTGCTCTTAACTGCTGAGCTATCTCGGCAGCCGCAATTCCTAACATTTGATAAAGACAGTAAGCAACTGGGTTTGGTTTGTGTATTTGCTCTAATATACTGTTCATTGTTATTTAAAGCATAATTCTTGTATTAAAAAAGGGCTTACCTCACACATCTTCAGTTAACTACATCTCCATCTTACATATCAAGAGGCGCTGCACAATACCTGACCTCCTCCATCTAGGTTTCAGAAGCACACTCTACGATGTTCAAATGATGAAGAGAAGGCATATTTCTCAGCAACTGTCCTGATCTTTAGTGATGCATGCCTACAGTTCACTGGAGTTTTACATAGACCATGAGAAACACCAGAAGTCATAGGCTAGCATTGGGGTGGGATCACTATGAGTTAAAGTAAGTGTTGCTTCTTCAGTTCTTTCTCGTCACACTAACCCCCATATATTTATTATTTCCATAATCTCTGACCTGAGAACCAGCCGAAGACAATCATATCTCATCCCATGGATTCATGAGAGTGTTTGATAAAATCTCAGAGTGGCTCCCAATAGATTCGTACCAAGAAGGCATTTGCCTACTTGTATGTCTGAGTGCTGCATCTATGTCTGCTACCCACAGAGGCCAGAAGAGGGTATCAGATTCCTTTGAACATTCCAGAAAGAAGACACACAGTGTTTCAAGAGAGTTGATACCTCTTAACCGTCCCTCATGACATGCATTTATGCTCTCATGGTTTGGTTCACTGATATGTGTATTTACGCATGGGCAAGCAAGTGGAGAGATTGTTGCTCTGACAGGCAGGATGAAGTGCGTCTGGTCACTCTTGACTGTACCATGTTAGAGATAGACTCTGATTGGGACAGCTTAGCTTAGTCCTAAATGTGACCCTGCCTAACACTTATATCAATGGGAAGGCAATTTTGCTGCAATATATTTCTAGAATTATGCCTTAAATAAAAATTTCAGTTTTGAAGATATACATAAATATATTTAATCTGATGATTACATCAATACACATCAAAGAATATATACATTAAAACTACATGAGGAGACTTATCAGAACTTGAGATTCTTATTTAAATGTGATTTAAACAAAGCATAAAACAATTTATGCATATTTTTTCTGGAATTACAGCTATAATTAATGAATAAATATTTAATGACATTACCCAATTATTACTGTTTTGGAGCTGTGTACTCAGTTCAGCAGTAGAGCATTTGTTTAGTATGTATAATTCACTGGGTTCCATTCCATGGTCTGTTAAAGAAGGAAAAGAAAGAACCATTCTACCTACTGAAGTGTGAGAATTAACTGTGGTTGTTTATAAAATCACCACAATGTTTTAGAGAGGCACATTGGTACAATTAAAAATGGCATATATGTGGTACATGTTATTTGGCCACAGGAAAAAATGACGCAAAGATACATGTTGCGACAGTGGAGGAATCTTGAGAAGATTATGCTAAGTGGAAGAAGTCAGAGCAGTCATGCATTGTATTCTGTTTACATGAAATGTCAGAGTAGAGAACCCCTGGAGACTGTTGGGAAGAGAATGTAACAACTGAACTGGAAAAGTCGGGGAAACTGCTCTGGACCTGGATAGAAGGGATGGTTTATCCACATCGCAAATGTGCTAAATAACCACCCAGGCATTATGACTTAAAAATGTGTAATGTTTGATGAAGTTTACCTTTAAAAAAAAAAACTCCCAGAAAGAAAATGTTAAGGTACAAAGGCTTAAAATATGCCTCAGCAAAAATAAGAAGTTTTCAATAAATGAAAAAGGAGGCTAACGTGTATGTGATATATACATGTGATATATACTGTGTATGTGATATATATATATGTGATATATACTGTGTATGTGATATATACGTGTTTATGCAGAAGAACTCCCTTTAGTTGTCACAATGGAGTATGGGTGAGAACACAGATGGCTTTCCTGACCTCACACCTGCCAGGTTGGACTTTGTCTTGCTCTCCGTATCCATCCCCTCTCCATCTCTCAGCCCAGGCTGTTACTGGGGGCTACACTGTTGTTGTCTGCATAGGACTCCTCCATACACATGCCTTCACCCTCCCAAGCCCACCCCCCACCCCAGTTTTTTTCTTTCTGTGTTATAACTGACCATGGTGACTGCAGATAGATCTTAACATTTCTATCATCACTTCCATCCACATGTTCTATGTTTTCATTGTATCTACTTAGAGATCACTGTGAATTAGAACATGAAACATTGTCATTCGCTGTACTGTATAAACCCATAAATGTATGAGCCTAATGTATAACACCTAAGCAAGAATTACTGGAAATGGGTGTTTTAAAAGTGTCTTTGTGGGTGCTGGAGAGATGCTTCAGTGTCAGAATACTGGCTGCTCTTCCATGGACCTGAGTTGGATTCCCAGCATCCACATTACAGTTCACAACCATCCAAACTCCAGTCCAGGGGGATCTGATGACATCTTCTCACCAGTGTGGGTAGCAAGGATGCAGGAGGTGCACAGAAATACCTGCAGACAAAATGCCCATCATGTGAAATGAACTGAAGAAAGACGTTTGTGGAAAACGCCAGTGAGCTGTTTTCTTCAGCAGCTCACTGTGTTCACATCTGTTTCTACTCCTATGGAGGCACCTGCCACTAGATTGAAGGTTTTATGTGGATTATTCAAGATGGCTTCGTCTCGAGTTCCACAGATTAAGTACATCTGTAAAGAACGTTTTCCAAATTCAATTCATATTTATAAGATCCTGGGATTTAGACATGGGCCTATCTTTTGAGGGAGACACATTATAAACTTAACTTACTCTACGGTATAGTGGACAAAACATGACAATTGCTGAATGAGAATGCTGGATAATTTGTGGTTGGGTATATTATTTCACTTTCTGTTAGAAATTATTGTAAACATCCTAAATTAATTGAATGAGTTGGTACTATGGTCATATTTTGTGCCCATTTATAGGGACTTGACACACACAAAAGCCCATGAGAGAGGCACATTAAACACATAATGTGAAAATAACCTGAGGCACCATTGTGGAGAAAATGCATTAGTAGCTGAAGGTAGAAGAGTGGAACACAAACCACATCCAAAGGCCTATCGGTGAGAAGGTAAGATCCCGGACACCCATGTCAGTGTGAATTTCAAAGAAAACATCTCTGCATAAGCACATTCCCACAATATTTGGGACATACTCATATTAATAATCACTATTATCTGAAACTCAGCTGTTTGCTCTGTACCTTACCTGGTGGCTCATTCAACAGCAATACTCCCTAGTGCCAATAGCTGGCTCTTTACAGCATCTCCCAGCTTAGCTAAACAGAGATTTCCTGCTTGTTTTAGCCCTTGCCTGCCACTCATGGAAACCTCACAGGGAGTTTCTTGTGAAAGTCTATCCTCACTGACAGACAAAGAGTTAAATCTGTCTGAATTCTGTTCTTCAAGTTTTCCACTGTCAGCACTGAAGAGGTAACATATTAACCAAAATTTTAGCAACACAGGCATGACTTTGCATTTTCCTTCTAATCTCTGGTGGGTACTTCTGGCCTCTGGGCAGTGTGGGAGCAGCTTTTCTCTTATTGGATTGTCTGCCCTTGCCTGGGAAGGGCTTATTCAAATTAGCAAATAGTTATAAAACATCAGAAACTCTTACTTGTTGTGGAACTCTTTAGAGGGAACAGCTTTTTAAAAAGGTAAGTGCTATATCAAATCAATTTTCCTAACACACACACACACACACACACACAAACACACACTTTGGCACCTAGAAAACACTTCAGCACAAGGAAACATCTGTTTTATGCTCACATTATGAACACTTGGTGCACTCAGGGCAGTCTAAGAATTGTTAATTCCATTTCTGCTGGATACACTGTTACAGAGATGTAAAAATGAAGGGTTTGGAAAATTGGAGTGGGAGAATTGTAAGAGAAAAATTAACTTCCTAAGGAGGAGAGAGAGGGGGTAACAGCCTGGACACACGGGAATTAAGTCCAGGGAAGAGAGTGTGGTAGTGATGCTAGAGTAGCTTTCTCTAGAGAGGAAACCAATGTGCGGTGTGAATTGTGAGGTGGAGGCAAGAAGTAAGGACAAGGAGAATTAAAGAGATGGGGGAGAAAAAACGAACTCCTCACCTCTGCTGGCTGAGATTTTGATTACGATCATAAATTGTGCTTGCAATCAAAACATCTGCGTTGATCATTAACCGTTTTTGACTTGTAGTCTATCTTATCTGCCTATAATCCAGTGGAAAATGCCTCATAAACCATTTATCAGAGCAATATGCCTCAAAAACCATGTGCAATGTAGTTGATTATGGGGAAACGCTTTGGATAAAAATAAGCATACCTACACATGTTGCCTAACCTTTTAACCCTTTAGGTCGTAGTAACTACATATTTAACACAACTATGTTGGATAGCTGCTGTTAATGCAGCCCTCTCTCTTACTCTCTCCCTCTTTCTGCCCATACAAACACTTGGGTATACACAACTATTCTTTTCTTTTTCAGAAATACTGAGTGTAAACTCACTGTATAAAGTAATTGAGTTCATCCAGATACTTGCAGTCAAGTACATCATTATATTTTGACCCTATTTATCCCTGCTGCCCTCTCTTGCCCCCTCTTCTGCTAGTCTCCTTCCTTGCCCCAAATAGTCCTCTTCCTCCCTGTACTCTCCCCTTCCTCTCTCTCTCCATGTCTCTGCCTCCCTCTCTCCCTATCTCCCTCCCTTCCTCCCTCCTTCCCGCTCTCCGTCCCCTCCTCCCTCTCTCTAATTAAATCTATACTAAAACCATTTTTTTGGCAGTGATTTTTTCAGTTTATTTTCAACATATGTACAGGGTATCTTGGCCATATCCTATCCCCACTCCCTCTCTCCCTCCCTCCTTCCATGTCCATCTGCCTCCCCTCTCAACACACCTCCCTCCCAACTTCCTCCTCTTGCTTTGCTACCCACTGAGTCCAATTAGTTTTGCCCAAATACACAAGGATGTGGAATCATCCACTGGGTCATGATCAACCTACCAAAGGTGATCCCCCAAAGAGAAGTGACTCTCCTGCCTCAGCAGCTGTCAGCCCCCCAATTGCTCTTCAAGCAGGGGTGGAGCATGGGGAAGCTCTTCTCTCTCACACTGGAATTTTTAACTGCATTGATTTTGTGCAGGTAACTATGGTGGCAATGGGTTCAAGTAGGCAACAGCCATGTCATGGAGGAGGACTGCACTTCACAGCACCCCTTCCCATTCTCCAGCTTGTAGGCTCTTTCTACCTGCTCTTCTACTGGACCTGCACATGTACAAGACCCTGAGCCTTGAGTGGAAGGCAGGCCTTTTCTTCATGAACTCCAACACTGCTTTCTGCTGACATATCCTGAAATTCTTCCCTGGGGCATGAATCCGAGTATCCCAGCTTCCAGTGAGCAGAGTCTCTGAGTAAAACTCCAGCTGCTACAGCTGGCAGCCTTGAGCCACATCTTCCACTGCCAGCAACAATGTCCTAAAACTATGTAGGCTAGGAAAATCCAGACTGAGATTTACTGCTATAGAAGCAACTTATTTTCCATGCCAGGAGTGGTAGAATGTCATCTAGTCTTTGCCGTAATTAAGCAGATCACCAGTGACATCCTCTCTGTAGGATTCAGGCATCTCCTGGCACAGGAGAGGAATGGCAGGGCAGACAGAGTTCCCCAAACTCAGCACCACTGTCAGTTGTGCGACCTTTCCTGGGAGACCTGAATAAGTATCTACTCACCCCAGATAGGGCACCATTGACAAATGAAGGCAACTATTTCATCCACATCTAATTTTGGGAACTAAGGACTTTACTAGGTTAATTACAGGAGCACGTTGATTCAAAGGCATTGGTAATGACTTAAAAGCTGCCTCCTACAGCTTCCTGCCTGGGTTGTAGGAAGGTCCAGTGGACAATCCTTTCCGAACAATTGTTCACTACTTTTGTCACCCTGGGAAGGGGACTTGTGAATCTTCTAGCTTTTATGATCTTCCTGAGCCTCTTAGGTTTCCTTAGCTTCATTAGACTCAAACATAAGTTTAGCTCTTCTCTCTACACAACTATCTTTTAATTCAGAGGAAATAGCTACATAACACTGCCCATTTGGGCTGGCTTACCCTTCCTATGAAGGACTTCCCTCTCTGTTTTATGCTGAGAGGGATTCATGACCTCTACAGCCTAAGAGTGTACAGTGCTTCATATGTATATCCCCTACCCTCAAGCTGTGACAGTATATTGAGTCCCCAGCCTTGGCACTGGGAAAGCAGCCTAAGCTCTGGCTGACCAGTCAAGGAGCTGACTTTTCAAGGGCTAACACTTGAGAAGTATGAATGGGAAGGACAAACACTGGAGCATTTGGCAGTTAGCTAGAATGCGCAGTTCGTTAGAATGTGGAAGTCAACAATGCCTTGAAACAAATGTTACTACTGGGGGGAAAGGGGCTGAAAGTCCAGGTGTCAAAATAACCAGGTCTAACAATTCACAGGAAATAAATCTGTGGAAAAGGATATTGAATAGATGTTATAGAGGAGCAGGCTGGCAAGATGCTGCACAGTAGTGTTTGTGTGAGATGTGGTCCTGATTTGAAGGGAAGAAGGCAGACATCTCAGACTTCCAAAATCTGTTCTTTCTGGCAAGTAGTACCCAAACCCCAGTGCAGAAGGGATAGCATCCCCATTGTCTTAGCTGACTTGCCTTCTCCTATGGGTCTCACTTGCTTATCCGTCTGAATCAGGATCATAGGTGGAGGCCCCTAGAGACAGATGATGTGAAGTTGCTATTGAGCACAGGCTGCTCTGCCAGCTTTGCAGGAGGCCCATGAATTCCTGTAAAACCTTACAGGGAAAGGACCAAATCAGACAACGATCATCCTGATGCATTGCAATTGCTCCAGATAGGGTGGCTGATGTTCCAACACATGCTCCTCTCCTAGGAACTAGGGCAATGGTGAACGTGCTTGTACTATGTTTCTATTATGAATGTTATATGTATTGATTCATTGTGTTGCTCTTTGGCCCCTGAAGGTAGGCAGGTGTAACTGTCTCTATAGTCAGAAGGGAAGTTGAGACTCAGATTCAATAATCTTTTGGGCCAACGTGTCTCTAAATGGAAGGACTTATGTATAAGGCTTACTTCTACCTCTTAAGGGTGTAGCACTCTGAACTAGATGTTAGGATTCACCAGAGATGTGAATTTACTTTACTACTGGAGTCACTATAGGTTTATCCTTTTTTTTTTTTTTTTTTTTTTTTAAGAAATCCATTTCTTTGGGGTTTTTTTGTTTGTTTGTTTGTTTGGTTGGTTGGTTGGTTGGTTTTTTGGTTTTTTGGTTTTTGGAGACAGGGTTTCTCTGTGTAGCTTTGTACCTTTCCTGGAACTCACTTTGTAGCCCAGGCTGGCCTCGAACTCACAGAGATCCGCCTGCCTCTGCCTCCCAAGTGCTGGGATTAAAGGCGTGCACCACTACCGCCCGGCAAGAATCCCATTTCTTTTGACATTTTTTCTTCACACTCTTTTTGCTTGCTTGTATTCTGTTTTGTTGTTGTTATTTTGAGTATATATCTCAACCTAGCCTCAAACTCTTTATCCTCCTGCCTCAGCATCCCACATGCTGGGATTATAGTCATGTACCACCACACACAGAAGCCAGTTTTCTTACTGGAACAAATAAAGCTATGTTGTCCTCATCACACTGAGTTCCTTAAGTCTTCAGAGTAAAACACTGAAATCCTTTATGAAATTTTCTTTCCCTGGAGTTCCAGAAAAGGTGCTCATAGAAGGGCATTCATGAACTAGAGGCTTTCTCATTCCCTCTTCAACCTTGACTAGACTGAAGGACACTGGGAAATGGGCAGTAGGTCCTCAGGAGAGCAGCATGGAGCTGAGGGAGGTCTCCAGGATGGAGTGGAGAAGCCTTGACTTGTACCAGGAGAAAATCAGTAATCAAATGCTATGAGAGTGGGAATGTAGTGTTTCTCACTGAACTTGATGAAACTCTCTGTAAGTCGAGCACCATGAGCTGTTCCCACGGTGGTTGCAGACAGGGCAGTTACTCCTGGGAACTGACTGTGACTCAGGAACATGTTGAGACCCCATCAAGTCATTGAGTCTCTCTCATTGTCATTCTGTGGACTCTGTGAGGCTGTGTGATAGATACTCTTTGTCCTGGCCATGAATCGACCTTTGGGAGGCTCTTGTTTGGAAAGTGGAGAACGTTAGAGTGAGGAGCATTATGATGAAATACTGTGGAACTCGATCCTCTATCAATAATAATAGGATTAGTGAGCAGATTTGAATCACTTGGCTCTGTGTCCCCAACAATCAAATACCTGAAGCCAAGTGAACTTTACTCTCCCTTTCATTCTGCTGAATTATCCCTCTAATAAGAACATGCAATACTCACATTCTAAACAGTCAGAAGGACGGAGTGGTTGCATTTCCAACAGATTTTATAATGTCAAGGTTGGAGCTTAGGAGCTCTACATCTTAAGTGACACTCTTAAAGTAGATTGCTATTTTATTTTATTTTATTTTTTTTTTTTTTGGTTTTTCGAGACAGGGTTTCTCTGTGTAGCTTTGCGCCTGTCCTGGAACTCACTTGGTAGCCCAGGCTGGCCTCGAACTCACAGAGATCCGCCTGGCTCTGCCTCCCGAGTGCTGGGATTAAAGGCGTGTGCCACCACCGCCCGGCCTAGATTGCTATTTTAAATCTAAGTACACATATTTAAAAAAATAATCTGTTGGTAAAGACAAGGAGGTTGTTTCAAAATGCACAACATCAAAACTTTCCAAAAAGAAATGTAGTGTTTTCTAACAGTCTTTGGGTCTGAGGGGAAGGGAGTTTCCCCAAGTCCAGCGCTGGAACCTCTGGTCTCAGTGACTCCTGGGTATTCAGTTTATTCTCATGACCTCACTGGCTCCATCTAGCCCAGGACCCACTGCTATTTTATTTTCTGGTTCTTTGCTGTGTTCTACTTCCAAGCAGCCTGAGATGGGGAGCATCAAATTTCCTTAATGGACTCAGCAGGATCATTTACAGTGACCAAATGAGCATACACACATGCATATATCCACACATACGAGGTATACACACTGAACTGAAAACACATTCATGTCCTTAACCTTTTTTGCACAGTGACACTTTCTATCCTTTTCTATTTCATTAAAAAAAGTGGATTCCATAACCCACCTAGAGATTTCCACCATATTTTGAAACTAATACCACAACTAATACAACCTAGACCTTAGTTTTGAACAGAAGAGTGAATACTGGAAAGGTGCTTCATCTTGGGCAGGCTCCTCTAGAAACCTCTGTCTCTATAGCCGTACACTGGAAAGAAATTTTATAAGTCCCAGTAGGTGATTTTTTTATTAGGATAAAATGAAGATGAACTGATGAGGGTGCCCAGTGTGGCAGACATGGACACCCCTGAACTTGGCTGTGTATTCTGTAAAATGAATTCAGCAATACTCCTTTTCCTTGACTTCACATAGAAATAAAAAGACACAAAGATAGAAAATCACATCCCAAAGAGGCAAGGAATTGGCAATCTATGTCGTGGGCAGAATATGACTGTTTTAGAGGGCAGCTGAGTTATTCTCAGCACACTCCCTCCGTTTGGTACAACATACCCTTTGAAGCCCGACCTCTGCTTTTGATCAAACACAGCCTAACAGCCCAAGGGCTGAACAGTGCCTGCTGCCCTGGTCGTGCTGTTTGGCCATGTCCTCTGGGTTTGATACGATCAGTTATAAGACTTCATGCATAAGGATACAGATCCTTCTTGTTTTTATTCCTCATGTGATTTTTCACGTCTTTCACTGGTTTGGTGAGGTTGTGAACCATGCCTCAAAGTTATCTGATAGCCAGTTTCCTTAACAGAAAAATGGAGAAATAGCCAGTTCATGCGGTCATGTGACTATTTTACACAGGCAGTGTGTTAGAAGAGATCTGGGCTGGGGCTGTAGCTCAAGGATATAGAGCTTCCCAAGCATATGCAAAGCCCTGGGTTAGACTTTCATGGAGAGGGGAAGGAGGAGGCAGATGAGAGGAGGGGAAGGGAAGAGAGAAAAAGAGAGTGGGGTGTAGTGGGTAGGACCATTAGAAGTCTACAATAAACTGTAGTTTCCTGGTACTCTGTTTTCCCATTACGTCCCACACATTTTTATCCTCCACTCTGACCGATGAATCGGTTTTTTTAAAAGGTCACATTTTAACCAATGGAGATGCTAAACTGGTTTGGTGAAATCTGAGGGTGGTTCTTGATGGGTAACAATTTGGATCGAGGAACATAATACTGGAATGTCTCCAGTACTGGCATAAGGAAGCCAGCCTTCTTCAGTGTAGTGGCTGCTATCCAAACACCCTCACAGGACAGATTTTTAATAGCCGGTGTGTTTCATTCCTGTTTAGAAAAACCAAGCGATTGCTGCCATGGCCGGGAAGCCAGTCCTTCACTACTTCGACGGCCGGGGCAGGATGGAGCCTATCCGGTGGCTCTTGGCTGCAGCTGGAGTGGAGGTTTGTTCCGACTTGAGTCATTTTAAGTTGAACGTGAAATTGATTTTATCAAACATTTTTCTCACATGAGCCGTAAAAGTGTCTTACTGAATGACCTAAAATAAAAATTGCTAACTATTTAGCGACCCACAGATTTATCCTAATAAATTATTGTTTTCATTAGCAATCATTAACATTAAAAGAAGGGCTGGAAAAACTGCTCAGTGGTTAAGAGCACTTGCTACACTTCCAGAGGACCTGAGTTCAATTCCCAGAACCCAACTTCAGGCAACTGACAACTACCTGTAACTCCAAGTCCAGATCTATGTCTTCTACTAGCCTCCCTGTACTCATAATACACACACACACACACACACACACACACACACACACACACACACACACACCAGAAAGGAGAAAGGGGATAAAAATAAATCTTCAAAAACACTAAAATAAGTGTAAGTAATTTATCAAAATCTGTACACACAAAACTTGAACACACCCATTAGCCTCAGCCCGATGGTTGTATGACTCATTAGTGTCACCATTCTCCTCCTCCAGATCTTGTCCGACTGGAAAGTCCTGGGACAGTGATAAGCATGAATTGTTGCCTCTATGAGAACAATGTCTTCTTGTAATCTAGAGCAGCTGTTGAGGCATCTGCCTGAGGCTCATATGAAGAGATGTCACCCTGTCATGACTTTGCTTGACATCCCTGAGAGCAGATAATGGAGCATGATTTTCCTCTCCCCAAATGAAAGATTGTTCCACGTTAAGATCCATGTTTTCAATTTTAAAGGAATGTTCCTGTGAATCTTCCTAAATGTCCCACAACAGTTCTGCTCCTCCAACCTCTTTTTAATCTATGCAGTCACCGTGCAGTAATAATTCTGAAATTCTGTTATAGCCTATGGGACCACCTTATAGAGGGTGTGAGTGAACATGAAATTTGAGATTTCCTTCAAGTGATCACAAAAGAAGAGGTGTAGATGAAAGCCTGTTGCCTTTATTTGATGATTGTTGAAAGTGAGGGGAACAGTGAGGAACATAATTTTCTGTTTACTTGTATACATATCCAACATGGTAACAATAAAAGGACTGAAGCATACACGCTTAGAAAAATGAATGTAATTACAATGAAAATACATGCTCCAGAGGAGGGGTGGGTAGGAGACACAGAACAAACCTTCTGTTAACCATGAAACACATTCATTCGTATTATCTAGAGCAGTCCGGTTGTTTGCTGGGTCCTCTGGATACAGGGCAAAAAAAGACAGATGCAGTGCTGGCCTCTGGGAAGCATATTGTCAGCATAAAAACCACAGTTCTCATCTTAAAAGGAATAAGAGGTAGTTTATTCTAGAATCAAGATGAGTGACCATTGCCCAGGGAACACCGATTTAGGTTACTCTAAATTTCATGTTCCAAGATTGTCTTAGTTAGGATTTCTCTTGCTATGAAGTGACACCATGACCATGGCAACGCTAATAAAAGAAAACATTTAATTAGGGCTGGCTTACAGTTTCAGAATTTAGTCCATTATCATCGTGGTGGGACATGGTGGCAAGCAGGCAGACATGGTGCTGGAGAAGGAACTGAGAGTTCTTCATCTTGATCTGCAGGCAACAGAAGTACATTGTCTACACATTGGATGTACCTTGAGCATATGAGACCTCAAACCCTGGCCCCACAGTGACACACTTACTCCAACAAGACCACACCTACTCCAATAAGGCCACACCTCCTAATGGTGCCACACCCTATAGGCCAAGCACTCAAACACATGAGTCCATGGGATCGTACGTATTCAATCCATCACAAAGATCAAAGTAGTTTTGCAGGGTTTTTATAGTTTTACAGATCAAAGAAAGTCATAAATCTAAGGAAGTTTAAAATACATTGGTGGGTATACCAGAGAGTCAGGGACAAGGCGATGAAGAGAGCTATTCTACAGGCCTAAGAGAGTCTCCGATGACATTCTTACCTCTTGGATTGGTGGAAGCTAGTGTTCTGCTAAATTAATAGTGTCCAAGAGGTTTCTATTTATTAATCACAAGATGTTAGTTCTTAGTCAATAGCTTCTAAAAGGTTTTTATTTATTATCACAAGATGTTAGTTCAAATACAAGGTGGGGCAAAGAATGGCTGTTCCCCAAGGCTAAAACTAGCCCAAGATATAGTAATTAGACTCTGGACTTACTTAACAGAATTCCAGTCTCTTTCCAATGCAGAAATTCCAATCTATCCATCAATCTCCACAGATGTAGAGTAGACTCCCTCCAGGAGTTTTTGTTCAAACCAGACACAGCTTCATCTGCAGAAATTTCATTTTATATATATATATATATATATATATATATATATATATATATATATATATATATTTATATATGACATGGAATCCTTTTTTTTACAGGGTTAAAAGGCAATTTTTCCAACTGTCTGAGCAGGAATCCAGTATGGATCTTCATGATTCAGTTGAACACTGCTTTCTAGAACTGTCACAAGGACAAAAACTTCTCAGTTCAGGCCAGAGGGAGCCCACAACTGGGTGACAGGTTTTCTGAAAAGGAAGTCATGGAAACTGCCAAGAGATCTAGTCCCTGGGAGGCAGTGGTCAGAAAGGGAGGCTACAATATGGGGTTCCATCTTCTAGCTGGGCTTCCATGGCCTCCTTAGCTTTGTAGCAAAATGTTTACCAAAGCCTCAGATTAGTCCCTTTTCACAATCATTTTGTGAATGTATTGATTATATGGCCTGATTCTGTTTCAATTTAATGAAGAAACAAGAAAAATTGTAAAGCCATCACAGACTGTTTTCTTTACAAAAAATGAGCAGTCAGTTTCCCCAAGCAACCAGATGCCGACCTTGTGTGTCAAGAATCCGGAGCTTCTGGGCAGAGTGAGTTCATGCAGGAAGAGCATGAGGCAGTGGTACAGCTTCCTCTCCTGCCTCTCAGCATGACTGAGGAGCCTGCTGAGAACAAGTCACCTGGATCCTCTGGCTCAGGTCTACTGTGTTCAAAGGGTGATCATTATAGCCCCATCTATCATCAGCAGCCTCAGCATCAACATCACATCCAGCCCCATCCCACCTTGCCCACCCTGCTGGGTCCCTGGATGTGAGACCAGGTGATCATATAGATCCACAAGAAACTGATCTTTGGAGCATGCTAAATAACCTGGAAATCCTGGCATCTTACAACCAGGAACTCCAGGAAAGTGGGAAAGTCACTGAAAATAACACCTCTATATTACTTAACTATACTTGCTTTCTGTGGGGAAATTGAGGTACTGGGTGTTTGGAAAACATTCCACTATTATTTTAAAGAAGAATACACTTCCTCCAACTTTACAAATAAGCAAATGAAGTCTTTCCCGTGATAAGTGATTGACTGTGCCATCTCACAGCTAGCATGAGACATGGCCACAAGCATGTCAACAAGAGGCACATGCCTTGATTGAGGAACCCAGGCCCTTTTCCAGACCTCTACCATGGCCATCCTGCAGCCATGAGAGGCTTCAGAAAAGATCCAACAGGATGTAGGCCCCTGGCACAACACAGTATGCCCTTGAGCTCCTGACCTTGGGCCTAGCTCTAGTCCAGGAAAACCCCACCACATGTCCACATATGGTAGAAGAAGCCAATTAAAAGTTACAGTTAGCATGTGGGGGACCTGCCCCCACCTTTACCTGGGTGCTCTTGAGGATAATGGGATAAGAGATTTAGATAGAAATATAGAATGGAGAGAAATAGATAGAAACACAGAATAGCCTCAGGAGGGCCTGAATCCTTATCCACTGGCCCAGAACTTTATTCAAAAGGGCTTTTTATAACAATGCCAAGGGGTGAGGCAAATACCTCCCTCTTGCCAGATACAACCAAGTGTAGACACTTCCAAACACCTAGTATCCAGGCCCATGTTCCAATCATCCTTTTATGTAGCCTTGCTGGTAAAGCAAGTTCAGATCTCACTAGGAAACCTCTGTGCACTCCCACACTAGTAGGCTCATGATAAAGAAAAAAATGTAATAACCACAGCAACTGCTGAAAGAGATAATAGTTTCCCTGCAGCTGAAAGCTAACCAAGCACTTTTGGTTGGGAGGTACATCAATCCTGATTCTGTTCCTATGTAGTCTGTGGACCCCAAGGCCCCCCTTGTTTTATCCCCTATAAAAACCCTGCCCCATTGTTACTCAGGGTCTCTCCTGCTCTGCTACCGCATCAGACAGATGGAAAGACATTGTTTTTTTTTATGGGCTTTTGGCTGAACTTTGCAATTTCAAGAAAATATTTAAATTATTGGATATGGATTCAGGGAGAAGTACATTATTCATAAATATAAGACCAATGTAACCTATATTTAAGAACTAAAAGGATGATATCAAAAAGAACCCATGAATAAGAATTCCTACAAAGAAGCTAAGCCTGCAGAGGCTGATTAAAACTATGGAGAGTTTGGCATGTCATAGACCCAGAGGCTGATTCCAATTTATCTTGGGCACTCTTTAGCTCTCTAAAGAGCCATTCTTTGTCCACCTCTGTGTCAGACCTAAAAAAAAAGCAGATTCTCCACCAATGGAAGGGCTGAGCATTTTATCAAATAGCATCAGGGGCCTAGAGTTGAGATTCCACCACTTGACTTTAACCTACCTCTGTAATGGTTCCAATGTTGTGTTTTAAAAATAATTACAGATCATTGTGTTTAAAGTCATTACAGATCATGCCTATTGGCAGATGTTGGGCACTGGCCTATGCCATCTTCCATGCTGGGTACACAGACATCTTCCTTCTGATCTTATGGGGAGTAGGCTGGAATATTATAAATCCCAAAGAAAAGACCAGCACTTTCCTTCCACTGGCATTCCTGTAACCTATGACTTAATCATCAACATAGGTAGAGTGCTGGGAAAGACGATGTCAACTGCAAGAAAGAGAAGCAATGTGCTGTGACCACAGCTCCTTTCTTAAAAGATCTGCTCTCAATTCCCACAAGCCGTGATTAGTTCACCTGTGTACTTGCCAAATTAAAATATGTCTTCCTTCTCTCATATTATCTGCAGACAGGAGTCATCAAAGTGAAAAGCCTGGAATGCAATGAAATTGATTAATAAAGACTTGTTTATTCTTTCTGTGTTCTAGTTTGAAGAAAAATTCCTAAAAACTCGGGATGACTTGGCAAGGCTAAGAAACGGTAAGAACAAAGATCTAAATGTTCCTGAGAGGGTTTCTAGTGGAAGTCTTAAACATTAGACATTACCTATGTAAGTGTAGTGTTCATTGATGGTAAATTTTAAGTCATGGGTCTCTGTGAGCAGATCTGGTGAATAGCTCAGTTAAAAGGGCTGAAACTCTCTCTGTATTTGCTGAAACCATCCCCAAAGCCCCTTGAATGTCCTGTCTCTGCTTCACATGCTTGCTGCATGTTGTGTGGGTTCCCACACAACCTTCCATCCACATACAATTCACTAAATGCTAGCAGAAAATATGTCAGCCACTTACCTTGAGTTCTATTAGGTTTTACAAACTAATTTCCTAGTGATGCTGCATTATAGGATTAACAGGAAGGTTGTGTTGATTGTATGGAATACTATGAGGGAGGATGAGAGAGAAAAGGGAGAGGGTCCACACCTATGGGTGAGGGTCTCTGGGCCTACTCAGCACATACTGACCCTTGTTGTTAGTGAAAAACACACAGGAAACCCACACAGAAGCACATTTATGATCTTGTCTTGATGTTATGAACAGACAGAGACTTTGAGAGCTTCTTTTTTATTTTAAGGGTACCAGCTAATAATACAATTATACCTCTTTCAACTTCTTCCTAAAATATACACAAACATAGTTAAACACACCGTCACACCTGTGCAACAAATACAGAAGCATTGTCAATCTGAAATAAAAATGTCAATAAGATAAAATGGTAGAACTTAGAGGACACTAAAAACAGAAAAAAATTAAATGTTATTCCACTGAAAATTTAGTTATCAAGTAATCGGTTGTTTTTAAATTATCTGTCATTTTATCAAATACTTTTTGTTTTGAATGTGTCTGACCATGGGTTGAATATATATAATATATGCATATATGTATGTGTTTGTGTCGTATTACATATGCCCATAAACATCTTTTTCTCTTTGTTTCATCCAACAGATGGGAGTTTGATGTTCCAGCAAGTGCCCATGGTGGAGATTGACGGAATGAAGCTGGTGCAGACCAGAGCTATTCTCAACTACATTGCCTCCAAATACAACCTCTATGGGAAGGACATGAAGGAGAGAGCCCTGTATGATATACTTGCTCTGGGAAATATTTAGGTCTTGTCTTGAGTGAACAGAATGATGGAAAAGGACCCATGAACACAATGGGCCTGGGTGCTTTGGCATACATACACTGACATCAGCTAAGTAGAGTACTATGGGATTGAGGGAAGAATATGAGAGGTTAGGGATATCTCATGTAGAACAGGAGAGGGTGGGGTCCGGTTTCCCTTTGTTTGGTCTTCAGAAGCAACATTCCAGACAATAGCTTCAGAGAAAGGAAAAGAGGTGGACAGCTTTGACTGTCAGTAAAGAGAAGGTCCCAAAGAGCTGATCTTCCAGTTCTGACAATTGCAGCCGTGACCCTAGGTTACCATGTAAATCTACATCAGTCAGGCTGATTGTGGCTCATAGAGTCTGGTGCAGAGACACCAGGGTTGCATGAAGCTTTTCGTGGGAACTAGAGGATTCTTGGGGGTGTCAAGACTGATCATGAGGTTTTCTCTCTCCTGATAGAACCGCCCCATTCAAACTAAATCTTCTGTGGAACTATGGGGTTTTTCTCATAAAGTTAAACATCAAGTCACCAATAACCCAGCAGTTCCATTACCAAATAGACACACAAGAGAAATAAAAATACATCCTCAGGAATAATGTTCACAGGATGTTCATAGATGCATTATGTTCAAAAAGTATAATGTTCAAACAGTAAAAAATGAGCCAAATGTTAGCAGAAGAATGGATGAAGAAAGGAACATTTCTTGCTAGCCCTTTAGGTCATTTGAAAGGGAATGTTACTGGAGGTGGTGGTGTTTGCCTTTATCCCAGCAAATTCAGTGACAAGGCAGGAGAATCTCTGTGAGTTTAAAGCCCACCAGAGCTATAGAGAGATCCTGTCTCAAAAAAAAAACCCCGAAAGGATTGCTAAACAGCAAGTAAAAATCTATTATTACTGGCTCCATAGCCCCATCAGAGGTGAACTATTTGGCCACTGCCTTTTATGTTTTCCAACTATAATATCTGAGGCAAGAGGGCTTTGGCAGAATGCCTGTCTGTTTTTCAGCATTGACATGTATACTGAAGGTCTGACGGATCTGGATGAAATAGTTCTCCATCAACCTTACGTTCCCCGAGAGGAAAAAGAGGGAAACCTTGCCAAGATCAAGGACAAAGCAAGGAACCGTTACTTCCCTGCCTATGAGAAGGTGAGTGCACGCTGTTTGACCTTCAGAGCGCTCAGAGGGCCTATTAGTCCTCAGGGGGCATCTGAGCAGCTAACATTGCTGCAACAAAAATGCCGAGCACTGTGTGGGTTAAACCTCAGACACTTATTTCTCACTGTGCTGGATGCTCTGAAGTATAAAATCAAGACATTGCATTGGTGTCTGGCCAGACTTGCTCCTTGGTTCTTGTATGCCTGCTTTCTCTCTGTGTCTTCAATGGCAGATGGGGGTGAGAGCTCTCTGGTGCCCCTTTGTGGGGAGGAGGAATGCTATTCATGAGCCCTTAAACTGTAGAACCTCTTCCCCTCTCAAGGGTCCTACTTACTAACAGCATCATGCTGTGGGCTGGAGTTCTTATCATCCTAATTTGTGGGAGACACAAACCATCAGTCACAACAGAGGCAAGAGGAAAAGGGCCTAGGTGTTCTTGGGCTATTGGTCTTCACTTCCAGAACGGACTTCATTATTGTTAATTCAGCACCCAAACACTGAAGGTGTTGTGTAAAGGTCAAATGTAAAGAGCCATTGACAGTTATAGCAAATACTGTGTTCCTCCCCTCCCCCCAAAAAATTGTTTTTCTGTGACTCATTACAGAATTTTTTCAGACAGATTTCACAGTCACAATTAGAACTTGGGATGTGTAAACATCTGAGCCATACTAAAGGCTGGACCTGATTGAGCAGGACACTGTAATCTTTTGGCTCAAGAGCATCAAAATGAGAGCAACACATCAGAAAACATTCTACCCCCAAGTCTAGGGAAGCCTGAAACAGGTCTCCATCAGGAAAGTATCACACTGTTTCAGGATGGACTCAGAGTATCTACACAATATTGTCAGAGGCATGGAAGGGAAGAGACAGTGAGGAGATGTGAAGAAAAACATAATTGCCAGAATTAGCAACACTGATCTCGGATTTTTAAAAGAAAGTTGCACAAGAATAAGGGAATAAAGTTCTATTTTCATATACATATGTACATCTGTTTGTTGTATGTGTACCATCCTACTTAGAGTTCCATTTACAAATGAAGAGGCCATGTTTCAGAATCAGACACTGTTAGGCCAAACTGGACAAAAAAAAAAAAAAAATGTCTAAGCTTGTCACTGAGGCAGGAACCTTGCAGATAAAGGAAGAACCGTTTGAGTTCCATTCACTTCTACTTCACTGACTATGGGCATTTCCCCTTTTTTCTTCAGGTTTCAATAATGCTAAGTTATTTTAGCAAAAAGCTCATATTGTTCCCATTTGTTGTGTAAAAACTTACTTAGCATTAGATTATTCTTCCTTTATTCAACAAATCCTAATTCATTGCTGTGTGTCAGATCCAGGGTACAGAATAATATAAATGCTCATATCCACAGACTCTCCCTCTTGGCCCTTGGGATGCTTACAGATTAGAATTTATCCCATGAAGAGATGCTCTCTGTTCATTACAGTTTGTCACCTGTACTGTGAAACCAAAGAGCCCCTTGAATATCTGTTAGCTACATAAATTACAGTGTCATTTTGTTCTTTTACCAAGCAGTCATTCATATTTCTATATGTATACATAATCTGGTATTTGATAACATATTATATTTAATTGGTAGTGTTACGACGTTTTTCTTCTTTATTCTTCATGACTTTAACATTGAAGGATTATTTTAGCAAATATTACATGTCACTCCAATATTTTTTATAAAAACTATCATTCATCTACAAAGGTTGAGATAGGTATGGTGATGCAAGCCAGTAAGCCGGGTGCTCAAGACATAGAAGCCAAAGGATCAGTTCAAGACTAGGCTAAGTACACAGTGAGTTTGAGGGCAGCCTGGGCTACATGAAACCCTGTCTCCAAAATAGAAAGAAAGAAAAGAGAGAGAGAGAGAGAGAGAGAGAGAGAGAGAGAGAGAGAGAGAGAGAGAAAGGAAGGAAGGAAGGAAGGAAGGAAGGAAGGAAGGAAGGAAGGAAGGAAGGAAGGAAGGAAGAAAAAGAAAGAAGTGAAGGTAGGTTAGTTAGATTAAAGAACACATGGGTACCGTCTACTTGATGGCAAATCCGGCATCCTGTGGTGCTGGCTTTGTTGTAGGTGTCCATTCCTCCCCTCCCCCACCTAAACATTCTTCTTTCCACCACAGTATCTTTTTCTAGCATTCCAAAATTAATTGGAGACAGACATGCAGTTAACCCCTTGTTGCCTTGGCACTGCAGAGGCTGCCATAGTATAAAGAGCCTGAGTCAGTGTTGCAGAGGAGATGATGATCGAGCTCACTCCAGATGCCGTAGATATGAGGGCACGGGGAGAGCAGAATGAGGAGGAATGTAACCACTGAAGTGGTCTACTCAGTGTGAAGGATGTCTTCACACAGGTGAAGCCACTTCCCGCTAAGAGGCTACAGAGTAGAGTGAGGCAACACCCTCAATGTTAGAGCTTCACACCTTTAGTGTGTTGGGGGGGGGAGTGTCAGGAAGAAATAGTGTGGCTGGAGCTGGGAGTGTCACACATGTATGAAAAGCCGTGAAGGACAGATGACAAAATGATGGGCAGAGATCTGCTTCTTGATTTTATCATGAGTCAGGGCAGAGAGCAAGAAGTGGGGCTCCATACACACCCGAAAAGGCAGCAGAAGGAAAATTTGATTTGAGAGCCTCAGAAAAAGTCAAGAGGCCCCAGTGTGATGGCTGTTGTCTTCAAGATCTGACTAACATCTTGAACCCCTCAGGTGTTGAAGAGCCATGGACAAGATTATCTGGTTGGCAACAGGCTGAGCAGGGCTGATGTTTACCTGGTTGAACTTCTCTACCATGTGGAAGAGCTGGACCCCACCATTATGGCCAACTTCCCTCTGCTGAAGGTGCTCTATTTCAAGCTCTCTGAGGGGCAGCCCATATCATACCTCGTGGGGTCCAATATTTTAACCCAACTTCTAGTTTCTTCCTGCCTTCATAGCTACCCCTTGCCCCCAGCACTACCTACAAAATGAGATTTTAGACCCTAGGTCTGAGACATATGCTATCTCAAGACGGCAACGTCTTGTACAATGGAAAGAGTCCAAGACCTCGCTTGGTCCACCCCCCCCCCACACACACACACACACACCCCGTTCCACCTTGGATTTGATCCTGATTTTGATGAAATTCTCTTTATCACTGCTGTAGCCTTGTTCTTGACAGTGATCCTATCTGGAGAGGCCTTTTCAAGCTTCTCCATTATCAAACATTGTATTTCTCTCTACAGTGGCCTCTTTCACAGACATATTTCCCCAATCCAATAACTCCCGTGTGTGTGTGTGTGTGTGTGTGTGTGTGTGTGTGTGTGTGTGTGTGTGTGTGTGTTGTATGCATGTGTTCATATGGGTGTGTACGAATGTGCTTATGCATATGGAAGCCAGAGGTATACGTAGGATGCCTTCCTGGATCACTCTCCATCCTCTCTTTGAGTGGAGTCTGTCACTGAGCCCGGAGCTCATCTATTCAGCTAGGCTGGCTGACCAGTGAATTTCAGGGCCGTCTTCTCCACCCTCTGCACCACAGCGCTGAGGCAAAGACACATACTGTTGTACTTGCCTTTATGTGGGTTTGGGGGATCCTAACTCACACCCTCATGCTTGCATAGCCGGCACTTTGCCCACTGAGTCATTCCTCAACCCTCCTGATCCTATGATTTGTCTTTGTTTTGTGTGGTGCTAGTGACTAACCCTTGCATACACCAGGCCGTGCTGTACCACTGGGCTATACTGCCAGCCCCAGCAATTCCCACTTGTCTTTCACAGTGTGAAGGTTGCTTGTGACCGGACCAAGGTTTCCTTGTCTATTTTCTACCACTATTTCTGACTCCGTTGTCCCAGATCTTCATTTTATCTGTTTGGGTGTGTCTATGTATCAACATCTGAGAAACAAACTGTTCATCCTTAAATTCTAGAGAAATGATGAGTCTGCAGGACTAAAGTCCAGAGAAGAAGATGGGAACAACTTGAACAGAATGAATCTTTAAGATATACCGGGGGAAAGCTCCATTTTTTCCCTCTCAACTTCATTCTCTCTGGGTATCTGTGTCCAGCCTCCACCCTGCTGCTGATGGAGGGGATCGGTTGGGTTTTTGCCTGGCAGGGCTGCAGGGCTGTACAAGCAATAGCGATTTCTCCAGCTGCTCTCTGAGGCTCTGGTTTGTTTGTTGCAGGCACTGAGAACCAGAGTCAGCAACCTTCCCACTGTGAAGAAGTTTCTCCAGCCTGGCAGCCAGAGGAAGCCTTTCGAGGATGAGAAATGCGTAGAATCAGCAATGAAGATTTTCAGTTAAGTCAGGCAGATATGATGAACAGCAGCCACAAGGTCAACCTTCTAAAGCTTTGCAACAGTGAAGTGTTTTGATTAAATGTTGATCCTGCTTAGTGTGAGGCTTACAAGTTTTCTAAGATTTGTGCATTAATTCAAGTAGTCATGACCTATGTGGATTTGTGGGATGCTATTTGGTTGTAGTCAAAATTGAAATCATGATCACTTCCTGGGATATTCCCTTGAATTTCAATAAAACGGTACAAGTTTCTTGGACTCTGGAGTATTCAAATATTGTCATGAAATAGCTGTTGTAGCTTGTTCAACAGAGGTAAGTAGAAAATTTCCTGTCAAGCACTGGCTCATGCAAACATAATCTTTCCTAATGGATCGTGCCCTTTCTCACCTAGTACACACACTCATAAGCACACTCACACTCTGAAGAACTGTTTCCTTCAACTAATTAATCTTTTTCTTATTCAAGTACTCAACCAGTATATTTATGTTAAATATAGAGCATTCATTCCTCCTGGGGCTGCATGAATGATGAATAGAGCAAATAAAATCTTTCACCCAGCTCCAGAAGCTAAAATTACTGTAATAAAAATTTAGGTATTCCTAATACAAAATTGGACATTCTGTGTGTCCCATTCCTAAGGCTTCTATGACAATGTACACAACACAAACATTGTGCATCAAAGTAATATAAACTTATTCTCCCACAGTCCTGGGGGAGGGTCTGTCTGAAATATAAGTCTGCGACGCACCAGGTTCTGCTTTGGTGACTGGTTCTTCTTCACTTCTTCCAAGCACCTGCTGAAATCATGGTGAAATTCCTTGATTTGTTGATATAGTACCCAAATCTCTACTGCCATGGTAATATGGCATTTTTGTGTGTGTGCGCGCGCGCGAGCACACACACACACACACACACACACACACACACACACACACACACACACACAGAGATATCCCTCTTACCAATCATTGTTTTATGGACAGCCCCAATCTAGTACAACATCAACTTTTTACATCAGTAGAGACCATCTTTCCAGATGAGATCACACTTACAGGAATTACAGTTAGGATTCAAACATATCTAGGATAAAATTTATACTAAAGTCTCATGCTAGGGAGCAGTTAACTCTGGGTATATACCTAATAGGAATACCTCTGCTGGATGCTGAAATGAGAGGTGATACAGTTATTTTTCATTCTACTATGACAAAAACACCTGAGAAAAGTAACTCATGGAACAAATGGTTTATTTTGGCTTACACTTTGGGGGTGCAGACACTACGCAGGGAAGGCGTGATGTTGAGAGTAGCTTCAGGTATGTTATCAGGGATATGAAGCAGCTACTCACATTTCATCCCCAGTCAGGAAGCAGAGAAAGAGAGAGATGAATACTGACACTTAGCTCACATTCTCCCTTTTCTTCATTTGGGGATCACAGTCCATGGGATGGTGCCTCTTACATTCAAGGTAGGTCTTTCCTCAGTTAACCCTCTATGGAAACATCCTCACACACCGACCCAGGGGTTTATCTCTTAGTTTATTCTAAGTCTCATCAAGTTGATAATCAAGATTAATCAATAATCATTATATTAGTGACTTTTCTATTGCAGTGATAAAACACAATGACCAAGGTGATCTACAGAAGGAAGGTTTTAGTTGAGATCACAGTTTTAAAGGTTATGAGTCCATGATATCAGGAAGTGGCAGGCATGGCAGAGGGAACAGCAGCTGAGAAAGCAAACTAGAAATTTCTCTAGTCTTTAAACCCTCAAAGCCCAGCTCCAGTTTCCAACTCCAGTGACACACTTCGTCCAACAAGGCCATACCTCCTAAGTCTTCCTAAACACCACCACCTACTGTCAATCAAGTATTCAAATAGACAGGACTGTGGGGAACATTTCTCACCCAAGCCACCACAATCATCATTACTTAATTTTCTGTCCTGGAATAGTTTGAATATAAAAAGAATAAAGGCATTGAACTTGAAGCTATCTTAAAAAAAAAAAATCATCCAAAAACTGGTTTCTCATAGAAAAGCAGAAATTAGGATCGTTAGTTCAAGTTCATGAGACCGGCTGGAGGTCATGTTTGCAAAGACAGAAAGCATTACTTTAGGTGAAACATTGTAGTACAAGGAAGGGGAGCTGACAAATAGGAGCTTTAAGGAACAGCTTGTTAGGTGGACTTTGAAGCCACAGGGAAAAAGTCTGGGTTTTGCTCTGAGAAATTACAGAAAGCTAAAGAGTAAATATAGGCATTACTTTTCCAGTATAACGTAAGATTTAAAATTCACACTTTTAAATGTTTTTTGAAACACTCAAGCCTCTATCTCAGAAACCAAGAATTTCGCCACTATGTGTTAGTTTATTGTTGCTGTGAAAAACACTCCAGAGAGACAAGTCCACGGCAGGAAAGACGGGTTTTTTGTTCACAGTGTCAGGGACTTCACTCTCTGGTCAGCTGGCTCCGTTGTTTAAGGGGCTGAAATGAGGCTGAATATCAAGAGAGTGTGAAGAAGAGAGCTGCTCAGGTCTGGACAACTGAGAAGCAGAAAAGGAACATTCCAGCCAGGGACAAGATGTGCTTTCAAAGGCATGGCCCCCAGCAACCTTCTTCCTGTAGTTAGACCCTAATTCCCACAGTTCACTATCTTCCTATAGAATATTCACGTTGTCAATCAATCAGTGGATTAATCTGTTGCTTATGTTAGACCCTCTCATTATTCAGAAACATTTTAGGATTGGATTGCGTACTTGGGAACCAAGATTTCAATGCATGAGTCTCAGGGTAACATTTCGTATCTGAACCATGACAGGCTAGATGTGGAGGTTCCAATGAGAATGATCCCCATAAGCTCATATATTTGAATACTTGGTTCCCGGTTGGTGGAACTGTTTGGAAGGATTAGGAGGCGTCCTTGTTGAAGAAGGTGTGTCATCGGAGATGGAACTTGGAGCTTTCAAAAGCCCATGCCATTCCCAGTCTCCCTGTTATTGTCTTGCCCTGCCCACCGCCCTCTGCCTTGTGCTTGTGGATCAGATGGAAGCTCTTGGTTACTACCCTAGCACCATGCCTGCCTGCCTGCTGCTGTGCTGCTCCGCACAATGATGGTCATGGACTCTAACCCTCTGAAACCGTAAATTTCTTCCATGTGTTGGTCATGGTGTTTCATTACAGCAATAGGAATCTCTTATTCATACAGCCTATCAAAATGAAGCCCATTAAAACATTTAATGTATTCATTTGACCAAAAAGCCTTTCATAAATATGGCATCAACAAACCACAAAGTGATCTGGAATCCATGCAGTGATAATGGAGGAGAAATTTTATATTGTGTTTATGGAATCAAAACAAATCAATATATATGTGTATATTCTTGGTTAAGGTGGAAGGTCATTGACTAGAAGGTCATTGGCAGTGTCTGACCAGTTAAGTGCAAGTTATCGTGCTACTCACACAGGACGTGGGTGACAAGCTGCATTTCAATTACTTAATATGAAAACTGAAAGACCCTAACCCTTCAGGCTTACACCCCCCAAGCCCCAGGAGAATAAGGAACTAAAAAGAAAACTAGTTCCAAGGGCAACCTGACTCAGCCATTACTCAATCACCCCTGTAACAATGTAACAATGTAAAAAGATTTCTGTTAAGAGATGTGCTCAACTGTGACTGGGATAGTTGCAAGTGTTCCAGGAAGGACCACTGTGACCTTTGTGTAAACTCCACTCCCACCCTGATACCCCCTTGAGGTTTCGGGAAGAATGTGCATGCGGACGTGACTGTACCCACTCTGTGATCAGACCATGATCTTGTGAAACGAAATTGTATGGGAATTGTAATCTTATGGCTTTTGTGGGTTTTTCCTTTTTTTTTTTTTTTTTTTTTTTTGGTTTTTCGAGACAGGGTTTCTCTGTGTAGCTTTGTGCCTTTCCTGGAACTCACTTGGTAGTCCAGGCTGGCCTCGAACTCACAGAGATCCGCCTGGCTCTGCCTCCCGAGTGCTGGGATTAAAGGCGTGCGCCACCACCGCCCGGCGGGTTTTTCCTTTAAAAGTACCCATGTGATTGCAATAGTCGTGACTCTTGCTCTTTGGAGCAGAGGAGCCTGACTGTACAGCTGCATTAGTAAACACCTCTTGCTGTTGCATCAACTGGATCAGAGTCTGGGTTCTTGGGGCGCCCCATCGAGAAGGTAGTACCTTGGGTCTGGAGTCTATCAAAAATCAAGGTGCTGGTGCCATCACAGCTTGACACATTCCCAACTAACCATATAACTCTCACATGAAATGCAGAAACCAACTCCATTCAAGAAGCCAAGTAGCTCAATGACCAGTAGAAAATCTCGTTGCTTTATGTCTTTGCAGAAGTGTTATATATTCACACCAATGCTTTTGTTTCTTCTACCTATTTGACTTTATTGCTTGGATATATTCTGGGCATTTTGAATTTGACTGCTTCCTGTAGAACTTTTTTTTTATTAAATGATTTTATTTATGTTCTAGATTAGAAATAAATTACCCTGAATGCCAGGAAAACAGGATTCTAATTTAGTGTACTCTACAAGTTAGCTACATGGTAAGTCAGCATCTGTGTCCAGAGAATGACTAAGGTAGGATTCCCAATCTCAGTCGTAGACATCTAGAAGCATCCCTTGCCCCCTCACATTTTACTCAGTTGTGATTCCCACCTCCCCTTTCCCCAGGTTCTGACAACCCCAAATGTCTCCAGATGTTGGATAAATATCTGGTGTATTGAGTAAATCGGGCCTGTTTTAGAATGCCTGCTCCAGTTCAAAATAAGACATGAAAAGAAGAGGAAGGCTTGGGAAGAAGGCATTTGGTGGAATTGGGAAGGGGCTAAAGGAGAAGGGACCTTGATTTTTAAAAGCATGTCTGTGGTAAACTGTAGAAGAATAAATCAATAACTTTAACCAATTAAAAACTCAAAAGTCTGAATGGGAAAACTAGATAGTTATTCATATAACTCGTTTTGAAAATCTAATGTCACTCAGGTGTGTACAGGCTCATTATCATTACATACACACCAGCGCTGTCCTGGAATATATGCTGAAATTCTGGGTAGGAGGGAGAGGAGTCTTAAAAGAGAGTCTGGGAGTTCCTATCAATATGCTTTAGCCACCAGCTTATCCCCTACCGTACACCACAGGCAAAAAAAAATACAGCAAACAAAAATTAATGACAGGAATTTGAGGAACCCAAGGGCATCCCCATAGGACCTTGAAATACAACCTCACATTCAGATTCCTTATGCTTATACTTCTATTTCATTATTTTGTAAATCAGTTAGGTATTCGGAATTATCTTCTTATGATGGATTCTTGTCAACAGGCCGGTGAAAAGTCTTTACACAGGATTCGTCAGGATTGGAGAAAAGGATCAAAGGTTTCCCCCTCATGATTGGGGGCAGCCAGTCCCTGGTCACAATGGCTTCACAACACACACTGCTCCGGATTCTGTAGCAACTCCTCACTTTGTCCAGTGGGTTCCTGTAAACCAAGGAGGGCATGGGGTGCAGAAAATAAAACCAAGAGATTTGGGGAAGTGAGGGTGAGAAAACACAAGAAAATAAAAAAAAAAAAGGCATGCTGAAGTAAAAGAGAAGAGAGGGGAAGGGGGTGGGTCTGGATGAGAGGAGGGGTTGGGAGAGACAAAATAGAGACGGCATCTACAGCACAATCCCTCTAGTGATGTTATGTTTATCTTGCCTGAACAGATAGATGTGTGAGGACTTGCTTCTATTCCTTATCTCACATGAAAATGGAACAGATTTCTATCAGTCTCCTCAGAAATCCTGGCAGATTCTGACAGCAAATATGTGTTTCTGAGATGAGACTTTTCAATAATGTAATATATATACATATCTATTATATATAGTATAAATATATATACATACATATATGTATATATATATATGTATATAAAAATACTGGAGCTGGGAAAAGAAGAAGAGGGGGAGATGTGCTTTCCTCTGATTACTCTTGAACACTGACATTGTTCTCTTCTAGTCTTGCTTTAGATCACCCTGCACTATGAGGAGCCCTGCCCCTGTGACCTCAGCCTGGAGCTGGCCAGCTATCATCTCTGCACTATACTCCGCACTACGGGCTCTCTCCTCTGAACAGCCCCTCACTGCTCTCACCTCCCCTCATCCAGCTTTACTCAGTGTCCCTGCCTTCTCTTCTACATCTGCCCTGAACTCAGCATTCCTTTCTCTCAAAGGCTTCTAAAACGTATGGTTCAAGGACAGAGTGTATTTGTTCCCAACTGAACAAGCTCAGGCAGCCTGCAGTCCAGAGCAGAGTGAGCACTGTTTGCCTCTGAACCATGGCCACACAGTGTACAAGTCCCCCATAGCAAACACCACCTTTCCCTGGGAAGGCAGCTACAGCCTTGGAGCCCTGGGTAGGAAATCCCCTGTGAGAGGCTCTTCATGAGCCCCACAGAAAATGGTTCTTTTCATAAATTCTGAGTCTCCTTCTTTTATAGCCGTAAATGTCCACATTGCATCCTCTTTCTTGGCCTTCTGTACACAATTTGCTTGCTGCTACAAAGATACTTTTAGGGGGAAATTCTTGTATTCATACAACTTTAACTCATCTCCCAGAGCAAGCCCAGTGGCCTTGCAGTCTGCCATCTTCACAAGAAAACTGAGTGAACCCAAATGTTTCTGTCTAAGCATCTTGTCCTTGTAAACATGTGCTCTGTGAGCTTGAGCTAAAGCATAACGAAGACTGTGTCCTCCATCTTTCCTTCTTGAGCTCTGACCCTAAACTGAGCATGCTCAGAATACGTTACTGTGTGTGCTGAAGAATATGCCCATACCTCAAGTGCTTTCCTATATGAATATGCACAGGATCGCCTGCATAAAATCCCCACACTTCCTTTGTCTGAAGAAGACACTATGCTCCACTCACCAGCATCTAAGAAGAAATCTTTCTCGCTCCTATTTGCTTGTGTTGGGGGTTTCTAGTCAAACCCCCTGCATTCAGTTACAGAACTGAAATACAATCACAAGTATTCCTGCCATGTGCCTTAGAACTCAGAGCTGTCTCTAATGGGTCTGCTCCCCCACCCATGCCCCCAGCCCTGTCCTCAGCATCCTCAGGAAGACTATTTTTCTACTTCCTAGCTAGGTTCTCCCTCTGAGATCAACCTTAGGGTAAAATCCCCCAAACCAGGGAGTCCCAGTGCTCTAGACTCTGCCACCTGTCCTGAGAAGCTAAGACAAATGCTAAGAAACCGGGAAAGGAGCTTTACTGATGATGTGATACCAGAAAGCACAGAGGTCCGGTGATCTAAAATCTGTCTGCAAACTATCTCCGTGTTACAGGGCAAGGACTGCAGATCTACATGACAGGTTTCTGGTAGTGTTGGTCTAGCTTAGCAGTTCTCAATGTGTGGGTCGTGACCCCTTTGTGGCTTGAGCAAACCTTTCAGAGGAGTTGCCTAAGACTATCTGCAGATCAGATATTTACATTATGATTCATAACAGTAGCAAAGTTACAGTTATGGAGTAGCAATGAAAATAATGTTATGGTTGGGGGTCACCACAACAAGAGGAACTGTATTGAAGGGTCAAAGCGTTAGGAAGGCTGAGAACAACTGCTCTAGCTGATCTAGCCATCACCTCAGGATCTGCCACCGAGAGGGGTTTTGATGCCAACGAAGTCTCTGGTGCTCAGGCATTTGTTTCAGTGCTTTGTCTTAAGATGACCATCAGTAGGCCTGTGGCTTCTGAAACCCAAACAACTGTGGGGAAGAAAGATTCAGGAGAGCTCAGAAAGACGGGAAGGAAATGAGATGGGCTCAGGAATAAAATCTACTTAGCCAGACCGATCCAAGGCTTTTTTTCAGAGGCCCCATGAAAGGACAAAGGAGCCCAGCTCTGTGTCCTTGCTCAGGAGCCAACTTGGCAAGGCCAGTCTGGGGCTGAGGCATGGGCCTTGTATGAATAAAGGTTCCAGTTCCTGGGAACTGGGCTTTTCCCCTCTGAAGAGACTGGAGTTATCAGTCCCAAGGCTGCCGTGTGCTCTGGGAGTTCTTGAGATAGCCTGTGTTTCCTTTGTTTGATTAGCCTCGCACTGGCTGACTTTGTTCCATTGTGTGACAGTTTCTGCTGACTCGGTCCCACGTCCCCCCTGGAAACAGTATGTAAAGTGCTGTTTGCTTGGCATAGACAAAGTTTGTGCAAGACCTCCTGACCCCAGCTTTTATCTTCTTTATCCTCTATCTTCTCTATATGTCTCGTCCCCTGACACCTCCACCTCCTGTCACTGAAGAAGGACCTGCTGGTCCAGGTCAGTCCCCCAGCTGCTGAGAAGAGAGTCACAATCTCTCGTGTAGACACAGTGCTCCCCGTCTCTGGGCACAGTCAGAATCACTGCATCATCTGAGGTTTCACAGTAACAAGAGCAAGAATGCAAGCTTTGGGAATGACTGCTGGGTTGGTTTCAGGGTTTGGGTGGTGGTGGTTGGATATTTGTTTTGTTTTTGAAACAGGGTCTCCATATGCAGCTCTGGTAGTCCTGGAACTTGCTAAGTAACCAAGCTGACCTTGGATTCACAGAGATTTGCCTGCCTCTGCCTCCCAAGTCCTGTGAGTAAAGGCGTGTGCCACCATACCAGGATCGGCCTGGTTCAAAATCCCAGCTCCGTCTGTTAGTAGCTGCTTCACCCTTGTTGGATGGGATGTTAGAATCCATTACTGGTCGGACTGCAGTACAGGCAGCAGCCATTCCCCTTTCAGAGCACAGGCAGTGTCCCTCCCCCACTGAGGCGTTATCTCTGAGACCCTAGCTGAAAAGGAGTACTGGTGGTCACACATCCTGCTCCCCGCCCCCTGCTTCCTAATACAGGTATGTGCAGTGAAATTTCCCACACCATCAGAAAGGTGTCAGGAGAGACCTCCCATTTCTCCTTCCAGAGTCCTCCATGCTGTCTCTCTCGGAGCCCCTGTCACACTATTATCTATCTGCTCATAATGTTAATGTTGAAAATAAACTCCTTCCTCCTCAACAATCCATCTCAGTGACCTCCTCAGACTCCTAATCTGAGACCTTTGAACCCTTGACCTCTGTGCCTCAGGTCCCTCATGCCCAAATCTGGTGTGAAATAAGGGTTTAATGAGTTAAAAAGAGCTTGCAAGGGTGCCTTCCACAGAGTTAACATTTGATAAGTGTTCTTCAGTAGAGTAACCAGAGGCCGGACGGTGTTGTGTGCATTTTACCGCCAAAGAAACTGAGGCTGGCAAGAGTCATTTATGTCAGATCTAGAAGCGAAGTCCAGGTTTTCTGGGATGACTCACTGTCTGTTTCATGTAGTGATAAGGAGAATAACACTGTTGTTTACAGATACTCGCCAAATGCCCACTGTGCTCAGCCCTTCACACACAGTCCTTCATTTATTCCTCGTAACTAACCAGGCAACTGCCTTAAAATAGTTCTTTGCTTTCAAGTTAACAGATAAAACTGCATTTTCCCATGAAGTAGGTGTCGTTAACTCCATTTTAGAGCGGGAAAACTCGAGGCCAAGAAATCCAGAAGGCGCCGGGCAGTGGTGGTGCACGCCTTTAACCCCAGCACTCGGGAGGCAGAGGCAGGCGGATCTTTGTGAGTTTGAGGCCAGCCTGGTCTACAGAGCAAGATCCAGGAAAGGCGCAAAGCTACACAGAGAAACCCTGTCTCGAAAAACAAAACAAAAGAAAAGAAATTCAGAAGGCAAATATTGACTGCTGTGTCAGGGATGGGCATTCAGGATGAGGACACAGGTCTCTGCAGCCCCAAAACCTGGGGTACCAACAATGTATGTTCAGTGACCTCTCCAAAGCAACAGACCAGCTTGTTTTATAAACAGCCGGGAGCAGCCAGGACACACTGGGTGACCTTTGTGAGCTCCTCAAAGACGGGAGTCCTTGCTATTGCTGTGCCCACGTCTCGAGACCCGCGAGCAAGACCACCACAGAGCCGATATCCGATGCAAAACACACAGGGGTTTATTGACTACAAGCAAGCCCGGCTTGGTCTATGTCCAACACTCCGACACAGCGGGTGGAGGAGGACAGCCCTGGCTCTCAGAATGAGGGGTTTTTAAAGGGAAAAACCGCAAGCAGGGTGGTACAAGCCTCTGGGTCATAGGATTGGGTGAGAATATGTAACCTTTGAATTTACTGGTTGAGATCCAGAGGAATTTTCAACAACAACAGTTATCAGAAGGATACTTGGAGCCCGCAGATGTCCTCGGACATTTGGGACCAGCAGATGTTGTTTATCAAAATTACTCATTGGCCAGCCCACCCTGGTGGGGTCGCCTCAACCGGGACCTTGGCTGTTTATAATTTCTCTTGGAGCTGTTTTGAGGTTTTTACTGGAACTAAGTTCAGCTTCTGACCAAGTGCCGTTTAAAATGGAGTTTTTCTGTACTATGGAGTTTATCTTGCTCTCTCATTATCATCCCTCACTTCTCCCTCTGCACAGGGCACCAGACCACCACAGGTGACGCATATGCTCCCATGGAAAGATCTGCAAGTCAGTTCCCAATGAGCTTAAGACACTAGGCTCAGGAGAGGCAGATGCCAGGTGAGCACTTGGTAGCCAAGGCCAGGGCTGGGGCCAGCAGGATTATTCCATGGCGCTGAAGAGACAGAAGCCGTAGGTGCCAGAACACAGAGGGACCCCGGTGTCTGGTCACACAGGCTCGTGATGGCCGTCGATTTTCAGGAAGAAAACTCAAGGCGAGAAAGCTGGCACTTCCCACGGAAGCAGCAGGTCCTAGCAGGGAGCTGCTCCTGCAACGGCTGCAGTGGCTGCCTGCTTTAAGGTCACAGCTGAGGTCTGAGGGACACAGCCCTTCAGCAGGCGCTGTCTGGGCCATTCCGACTCTGACAAGCTCTCATGATCACACATGGTTGTGGCTGGCAGCCCAGGCAGACATGACTGTTTTGGCTTCTGTCCTTTCTATTTTTCCTCTATCACCAGGCAGGCACTCAAGGTCCTGGATCTCACAGCTCATCTGATTGGAGGTGGTGGCCAACCCATATGCCCTGGCAGTGCCCAGTGCTGCCCCCTGGTGGAAGAGCAAGGATCAAAACACCATCTGGGTCAGGAAGGAGCAGATATGGTCAGGAAGGGAAGAGGGGAGCTGTGTGGATGGTCCCAGTGACTTTAAAGAGTCTCTCTGCTGTCCCCATAGGTAAATGATTTACCGTGACTCAAGGGGCAGCAAACACAACAGCTCTGACTCCCAGATGGACTTTGATGTGGGAGGCTGAGTTGTCTCTTCACCTCGGCTTCCCTTTGGAGGCCCCACAACCCTCATTGAGTTTAGAAGGTCCCTCATTTACAGTTTTCCTGGAATTGGAGTGCGTGGGGGGAGGCAGCTTGAGCAGAAGGTAGTCACTCTTTTATTATTAGGTCAATATCAAAAAGATGTGAAAGTCATGGGCAAAACTTGGCATCAGTACCACCTGAGGAAGGCCAGGCAGGGCTCTACACAATCAGAAGATCTCAGGGGTATTCAGAACTGCATTCTGATGAGTTTATGCTTAAGGAAGAATGCTCTGAAAGACAAATATGGCTCTCCCTCTTTTTAGCACCCTCCTCCACATATCTTCATTTACTCCCTGAACACCCCACCCCCACCCCACAATCTATGGGAAATAGAATTTTCTGAAGACTTCTTACATAATCCTGAACACTTGAGACCTGACTGTGATGTTGTCTTGTGTTTTTTTTTTTTTTTTAACCCCTTTCCCCTTCATCAGAATGGGTGCTGAAGACAGGAAATGTGTGACTGGGTCAAATTCTCTGTGAAAAGTCCCTAAGAAGTCACTGCATGAAGCTGTGAAGGTGAGGCCTCACTTGCGATGGAGACCTCGAGATGGGGGAAATGTCAGGCACAACGTGAAGCTGGCCCAAGAGAGAGTTTCCATGTGCTGTAGGTGGCAAAGGGTGGCAAGGAGAGGCTTCCAAAGGTTATTAGAGCCCAGGTGATGCCACCACAAGCTCCATATGCCAGATGTAGCTTGAGTTTTCCTGCCTGGCCCACAGTCAGGACAAATCTCTCTCACCTGCCAGTCCCACAGCTGCTCAGACCCAACCAAGTAAACACAGAGACTTATATTGCTTACAAACTGTATGGCCGTGGCAGGCTTCTTGTTATCTCGTTCTTATATCTTAAATTAATCCATTTCCATAAATCTATACCTTGCCACGTGGCCCATGGCTTACTGGCATCTTCACATGCTGCTTGTCACGGCAGTGACTGGCAGTGTCTCCTGCCTTCCTGTTCTCTCAATTCTCCTCTGTTAGTCCCGCCTATGCTTCCTGCCTGGCCACTGGCCAATCAGTGTTTTATTTCTTGACCAATCAGAGCAACAGATTTGACATCCAGACCATCCCACAGCAGCCAGAGACAGAGACGTCAGTTCCGGTGTTTCCCCTGCTGGCTTTTGTGTTGTTTCAGTCCAGTCACTCCTTGCTGTCTGCCCATTCCTCTCTTGTGTAAAGAGCATCTTCAGTCTGTGCCAGGACGTAGTGGAAGTCTGTACTTACTTTTCGCATGGATTCACACGTAAGAGCGCACCGAGTCTTAGAAGCAACTTTTGAAAAAGAATCTGCAATGTGTCCCCATGCCCCCATGTCCCCATGTCCCATCATCGAGTGCAGTACAGACTCTCAAGCTTCCCATGTCAGAGCTGCAGGAGAGATGATTACGGAGCCTTACCTCCAGGCTTCCAGAGTTATTGGATTAGGAGCTGCGTCCGAGGATCTGCTTTTCTAACACACTCTCAAATGTTGCTGATTTGGGAGCCACACTTTAGACAATCATTGTGTATATTTAAGCCTAACCCTCCAAGAGGGCTTAGCTAGGTAACAAACAAGCAAACAAAAACTCCAAACTGTTCTGTTTCCACCTCAAAAGTTAAGGCCCACTCCTCAGAACAGTCACCAGACCTAGAGGAGTGCCCTGGGCCACGGTGAGAGGTGACATCCAGTGAGCCTGGGAAGTGCTTCAGAGTGAAGGGCATTTGAGAAATGGAGAGCCTCTGTGATGAGCTCATGGACACCAAGGCCCCGACTGACACACAGCTGGTCTTTCAGACAAGCCTGTAAACATGACACAGGGGGCTGCATGTGGGGAAATGGAATCTAAAACCTGTTGTTACCGGGAACTAAAGTCATGAGTATCCTAGCTCAAAGGCTTTTGTAGAGAGGATAAATAGCTTGATGGCAGCACACTGTATTGACACAAGGACTCGGTGTGTGTTACATCGAGTATTACTTGGGCTTGAGGAGAGCAGAGCTGCAGGGCAGATTGAGTTCTTTGCTTGAATCTATTCACTTTGAAGATGTCATATATGAAAAGAAAAATGTTCTCTAGGATACAGACAGTGCTGTTGGATGTTCTGTATGGCAAATGTGTTGCTGATTAGTCAATAAATAAAACACTGATTGGCCATTGGCTAGGCAGGAAGTGTAGGCGGGACAAGGAGGAGAATAAAGCTGGGAAGTGGAAGGCTGAGGCAGAGAGACACTGCCAGCCGCCATTATGAGAAAGAGCAAGTGAAGATGCCGGTAAGCCACAAGCCATGTGGCAAGGTATAGATTAATGGAAATGGATTAATTTAAGCTGTAAGAACAGTTAGCAAGAAGCCTGCCATGGCCATACAGTTTGTAAGCAATATAAGTCTCTGTGTTTACTTGGTTGGGTCTGAGAGGCTGTGGGACTGGCAGGTGAGAGAGATTTGTCCTGACTGTGGGCCAGGCAGGAAAACTCAAGCTACAAATGGCGTCCAACGTGGTGGCAAGAGTTTCCACCTAAAAACTGAGAAAAAAGATTCTAAAATGGAGCTAAAAACAGTTCCTAATTGTCTCTTTCAAATGAGTGGCAGCTGCCGGTTTGAGCTACTTGTGGGTTCCTAGCGTGCGCGCTTGATCTGCAGTATGGCGGGAATGAGGCCTCTGCAAGTGGCACTTTAAGCTGAGTGGTGGATTTAGCTTTTGCTAGTACAAAACAAAAAAAGAGGTCTCTGGGCTACATGCTGCTTGGATAAAAGCATAGACCCACAATAGCTCCCAGAGCTGGCAGAAAACATACCACGCCATGTTGGGAAGCTGAGGTGGGCGGAGCCAGCAGCCACAGCTGCTGCAGTTTAATGCAATAGATTCGCAATAAGACAGATTCAGATGTAATAGTTTACAATGGGTAAAACATACGTAGGCTTGAAAGAGACAAAAGAGGTGATATATACAGTTATATAAAGAAATAAATAGTTTTTAAAAATAAAGTCTTTAAAGAGACAGTAAAGATAGTATAAAAATAAGCCACGTAAAAAATGGATATTACACAGAGAATCTGGATTGTGTTGTCTTTTGGATTTTTAACTGCAGAAAAACATTTGATTGTAAAAGCTGTTGAGTTATGCCAAAATGTATATTTTAAAGGTACCTTGACTTCAAAATTTGGATATAAGGATATGTTGCTTTGGAAAGGAGACTCTGCTTTTGTTCCCACAGAAAGCCAGAGGCTATGGATTTGTTCCAGATTAAGATACATCAGGTTTGACCAGCCAAGATCCCCTGAAAGGTCTCCGATGACACCATGGCCCAGATGATCCAACATCCAGAATGGTTTTAAGGCAACTGGCTCAGACGATACAGCCTCACGGACTACTCCATAATCCTAAAATATTCTTTGTGTCCCCATAAGATACAGCGCCCCCCTCCAGCAGGAAGTAGTAAGAGAAGCTACGCCCAAATCCCCAAATTATATGTAATTTTACTTTGTTAAGGTTAAAAATCTTCCTTTTTGAAAAAAAAAGAGGGAAGTGCTGTGGGATGTTCTGTATGGCAAATGTGTTGCTGATTAGTCAATAAATAAAACACTGATTGGCCATTGGCTAGGCAGGAAGTGTAGGCGGGACAAGGAGGAGAATAAAGCTGGGAAGTGGAAGGCTGAGGCAGAGAGACACTGCCAGCTGCCATTATGAGAAAGAGCAAGTGAAGATGCCGGTAAGCCACAAGCCATGTGGCAAGGTATAGATTAATGGAAATGGATTAATTTAAGCTGTAAGAACAGTTAGCAAGAAGCCTGCCATGGCCATACAGTTTGTAAGCAATATAAGTCTCTATGTTTACTTGGTCGGGTCTGAGCGGCTGTGGGACTGGCAGGTGAGAGAGATTTGTCCTGACTGTGGGCCAGGCAGGAAAACTCAAGCTACAAGTTCTGAGAAATGTCATTGAAAAAGAAAGCACGAAAATATTGTTCTGAATCATGGAATTACGTCACTTTGTTTTACTGAATGTAGGAAAGTGTTTTTAATTAATCTATAATTTTGCTATTTGCCCTTTATGTCCTGTTTTGTGTATACACATATATTAATAATATTTACAGTATTAGCACAGGAATATGTGTTTGTTTTAAAATAAGGTATAAACTAGACATGGTTGTTCACATCTATATTTCAGCTCTTGGAAGGCTAAGGCAAAAAGGATTGCAGTGGCTTTGAGGCCAGCCTGGGCTACATAGTGAATTCCAGGCCAGCCTGGGCTACACAGTGAATTCCAGGCCAGCCTGGGCTACATAGTGAATTCCAGGCTAGCCTGGGCTACACAGTGAATTCCAGGCCAGTCTGGGTTAGAGTGAGATTCTGTCTATAAAACTAATTAAGTACTAATATTCTATATACTATATACACACATGCTCATTCAACATAGCTTTTCCTAAGGAGCAGAAGTAGAGTAGCCACATGGACCAGAAAGGAAAGAATCAAGACTCTGTCTGCTTTGTTTAATATCGGTAAGCCCCTTGTGATTTTACTTTTTAGAGATCAAAAAAGTAGGGTCCCCAAAGCAGGGTCCACCTGGAAGACCTAAGACAAACTGAGCTTGTCAATGGTTGTTGAGGACCAGGCTTAGGACTCAGTAAGAATTAACTCAGGAAGTCTGTTGACCTGGTTCTCTCCCTCTCTCTATTTATTCCTGTACTCAATCTATGGAAACACCCATTACTACAAACCTAGAATCTTTCCTTTGGGATCTGCAATTCCAAAGTCATCTAAGGATTAAAATCAGGAAATGAGAGAAGTCGGGGGCGGAGGGGAGGTGGGGAGAAATGTCTGTTTTCACTAACCTTTAACTAAAGTTCATTTCCATCAGGAAAATAGACATCAAACTGTAGCAGCTGTGGCATGTGTCTCTTATCATCGAGGGCCACCGCCAGTCCCATTACAGACACTTTAAAATACACTAGTAATTATGTGTAACTGTACTCTGAAGCTATGCTAGTAAGCATAACCCCAGATCTTTTGCCCTTTAGGAGATTCATAAGCTGAGCTTCCTTTGAAATCGTATGTAATTTATTTGGTGAATTTCTCTGGAATACCAAAGGTGCTGAGGCCACACTGACTTGTTCATCTCCATTGTTGTCAATCGTGAATAGGAAGTCTGTCTTAGGGTTTCTATTGGCATGAAGAGAAAGCATGACCACGGCAACTCTTACAAAAGAAAATGTTTCATTGGGGCTGGCTTACAGTTTCAGGGGTTTAGTCCATTGTCATCACCGCAGGAAGCATGGTAACATGCAGGCAGCCATGGTGGTGGGGAGGGAGCTGAGAATTCTACATTAGTATCCCCAGGCAAGAAAGAGAGAGTGACACTAGGCTTGGCTGGAGAAACTGAAACCACAAAGACCACCCCTCATGGAGGCTACCCCCTCCAACAAGGCTACACTTCCTAGTAGTGCCACTCCCTATGATTCTATGGGGGTCATTTTCATTTAGAATAACTGAATAGGAGCCTGCTGAGGCTGCTTCTGTCTTCTGATACTTTAGTACCAGAAGTCTCAGAGCATCTAGTCTGAGCCATATAAACCCTGTTGCTGGGGGTGATGGTGTATCTCGGTGGTGGATTGTTTAAGTGGTAGAGTACACAAGACAGAGATTGTGTTCCAATTCAACAATATAGACCGAACTCTTTAAATCCAGTATGAGATAAAAAGGAACAATCACTTACCCAAGTCATGTCATGGAAATAATAAAGCATTCCCAAAGTGTTCTCATTCTATTTTTGGTAGAGAAAGTGTTCTGTGAGTCTGAGGGGAGAGAGAAGGCTGGGGTAAGGGTGGACATGGCAGGGTGGGAAGGAAGCCAGGAGAACTCAGAGGCAAGCATCAGGATGCTACTGCCTCTAATCCCTGTGACTTGTGGCCAGTGCTTCTGAGACTCTTCCAGGGTTTGGTAAATCCCCTAGGACCAGTTTAGACTTCCCAATTCTCAAAACACAGTCACATTACATCCCCAAATACTTGCACTGTGGAAAGAATTGGTTCAGCAAATGAATGTTACAAGATTTAATGTATATATTCGGTTTGTTTATGTATTCTGGTGAATTCCATTATTCTCCACCACGAAAACATTCTGGAGTCTTCCTCAATACCTGGACTGCTATTATATAATTGAGGGCAGAGTGTTTGTCCTAGTTAAAAAATTTCAGCCTAGAGGGCAAAACCGGAGTGGCTTGAGAATTTACCAAGAGGCACAATTTCATGACATTTTAAGGTTCTTTTCTGGAAACTGATTCCCCTGGACTTGCAAGACTCCAAATGTTTTCCAGTTCTGGTCTTCTGTACCGTTTCTCCAGGACATCTAAGACTGGTAGTACTTGTCTCACTGAAGAAAAAAAAAAAAGCCAGATCTTGATGTCATATCCACATCTGCCTGATCCTAGAGACAGTAAGCCGTAAGGGAACTCGGGCATTAAACCAAATCAACTTGGATTCTTTGGACATCCTACTTCACCGTTAGGAACGTCAGTTCCCTCCACTGAAAACGGAAACAATTTGCAGACAGCGTGTGCATTGCCTTCCTAAGGAAAAAAAAAAAAAAAAAACCTTCCTTCATTTGGGGATCCTAAACCCAGGGGTCTTGCTGCACGCGTCGGTCCGGCCGGCAGGGGGCAGCAGACTCCAGCCCTGCGCTCCCAGGACCAGGAAGTCCGCGTGGACAAGCAAGTTCCCAAGGTCTCAGCTCCCGCAGCCCCAGAGCTGCACCCCGCTTCCGGGCCTCCGAAAGCAGAAGGAAGTGGGATCAGGGACGCCGCGTCCCACGAAGCGGCTCCGAAGAGGACTCAGTTCCCCAAGCCAAGGCAGGCCACAGTACGAGAGTGCGCCTGCGCAGAAACTGCTTGGGGGTGAGGTACTGAGCTTGCGCATCCCCGTTTTTCTGCTTCAGCTGCAGCAAAGGGCTCAGGGCTGTAGGTGAGCTCTGCACCCATCCCATAAAGGAAACTTTTCTTGCAATGGCATGAAAAATAAACGGATCTTTGCTGAGCATGTGTCCTCTCCTGCAATCTCCAACTCAAGAAAAAAATTCAGAGGACCTGGGGAAGGAGGCATGGAGACTGCCCTCCCAGAGCTCTTTCCTGTCCTGATGCTGGCAATTCCTGAATTTCTACCTTCCTGGGGCCCTAAATATCGCACATATTTTACCTTCTACCTTGCCATAGTGGGGTGGGGGGTGGTGACCGGTAAGGTTCAACCAGACTTCCTTCAAAAATGGCTTTCATCCCTGTGTAGCTCAGACGTAGGCAGTTGTTTTATTTTTGCGTGAAAACGCTCTGTGTATATTTGTCTGTAGATCTTTTAGTGGGTGGACCAGACCTTGGAGGACTTGGGGATGAGCAAGACAGGGATTTGCCCTTCAGTTTTGTGTGCTGAGCAGTAAATCATTTTGCTGCATTGAGTGCGGGATGCTTTCTGGCCTCCTGTCTGTTGCAGGAACATTCAATGAATGTGCCTCTCTCTTCCAACCACACCCCATTCCTTTCATGTTCTTTTTTTTTTTTTCTTTTTGTCAGCCAGTATTTTATTTTTTAACTTTCTTTTTATTATTCTATGTGTGTTTTGCATCATGTATCTTGATCCCATTCATTATCCTGTCCCTTGGCATCCGCCCTCTGCCTCTGCAACTCCCCCCAAAATAAAACAAAATTTAAGAGAAAAAAAAAGAAGAAAGAGAAAAAAAGAAATTAATAAATAAATAAAAAGGGAAAAATTAAAAATCTCACCATGGAAGCTGAAATGTGACACACTGAGTCAGGGAGTAAACACCTTTGTCCATATATCTTTATTTGCAAGTATTCATTGCGAAGAGTCGTTGGTGTGGTTCGAGGCCTCTGGTGTCTATTACACTATTGATGCTGGACCCTCACTAGGACTCTTCTTGGATATCCTGTTGTTGCCCTGTGTCATGGGGATCCTGCAGCTTTGGGTCTGCAGGTCAGGTCCCTTCACGGGCTCCAGCAGATCACAGATGGGATGGGTGTTGTGGCTGGCCAAGTCATAACCCTAGTTTTGGGCCTGGGCACCTGCAGGGTGGGTCCATCCTCCTGCTAGCCCTTGTCCTCACCACTAGGGGGAGCTTTCCAGCATTGCCCTGGCTTGTTCACCTCTTGCAGCAATGAGCAAGGAGTGGGCCTGGTTCTCCTGCTTTCACATCCTCAGGGTCAGCTCTCCCACACCTACATCATCAGGGCCACCTCCATTGTGTTGCCCAGGTGAAGTACAGGGGCCACTCTCCTGAGTGCTGCAGCTGGTGAGGGGTAGGGACGGCCCTCCCGCTCTTATGACCCCAGGGTCAGCTCCTCCAACTGTCTCAGGCATTGATGGGTGGGGGTGAAGGGAGGGCATCTCTCCTCCACCCATGCTACCAATGTCAGATGACTGATGGGGACAGCTCTCCCTTGCTCACAACGTTGGGACTGGGTCACCCTCACCTCTGACCACCTGGCCAGCTCTGCTGTGCTGCCTAGGCAGGGGCAGGGCCCGCTTTCCTCATTTCTGCAGTTGGGAAGGCTCAGCTCTCTTGCCTGTTGCAGGTGGTAACAGACAAGGGGTCAGGGGAGGATCTCTCCCCCACCCACACACCCACACTGCCCCATGACAGACAGTAGTGGGGACAGTTCTCTCACACTTACAACTTCGGGGCTGACTCACCCACACCTCTGCCAACAGGGTTGGCTCTCTTGTGTTGCCCAGGTGAGGTGCAGGGCCTGCTCTCCCAGGTGTTGCAGATGGTGGGGCCAGGGACAGCTCTCTTGTGACCTCAGGCCAAGTTCTCCTGCCTGTCTCAGGCATTGATGGCGGGAGGGGGAGGGTATCTTTCCCCCACCCATGCCGCCATGTGGCAGATGAGGAGTGGGGCTCTGTTTCCCTTGCTCACGTTTTTGGGCTGACTCACCTGTACTCTCCTCAACAGGGTCAGCTCCGCTGTGCTGCCCAGACAAAGTGCAGGGCTCACTTAGCTGGTCAAAGTGTCAGCTCCCTTGCTGTCTGGAGGCAGGAGGGACAAGGGGGAAAGGGCATCTTTACCTCGTCCCTGTCCCTACCACCTCAGCATAGACGAGCGAGGCGGTACCAGATATGCCCCTCTCACACTTTCAGGGCTGGCTCTCCTGCCCCCATTTACAGGGTCAGCTCTACTTTGCTGCCCCTGCCCAGATGAGGCTTGTGGCCTATTCTCCTGAGTGTTGCAGCTGGTGAGGAGTGGGGTCAGGTCCCCCACCTGCTGCTGGTGCAGAGGGGTGAGGGGAGGAAGGCATCTTTCCCTCACTCATGTCAATACATGGGATATGAGAGGGGCGCTACCTGCTCTCCCATTCCCACACCCTCAGGGCCATCTTGCCCATGCCCCTGTGCACAGGGTCAGCTCTATTGTGCGGCCTCTGTCCCAAATGCTGCAGCCAGTGGGGGGAGGGGCCAACTCTGTAGAGCCCTGTTCTCTCAGCTTTTGTTGATATCAGGGGCCAGGGACATCAACAGAGACCACCGCTGCTGTGTCAAGCCATGAACCCAGTTGTGGGTCCCAGCAGCAGCCCAGACCCAGACATCACCTTGGCCCTGGGTGGCAAATCAGGCCACTCACCTCAGCCTGCTCCCTTCCTCTCTTGCCTCTTCAGATATGTCTCTGTCCACAGGATATGAAACATTCTGTCTGCCTGCCTCTCTCTCTCTCTCTCTCTCTCTCTCTCTCTCTCTCTCTCTCTCTCTCTCTCTCTCTCTCTCCAATACCATACCTCTGCTCACTGTAATAGTGCCCATCTGACTGGTCCTGCAAGGTGGGCCCATATTTTCTCCGCAGAGCCCAGGGTGGACAGCCCCAGGCCTGTGTGTGGGTCTCCTTGTCCCACTCAGTTCACAATGATGTTGGGCGGGGCCATGTTTCCTCTTCAAAAAGAGATCATTATACTGCCCAACCAATAGGCACCATAAAGTGGGCTCCTGGTTGGTGCACTTGGCTGAGTTCCACCCACCCTGGATACATGGCGTGGCTCCTTTCACATTCTTCCACCCTCTCCCCTTAATGCTTGGTTGTGGTCTGGCAAGTGGCCTCTGCTGTGGAGAAGCAGTAAGAAATACTATTGACTTGTGTGAATTTTCTCAATTTGCAAGGGTCGGGAATGGATTTCCTTTAGCCTTCTTTAGAACAACACTCAGTTCTCTGTGGAGATGAAGGAACTGTTGGGTTCCTGACAATATAGGTGGTGGGGGGGGGGCAATGGAGGGGATAATTTCAGTAAATTGTTTGTGTGAGCCACCCAGTCACCCAGTCACTTATTCAAGGCAGTGAGCTTGGTGCTGTGTGCAGGTCAGCAATGGACTCCACTGTGGCTTTGCCCTCAGTGAGCTTGACTGGCCAAGAAAAGAGATTCAGACAGGCAACCCACCATAACAGTTTATGCCAAATTAAAAGAATTTATGCCTAAGAGTCTGGTGATATATTATTGCTTGTAATCTAAGAAATAAAAGCTTCCTGAGATCAGAGGACAGAGCTAGCCACAGAGTTAGCCATAGAGATCAGGCAGTGGTGGCACACACCTTTAATCCTAGCACTTGGGAGGCAGAGGCAGATATCTGTCTGGATCTCCGTGAGTTCAAGGCCATACCGTACTACACAAGATTAATCCAGTCTAAAAGAGAAACAGCCAGGCAGTGGTGGCACACACCTCTAACTCCAGCACTTGGGATCACACACCTTTAATCCCAGCACTAGGAAGGTTGAGACAAGAAGTGATATGGCCCGGCAGAGAAAGGAATGTAAGGAGGGAGAAGGCAGAAACTCAGGTCTTCCCAGGCTCTTGGAGGCTGAGGAGTTGGTGAGTTAAGAGGTGGCTAGCTCTGCTTCTCTGATCTTTCAACTTTCAGGTGCTCCCAGTTTATGCCCTACCTTCCTGGTGTTCCCCTACCACACCTAGGAAACATTTGGTAGACTTGAAGTCAGATTGTAAGGCTTGCTTATTTAACCCTTCACTGGCCTTGGGACAGGAGCCACACACTCCCTTTGCGGGGCTGCTGAGTGCAGGGTGGTATTTCTGACCAGGTGCTCTTTTCACAGCCCATTTGTTTCAGTTTTAAGATCTGTCCTTATTATTTGTTAATTATGTGTGTCTCTGTGTGGGTTTGTGCACATGAGTGTACTTGCCCTCGGAGTTCAAAGGAGGTCATCAGATCCCCTGGACCTAGAGTTACAGGCAGTTGTGAGCTGGCCAACATGGCTGCTGGAAACAGAGCTCAGGTTCCTTGCCAAGCAATCCCCAGCCTCCCTCTACTCTTTGCGTTTCATTTATTTGCAAACATGCCTTGCGTTCCAGCTCCAGAAGCCTTTGCACATGTTCATTCACCTGCCTGGAACACTTGCTCATGCACTTATTTCCTGCTTTCCCAAGATCCCAGCGGGGACCTTCCCTCCCCTGGACATCCTCCCTTAGGCTCCAGTGTCCATCAGATGCCTGTCCTCCCGGGGTTCTCCACCGTCTGCTTCTCCCTGTTCTGTTGTACAGTAGACGAGCCTGTGTCCACAACCCTTCTGAAACTGCTTCCTACTGCCTTGCACGAAGATAATGCTCAATAAATACTTGTTGAGAAGAAGGGAATTTAAGTATGCTTTATTGAATTCCATATGACAGATTTACTCTCTGTCAGTTGGTCTCTTGGTGTACTGAAACAGTAATGTGTAGTGCAAATTCTAATTGGTCTTAATAATAAAAAAAAAAAAACCCGGAGTCAGATATTGGGGTAAATGCTGAAAGATCTGAGAAGTAAAGAAGCAGCCACCCTTACCTTTTACTTCTACAACTCCTCAGACCAAAAAGGGGCTGAGTTCCTGTCTCTGCCTGTCTTATATTCCTCTCTGCATCCAGCCATATCGCTTCCTGTCTCCTGTCTATACAGACGTCCAGACCTCTATGGTTAACTAATGGCTGGCTTCACCTTCTTACCTTCAGACAAGCTTTATTTGTTCACAGCACAAACAAAATATCACCACAGAAATGGCCTTAAAAAGAGGAGTAACAATGAAATAATATTATTACTACACAGCTAATACTTGTTTTAAAATGTACTTTTATGTTTAGTTGACACACATAGTGATTATACATAATTATGTGATAGACTGTGGCATTTCAATATCATGTATTTAATGTTTAATCGACAGATTAGGATATTGGCGTAGCCATTACCTCAGACATTTATTATTTCTTTATGCAGGGACCGTCCATAATCCTAATACTAGCTGTTGAGGAATCTGGTTTTTGCCAACCACAGCTATCCCATTGCGCTGAAGGACATTAGACATTGTTCCTCCTTTACAGGGACACTCTGTACCCCTTAGCCTCTCCTTCCCCTCACAATTTCCAGGCACTGGTAACTCTTCTTTGGCTTCCATGTGTAAGTGAGAACACATGGGATTTGTCTCTCTGTGCTTAGAGCAATTAATGTTCATTGAGTGCTCAGTGTGTGCCAGCTACTCTTCTGGAATTTTAGTTCATTTTTACAGTAACCATGTGAGCTAGAAGTTTCTAGTTTCCTTTTGTGAAAATGGAGAAATGGAATAATTACAGGACAGTTGAGGAATGCACTTGATTTTATTTATACAACTAGTAAGCCGTGGTATCAGCTTAAATCCAAGGTCTATGGTATAACATGATTTATCCCTTTGTAGTAACAAGTGGGACTTACTCTGAGATGCCCATAGGGCAGAAGAGTATCAGTCACCAGGTGGATGATCCACTGTGGTCACAAGGTATGGGGCCATTCAGGAGAAGAATCCACGATGGAGAACTGAAGAGCATCCTTCCCACTGCCTATTCACCTTGTTCAGACCAATAACTCAGTTCTCAGGGATGGAATTGCTTGGTTTCCAGCAGCGAGACTTCCCTGATTCTGAAATCTTAGCTGTGTGTGGTTTGGACGTTGCTTGCCCTCTCTGTGCTCCTGTTTTCACATCTGGGAAACACTTACAATGATGGCACTTCCCTGCAAAATTTCCCAGTGATTGACTGGGGTGGGATAGAATCACGTGCTGGTGACTCAGAATTGTCTTTCTCATCACCCCATGACGGTTTCTTCTTAAACTTTTTCCATTTTTTATTTGTTTAGCTTTTAAATTTTATTTTAGTTAGTTCTTTACTCCCCATCCACACACATGGTGGTCTCATTGTGCAGCGCTGGGTGGCCTGGAACTCACGGCGTAGTCCAGCCTAGCTTCAAACTCACATCAGTCCTGCCTGGGATTTAAGGCATATGTCACTACGGCCCAGCCAGTCCCTTCTGTTTGTGTGTGTGTGTGAGTGTGTGTGTGTGTGTGTGTGTGTGAGAGAGAGAGAGAGAGAGAGAGAGAGAGAGAGAGAGAGAGAGAGAGATTCCTCTTTATAGGACATCAGATTATGGCAGCCCCAATTCAGTATGATCTCAACATGACTGGCCACCAAGATGTGCAAGGAAGGGCTCTACGAAGGGTCCTTCCTCAAAGCCTTCAGAGGGAACCTGGTGCATGTCAGACTTAGATTTCAGACACCTCCCCTAGGACTATGGGAGAATAGGTTTATATTATTAAGGCACGGAGTTTGTGGTACATTGTTATAAAAGCCTTGGGAATGGGACACACAGAACATCCAATTTTGTATTAGGAATGCCTAAGGTATATTAATTTTATAACAATAAATTAAGAGCTTCTCGGGCTGGGTAAATGATTGTATTTATCCTATTCATCATTCATGCAGCCCCAGGAGGAATGAATGCTCTATGTTTAACATAAATATACTGGTTGAGTACTTGAATAAGCAAAAGGTTAATTAGTTGAAGGAAACAGTTCTTCACAGTGTGAGTGTACTCATGCACATGTGTATTTGGGGAGAAAGAGCACGATCCATCAGGAAAGATTATGTTTGCATGAGCCAGAGCTTGACATGAAGGTTTCCACTTACCTCTGTTGAACAAGCTACAACAGCTATTTCATGACAATATTTAAACACTCTAGAGTCTAAGAAGTTTGTTCTGTTTTATTGAAATTCAAGGGAATATCCCAGGAAGTGATCATGATTTCAATGTTGACTACAACCAAATAGCATCCCACAAATCCACATAGGTCATGACTACTTGAATTAATGCACAAACCTTAGAAAACTTGTAAGTCTTACACTAAACAGGATCAAAATTTAATCAAAACACTTCATTGTTGCAAAGCTTTAGAAGGTTGGTCTTGTGGCTGCTGTTCATCCATATCTGCCTGACTTAACTGAAAATCTTCTTTGCTGATTCTACGCATTTCTCATCATCAAAAGGCTTCCTCTGGCTGCCAGGCTGGAGAAACTTCTTCACAGTGGGAAGTTTGCTGACTCTGGTTCTCAGTGCCTGCAACAAACAAACCAGAGCCTCAGAGAGCAGCTGGAGAAATCGCTATTGCTTGTGCAGCCCTGCAGCCCTGCCAGGCAAAAACCCAACCAATCCCCTCCATCAGCAGCAGGGTGGAGGCTGGACACAGATACCCAGAGAGAATGAAGTTGAGAGGGAAAAAATGGAGCTTTCCCCCGGTATATCTTAAAGATTCATTCTGTTCAAGTTGTTCCCATCTTCTTCTCTGGACTTTAGTCCTGCAGACTCATCATTTCTCTAGAATTTAAGGATGAACAGTTTGTTTCTCAGATGTTGATATGCAGACACATCCAAACAGATAAAATGAAGATCTGGGACAATGGAGTCAGAAATAGTGGTAGAAAATAGACAAGGAAACCTCGGTCCGGTCACAACCAACCTTCACACTGGGAAAGACAAGTGGGAATTGCGGGGTCTGGCAGTATAGCCCAGTGGTACAGCACGGCCTGGTGTATGCAAGGGTTAGTCACTAGCACCACACAAAACAAAGACAAATCATAGGATCAGGAGGGTTGAGGAATGGCTCAGTGGGCAAAGTGCCGGCTATGCAAACATGAGGGTGTGAGTTAGGATCCCCCAAACCCACATAAAGGCAGATACAACAGCATGTGTCTTTGCCGCAGTGCTGTGGTGCAGAGGGTGGAGAAGACGGCCCTGAAATTCACTGGTCAGCCAGCCTAGCTGAATAGATGAGCTTCGGGCTCAGTGACAGACTCCACTCAAAGAGAGGATGGAGAGTGATCCAGGAAGGCATCCTGTGTATACCTCTGGCTTCCATATGCATAAGTACATTTGTACACACACAGATGAACACATGCATGCAACACACACACACAGAGTGGGAGTTACTGGATTGGGGAAATATTTTTGTGAAGGAGGCCACTGTAGAGAGAAATACAATGGTTAATAACGGAGAAGAAGCTTGAAAAGACCTCTCCAGATATGTTCAGTGTGGAAGGACAAGGCTACAGCAGTGATAAAGAGAATCTCATCAAAATCAGCATCAAATCCAAGGTGGAACAGGGTATGGGGTGCAGTAAGCAAGGCCTTGTACTCTTTCCACTGTACAAGACAAAATAGCCTTGTTGAGAAAGTGTATGTCTCAGACCTAGGGTCTAAAATCTCACTTTGTCGGTATAGCTGGGGGCAAGGGGTAGTTATGAAAGCAGGAAGAAACTAGAAGTTGGGTTAAAATATTGGACCCCACGAGGTAAGATATGGGCTGCCCCTCAGAGAGCTTGGAATAGAGCACCTTCAGCAGAGGGAAGTTGGCCATAATGGTGGGGTCCAGCTCTTCCACGTGGTAGAGAAGTTCAACCAGGGCAATATCAGCCCTGCTCAGCCTGTTGCCAACCAGATAATCTTGTCCATGGCTCTTCAACACCTGAGGGGTTCAAGATGTTAGTCAGATCTTGAAGACAACAGCCGTCACACTGGGGCCCCTTGACTTTTTCTGAGGCTCTCAAATCAAATTTCCCCTCTGCTGCCTTTTCAGGTGTGTACGGGACCCCACATCTTGCTCTCTGCCCTGACTCACAATAAAGTCAAGAAGCAGATCTCTGCCCATCATTTTGTCATCTGTCCTTCACTGCTTTCATACATGTGTGACACTCCCAGCTCCAGCCACACTATTTCCTCCTGACCCCATCCCCCACTAAAGGGGTGAAGAGCTGACCTTGAGGGTGCTGCCTCACTCTACTCTGTAGCCTCTTAATGGGAAGTGGCTTCACCTGTGTGAAGACATCCTTCACACTGAGTAGACTGCTTCAGTGGCTATATCTCCCCACCCTGGTTCTGCTATATGCTATAATCCACCCCCTCACCCGCCCCGCCCCCCGTTCTGCCAAATTAACAATAGTGAAGTCCATTCTGGAAGTGAAGACCAACAACTCAAGAACACTTAGGCCCTTTTCTTCCTGACTCTGTTGTTACTGAGGAGCTGTGTCTCCCCCAAATCAAGATGATAAGAACCCCGGCTCACAGGTTTACACTCTTAGTAAATAGGATGCTTGAGGGGGAATTCTATCCTACAAGTTAAGGGCTCATGAATGACTCCTGCTCCCAACAAGGGGATCCCAGACAGCTCCTATGCCCCACCTGCCATTGAAGACACAGAACATACATGAACCAAGGAGTAAGTCTGGCTAGAAACCAATGTGCAATGTCTTGATTTATACCTCATAGCATCCAGCACAATGGGAAGTGAGTGTCTGATGTTTAACCCACACAGTGCTTGGCATTTTTGTTGCAGCAATGTTAGCTGCTCAGATACCCCCTGAGGACTAATAGGCATTATGAGTGCTCCAAAGGTCAAACAGCGTGCACTCACCTTCTCATAGGCAGGGAAGTAACGGTTCCTTGCTTTGTCCTTGATTGTGGTAAGAGCTGCATCCTTCTCCCCAGGAGGCATATGGGGGTAATAGAGAACCATTATCTCCAGATCTGCCACACCTTCCACATACATGTCGATGCTGAAAAACAGACAAGCTTTCTGCCAAGGCCCTTTGCCTCAGATTTTATAGTTGAAAAATGTAAAAGGCAGTGGTCAAATAGTTCGCGTCAGATGGGTGGAGCTAGTAATAATAAAATAATAATCTTATTTTTGCTTGCAGATTAGCAATCTTTTCGAATACACACACACACACAATCTCTCTATAGCTCTGGTTGGTCTGCATATTTACTATGTTGACAGGCTGATCTTGAACTCACAGAGATTCATCCTGCCTTCATCATGGAGTGCTGGGATTAAAAGCAAACACCACCTCCTCCAGTAGTAACATTCTCTTTTGAATGACCTAAAGGGCTAGCAACCTATGTTCCCCTCTTCGTCCATTCTTCTGTTAGCATTTGGTTAACATTCATTTTTTTTTAATTTTTGAACATTATAACTAACACATCTATGAACATTCCTGTACAATTATTTCCAAGGATGTATTTTCATTTATCTTCTGTATCATGTGGACTAGTAATGGTAATGGAACTAGTAATGGAACGGCTGGGTTATTGGTGACTTGACTTTTTGAGAAAAACCCCATTGTTCCACAGAAGAGTTATTTGAATAGGGTGGTTCTATCAGGAGAGAGAAAACCTCATGATCAGTCTTGACACCCCCAAACAGCCTCTATTTCCCACAAAAAGCTTCATGCAACCCTGGTGTCTCTGTACCAGACTCTATGAGCCACAATCAGCCTGACTGATGTAGATTTACATGGTAACCTAGGGTCACGGCTGCAATTGTCAGAACTGGAAGATCAGCTCTTTGGGACCTTCTCTTTACTGAGAGTCAAAGCTGTCCACCTCTTTTCCCTTTTCCAAAGCTATTGGCTAAATGCTGCTTCTGAAGCCCAAGCAAAGGGAAACTGGGCTCCCGTATCTCCTACTCTACATTGTTCTGTCCACTCAAGATAGGGCCTAAACCTTTCCCATAATGAGAGAAACGATACCATACATGGCTCTCTCCTTCATGTCCTTCCCATAGAGGTTGTATTTGGAGGCGATGTAGTTGAGAATGGCTTTGGTCTGCACCAGCTTCATTCCATCAATCTCCACCATGGGCACTTGATCGAACATCAAACTACCATCTATTGGATGAAGCAAATGAAAAGGAGAATAATGGGCTTGTTGAAGCAAATAAAAGGATGTCTATGGGCTTATATTCTCTCTCTCTCTCTCTCTCTCTCTCTCTCTCTCTCTCTCTCTCTCTCTCTCATCATATATATATATATGTATGTATGTATGTATGTATGTATGTATGTATGTATGTATGTATATATGGTCAGCCATACTCAAAGCAAAAAGTATTGGATGAATTGACTGAAATTTTAAAAACTACTAATTACATGGTAACTTTGTAATGAAATAGCATCAAATTTATTTTGTTTTCTTCATCTTTTGTGTCTTCTAAATTTACCCTATTATTTTATTGATAACTTATTTCATAACCATAATACTAATTCTATATTTGTTGCATATTATGTGATGGAGTGTTTATTACATGTTCGTGTATGTTTTAGGAAGAAGGTGAGGGAGGTATAAGCCAGCACTCAGCTGGTACCATTAAAAAAAAAAAAGAGAGGGTCTCAAAGTCTCTGTCTGTTCATGACATCAAGGCAAGATCACGAACCTGCTTCTGTGTGGGTTTCCTGTGTGTTTTTCACTAACAGCACGGGTCAGTATGTGCTGAGTAGGTCCAGAGACCCTCACCCATGGTTGCAGACTCTCCCCCTTTTCTCTCTCGTCCTCCCTCATAGTATTCCACACAATCAACACAACCTTCCTGTTAATCCTATAATGCAGCATCACTAGGGAATTGGTTTGTAAAACCTGACAGAACTCAAGGTAAGTGGCTGACATATTTGCTGCTGGCATCTAGTGAATTGTATGTGGATGGAAGGTTGTGTGGGAACCCAAGCTAACTGCAGCAAGCATGGGAAGCAAAGACAGGACATTCACGAGGCTTTGTGGATGATTTCAGCAAATACAGAGGGTTTCTGCCCTTTTAACTGAGCTATTCACCAGATCTGCTTACAGAGACCCATGACTGACAATCTACCACCCTTTCATCAGTGAATACTACACTTACATAGGTAATGTCTAATGTTTAAAGCTTCCACTAGAAACCCTCTCAGGAACATTTAGATCTTTGTTCTTACCGTTTCTTAACATTGCCAAGTCATCCCGAGTTTTCAGATATTTTTCTTCGAACTAGAATACAGAAAGAATAAACAAGTCTTTATTAATTAATTTCATTGCATTCCAGGCTTTTTACTTTGATGATTCCTATTTGTAGATGAGAGAAGAAAGGACTTTTTTGTTTTGTTTTTAGTTGGTACATAGATGCGATAATCATGGCTTGTGGAAATTTATGGCAGATCTTTTAAGAAAGGAGCTGTGGTCATAGCACATCACTTCTCCATCTTGTAGTTGATGCCATCTGTTCCAGGACTGTTCCTATGTTGCTGATTAAGTCCTGAGTTGCAGGATTGCCAGTAAAAGGAGAATGCTGACTGACCATTGCTTCTGTCTGTCATTTATAATATTTCGGTTTATTCCCAAAGAGATCAGAAGGAACATCGTGTGTCTCCAGCATGGAATATGGCACAGGCCAGGGCCTAGCGTTTGCCGGTCACAGTGCTTCTCTCTTCAGGAGCCCTGTTGTGGATGATGCAGATCCATTTTTCCCACACTACTTTATTCTTGCCAGTAAAATTACCTCTCCTGGAGAATGGGCACACAATTATATAGAATTCCCAATTTAAGAAGTAATTAATGTCTTTACACTATTTTCTTGTCACTAAAACCTTTGCGTTCCGAGATGGCTTTGTGAGTTGGGTATGACCTTTAGAGTGTATTAAGTTCTTTACATTGGCCGTGTCGCTAAGTGTTCCTGTGTCTTGGTATCCTAATCCATAGAATGCATTTCCTTACACTGTCTGTTTTGGGTTGATCTCAGGACTAAATTACTAATACATGCAAGTGAAAATCACCTGTTGTATATTAAGTGTTCAGTAAACATAAAACATCAATAAGACATTAAACAGTGGGTGTGTGTACACAAAACACATCTCTCAACTCAGAGGGGATAAGAGATAGTTTATTTTGGATTTCAGTTTGAATGGCCACTGGCCTAAATACATGGATTTAGATTACACCAAGTTCAATTGTTCCAACATGGAATCAGTTTCATGACATTTTTATGGTAACAAAGCAAAGAGGTCACAAGTCAAGCCATTTTTCAAATAGTGTTGGAAACATTACAGAGGTAGATAAGAGTCAAGTGGTAGAATCTCAACCATAGGCCTCTGATGCTATTTGATAATATTTTCAGCCCTTCCATTGGTGGGAAACAGCTTCTATTAAGTTTATACATTTCTAGGAGTTTTTATGTGTTTATGGGCTGTTAATTTTGACACTGAGGTGGGCAAAGAATAGCTCTTTAGGGGGCTAAAGATTGTCCAAGATAAATAGGAATTAGCCTCTGGGTCTGTGACATACCAAACTCTCCACAATTTTAATCAGCCTCTGAAGACTTAGCTTCTTTGTAAGAATTCTGGTTCACATGTGGTTTTTGACAACATCCTTTCTGTTTTTAAATATAGTCTAAACTGGCCTCATATTGATGAAAAATGTATTTCATCCTAGACCCATATCCAATAATTTAAATTTATTTTCTTTTTTTTCCTGAGATAAGATATTGTGTTTGTAATGTCAGCTGGAAGCAGGGCCTTCTATCAGCTACAACTACAGGAGCCATGGATATTTAATAGAAATAAGAAAGTTAGTTTTTACATAATATGCAAGTTGCTTTTCAGGCAGAGTCCAGGCAAAAGTCCATGCAAAGAGTCATCAAGGCATGTGCCTCTTGTTGACATGCCTGTGGCCGTGTGTCCTGCTAGCTGTGAGATGGTACAGTCAATCACTTATCACGGGAAAGACTTCATTTGCTTATTTGTAAAGTTAGAGGAAGTGTATTCTTCTTTAAAATAATAGTGGAATGTTTTCCAAACACCCAGTACCTCACTTGCCCCACAGAAATCAAGTACCGTTACATGATATAGTGCTGTTATTTTCAGTAACTTTGCGAGTTTCCTGGAATTCCTCATTGTAAGAAGTCAGGACATCAGGGTTGTTTAGCGTGCTCCATGGATCAGTTTCTTGTGGATCTATATGATCACGTGGTATCATACCCAGGGACAATAAGGTGGGATGATAGCAATTTGCCAAACACCCACCCCGGGAAAAACATAAAGGATGGAGGGTGGTCACCCCAGGAGGGTGGGCAAGGTGGGATGGGACAGGCGTGTGATGCTGATGCTGAGGCTCCTGATGGATAGGGCTATAATGATCACCCTTTGAACAGAGGAGGCCTGAGCCAGAGGATCCAGGTGACTTGTTCTCAGCAGGCTCCTCAGTCATGCTGAGAGGCAGGAGAGGAAGCTGTACCACTGCCTCATGCTCTTCCTGCATGAACTCACTCTGCCCAGAAGCTCTGAACTCTTGACACACAAGGTCGCCATCTGGTTGCTTGGGAAAACTGACCACTCATTTATGTAAAGAACACAGTCTATGATGATTCTACAATTTTTTTTTCTTGTTTCTGCATTAAATTGAAACAGGATTAGGCCACACAATCCATATATTCACAGAGTGAAAGGGGACTAATCCGAGGCTTTGGTAAACATTTTGCTACAAAGCTGAGGAGGCCATGGAAGCCCAGCTGGAAGATGGGACCCCATATTGTAGCCTCCCTTTCTGACCACTGCCTCCCAGGGACTAGATCTCTTGGCAGTTTCCATGACTTCCTTTTCAGAAAACCTGTCACCCAGTTGTGGGCTCCCTCTGGCCTGAACTGAGAAGTTTTTGTCCTTGTGACAGTTCTAGAAAGCAGTGTTCAACTGAATCACAGAGATCCATACTGGATTCCTGCTCAGACAGTTGCAAAAATTGCCTTTTAACCCTGTATAAAAGTGGATTCCATGTCCCCTATACATATATGTGTGTGTATGTGTGTATAAATGTGTATATATATATATATATATATATAAAATCAATATACATAAATATATACTGAAATAGAGAATTCCTGAAATGAAGTTGTGTCTGGCTGTAAGTGAAAAACTCCTGGAAGGAGTCTGTGTCTTCAGAGGTTTGTGGACCAACTGGAATTTCAGTATTGTGGAGAGATTGGAATTTTACAGGTTCAAATATTAATTACTTTATCTTGGGCTAGTTTTAGCCTTGTGGAGCAGCCATTCCATGCCCCACTATTTATCTGAACTAACATCTCATGATAATAAGTAAAAACCTTTTAGAGATTTTTAACTTAGAACTAACATCTTGTGATAATAGGTAGAAACCTCTTAGAAGCTATTAACTCAGCAGGACACTAGCTTCCTCCAACCCGAGAGCTAAGAATGTCATCAGAGACACTCTTAGGCCTATAGAATAGCTCTCCTCATCTCCGTGTCCCTGCCTCTCTGGTGTACTGGCCTTGATTTGTGACCTTTTTTTTTTTTTTTTTTTAAAGATTTATTTATTTATTATGTATGCAGTGTTCTGTTTGCATGTATCCCTGCAGGCCAGAAGAGGGAGCCAGATCTCATTACAGATGGTTGTGAGCCACCATACGGGTGCTGGGAATTGAACTCAGGACCTCTGGAAGAACAGCCAGTGTTCTTAACCTCTGAGCCATCTCTCCAGCCCGATTTGTGACCTTTTTTTTGTTCTGTAAAACTATAAAAACCCTGTGGACCTGCTTTCATGTTGGAACATGGAATTTGAGGTAACCTAAATTGTGTTCCCTGGGGCCATGGTCACTCAAATAGCTCCAGAATAAACTGTCTCCATTCCCCTTTAAGATGAGAACTATGGCTTTTATGTTGGCAATGCAATGCCCCAAAGCCAGCACTGTGTCTGTCTGTTAAGGCCCTGTATCCCCAGGATCCGCCAAACAACCGGACTGCTCGAGATCACGTGAATGAACGTGTTTCATGGTTAACGGAAGGTTTGTACTGCGTCTCCTCCTCTGGAGCATGTATTTTCATGTAATTACATTTGTTTCCTTAGTGTGTATGCTTCAATCCTTTTATTGTTGCCATGTTGGATATGTATACACGTCAACAGAAAATCGTGATGTTCTTCTTTGTACCCCTCCCTTACTTTCAGCGATTATCAAAAAAAAAAGCAAAGGGCTTTCATCTACACCTCTTCTTTTGTGATCACTTGAAGGAAATCACAAATTTCATGTTCACTCACACCCTCTATAGCAATGTCTGAGTCAACAGCAAACTGTTAGTGCAAAGGTGGTCCCATAGGTTATAACAGAATTTCAGACTTATTACTGCACGGTGACTGCATAGATTAAAAAAGAGGCTGGAGGAGCAGAACTGTTGTGGGACATTTAGGAAGATTCACAGGAACATTCCTTTAAACGTGAAAACATGGACCTCAACATGGAACAATCTTTCATTTGCGGAGAGGAAAATCATGCTCCATTATCTGCTCTCAGGGATGTCAAGCAAAGTCATGACAGGGTGACATCTCTTCATATGAGCCTCAGGCAGATGCCTCAACAGCTGCTCCAGAAGGAGGCATCATCCTCATAGGAGACAACAATTCATGCAGGTCACTGTCCCAGGACTTTCCAGTGTGACACGATATGGAGGAAGAAGAGGATGATGACATTAGCGATCAGATCACCATTAGGCTGAGGCCAATGTGTGTGTTGTGTCTTACGTTTAAATAACACTTACCAAAAAAAAATGGAAAACATTAAAAATAGACAAAGTTTAGAAATATTTTATTTGGCTACACAATGTGTGCTCTTTCTGATTGTTAATGACAAAAGCAAAAAATGTTTAAAAACTGAAATTTGTGAAGTTGCATGTTTACATTAAGTTAAGGTTAATTTATTATTGATTTTTTTTTGTAATCTAGTGTTTCCTGAATGTAAAGCGTTTATGAACAATCTACTGTTGTTGGAAGTCAGTCAGCCTCTGCTACTGTAGCAAATCCCTGAGATAAGCAACATAAGAGAAGGAAAGTTTATCTCGGCTCAGGCTTTCAGAGGTTTCGGTCCTCGCTCAGTGGCCTTCATTGCTTTTGGGCCTGGCTAGAACATTCAGGCAAGACCACCTGCTGGAGCCAACCGTTCGTATGGCTGCTGTAAGCGAAGAGAGAGAAAGCGCCTGGAGTCCAAGTATGCCTCTTAAGAGCAGACATCCTAGGACCTAACTTCCTCCAACCAGGCCCCACCTCTTACAGGTCCCCCGGCTGCCCAACATAGCCACAGGTTGGGGACTGGAGTTCTCAGACCTTTGGAGGGCATTTCAGACCCACATGGTCTTAAACAGTGATGCCTTGGGCTTCCCTTCACTCACTCCTCAGTCCTTGACTCACAATTTCCATTCTAAGCACTATGCAGGGTGAGCGCTTTACACGATTATTTTTTTCTATGTTTACATTCATAAGTAATTATCATAGTGTTCTAATTCCTACAGCATTTAGTTCAGTAACATTCTGTACAAATTTGTGGCCTAAAAGCACTATGGTGTGCCATTTGGCCTAGGTACATTTTATATTTTACCCCTTATTTTCCTCCAACTGTAGAATGTTTAACTATGAACTGAACTGCCAAATGATACAACTAAAAGAGTATATGACTTTTAAAAATCTCTTTTGGGGGATGAAGATGGTTATTTGTGTCTTTGATTTACTTATTAATCTTTTAATTGTTTTTAAGCTAAGAGATGAAGCGGTTGCTTTAATTACATTTTCACACACACATATGTGCATGAGTGTGTATGTGCATGAGTGATTGTACTTGGTTCTCCTTCATCTCCCTTCCCCACTGCCTTGGCCTCATCTCCTCTGCCTTTGTTTCATCCTTTAATAGTTCAAATTGTTTCTCTTGAGCATAGGAACTGGGCTGGGAAAAATAGTTTATTTGGAAAAATGCTTGCTGTGTGTGCATGGTGACCTGAGTTGGATTCCCAGATCCTGTGTAAAATAGCTGAATGTGGTGGTGTGTCCTTGTAATCCCAGAGCTGAAGAAGTAGAGCCAGGGGCAAACCTGAGGCTCCCTGGCGAATCAACCTTGCCTATGTGGTGTGCGCCAGGGCAGTGGAGAGCCTGTCTAAAAAAAAAAAAAAAAAAAAAAGCTGATCCTGGAGAAATCATCACACTTGCACACTTGAGGCAATCCTCCAGCCTCCACACATGTGCCCACATGTAAGATGAATTGCTAAACAGTCTTATTAATTAAAAAAAAAAAACATGGAGCCAGATATTGGGGTAAAAACTGAGAGATCAGAGGGATAGAACAAGTCACAAAAGCTACAACCAACCTCACCTTACCAACTCCTCAGCCTCCAAAGAGAGCTACTTCCTGTATACTCATGCCTATATACCTTTCAGTGCTCTGCCATCTCACTTCCTCTTCCCGCTCAGTTTTATCACTTCCTGTCTGTCTGTATAGACCTCCAAACCTTTATGGTTAACTAGTGTTGGAATTAAAGGCATGTGCCACCATGCCTGGCTCTGTTCCCAGTGTGGCCTTGAACTCACAGAGATCCAGATGGATCTCTGCCTCCTGAATGCTAGATTAAAGGCGTGTCCTACCACTGTCTGATCTCTAGGTTTAATTTAGTGGCTGGCTTTTTCCTCCAATCCCCAGATAAGCTTTATTGGAGTGCACAAATAAAACATCACCCCACCCACATAACATATGCATCTGCACACACAGATCCACATACACAAATAATCAAAAACAAAACACAGAATCTGTGCTAAAAACAACTACAATGCATGAGCACACCAAGAACATTAAAGTAACTTTGCAACACCATAGGCAATGTTTATGTTTCTATTTTTTCTCTAAATGGCCTAAGTTTTCCATTTACATTTTTACTGATGGTTTAAATTGAAATAAAGTGTACAAGTTTTAATAAATTACTTACACTTATCTTAGTGGTTTTGAAGATTTATTTTATTCTCTCTCTGTGTGTCTGTGTATATGTGTGATGTGTAACTTGAACTCAAGTTCTCTGGAAGTGCAGCAAGTCAAGTGCTCATTAACTGCGGAGCCATTTCTCCAGCCCTTCTTTTAATGTTAATGATCGCTGTAATTTATCAAGATAGTAAATTAATAGTTGGCAGTTTTTATTGTAGGTCATTCAGTAAGACACTTTGACGGCTCCTGTGAGAAAAATGTTTGGTAAGTTCAATTTCACATTCAGTAGCTGGGCGGTGGTGGCGCACGCCTATAATCCCAGCACTTGGGAGGCAGAGGCAGGCGGATCTCTGTGAGTTCGAGGCCAGCCTGGTCTACAGAGCGAGATCCAGGACAGGTTCCAAAGCTACAGAGAAACCCTGTCTCGAAAAACCAAAAAAAAAAAAAAAAAAAAAAAAAAAGAAAGAAAGGAAGGAAGAAAGGAAGAAAGAAAGAAAAGAAAAGTAGGGGCTGGAGAGATGGCTCACAGGTGAGGCACACAGACTGTTCTTCAGAGGTCTTGAGTTCAATTCCCAATAACCACATGGTGGCTCTCAGCCATCTATCTGTATTGAGATCTGGTGCCCTCTTCTGGCCTGCAGGGATAGTTGCAGGCAGAGCACTGTATATGTAATAAATAAATCTTAAAAAAAAAAAAAAAAAAAAAAGCCAGGCGGTGGTGGCACATGCCTTTAAATCCAGCACTCAGGAGGCAGAAGCAGGTGATCTCAAGTGAGTTCAAGTCCAGTCTGGTCTAGAGAGCAAGTTCCAGGATAGCCAGGGCTACACAGAGGAATCTAGTGTTGAAAAGCCAAAAAAGAAAATGGACTGTGCATTGTGGCACATGGCTTTAATCCCAGCACTCAGAAGTGCTGAAAAAAGAAAAATTATCTTACAGTGAAGTTGTAGAAGTAACTAGGGTCTGTGTGGAGGGACCAACAAGATAAGAAGGAAGCAACTGAAATTGATTGGGGAAAACAGAATGGATTGTTTGATGCTTAGGACGGTACAGAGAAGTGAGTTAAAAGGTTGAGTCATTCAGCCAAATATGGTGTCGCACACTAGTAAGTGCAGTTCAGGAGGCAAAGAGGAGGACTCCCAAGAATCTATGGCCAGCCTGGGCAACGTAGTGAGTTCCAAGTCACTACATCATTTCTCCACACTATGCAATTGTATCAGCTGTTGTAGAGGAAAGAAAATGTCTATAATATTAGTAGTAAGCCAAATTATAAAACGACATACTGTAAGGTCTGTTTTTATAATATATTGTTTAAGAGTATGCACAGTAAAAATGGGAACTCTGTTGATCAAGAAAAAAAAATCAATTTCACGTTCAACTTAAAATGACTCAAGTCGAAACATACCTCCACTCCAGCTGCAGCCAAGAGCCACCGGATAGGCTCCATCCTGCCCCGGCCGTCGAAGTAGTGAAGGACTGGCTTCCCGGCCATGGCAGCAATCGCTTGGTTTTTCTAAACAGGAATGAAACACACCGGCTATTAAAAGTCCATCCTGTGAGGGTGTTTGGACAGCAGCCCTACACTGAAGAAGTGGCTGGCTTCCTTATGGCAGGGTTGGAGACATTTCAGGAATATGTTCCTTAGTCCAAAGGAACCACCCTCTGATTGCACAAACCAGATTAGCATCTCCATTGGTTAAAATGTGACTTAAAAAAACTGGTTCATCGGTCAGAGTGGAGGATAAAAATGTGTGGGACGTAATGGGAAAACAGAGTACCAGGAAACTACAGTTTACTGTAGACCTCTGATGGTCCTACCCACTACACCCCACTCTCTTTTTCTCTCTTCCCTTCCCCTCCTCTCAGCTGCCCCCTCCTCCCCGTCTTGGTGAAGGCCTAACCCAGGGCTTTGCATATGTTTGACAGGCTCTGTATCCCAGCCCAGATCTCTGGACACATTGCCTGTAATAGTCACATGACCATAGGAACTGGCTATGTCTCCATTTTCCTGTTAAGGAAACTGGCTATCAGGTAACGTTGAGGCACGGTTCACAACCTCGCCAAACCAGTGACAGACATGAATAATCAATCACAGAGAGGAGTGAAAACAAGAAGGATCTGTATCCTCCTGTAGGAAGGCTCATGACTGAGTGTCTCAAACCCAGAGGACATGGCCAGCAGCACGACCAGGGCAGCAGGCATTGTTCAGCCCTTGGGCTGTTAGGCACTGTTTGATCAAAAGCAGATGTCGGGCTTCAAAAGGTCTGGTGTACCAAACGGAGGGAGTGTGCTGAGAATAACTCAGCTGCCCTCTACAACAGTCATATTCTGCCCACGACATAGAATGCCAATTCCTTGCCTCTTTGAGATGCGATTTTTCTATCTTTGTGTCTGCATTTCTATGTGAAATCAAGGAAAAGAGGTTTTGCTGAGTTCATTTTACAGAACATACACCCAAGTGTCAGGTCCAAAAGAAACTCCATTTCCCCAAATTCTGGTGGTTAGCCAAAGCCAGCATTCCTGTGAAACCTGAAACAGGTTTTCTTGTACCAAAAGGAGCCATGTCCCTGGCAGGAGGCTCTCTGAGGCACCTAAAGGCATACCAAAGCACAAAGCACATGCTGGTCTCCAGGCTCCCTAGGTATCACAAGTACCTGTTGCACATTTCAAAGTCCAGGCTAGCATCCTGGCCCTTCTCACCTCCTCCCCTACCCAAAACTTCTCCAGCTCCTGGGCTTCCCGACGCCCCCCCCCCCCCCCCCCACTCCTTATAACTCTGCTATTTTGGCTATGCTCCCTCTTTTGCCTGTACTTTGTCTCCCTTCCCCCAGCCCAGCTCTGCTGAGCTCCACCTCCCTCCTTCTCCTCCCCACCCCCACCCCGCCTCTCTCTGCTCAGCTCCTGCTTCTCTTCTGGCCAGGTCTAGTGTGGTGCCCATATTCAAGCTACTACCTTCTCTCTGCTCTGAACTCTTTCCAATGTCTCTTGCTGTTCTCTCTCTCATATATAAAACAAAGACTGCCCTGTTAACCATGCCACGGAGCAGTCATATCGTCAGTTCATCTGGTGATGAAAAAACCAGGAATTGCAAAAATATACCCCTTTCCAAGGGGCTGGGCCTCTCCTAAGCCATTCAGACTGCTGGTCAGAACTCTCCTAAGCGGTGGATCATTTGTTTCTTCTGACTTTTGCTAAACCACCATATTCAAACTCGAGCTGCTTCTTCCCGGCACCTGCTCCCTCCCGGTAAATGTGGTCTCAGAGTTGCATGCTCTGTCTCTGTTCCTTCCTGGGGCCTATGACTCCTGCCTCCTTGTTCAGCTCACTCTTGGAGCATACTCTGGTTCTACAAAAGTTGAAGTTGGGCCAGGCAGCTTCTCTTGCCCTGCTGGGCACCCATCACATGGAAAGGGACACCTATCCTTTGTGGTTTGGAAAAATCGAGTTTCCTTTGGACCTGATGCCAAGCTAAGGGTTTTCCACATCTGCCATATTGGGTATTTTCATCAGTTCATCTATCTTCATTTTATCCTAATTTAAAAAAAAATCACCTAATGAGACTTATAAAATTTCTTTCCAGTGTACGGCTGTAGAGACAAAGGTTTCCAGAGGAGCCTGCCCAAGATGAAGCGCCGTTCCAGTATTCACTATTCTATTCGAAACCAAGGTCTAGGTTGTATAAGTTTAAAAATATGGTGGAAATCTCTACGTGGGTTGTGGAATCCACTTTTTTTAATGAAATAGAAAAGGATAGGAAGTATCACAGTGCAGAAAGGATTAAGGACATGGATGTGTTTTCAGTTCAGTGTGTGTACCTTGTATGTGTGGACATATGCATGTGTGTATGCTCACTCAGTCATTGTGAATGAATAAGAGATCCTGCTGAGTCCATTAATGAAATTTGATGCTCCCCATCTCAGGCTGCTTGGAGGTAGAAAACAGCAAAGAACCAGAAAATAAAATAGCAGTGGGTCCTGGGCTAGATGAGCCAGCAAGGTCATTAGAGTAAACTAAATACCCAGGAGTCACTGAGACCAGAGGCTCCAGCGCTGGACTTGGGGAAACTCCCTTCCCCCACAGACCCAAAGACTGTTATAAAACATTACATTTGGAAAGTTTTGATGTTGTGCATTTTGAAACAACCTCCTTGTCTTTACCAACAGATGTATTTTTTAAATTATGTGCACTTGGATTTAAAATAGCAAACTACTTTAAATAGCATCACTTAAGATGTAGAGCTCCTAAGCTCCAACCTTGACATTATAAAATCTGTTGGAAATGCAACCACTCCGTCCTTCTGACTGTTTAGAATGTGAGTATTGCATGTTCTTATTAGAGGGATAATTCAGCAGAATGAAAGGGAGAGTAAAGTTCACTTGGCTTCAGGTATTTGATTGTTGGGGACACAGAGCCAAGTGATTCAAATCTGCTCACTAATCCTATTATTATTGATAGAGGATCGAGTTCCACAGTATTTCATCATAATGTTCCTCACTCTAACGTTCTCCACTTTCCAAACAAGAGCCTTCCAAAGGTCAATTCATGGCCAGGACAAAGAGTATCTATCACACAGCCTCACAGAGTCCACAGAATGACAATGAGAGAGACTCAATGACTTGATGGGGGTCTCAACATGTTCAGGAGTCACAGTCAGTTCCCAGGAGTAACTGCCCTGTCTGCAACCACCTTGGGAACAGCTCATGGTGCTCACCTTACAGAGAGTTTCATCAAGTTCAGTGAGAAACACTACACTCCCACTCTCATAGCATTTGATTACTGATTTTCTCCTGGTGCATGTCAAGGCTTCTCCACTCCATCCTGGAGCACTCCCTGAGCTCCATGCTGCTCTCCTGAGGACCTACTGCCCATTTCCCAGAGTCCGTCAGCCTAAGCAAGGTTGAAAAGGAATGAGGGAGCCTCTATTCATGAATGCCCTTCTATGAGCAGCTTTTCTGGAACTCCAGAGAAAGAAAATTTCATAAAGGTTTTCAGTGCTTTACTTTGAAGACTTAAGGAACTCAGTGTGATGAGGACAACATAGCTCTATTTGTTCCATTAAGAAAACTGGCTTCTGCATGTGGTGATACATGACTGTAATCCTAGTATGTGGCATGCTGAGGCAGGAGGATAAAGAGTTTGAGGCTAGGTGGCATATATATATATATATATATATATATATATATATATATATATTTGTTTTGTCTCAAAATAGCAACAACAAAACAAAATACAAGGAAGCAAAAATAATAGGAAGAATAAAATACGTTTTAAAAAAAGGAATTCCTTTAAAAAAAAAAAGGAACAAATCTGTAGTGATTCTAGTAGTAAATAAGGGGAGTTACATCTCTGATGATTCATAACATCTGGCTAAGAGTGGTACATCCTTAAGAGGTAGAAGGAAGTCTTCCACATAAGTCCTTCCATTTAGAGACACATGGACTCAATAGATTACTAAATCTGAGTCTCAGTTTCTCTTCTGACTGTAGAGACCAGCCTACCATCAGGGGCCAAAGAGCAGCACAGAATCCACCCATATAACATACATAATAGAAACATAGTACAAGCACGTTCACCATTGCCTAGTTCCTGGGAGACGAGCATGTGTTGGAACATCAGCCACCCCATCTGGAGCAATTGCAATGCATCAGGATGATCGTTGTCTGATTTGGTCCTTTCCCTGTAAGGTTTTACAGGAATTCATGGGCCTCCTGCAAAGCTGGCAGAGCAGCCTGTGCTCAATAGCAACTTCACATCATCTGTCTCTAGGGGCCTCCACCTATGATCCTGATTCAGACAGATAAGCAGGTGAGAACCATAGGAGAAGACAAGTCAGCTAAGACAATGGGGATGCTATCCCTTTCACACTGGGATTGTGTTACTACTTGCCAGAAAGAACAGATTTTGGAAGTCTGAGATGTCTGCCTTCTTCCCTTCAAATCAGGACCACATCTCACACAAACATTACTATGCAGCATCTTGCCAGCCTGCTCCTCTATAACATCTATTCAATATCCTTTTCCACAGATTTATTTCCCGTGAACTGTTAGAGCTGGTTATTTTGACACCTGGACTTTCAGCCCCTTTCCCCCCAGTGGTAACATTTGTTCCATGGCATTGTTGACTTCCACATTCTAACAACCTGTGCATTCTAGCTAACTGCCAAATGCTCCAGTGTTTGTCCTTTCCATTCATACTTCTCAAGTGTTAGCCCTTGAAAAGTCAGCTCCTTGACTCAGCCAGAGCTTAGGCTGCTTCCCCAGTGCTGAGGCTGGGGACTCATTGGACTGTCACAGCCTGATGGTAGGAGATATACATATGAAACACTGTACACTTTTGGGTTGTTGAGGTCATGAATCCCTCTCAGCATACTAAAACAAAGAGGGAAGTCCTTCACAGGAAGGGTAAGCCAGTCAAAATGGGCAGTGTTATGTAGCTATTTCCTCTGACTCAAAAATATAGTCTTATGAAGGAACTAAGCTTATGAGTCTAAGGAAGCTAAGGAAACCTAAGAGGCTCAGGAAGATCATAAAAGCTACAAGATTCACAAGGCCCCTCCCCAAGGTGATAAAAGTAGTGAACAATTGCTTGGAAAGGATTGTCCACTGGACCTTCCTACAACCCAGGCAGGAAACTGTAGGAGGCAGATTTGAGTCATTATCTATGCCTTTGATTCGACATGCTCCTGTAATTAATCTCAGTAAAGTCCTTAGTCCCCAAAATTAGATGTGGATGAAATAGTTGCCTTCATTTGTCAATGGTACCCTATCTGGGATGAGTAGATACTTTTTCATGTCTCCCCAGGAAAGGTCATACAACTGACAATGGTGCTGAGTTTGGGGAACTCTGTCTGCCCTGCCATTCCTCTCCTGTGCCCGAGATGCCTGAATCCTACAGAGAGGATGTCACTGGTGATTTACTTAATTACAGCAAAGACTAGATGACAATCTACTACTCCTAACATAGAAAATGACTTGTTTCTACAGCAGTAAATCTCAGTCTGGATTTTCCTAGCCTACATAGTTTTAGGACATTGTTGCTGGCAGTGGAAGATGTGGCTCAAGGCTGCCAGCTGTAGCAGCTGGAGTTTTACTCAGAGACTCTGCTCACTGGAAGCTGAAATACTTGGACTCATGCCCCAGAGAAGAATTTCAGGGTATGTCAGCAGAAAGCAATGTTGGAGTTCATGAAGAAAAGGCCTGCCTTCCACTCAAGGCTCAGGGACCTTCGATGTGTGCAGGTCCAGTAGAAGAGAAGGTAGAAAGAGCCTACAAGCTGGCAAATGGGGAGGGGTGCTGTGAAGTGCAGTCCTCCTGCATGACACGGCTGTTGCCTACTTGAACCCATTGCCACCATAGTTATCTGCACAAAATCAATCCAGTTAAAACTTCCAGTGTGAGAGAGAAGAGCTTCCCCGTGCTCCACCCCTGCTTGAAGAGCTATTGGGGGCTGACAGCTGCTGAGGCGGAGGAGTCACTTCACTGGTAGGTTGATCATGACCCAGTGGATGATCCCACATCCTTGTGCATTTGGGCAAAACTAACTGGACTCAGTGGGTAGCAAAGCCAGAGGATGGCAGGAAGTTGGGAGGGGTGATGTGTCTGAGAGGAGAAACAGAAGGATCTGGAAGGATGGAGGGAGAGAGGGAATAGGAATTGGATATAGCCAAGATATCTTGTACATATAATGAAAGAATGAAAATAAAATAGACTGGAAAATCACTGCCTAAAAATGGTTTTAGTATAGATTTAATTAGAGAGAGGGAAGGAAAGGGAGAGGGAGGAGGAGGAGGGGAGAGGAAAGGAGGGAGGAGAGAGAGAGGAAGGGAGGGTACAGGGTGGAGGAGGGCTATTTGGAACAAGGAAGGAGACTAGCAGAAGAGGGGGCAAGAGAGGGTAGCAGGGATAAATATGGTCCAAGTACAATTATATACTTGATTGCAAGTGTCTGGATGAACTCAGTGTTTCTCAATATTTCTGAAAAAAAAAAAAGAGAATAGTTGTGTAAACCCAAATATGTATATGGAGAGAGAGAGAGAGATGTCTTACCAATAGCAATCCACACATAGTTGTGTTAAATTTGTAGTTGTAACTGTCTAAACAATTAAAAGGTTAGGCAACATGTTTACTCTTATCCAAAGAGTTTCCCTCAATAAATAGATTGTATGTAGTTTATAAGGCATATTGCATTGATTTGTAGACTGATAAGATGGAATACAAGTGAAAAGGGGCAAATAATGAATACATATGTTTGGACTCCAGACATAATTCATGATCATAATCAAAATCTCAGCCAGCAGAGATGAGGAGTTCATTTTTCTTCCTTATCTCTTTAATTCTCCTTGTCCTTATGTCTTGCCTCCACATCACAACTGACAATCACACTTTGGTTTCCTCTATAAAGAAAGCAACTCTAGTATAAGAGTAGGGTAAAAGATCTGAGTCCATTTCTTGGTGAAAAAACTTACCCAAACCCACCCATCCCTGAACACAAAAACCCACCCATCCCTGAGCACGAAAACCCACCAATCACTGAGCATGAAAACCCACCAGTCCCTGAGCACAAAAACCCACCCATCCCTGAGCACAAAAACCCACCCATCCCTGAACATAAAAATCCACCCATCCCTGAGCATGAAAACCCACCCATCCCTGAGCACAAAAACCCACCAATCCCTGGGTTTGCTCCAAGCTCAGGACTTGAAATCTCACTAATCCTCACCCTGGAAATCTCCACCCTGGAAATTCTTCCTCCAAAGAACTCTATATAAGCCTGTGTCCTGCTCTCTCTTCTGCTGCTTCTCATCCTCTTGTGTCAATAAATCTCTTGTGTGAGGTTTGTTGTGTTGTGTGACTTAGTGGTATTTATTGGCTCCTGACTGCCAGGATGCCTTTCCCATCTGAGCTGTATGTAACACTTCCATGGCAGAACCTCCCCCACTCAGAGCTGCAATGGGTGACACCTTTCTCCATCAAAGCTGCAGCATCTCCATTTAGAAGCTTTTCCCTTCAGAATTATAACACTTTCCTAGTGGAAGCCTTTCCCCTCAGAGCTGTAATACTTACAATAAGTACCATGCTTCTCTTCCCTGGACACAAGGCCAGGTTTTCTGGGCTGTTACCACCTCTCTTTCCTCCTTAGGAAGTTAATTTGCCTCTTACCATTAAATACATGCCTCAACTTTCTAAATCCTTCGTTTTACCTCTCTATAACAATGTATCCATCAGAAATGGAATCAACAATTCTTAGACTGTCCTGAAGCATGCCAAGTCCTAATAATGTGAGAATAAAACAGATGTTTTCTTGTGCTGAAGTATTTTCTAGGTACCAAAGGAGGGTGTGTGTGTGTGTGTGTGTGTGTGTGTGTGTGTGTGTGTGTGTGTGTGTGTTAGGGAAATTGATTTGATTTAGTACTTACCGTCTTAGAAAGCTGTTCCCTCTAAAGAGCTCCACAACATGTAAGAGTTTCTGTTTCACAAGCTATTTGTTAATTTGAATAAGCCCTTCCCAGTCAAGGGCAGATAATCCAATAAGAGAAAAGCTGCTCCCACATTGCCCAAAGGCTAAAAGGTTCTATAAGAGATTAGAGGAAAATGCAAAGTCATGCCTGAGTTGCTAAACAGTTTGTTTAATGTGTTTCCTCTTCAATGCTGCCAGTGGAAACCTTGAAGAACAGAATTCAGACAGATTTAACTCTCTGTGTGTCAGTGAGGATGGACTTTCACAAGAAACTCCCTGTGAGGTTTCCATGAGTGGCAGGCAAGGGCTAAAACAAGCAGGAAATCTCTGTTTAGCTAAGCTGGGAGATGCTGTAAAGAGCCAGCTATTGGCACTAGGGAGTATTGCTGTTGAATGGGCCACCAGGTAAGGCACAGAGCAAACAGCTGAGTTTCAGATAATAGTGATTATTAATATGAGGATGTCCCAAATACTGTGGGAATGTGCTTATGCAGAGATGTTTTCTTTGAAATTCACACTGACATGGTGTCCGGGATCTTACCTTCTCACCGATAGGCCTTTGGAGGTGGTTTGTGTTCCACTCTTCTGCCTTCAGCTACTAATGCATTTTCTCCATAACGGTGCCTCAGGTTATTTTCACATTATGTGTTTAATGTGCTTCTCTCATGGGCTTTTGTGTGTGTCAAGTCCCTATAAATGGGCATAAAATGTGACCATAGTACCAACTCATTCAATTAATTTAGGATGTTTACAATAATTTCTAACAGAAAGTGAAATAATATACCCAACCACAAATTATCCATCATTCAGCAATTGCCACGTTTTGTCCACTATACCGTAGAGTAAGTTAAGTTTATAATGTGTCTCCCTCAAAACATAGGCCCATGTCTAAATCCCAGGATCTTATAAATATGAATTGAATTTGGAAAACGTTCTTTACAGATGTACTTAATCTGTGGAACTCGAGACGAAGCCATCTTGAATAATCCACATAAAACCTTCAATCTAGTGGCAGGTGCCTCCATAGGAGCAGAAACAGATGTGAACACAGTGAGCTGGTGAAGAAAACAGCTCACTGGCATTTTCCACAGACGTCTTTCTTCAGTTCATTTCACATGATGGGCATTTTGTCTGCAGGTATTTCTGTGCACCTCCTGCATCCTTGGCACCCACACTGGTGAGAAGATGTCATCAGATCCCCCTGGACTGGAGTTTGGATGGTTGTGAACTGTAATGTGGATGCTGGGAATCCAACTCAGGTCCATGGAAGAGCAGCCAGTGCCCTGACACTGAAGCATCTCTCCAGCACCCACAGAGACACTTTTAAGACACCCATTTCCAGTAATTCTTGCTTAGGTGTTATACATTAGGCTCATACATTAATGGGTTTATACAGTACAGCGAATGACAATGTTTCATGTTCTAATTCACAGTGATCTCTAAGTAGATAAAATTAAAACATAGAATACGTGGATGGAAATGAAGCTAGGAATGACGAAAGTCTAACCACAGCCATGACCGATTCTCACACAGAAAGAAAAAACTGGGGGATTTGTGAGTGTGAAGGCATGTGTATGGAGGAATTCTATGCAGACAACAACAGTGTAGCTCACAGTAACAGCCTGGACTGAGAGATGGAGAGGGGATGGATACGGAGAGCAAGACAAAGTCTGACCTGGACAAGATCAGGAAAGCCATCTGTGTTCTCGTCCATACTCCATTGTGACAACTGAAGGGAGTTCTTCTGCATAAGATGTATTTATCACATATATGTTAGCCTCTGTTTTCATTTATCTAAAACTTCGTATTTTTTGCTGAGGCACATTTTAAGCCTTTGTACCTTAACATTTTCTTTTTGGAAGTTGCATTTTTTTAATGGTAAAGTTCACCAAATATTACACAGTGTTTTGTTTTGTTTTTCGAGACAGGGTTTCTCTGTGTAGCTTTGTGCCTTTCCTGGAACTCGCTTTGTATGTAGACCAGGCTGGCCTCGAACTCACAGAGATCCGCCTGCCTCTGCCTCCCGAGGGCTGGGATTAAAGGCGTGCGCCACCACCGCCCAGCTAATATTACACATTTTTAAGTGATAACGACTGGGTGGTATTTAGCACATTCACGGTGTGGATAAACCGTCACTTCTATCCAGGTCCAGAACAGTTTCCCTGACATTTTCCAGTTCAGTCGTTACTTTCTCTTCCCAACAGTCTTTACTCTGACATTTCATGTAAACAGAATCCATGACTGCTCCAACTTCTTCCACTTAGTATGTCTTAGAATCTTCTCAAGATTTCTCCACTGTTGTAACATGTATCAGTGCATCATTTTTTCCTGTGGCCAAATAACATGTACCACATATATGCCATTTTTAATTGCACCAGTGTGCCTCTCTAAAACACTGTGGTGATTTTATAAACAACCATGGTTGATTCTCACACCTCTGTAGGTAGAGTGGTTCTTTCTTTTCCTTCTTTAACAGACCATGGAATGGAACCCAGTGAATTATACATACTAACCAAATGCTCTACACTGAACTGAGTCCACAGCCTCAAAACAGTAATAATTGGGTAATGTCATTAAATATTTATTCATTAATTATAGTTGTAATTCTAGAATAACATGCATAAATCATTTTATACTTTCTTTAAATCACATTTAAATAAGAATCTCAAGTTCTGATAAGTCTCCTCATGTAGTTTTAATGTATATATTCTTTGATGTGTATTGATGTAATCATCAGATTAAATATATTTATGTATATCTTCAAAACTGAAATTTTTATTTAAGGCATAACTCTGGAAATATCTTGCAGCAAAATTGCCTTCCCAGCCGGGCGGTGGTGGCGCACGCCTTTAATCCCAGCACTCGGGAGGCAGAGCCAGGCGGATCTCTGTGAGTTCGAGGCCAGCCTGGGCTACCAAGTGAGTCCCAGGAAAGGCGCAAAGCTACACAGAGAAACCCTGTCTCGAAAAACCAAAAAAAAAAAAAAAAAAAAAATTGCCTTCCCATTGATATAAGTGTTAGGCAGGGTCACATTTAGGACTAAGTTAAGCTGTCCCAATCAGAGTCTATCTCTAACATGGTACAGTCAAGAGTGGCCAGACGCACTTCAACCTGCCTGTCAGAGCAACAGTCTCTCCATTTGCTTGCCCATGCGTAAATACACGTATCAGTGAACCAAACCATGAGAGCATAAATGCATGTCATGAGGGATGGTTAAGAGGTATCAACTCTCCTGAAGCACTGTGTGTCTTCTTTCTGGAATGTTCAGAGGAATTTCTTAAATGCCTTCTTGGTACGAATCTATTGGGAGCCACTCTGAGATTTTATCAAACAGTCTCATGAGTGAGATATGATTATCTTCGGCTGGTTCTCAGGTCAGAGATTATGGAAATAATAAATATATGGGGGTTAGTGTGACGAGAAAGAACTGAAGAAGCAATACTTACTTTAACTCGTAGTGATCCCACCCCAGTGCTAGCCGATGACTTCTGGTGTTTCTCATGGTCTGTGTAAAACTCCAGTGAACTGTAGGCATGCATCACTAAAGATCAGGACAGTTGCTGAGAAATATGCCTTTTCTCCATCATATGAACATCACAGAGTGTACTTCTGAAACCTAGATGGAGGAGGTTAGATATTATGCAGGTGCTCTTCATATGCACCATGGAGATGGAGTTAACTGAAGATGTGTTAGGCCCCAGCTGGCAAACCCACCACAACAAACCCATTTTTATACAAGCAGAATTACACTTTAAATAACAATGAGCAGTCTATTAGAGCAAATAAACAAACTAAACCCAGTTGCTTACTGTCTTTATTAAATCTTAGGAATTGGGGCTGTGGAGACAGTACAGCAGTTAAGAGCACATTCTGCTCCTACAGAACACATTGAGTTTGATTCTCAGCATCCACATGGGGTAGCAGCTTGTAATCACCTACCACTCCAGTTCAGGAGCATCAAAGAGCATGGATCTCATCTATAAGAGATCTAAAAAACAAATCTTTTAAAATAAAGGAGTTAGGAATTGGACATAATTGCATACTGTATATTTTTATAGAAAGCTTGCTGGGTCTATTTATACTAAAATTGCCATAAATATGGCCCAATATGCTGTATTTTGATTTACAATGGCTACTTTGTATTAGCTGATAGAAAATGTTCAACTCCATTCTAATCATATAGTACCACTGCCAATTATGAGGCTCATCATTGGTTGAAATATTCCCATGTGCAGGACCACAGTTGTTGTTACCTCTGTCTTATAGTTGATGAAACCGTGTAAAGAGAGGGAAAAGTCAAGTCTACCCTTACACATGCTCAGTTATGGACGTGAAAATTCACACGCAGGGTGCAGGAGTAAAATAAGGGCAGATTTGGGACACACAGAGGCCAAGACCCTGGGAACCTTGGAGGAGACCCTGCAGTGAGAGGCTTTCACCAGTTTCAAGGATAAGGAGGAAGCAGTCCCTCTTCTCTCCTTGGCTGTTAAGCCACATCTGAGTCAAAGCAGACCTCAGACTGGGCTAAAGGTAGTGCAAAGTTGCAATTCTTTACCTAGTTTCTAATTTGCTGCTCCTACAGGAAATCTGTGTTATGTCCCTGGAGGGTGTATTTTGCTTTGGGATTTAGGAAAGGGGATGTTTCTGCATTCACTTACACTTAACAGCAGGGCAGATGAATGGGATAGGGATAACACTGGCTAAGCACCAGTCACACGCTGGTCAAATTCATGAATTTGCCTTCGTTTTACCCCAGAAGAATCAGTGAAGGTAATGACTGGCCTAATACGGGGGCTGCACTAGCAATTCAAACTAGTATTCACACCAAAAGTCTAGGCATCACCCTGGTCCGCAGTGAGTTTCAGGCCAGCCAGGGATGCACATTGATACCTGTTGCTAGAGTTTTCCTGTGTCCCAGCATGCTGGTGATCAGGACAAATCTCTCTCACCCACCAATTCCACAGCCCCTCAGACCCAAGTAAACACACAGAGGCTTATATTATTTACGAACTGTATGGCCATTTGCTCAAGCTTATTACTGACTAGCTCTTACACTTAAATTAACCCATAATTCTTATTTATGTTTAGCCACGTGGCTTGGTACCTTTTCCCAGTTCTGCCTTCACATCTTGCTTCTCATGGCGGCGGCTGGCAGCATCTCCTAACTCAGCCCTCCTGTTCCCAGAATTCTCCTCTTTTTGTCCCGCCTATACTTCCTGCCTGGCTACTGGCCAATCAGCACTTTGTTTACTAACCAGTCAGAACAACACATCCACAGCATTCAGATATCCACAGCATTTCCCCTTTTCTTTTTTCCAAAAAGGAAGGTTTTAACTTTAACATAGTAAAATTATATATAACAAAACAGTTATTAAGCAAGAATTATAGTTATAATATTTAGTGTATTTGTATTTGGCAAAAATTAAAGGAAATATTTTATCAATCTTATATTCGTTAGTTTAAGGTTTAATATCTAACTTATCTTTTATCATAAATAAGGAAAATTATGACTATCTAGTCTTTAACTACATTAAAAACCTCAGAAGGCTATAATATTACCTAAGAAATGGGAGAAGGATGCAAGCAACTTTTGGGAGTCTTGCGAGAGTAGACAGAGACAGCTGGCTTTAAAAAAAAAAAAAAAGTCTAGTGTTGTGGAATGTTTCTTTAACTATGTAAAGATGTGATGTATTTGCTTAATTATGTAAAGATATGTTTCTGTTTTACCTTACCTGCCTAAGGCACCTGATGAGTCTAACAAAAAGCTAAATGGCCAATAGCAAGGGAAGAGGTATAGGTGGAACTTCTAGGCAGGGAGAATAAGTAGGAGAAGGAATCTAGGCTCAAGGGAGAAAAAAGAAAAAAGGTACATGCCAGGGAGATATCAGCTGCCAGACAGACAGACACGGAGGAAGCAGGAAGCAGGACATACAAAATGGAAGAAAGGTAAAAAGCTCCGAGGCAAACTGTAGATGAATAGAAACAGGTTAAAATAAGTTAAAAGAACTAGTGGGACAAGCCTAAGCTAAGGCCCAGCATTCATAATTAGTAATAATAACTCTCCATGTCTTTATTTAGGAACTGGTTGGTGGCCCAAAGAAAATGCCAACTATACTCTAGGCTTTATTATCTACTGGGGATTTGAATATTACTAGCTTTTATAGTGAAATAGAAAAGAATAATTGAGTCTTGAGTGTGATACTATGAAAGGATAGGAGTCCAAAGTCACGGTAACAACTAGGGCAAGGGTGAGCATATAGTTTGCTGAATCGATAGAAAATGAGACCAAGAGAGACTGACGGCAGGGGTCTCACCTATGTTCTTCGTTCATGGTGACTGCAGGAGTGACACTCCTCTGCACAGGTGAGGTGTCATGGGCATTCAGTTGATTTGTTTGGCTTAAATACTTCTCCATATTTAGGAAACTGAAGTCTAATTGATGTATAATGAGATTGCATTGTACCCTTGAACGCAGTTCCAGCCACCCAACTTCAAGTAAAATACACCTGTGTTGTAATGGGAGATCCTCTCCGGTCCTCTGCTTTCTGCCTGTGGCTTCTTTTCTCTGTCTACAACACACACCACCTATGCTGGGGGCCAGAGCATTCGGATCGTTTTGTTTCAGGCTTATGTCTGTTATAAACCACAACCAAAGGTGGGAAGATCTACAAAATTAGTTTTAGAATGTTTTTATTCTGTGTGTATGAGTGTCCTGTATGCATGTCTGTGTGCCTTTTGTGTACCTGGTGAGCAGGGAGGCCAGAAGAGGGTACTGGATCCCGCAGCATTGGAGATCCAGATCTTTGTGGCCACATGGGGGTGCTGGGTCTTCTGGAAGGACAGCCACTGATCAAACTGCCTAGCCATCTCTCAAGCCCTGCAAAACTAGTTTGGCTATACTTTTTAAAATGTACTTTAGTTTTTGTGTATTATGCATGTGAATACGGACCTGTTGTGTGGATTTTGTAAGGACAGGAACACGTTGATTAAGTTCAGTCAACATCTAATATATGTTGTTCTGTCTTAGCAGTGCAGAAAACGGGACAGAGCAAAGACCCAGACAATGAAATTCAATGGCTCCAGTGACACTTGTGGCTTGAATAGAAACACAAGGACTTATTGGAAGCAGCATTCTCAAGGCCTGGACTCAGCTACAGATGGTTACACAATTCCCCAGACTGTTACATAATGCCCCAAAGTACAAACCGTGCTTAGAAAACATCCAGAAATTTTCTTGCAAGAATGCATAGTGTGGAGCCCTAATTTTTTATGATTGTCCAATTTCTTTTTTATGCATTTAATTCATTCTTTGAAAATTGTATACATGTGTATAATGCATTCTGTCTGCTCTCATTCCTTCCATCCTCATCCTCTTCCCATCCCCTCCTCCCAAATCTCCATCTTTCCTCCCACAAGTCCATTTCCACCCTGATGCCTTTTTGTTTAGTTTTGTGACCCACTGACTTTAACCAGGACCAGCAGTGTGGCTATGGGTTTGGAGTTGTCCATTGGAACCTGGTGTGCTCACCATTATGGGTCTCATACATAACTGAAGACAAATTCCCCTCCTCCAGAATCCATCGGTTGCTAACAGTTCAGTCCATGAGTCCCTTCCCAAAGGCGAGGTTAGTTGTTGACAGGCCCAACTGTGTGCCAGCCCAGTGCAAGCCACTGCAAGTGCTGTGAGATCATGTTTCAAGTGCAGTTTTTAAAGAAATGTGTTTCTACATAACCAGGGGTGAATTCTGAAAAGAAAGATGCATGACCACGTTTTAAGTATCTGTACTTTTAAATGTGTGATTTGAAGTTTAGTTTTTTTTAAGAAGACATTTAGAAGTATACTTTGCTTGTTTGTCTTGTGACTGGACATTCTGTACACTGTGCTGGAGGCTCTACACTGTTCTTTCTGGCCAGAGAAATGGAAGGGCAATGTCCAGCAGAAGAGGGGGTGATGCTGACGCTAACCAGTGAGGTGTGTGAAGTATTAGGGACTAAAGCTCAGACATCGCCCCCTTTCTGTTGTTAGTGGCTGAGGGCCACGTTACAGAGGAAATGAATTTCCCTTCCATCGTATTTTATCCAGTGCTCTTCATTAGAAACCACTTCCTCCTACTTATCAATATGAGGATCCAGAGCCTGACCTATGACTCTGGGAAAGGTGAGCATATAGCTTCCTGGACCAATAGAAAATGAGACCAAGGGAGATTAACTGACAGGGGTCTCATCCATGTTCCTCAAGTATACTCAGTACTCAGAGAGGCTCTCTTCTCCATATCCTCCCTAAGAACAGGCACTTGTGTTCCGTTTACTGAGAAGTGTTCAAGGCTCAGATGGAATCTACTCACCCATATATACACCGAGTGTCGGGTACCTGCTTGGGCCCTGGTTTCAAGTCAGCTTCTCCACTCCTCCATGGAGCCCTCCTAGTCCTCTGAAAACCTGCTGCAGATGTTCCCAGTCTGAGTGTGTGAGCCAAGTACAGTTGGAAGAGAAGGGGATGGGGAATATCCCATTTATCTTTATTCATGTGCCTCTTTTTGCTATTGTTGCTTTAAATTGAATCTTCTTGAGACAATGTATGGTTTGAATGTAATTGTCCCACGTAAGCTCATGGGGAGTGGCACTATCAGGAGGTGTGGCTTTGTTGGAGTAGGTATGGCTTTGTTGGAGGAAGTGTATCACTGTGGGGGTGGGCTTTGAGGTCTCATATATGCTCAAGCCATGCCCAGTGTCTTAGCTCACTTCCTGTTGCCTGTGGATGAAGATGTAGGATCTTGCTCCTTCTCTAGCGCCATGTTCTGCCATGATGATAATGGACTAAACATCTGAACTGTAAGGCAGCTTCCAATTAAGTGTTTTCCTTTATAAGAGTTACTGTGGTCATGGTTTTTCTTCACAGTAATAAGAACCCTAAATCAGACAGACAGGATATCAATATGTAGCCCGATTAGCTCAGAAATTGCTATATAAGCCAGGCTGTCCTTGAACTTATAGACATTCACTTACCTCTACCTCTCAATGCTGAGATTAAAGGTGTGCACCACCACCCCCTATACATCGGGGTCTCCTTTCTGGGAAAAGTATTTCTTGGATTTTTTAAAAGTGAACAGAAAATTAGTAAACCTGCTTGGGTTATTTTGACAACCAAAAAACCTGGTTAAATTGAGGGCATGCATCTATCTGTGTAAGATAATGGGCTTGTTTAGAAATACATGGGACCTATGTCAATTCTACCTAAAAGTTCAAGGAGTTCTGTTTTTGAAGGTGCCTTGTTTCTTACCAGAGTGAAGGAACATTTATAGATAAATCCCAACTCTTAGCATGAGGAGCTGTGCAAACTTGGAAAAGTTGATGAAATTCAGATCCATATATTCTTTCTTGAAAATAAAGAGAATTTTTTTTCTGAAGGACTCTTGAGATAATAGGATTAATACCTAATAGTGTCTCAGCAGATGGGAGTTCCCTGATGCCCAAGACCTGAGCTCTATATCAGACTTGTTTTTATTGTCTTTTTTCTGTTCCCAGTGAGTTGTGGGGATTCACAGGGCAGATTTTCCAGGGTAAGTGCAGTATGTTGCACACAGCTGTATTACAGCATCACTGATATGTTAAAACTTAGAATAGCAGTGCACAATGCATAAGAGGTCACATAAACATGTAGTTTTCTTGAGAATGACTACATAGAAACATTACATGACAGGTGATATTTGATCTATAAATCCAATTTATCAGAGACCACTTTAAGTTTCCACAGAATCAATAAAACTGAGCCCCTTCCAGTCACCAAACATAGAAACACTAAGGCATAAATTCTTGAAAAAGAATTAAGTCTCCACAAAAATTGATGTGTGCTGCTGGTCACGAATCCTAAGTGTTGGTTGGACAGACGGCATTGGCTTTGAAATGTCTAGTGGGTACTTCAGTGCTCAGGTTCACCAACTAACTATTTCCAGTGATACAGCTGCTGGCTTTTATCTTAATTTGGTCTGTTATGTAGGGAAGGATGTCAAGTGCTTCTAGTTACATATTTTGCTGAGTTCTTCCATAGTTTGAAAGCTTCTGTGAGCATTTCTGTACGAGAACAGAAGAGGGCATATTTTTGTTTTTCTTCAATATACACCAGACTGAGGTAGTGATGGGTCATTGATAATACTGTATTTAGCTGTTAGAGGAACTACCAACATTTCAGATCAGATTTTAAGTTCTTTTGAAATAAATTGGCATGTTTGTGTGTGTATATGCATACTCTTGTGAATATACGTGCACGTAGAGGCCAGCGGTCAATGCCAGGTGTTTTTCTCTATTGCCTCCACCATCATGAGACATGCTCTCAGATAAACTTGGAACTCAGATGTTCCTACTAGACCAGCTGCAAGCAAGTGGGATCCACTGGTTCCTGCCTCCCAGCACTGGGGTTACTGAAGCACACTGTGGCACCGTGCCTTTATGTGGGTGATGGATGTCGCACCTTCAATGTGTGCACTCAGATAGGAGGGATTTTATTGACTGAGCCACGTCCCCTGCCACTATAGTTGACTAAATGTCAGTGAAGCAGTTCTACCACAACTGGTAGGTAAGCTGCCAGGTTTGGTGGCACTGACTCAATCCAGCTGCTGTAGTTCTACATGACACGAGCCAAATGACTCCAGCATCTTAAGCATCTCGATTCTATTACCCTTGAACACTGGACTAGTCCATGTAATTAGCTAGTAGCTTAATTTCCTAGTCCTGACCATGATCATTCCTGGAAATTAAAAGTTGGCAGATGAAATCCTTGCATTGTCAATCCTTCATATCTAGACTTCGTGTTCTGAGCAGCCAGCTGTGGAAAAGCCTGAGCACCTGGAATAATGGTTCCAATGTTCTCCCGAATTCAAAGCTGATGAGAGCTCTCCAGCCTCTATCCCTGTGTTGTGTCTGAGAACATCCCTGGTTATTGTTACAGTCACCAGGATCCACCCTACCGTTACTCATCCCTCATCACCAGAGGACTCTGCTATACTTCAATCCAATATAAATACCAAGGCAAGCCTGCTGGTGGCCATGACCCCCTGCCATAGATCTGATCATTTAATGAAAAACTTAGATCCTTCTCATGATATCCATTGATACTGAAATAGAAATATACTGTACAGGGCTCTCTCTTTCATGTCCTTCCCATAGAGGTTGTATTTGCTGGAAAAATAGTTGAGAATGGCCCTGGTCTGCACCAGCTTCATTCCATCCACCTCCACCATGGGCACTTGCTGGAACATCAAAACTCCATCTTTGAAAAAATAGAGAGAGATTTGGGGAAAAATCCCTGAATTACACATATGCTTTCAGAATCAAAAGCCACCAAATGACTAAAAATACAAGAGGAAATATATTATAGCCTGATAACATAATGTTTCTAATTAAATACAATTAGTATTTTTTAAAGAATCCCATAGTTTCTCCCTCCCCAGCCCTTGGTGAGTAGCTCGCTAATTCATTTCTGTCTCTGTTACCTATCCAGACACATGCCAGGGAATTTTATTTCTTAGTGTTGACTTCTACTCATAGCTATTTTTAAGGAAACTGGTAGAGAATGCAACAAGGTGATCAATGGATAGCAAGGTTGGCCCAGAGAACAATTTCTATGTCAGGATCTTTGTGTGGTCTTCTAATCATCGCAGGAGGCAGTGGGCCAAGGAAGGCATGAGTCTCTAGCCCCATGGCTGCCATCCATTCCTGTTTCTTCACCTCCTCACACTCTAGTCTGAACCTCCAATACTTTAGGACCATCTCACTATAGATTCTTAAGGACCAGCAGGGAGTCAACTGGTCAAGTCATCAGACTGAAGAACTCAAAGTGAGCACTGGACTTTTTCTTTTCTCTTCCCTACTGCAGGAAGTGAGTAGCATGGGACCCTGAGTGCTCTATACCTCAAGAAAAGTGGAGAAAGAAGGGGAAAGCCAGGGGAAGGCACTGGGGGATATTTCATTAGCAAATACTCAGAGGCCTACTCCTTTTTAACGTTAAGTGAGCCTCAAATCTGCCCAAAAGACCCTCCTCCTTTATATTTTTCCTATTCTCTCCTCTCTGGCATCCCTGGGAACCACCTTATAAACACACCCACATGACCTGGGGTCTAACCCATCTGAAAGACACCTCTGATTGGGGTCTTCGGGTACTTGAGCTTACCACTTCTTAATTTCTCCAAGTCCTTGTTGGTGTGTATAAATTTCTCTTCATACTAGAAAGCAGAAACAGCAAAGGAGTTGTCAGTTTTTCTTTAGTCTTGCAGGCTTCTTCACTTGAATACATTCTCTTCCATACACAGTGTAAGTGAGGGAGCACTTTGGGGTTGGCAGTGTATGCAACAACCTGCTTACAGCTGTTTGGATGCATGTCTGACCTGTCAAGAGAGCACAACTCACGGCATGTAGCTGCTCATCCTGAAGGTCCTTTCCCTTCCACCCTGCTCCTCACCAAGAACTATGGCAACTTCACAGCCTGGGAGCGATTTCACAATAAGGGAAAGCCTGCAAAGGTCTTCTCATGGTGAAGCTGCAAGATTGCAGGAGTCTGCATCTCCAAGTAAGATCACTGGGTCTTCGGCACAAGATATGATGACATGGACTAACAGTCTCTGTCCTAGTCAGCTTCAGCTGTCAAGTTGACACAGCCCAGAGTTACCTGAGGGAGTCTCAACTGGGGGATGTCATTGATCAGATTGGTCCATGGACATGTCTGTAAGGCATTTTCTTCATTGCTAGTAGATGTAGCCCAGTCCACCATGGGTGGTGCTATCCCTAGGCAGGTGGGCCTGAACTACCAAAGGAAGCTAGCTAAGCAAGCTAGGAGAGCAAGCCAGTGCAACAGCAATCTTCCATGGTCTCTGCCTGAGTTCCTGCCTCAGCTTCCTTCAATGATTCAACATATAAGACAAACAAACCCTTTCATCCAAAACAGGTTTTGACCAGTGTTTTATTTTTAAGTTAAAAAATGTATTTTTTTAATATAGCTGTTTTGCCTGAATATATGTCTGTGTATCACTTACATGACTGTGCCTTCAAAGGCCAGAAGAGGGCATCAATTCCTCTAGAACTGGAGATACAGATACAGTGTCAGAAATCAAACAGGGATCCTATGAATGCTCTTAACCACAGGGCCATATCTCCAGCACCTACTCATTGTAATATCATAGCAACAGAAAGCAAACCATGGCAGTCTCTATAAAACCTAGTTTATAATTTACATGACTGCTGTGGATGACATGATTCCTGGATGTCACATGATATGGTATTAACTCTCCTTAACTAGAATTTCCTCTTCTGGAATATATGGAAGTTCATGGTAGAATTCTCAATTTAAAGAAATGTTCATAGTGCTCACAGTAAAAGAGTAAAGAAAAGGATGACTTTCATGATCTTATATGGTCGGATATATGTTTCCACAAAATATTTAACCAAGGTTGACAAGATGTCTGGGCTGGTAATGGCATTTGCTGCCATATCTGATAACTGGAGTTTGAACCTTGTGGCTCACAAGGTAGAGGAATAGAACAAACACCCACAAGTTATCCTCCAGTCTGTACCTAGTCATCCATAGCACGTATATTTACACACATGAAAACACAGGAACAAAATTAAAGACGTGAAAAAAAATCAGGGTACTGATGATTGCAAAGGTTCATTATAACACTTCAATTTTTTTGTGTATTTATTTGACCTTGAATCATTGTTAAATCTCACTTGCATTATTCTAATCTATATAGTTATATGACCTAGATCTCATTTTGTTACTGGAAATAATTCACTAAGCCATTCAAACCACTTAGAAATATTCAGGTGTGTGTGTGTGTGTGTGTGTGTGTGTGTGTGTGTGTGTGTGTGTGTCCAGAAGGATGATGTGTCAGAATCTAATGAATGTCTTGCTATTTCCTCACACTATCTTTTCATTTCCTTTTTATTTCAAGCAACTGAATATTGGTGACCATCTACTTTGCTCTTCATCTGCCTATAGAAATCAAGCTTATCCCAAGAGCAATCACTTTGGTCAGAAAGACAGCCCATGACAGGGCTGCCAGAGACTGATCTGATGCCCTGATTGGTTCCCAGTACTTGCTACAAATGTAGCAATCAATTTGGCCAGACATGGGTGGTACATGCCTATGTAATGGCAGCATTCTGGAATTGAGGCAGGAGGATGACAAGGTCATGGCCAGCCTGGGATACACTGCAAAATTAGTATAACAATGCTCAGTTTGGGAGCTAGGGAGATGCCTGAGTGGTCAAGAGCACTGGCTGCTCTTCCAGATGATCCAGGTTCAATTCACAGCACCCACGTGACAGTTCACAATTGTCTATAACTCTAGTGCTAGGGATCCAATGCTCTCTTCCGTCCTCCATGGGCATCAGCTGTGCTTGTGTTTCTATCGTACATGCAAGCAAACCATCCATACACTTAAAAGAAAAACCTCAAATAAATTTTCATATCATTTTGTACTTATATCTTATATCAAATATATAATTATATTTGACTTTACAGAATCTATAAAAATAAAGTCATTAGAAACAATCACGATTCTTTCTGTATATTGATGCTCATATGATTTATGATCTAGGCTGTAACTAATAAATAGCTGTGTGGCCTGAGCATAATCATTGAAGATCTCACAGCATTTGTTTCCTCGTTTGTAATAAGGAGAGGGTTTTCTATTCATCTATTGATTTTTTTAAAATGTGAGACAAGGTCTTACTATGTTGCACAGGCTAGACTCAGCAATTCTCCTCCTACTTCAACCTCCTGAGTAGCTGGGGTCCTAAGCACATGCCACTGCACCCAGCTGGGCAGGGTTTTCAAAGTACACAGAGTAGGGCTTGCTCCATATCACACTGGACAATAAGTACTAACTCTGGTTGCATAGACTGTGATTTATTACAGTTCTGAGTAGTGATGGGCAGGAATATTTTCATCTCTGGCTGCTTGGTTGGAATGCTAGATTGTAGACATACACTGTCACACTGCATTAGATGACAGATAGTGAGGTGCTGAATGCCACCAATTAGCCAAGCATCCATTCAGGAAACACAGGGGACAGAGGGGATGAGCAGTCATCGGAAGAGGCTCACCAAGGTCGGATAGGGATGGTGAGTGTGTTGGTCATGGTGAGAACGATGGAATGGATGGGTCTGTCATAATCAGTCTTTGGGCACAGAAGTCCCAGAAGGTCTGAGCAAGGGTCCAAGGCAGCCTGTGCTCAGCTCCCTCTTCAGTCTCGCTGGGGTGGACAAGAGGAGGCCTTGATACTGAGTTCCTTGCTTCTACTTCACCCTTCTCTTTAGAACGCATTCCTGCAGAGGCTGAGCCACAAGTGGACAGCTGCGTGATCCAACACAGATTCCTCACAGAACGAACACAGTAGAAAGGCACCCATTTGTATCTGTGGGCTGCTCTCTTTGTACCTGGGAAGCATCAAGCACGCCAGGAGCAAGGGTGAAGTGCAACCCTCAGGGTCGTGTAAACACAGCGCCAGAAGGCTGGGAGAGCACTGCAAGTCCCCTCCCAGGACACTGCCTCAACCCTTAGCCATTCTTCCCAGCTTCTATCCAAGGGCAAAAATCTCCTGAGTCTGTGATTTCCACTCAAGTAAATCCCTCCCAGATCACAGGTATCTTACTGAGACGTGTCTTACCCAAAGATGCCTCGAGAGGGCAGCACCCAACACGGTCATACAGGAAAGTACCAGCACCTCTTGAACATTAGTGAAATGCTTGAGAGTTCTAGATGCTCCACTATTCATTTAAACCTCCTCGTTGAAGTCATATGTGGTGATGTGTGCCCGTAATCAGGAAGCTAAGGTGGGGAAATAGCTGGAATTTGAGAGCAGCCCAAGCTACACAGCGAGTGAGCTATAAAACAAGACCCTCTCAGGAACAACAATGGGCCACCTTTTTTACCTCTTTGTATTCCCACAGGTGTGTAGGATGCTGGGGGCAGGACCAACTAACTGTCTTCCTCACTGGGTATCCTTGGGACTTAAAAGAACCTGGCACTTACTCGGTGCTCAAGACAATAATGTCTACAGTGTCCGCCCTACCCTGAACAAGCAGCCTGTTGCTGTCCACTCCTGACTGCCTCTCAACTGTGGTTTGTATTTCCACTCTACTTTCATTTGCTAAAATGTTATATACTAATTCTTTTGCTATGGAATAGTAATCAATACAATATATGGTTGTTCCTTGGGGGCCTTCTCCGAGGATGTGCTGAGCAGTGACCTCTCAAATTGCCTCTTACCCAGTTCAAATATCATGTATTTTGTCTCTAAATACTTAAATGTGTTCTCTACACTGTAAGAACTCTTTTAGGGGAGAAACCTCCCGCCAAGACATGATCACATCTAAAACAGTAATAATTCATCAGTGTTACCAAACATTCAATATGCATAACTCTAATTCTTAAATAAATTTACAAGTTATTTCTTATTTATTTTAAATGTTATGATATAAAAATATAAATAAAAGAAAATCACACACTGAAATTAACCAGACCCAAAGACTATACGACTCAGTGAACTTCTATACAGTCGGAGTTATTTATTTTTCACACTCTAAGTCTCCATCCAAATGTGGTGCACATGTGACTAACGCCTCGAAGTTGTTACTGTCTGTGTTGTGGTAAGAAAAACATTTCAACTATTTATTAATTCATATCTATTCATGTGTATCTTTAAAACTGGTAATCTTAATTTAAGGTACAAGGTGACAAGGGCCACACTCTATTGTCAAGTCTACCACCAAATTTACAATCCTCCTGCCTAGACTTCTGGGATTAAAGGTTTGCCTTAAGAAGCCAAACAGGGCTCCATTCCTTAGAAGACACTCAATAGGAAACACCTCCTGACTGATGTGAGGAACTCAGTGGACACAGTCTGTTTCAGGTGCATCTGAAGATGGACCACCTCAAAGCTTACCTCTACTCCAGCTGCAGCCAAGAGCCAGCGGACAGACTCCGTTCTGTCCCAGGACCTCATCATAATGAAATAAGGGCTTCCCTGACATGGTGTAGCTCCTCAGATTCACTAAGTATGAATGAATGAATGAATGAATGAATGAATGAATGAATGAATGAATGAATGAACAGAAGCTAAATGTACTTTGGGATTGTGGTAAATAATTCTATAGTACAGAAGAACTACCTCAGTGAGCTTTAATTGTCAAGTTGACACAGCTCAGAGTTACCTGAAGGAGTCTCAACTGGGGGATCCCCTGATGTGACTGGCCTGTGGGAGCCTCCCTAGGCATTTTCTTCATTGCTAGATGAGGTAGGAAGGCCCAACCCACCATGGGTGGTGCCATCCCTGGGCAGGTGGGCCCGAACTACAAAAGGAAGCTAGCTAAGTAAGCCAGGAGAGCAAGCCAGTGCAACAGCAATCCTCCATGGTCTCTGCCCGAGTTCCTACCTCAGCTTCCTTCAGTGATTGTCTGTAACCAGTAAGCCAAACAAAGCCTTCCCTCCCCAAAATGGTCAGTGTTTGATTTTTAAACTAGATACATAAATATATAAGATGTAAGGGTGCTTTGTCTGAATATATGTTTGTGGACTACTTGCATGTCTGGTGTCTGCAGAGGCCAGAAGAGGGCATCAGATCCTCTAGAACTGAGGATACAGATGGTTGTGAGCTACCATGTAGGTATTAGGAATCAAACATGGATCCTCTGGAAGAGCAGCCAATGTTCTTAACCACTGGGCCATCTCTCCAGCACCTACTCAGTGTAATATCATAGCCAGAGAAAGCAAACCATGGCAGTCTCTATAAAACCTAGTTTATAATTTACATAACTGCTGTAGATGACATGAGTCCTGGATGTCACATGATATGGTATTGTCTCTTCTTTTTTCTTTTTTCTTTTTTTTTTTTGGTTTTTCGAGGCAGGGTTTCTCTGTGAAGCTTTGCGTCTTTCCTGGATCTCCCTCTGTAGACCAGGCTGGTCTTGAACTCACAGAGCTCTGCCTGGCTCTGCCTCCCCAGTGCTGGGATTAAAGGCGTGCGCCGCCGCCGCCGCCGCCGCCGCCGCCGCCGCCGCCGCCGCCGCCACCACCAAGCCTGGTATTATCTCTTCTTAACTAGAATTTCCTCTTCTGGAATATATGGAAGTTCATGGTAGAATTCTCAGTTTAAAGAAAGATTCATAGTGCCCACAGTAAAACAGTAAAGAAAAGGATGACTTTCATGATCTTATAGGGTTGGATACATGTTTCCACAAAATATTTAACCAAGGTTGACAAGATGGCTGGGCTGGTGATGGCATTTGCTGCCATGTCTGATAACTGGAGTTTGATCCTTGTGGCCCACAAGGTAGAGGACTAGAACAAACTCCTTCAAGTTATCCTCCAGCCTCTACCTGTGCATCCATAGCATGTGTATGTACACACAAGTAAACACATACACAAAATAAAAATGTATCTAACTTTCTTCTGCCACACTAAGAGCATTTTAATTTATATGTTGAGAGTGGCCCTCATCTTCTGCCTCCACCATCCCAACCACCCTGCAGGCCCTAAGAGGCCACTGGCAAGATTTTCTGTGGGCAATCGGCTGAGCTGGGCAGATGTGCAGCTCCTCGAAGTCATCTTAATGGTTGAAGAGAACAAGGTTTCCCTCTGCTACAGGTAACGCTATCTAACAGTTCCTAAAGACTCCAGAGAGAATGAACGGGTGGGGGTTATTTCTTTATTCCTTCACTCAGTCATCTATTATCCTTGAAGAATTCACTTTCATCTTGATGCTACATCCTGTGCTAGAAATGTAAAGATGCCATCATTAGACACATCTGGTCCAGAAAACAAGCACACAGGCAGGTGCCTTCCATCCAGTGTGCTCAGTTAAAAACATGGGGACGCAGGTAAGACCAGCTGGACCATCTCAGGGACCTGGGGGAGACTTCTGCAGGAAGTGAATCTCTGTGACTTTCCTGGCATGTGGGAGAACCTTAATAAAGGCGCTTCCTAAGCTGGTGCAGTGGTTCACACTTGGGGCTGTAGCACCGCAGAGGCTGAGGCAGGAGGATCTCAAGTTCAAAGTCAGCCTGGGGTGCCAAGCAAGATCCCTTTCTCAAGAACAGTTGCTTTTCTCTGGGGGGTGAGGCAGGTAAGATGATGTCATGTCACACAGTCATTTCTTAACAACAACAGTGACCACGGAGGAAGCTCATCTTCCCTCCACTGTCCCAAGAACCAAACACACTTTCACTCACTCATTTAGTGCATCCTCAGAGTAAAGAGACAGAACCTGGAGGTTAGGAAACCTCTACATTGTGAACTGGTAAAAAAGACTGGGACTCAAACCTTAATCTCATTACACAACTATCAGATAGATAAATCCCAAAGTTTGTCATTTTAAAACTAAACTTAAAATATTCGAGACTTACTACAATTCTGAAGCCTCGTTTTTGTTTTTGTTTTTGTTTTTCCACTTCATATTACAGTGTAAACTTATTTGGAACAGCTGTTATTCAGGTCATTTCTCATTTTTTTTAATGTTGTGGGTGGGGATGGGACCATGAGGGATCGGGTTGGGGTTAGGTGAAGGGGGGAGAGTACAGGATAGACAACCAGAAAAGGGGGGCATTTCCGGGTGAGGTAGAAACCTAGAGCAACGGAACTCCCAATGATCTACAAGGGTGACCCTAGCTAAGAGTCCTAGCAACAGAGGATATGTAGTCTGAACTGGTCATCTCCTGTAACCAAGGAAGACTTACAGGGAAGAGACTAGGTCACCAACCCAGCCATATAGCCTTCTACCTAGTTTGTCCTGCCCATGGGATGTGCTGGGGTAAGGGTGGCAGAGATTATGGGAGTGGCCAGCCAATGACTGGTCCAGCCTGAGACCCATACCATGACAGTGAGCCCACCCCTAAAACTGTCTGGAGTGCCAGGATCCAGAGTCTGGATGGCCCAGAGACCTAGGATAGAACTAAACATGATTGGAGAAAAAAAAAATGTCAAAGTAATGATGCCTAACGATATTGTGCTATACTCATAGATTGGTGCCTGCCCCAATTGTCATCAGAGAGGCTTCGTCCAGTAACTGATGGAAACAGATGTAGAAACCCACAGCCAAACATTAGGCCAAGCTCGGGGTATCCTGCTGAAGAGAGGGAAGGATTGTATAAGCCAGAGGGGTCAAGGACATCACAAGAAAACCCACAGAATCAATTAACCTAGGCTCATAGGAGCTCAGAGTCTGAACCGACACCAATGGAGCCTGCATGGGACTGACCTAGGCCCTCTACATATGTGTGACAGTTATACTTGTAGGACCCCTAATAATGGGAGCAGGGGATCTCCCCAGTGCTTTGGCTGGCTTTTGGGAATCTATTCCTCATAACCCTCATACCAGGTCACCTTACCCAAGCATTAATACAAGGTGAGATGCTTAGTCTTACTGAACCTTGAAATGCCATGCTTTGCTAATATCCATGGGATGCTGGCCCTGTTCTGAACAATAGCAGAGGAGGAGTGGATTGGGGGGTGGGGATGGGACAAAGGGGAGGTTGGGGGACAGAATGGGAGGAGAGGAAAGAGGTATATAAAATAAATCCTGAAACTGCAATCAGGATGTAAAATAAATAAATAAATTTAAATAATTTTTAAAAAATGAGATCAGTTGGTTACAGTTTATGAATACTTTTATTCCTCATAAAAATGTTGGAACTTGCATTGTACAAGGGTAGTATCATTTGGCAATAACAGACAATGTAGGAAAATTCTATTATTCTCACCCTTTCTCACAGTGCCAAAAACAAATTTTCTTTTATAATTTGCACACTCACACACACTCACATATACACTTACACACATTCTCACACAATCTCACACAGATACATGCACACATACACACACACATAAACTCACACACTCTCACATACACACGTATGCATGTGTGCAGGTCCTGGAGGAGGTCAGGAGAGGGTGTCAGATCCCCTGAGCAGAAGTTACAGGGGATTGTGAGCCACCTGATTGTGGTAACAGAGCTCAGCTCCTCTGGAAGAGTAGAAGCTTCCTTAACCACTAAACTATCTCCAGGGAATACAAATTCCACACATTTTTTTCTCATTTGTAAGAACATACCTCCTTTGTATTTATTTTGCTACATTATTTTCTCATGGATTGTAGCCTTTTACATTATAGGACTTCAAGGTCAGAATCAGCCAGATTCCTACAATTTACAGATTTCTCCACCCTGGAAGCCAGAGGAAGCCTCCATTGGATGATGAATCCATTGGGACTGTGAAGAACATATTCAAATTTGAACAAGGCATGTTTTTTAAATACACGAGCACTATAGTAGCTGAGAATTAACAGACACAGAGGCCCAAGTAACTCGGTAAACACTTCACACTGTGTTTGTATCAATAACGAGGAAAACATCCTTGAAGCCATGGCAGTAAAGAAATAATAAATGTGCAAGGAAATAAATTACTGGGAACTTACCAATATGTCAGAAAAACTAACCCCTGTTTGAAATAAGACATGCTACCAAGAATGAGTCCAGGAAACAAGTAGGGGTTCTCTGCATTCTGTAAGTGCTAGAACAGACTTGTATGTAGTGAGTGGAAGTCAGAGTGTCCTCATTACATTTACGTGTGTGTGTGTGTGTGTGTGTGTGTGTGTGTGTGTGTGCGCGCGTGCGTGCGTGTGTGTGTGTGTGTGTGTGTGTGTGTGTGTGTGTACACACACACACATGTGTGTACACCTGTGTTTGCCTTGGCACATGTGTGGAGGTCAGAGAACAACTCTCTTTATACGCTGTAGGCTCTGGGGATTGAACTCAAATTATCAGTTTAGCTTTAAGCTACTTTGCTGACCCTCACATATTAAAAAATAATAATAACAACAAAAACTCACACATCACCATCATTCACTTTCACTACTTTTTGTCAATAATTCAGAATGCAGCATAGCTTCAACTACCTTCTAAAACTTTCCACCATTTACCATATCTTACACATATAGTAAATATTTCTACAATCGACCACAGGATTTGCCTTTATTTCAGTGTTAATCACAGTGTGAACAGAAGCCATTGTCCACTTTGGCTGTTGGCAAGGAAGTACCACCTGCCATTTCCAGACCAGCATGTGGTAGCAATCTCTTTGTCATTACTGGGTCAGAGGGGATTCCTTTTTTCTGTTTTAAAGGGGATCCTTTAAAGTGTACCAAAGAAGTATGTACAGGTTTCCTCTGTGGTTCACCTAGTGGGTTTGCTTTCTCCATCTCTCAATTCCTGATGGCTGAGAGTGTAACAACCTGCTTGTAAGAGTAAGTTCCCCTGCCTTCCAGCTTGGCAGCCAGAGCTCTCCACCCCTTCCCATTTCACCAAAGGACTGAAACTGTGAGTCTTGGTGCCCTGGAGGGCATGCTACCATGCCTTATCCCTTAGGGATAAGACACTGAGTCCTCAGGGCATGACTGACTTCTCAGAGGCCACAGGAGCCAGTGGAAATGAGCAGGTGGTCCATCTGGTCCTCAAACTGCCTTGGACACTACCAGCTACAACTGTTCTTAAAATGGAGTGGTGATCTGACATGGAGGGGGAAGAGAGGGAGAAGCCCTGAGAAGGATGGAGAGCTGGTGCAAACAACACTCCCTTGACATCCTTTTTACTAATACTGAAACATGCAAATGTCAAAGAAGATTGAGTTTCTAGAAAAGATGAAAAAATGAATAAGGAGGCTTAAAAGAAAATGTATTTTATTTGAATATTGAATACATTCTGTTAGGACACTGATGAGCTAAGAATGGAATTCCTTCAGTGCAAAAAAACCCCTGGCAACAATACAAACAAAATCCCTAATGTACCAAAGTGACATACGACTCAACAGCCTGTGGTTCACTCCAGGGATCCCATTACCTGACAGGTTGCAGTTTAATTTATTTGATCCATAAGTGTTTGGAACTGTCAGAAGTAGAAAACAGCAAGCCCCCAAATTCCACATACAAAATGACACACAAATGAATACACAACAACTCACTAAAGACCAGGATTAACAAATAGAAACAGCTAAAATTTGTGCTTTAAATAAAGGAGGCAAACAAATATGGCCAACTAGTTTTGAATATTAGGGTGACAACATCATTTTCATTTCCAAGTAAGACATTTACCACCTATTGAAATCCATTTTTCAAACACAAGAACCTGCTCTGCCAGGTCCAGGAGAATGATGGGAGTTTGGCTCTTGGCTCCTCTAGGTGCTAAAACCACAGTAGGACCAGTCTCAGGATCATCACGAGGCTGAATAAACAGAAGAGAAAGGGAAGGTCACTGTGATGGACAGGAAGGTCATGTGCTCCCTGTCATGTTCCTGTGCTGTGGCCTCTGAGGGTTCTATTAGCCCTCCATAGAGCAGCGGGCAAGGCATTAATTTTTCTTGTGTTCTGACTTCTCAGATGCAACTTAAAAACATTCCCTGAACAGATAAGAGAAATCCAACCCTGATGCTCAGAAAACCTTGGACAACAGATTAAGGGAGAAAGGTCAAGTGTGGTAATATATTGTGTTCCCCAAAATATTGTGCACCCTAATAAACTTATCTGGGGTCAGAGAACAGAACAACCACTAGATATAGAGGCCAGAAAATGGTGGCACACACGCCTTTAATCCTAGCTTTCCAAAAGCAGAGATCCAGATGGATCTCTGTGAGTTCAAAGCTACACTGGAAACAGCTAGGTGTGATGACAATAGCCTTTAATCCCAGGAAGTGATGGCAGGAAGCAGAAAGGTATTTAAGGCGTGAGGACCAGGAACTAGAGCATGGTTTCGCTTTTGGCTGGTTAGGCTTTTAGGCTTTTGAACAGCAGTTCAGCTGAGACCCATTTGGATGAGGACTCAGAGGCTTCCAATCTGAGGAAACAGGATTAGTTGAGGAACTGGTGAAGTGAGGAAGCTGTGGCTTGTTCTGTTTTTCTGATCTTCCAGCATTCACCCTAATGCCTGGTCCTGGATTTGATTTTATTAATAAGTCCTTTTAAGATTCATGCTACAGTCAGGAGAAATGTAAACTTCCAAAAGCTACCCAAGAAAAGCAACTGTAAAAAGTAATCAAGGGTGCTGGAGCGATGGTTCAGCAGTTAAGAGCACTTGCTGCTCTTCCAGAGGACCAGAGTTCAGTTCCTGCATCCATGGCAGGTGCTCATAAAAATAAATGATATGGAACTCCAGCTCCAAGGGGTCTGATGATGTCTTCTGACATCTGTAGGCCCCTGCACACTCAAGGCATGTACACTCATGTGTGTGAGTGTGTGTGTGTGTATGTGTGTGTATGTGTGTGTGCGTGTGTGTGTGTGTAGACACACACACACGCACACACACAGAGGCAGAGAGAGAGAGAGAGAGAGAGAGAGAGGAAGGGAGGAAGAGAGGAAGAGAGAGAAACAAATCTTTTTACAAAAGAAAAAAGGTTCAAGGAATAATTCAGTAGGGGCATTTTTTTTTTTTGGAGTACCCCACTTTTGGTTTTTCCCAGCATCAAACATAATTTTCAGGTCCAGGGCACAATTGGAAAGTTGTCTTGGGCACCTCCTCACCACAAATAAAAACACCACACTAGATGAATTCAGAGCCATACTAGAAAAGTCTACAGCAAAAAAAAGACCCTCAAACTATTCAGGAGGCTTTAACCCAAGGCAAAATACTACTGATACTGTGAAGTATTTCCTTCTTATCTTGGTTTTTGCCACAGACATCTTTAAACATTGGGTCAAACTGTATCTGGTGTGCTTTCATACTGTTTTTATATTTTATTATGACATTATTCATTTCCAATGATGCCAATTGGTTTTTCAAGCATGATGTGCAAATGCCTGTTTAATATTTCTTAAATGGATAAAATATTTACATTTACTTTCTGGTGAATTTCTGGGCAGCTGTAATTTTTCTGGCTTAACTATTTTCTATTAGAAATACAGCCACAGTAAGCATTAGGCCTTGCATACTTCTTCTTTGAAATAATTTCTGAAAAATGAAAATGTGTCCCAAAGGAAGGCAATGTTTATGGCTTTCAACACTCAAGGGCAGCTTCCAGGAGAAATCAGAAACATTTTCTCTATATTTTACTTGGTAATATATTTAATTTCGTGATGATATATTTAATTTACATGAGAATATATTTAATCGCAGGATCAGGGCTGGGGATGTAGCTCAGGGGTAGAGTGCTCGCCTGGCATGTGCAAGGCCCTGGGTTCAGTCCTCAGCATTGCAAGATAACAGTTACTAACTAACAACTAGCTGTGGGAATGAGAATTGTTCCCCCGGGCTTGAGTGTGTGAACACTTAGTCTCCAGCTGGTGGTGCTGTTTGGGGAGGTGATGGCATCTTTAGGAGGTGGAGCCTGGATGGAGGAAGTGTGTCATCAAGGGGCGGGCTTTGAGGTTTTGTAGCCTGGCCCTCTTCCCTTTCTCTTGGTGTGGATAGAATGGGATCATTTGACTTCCAGTTTCCCAGGCTGTCTCACACAGTGCTGCTGTCCCTGACCTGACATGATGGACAGTATCGCCTCTGGAACATCCCCCTGGAATAAGCCCTCTCCTCCTCTATTTATCAGGATAATCTAATACTGTAACAGAAAAGCAACTAATATACTAATCACCCAACCCCCCCCAAAAAATGAAATGAATATACTTAATCAAATTAAGAGAAATTTAAGGTTATTTACTAAAAAAAAAAATTATCTCTCTTTGAAATTCAATGACTCAGACTGTCACTAAACCAATTTACTGCTACAAGTGGAGGAATCTTGAGGGAAATTGAGGGGGAACTTAACTCTTTAGTCTGATAAAGATAAGTGTGTACATCTGATGGGACACTATAAAGTGGATCAGAGAGGAATGCTGTCACTCCAAAGACCGACTGAATCATTCTGTCTGTTATAATTAGACTTATCGTAACAATTATTTGACCTTTCAAACAAAAGTTAATCCTTCTAAAAATGTTTTTAAAGATTTATTCCATAGTTTGTGTGTGTGTCTGTCTGTCTGTGTCTATGTGTATGTGTGATTGCCTGCAAAGTCCAGAAGACATTGCCTAAGCCCCTGGACCTAAAGTTTCAGGTGGTTGTAAGACACCTGATATGCTTCCTGGGAACCAAATTCAGTTCCTGTGGGAAATCAGCAAGTGCTCATAACGACTGAGTCACTTTTCTAGCATGGAAATTAATTTGTTTTTTAAAACATTTATTTTTATTTTATGTGTAATAATGTTTTGCCTGCATGCATGTGTGTGAGTGTGTGTGTGTGTGTGTGTGTGTGTGTGTGTGTGTGTGTGTGTGTGCCTGGTGCACATGGAGGCCAGAGAGAGTGTTGGATCCCTTGGAACTGGAGTTACAGATGGTCATCAGCCAAACCTGGTCCTCTGCATGAGCAGTAAATGAGCCATCGCTCCATCCCCATGAAAATTAATTCTTCACAAAAAATTATTCAGCGAGACTGGGCATATTCAGGGTGGTATTGCCGTAGACTGTCATCACTCTGAAATGCTGCACAGGGAAGCATGGATCAGAACGGCTCTTACCTTAAGCCTGCAATTAGACCAGCAGGCATTATTTTCTTGGACCTCTTGAATCTCACACCCGTTATGGTGGCCAGGAAGAAAGCTGTAACTGAAACCCAAATACCATAAATTAGAATGTTAAGCATCATCCACGTTTCTAGTGAAAAGACTAAAACCAGATACCCTGGGGGTTAAACGATAGGCACTCTCTCGCTCAGCCCAGGAAAAAAGGATGCTATGAGAATGAGCAAAAGTACTGTTCTTTTAGACAGTCCTAAGGCACAGCTGTACATAAAAGCTATCTGTGCCCTAAACAGAATGACGTAAGGTAGCACAAAGGCGTCTTCACAGCAACTTAAAAATCACATTAAATGTACACCTAAGAGAGCTAAAAGAAAATCTAGTCATAACTCCATGCTTTTTCTGATTCAACTTCCTGTAACATGTGTTATGGAAATGAGGTGGAAGGCTGTCAGTACTGTTATTTTTGATCAGTTCTGTCTGGAAAGCAGTAAAACGATGTTCAAGCTTGCCATGGACTCATAGACACTTAACTTTGATAGTTCATTTTCTAGTAAGCCTGGTACAGAGTGTCAAGGGGGCATCTTCCAGGTTGATCCTCCGTAGTTGGGGAAAACACGTCACTTACACAAGGACACTTTGACATCCCGTTTGTCATTGGAGACACGGTAGGCTCCATAGCCAGCCAAAAGTCCAACAGAAAGACCAGCAATCAAAGATGGAACTCCACCTGTGGGAGGAGAGAGAAACCGAGAGGGGGATTTCATGAGCTGGATAGAGGGCTCGGCAGTTAATCGTGAGACCGCTCTTGCAGGGCCTCCTTGGGTGCTTGCCCTCATGTGTACATACCCACCCATATGCACAATTAAAAATAATGAAAATAAGTATTCTTAAAATGAAGAAGGGGAAAAGAGAGCTGCAGCCAGGTGTGGTGGTACACACCTTCAATCTCAGCACTCAGGAGGCAGAAGCAGGTGGATCTCTGTGAGGTTGGGGTCAGCCTGGTCTATGCAGTGTTCCAGGACAGCCAGAGCTATATAGAGAGGCCCTGACTAAAAAAGAAAGGAAAAAAAAAGGCAAATACTAAAGAGAGGGAAAGTTGAAAAACGAAAGGAACTCATTCCATCATTTTAAGTCTAACCCATAAGTCTAACTTTCCTATGTGGGCATTATACAGGGATTGTCTTAGTTGGGGTTTCTATTGATTTGAAGAGACACTGTGACCACGGTAACTTTTATAATGGAAAACATATCATTGGGGCTGGCTTATAGTTCAGAGATTCAGTCCATTATCATCATGGTGGGACATGGCAGTATAGAGTCAGACATGACGTTGGAGAAGTGGCTGAGAGTTCTACATCTTACAGTCAACAGGAAGCGGTCTGAGACACTGGGTGGAATCTTGAGCATATATGAGACCTGAAAACCCTTCTCCACAGTGACACACTTCCTCCAACAAGGCCACACCCACTCTGACAAAACCATACCCCCTAACAGTGCCACTCCCTTTGGGGGCCATTTTCTTTTAAACCACTACAGGGAAGAAGGCAAACTAAGTATGGACCTCTTCACAGGTAGTTTCCTGCGAAACACTAAATGCAAGGCGGGAGAGCATGAACACGGCACTGCAGAGGTAGACATCACGTTAAGAGTAAGATAGCCTTCCTCAGTGGCTCCTCCTCTTCCATCACACCCCGCGCCCCGCCCCAGTCTCCTTGGTAGCATCTTTTTACTAAGGAGTTGTGATTATAGGAAATGGGTTTCATAAATAATTTTATCTTACAAGGGTGAGGAGAGAAGGGCTGTGTAGGTTAAGCAATGGCTCTGTCTTGAATAATCATCTTCTAGCCTCAAGATATCAGCATTTAAACACAAAAGGAGACTACACCCAGAGAGCAGAAGACACAGCCCTCTGTGTCTAGTCAAGCCACCCACCCCAATGCACCATATAAATGCTAAGCACTTCCTATGCGCTGGACAGAGAGCTGCATGCTGGAGACACTGTGAATAATTTGCATGTAATCCTTGCTTTAGAGAATTCAACTAATTGGAAATCTTCTAGATTAGAACTCCTGGGTGGAAGCTGAAGTATCTCTCTGTTTTAAACACCCACAGGGAATTCAGCTATGCAGCTGGGTTCATAAACTGCAGCTGTCCATGCATGCATGTAGGTACAGACAGACAGACACAGCGTAACAGGGTCTAAGGCCTTAGTAGGCTCCTGGACCTTAGCACAACTGACTCCACGATGGAAGTGCCATTCTAGCTGTAAAACTCAGCACACAGACAGCACCACCTGACAAAATGAAAACAAAGCCCTAACCCGTCAAAGTCCACAGTTCTAGGAAAGTCTCCAAATATAACTAACTTTGCTTTTTGGCTTCAGTAGTTCTGCTTCTGGCTAATTGTTCTTGTTAAGTGAGGTTGTCAACCCAGAACATAGTTTTTGTGCTTAAAAGCCCATCCTGAGAAAGGTTTGGAGCTACACTGGGATCCTGAACACTCAGTATAGTAGCTGGCCAGCTAATAAAGGCTTTCTATTGGTTTAAACCCATGTCCGAGCAGTCTTCTCTGGGGAATACCCTCCAATAACAGACAGACAGACAGATACACACACACACACACACACACACACACACACACACACACACACACACAGAGAGAGAGAGAGAGAGAGAGAGAGAGAGAGAGAGAGAGAGAGAGAGAGAGAGAGATTATATAAGAAAAAAATCTTATCTCAAAGTAAGTAAATTCTGGGTGAGAGAACAGGCTAGAAGCCGCCTCTGTGTGACTCACTGAAGAAGAGTTGGAATAGGAAAAAAAATAGACTCTTTTCAAAAGAGAATCAGAGGAAGAACATTGCAAATTTGTAAAGATGGTAACAAGGCACCCAAAAAGTGGAGAGGAAAAGACCAACACACTGAAGTAAGCCAGGTCCACACTGCTCTAGATGCACGGTCCCAGGATGGCTGAAGAGAGACAGAACCTCATCCAGATCTAAGCACACACACCCCTGACACACACACACACACACACACACACACACACACACACACACACACAGTGTAGTCAAAAGTTTTCTCTGGTCCTGCCTGGCCCTGTGGTCCCACAGCTGCTTATAAAATAATCACGCAGAGGCTTAATATTATTTACAAACTGTATGGCCTATGGCAGGCTTCTTGCTAGCTAGCTCTTATATCTTAAATTAACCTATTTCTATTAATCTATGTTTTCCCACATATTCCATGGCTTTACCGGTCTGCTGGCATGTTGTTCCTTGGGCGGCAGGTTGGTGTCTCCTAGGCTCTGCCTTTCTCTTTCCTGTCTCTCTCCTTGGATTTCCCACCTGCCTCTAGGCTGCCTTGCCATAGGCCAAAGCAGCTTATTTATTAACCAATGGGAACAACATATATTCACAGCATACAAAAAGACATCCCCAGCACTGCAGCCCTGGGAAAAGCCCAGTGTCCTCACAAATCTCAAACCCAGTTGTAGGTCCTGGTGGACACTGATTCTTCTGTCACAGCTGAAGCCACCACAGACAGCCATAGAGAGGAACCCGAGTCTGTCAATCTGTGACCTGGAGGCCAGTGAGCAGGTGCTGTCTTCAGAGGCAGTCTAGAGACAGGGACAGGGTCTGCCTGTTACACTACAGAAGAGGAAGAGGGTGGCCTGGTCACGAGGACAGCAAAGGACCAGCTTCATGATGGGAAGACGGGAACAAAGGAGAACTAGGAAGGAGTCTATCATGTCCAACAGCACACACCAAATGCCCTGGTACTATCAGGGGGGACAGAAGAGAATAGACAACCATCCAACCAATCAGAAAACAACCACAAATTTATAAGAATTAGGTCAGGTGTGATGGTGCACACCTTTAATCCCAGCAAGGAAGCAGAGGCAGGAGGATCTCTGTGAGTTTGAGGCCAACGTAGTCTACATGATGAGCTCCAGGATAGCTAGGGCTACAAAGAGAGACCCTGTTAAACTTTATCACAGATCAAAATAGATTTACAGAGGTATTCACAATATCCTATCCTACACATGCAAAACACACTTTCTTCCTACAGCTCACAGAGTCATCTCTAAGATACTCCACAAGCTAACTACACCTGCCTGCACTTATTTTTTTTTAATGTTTTTATTCTTTTAAGCTGAGTGTGGTGGTTCACACCTTTAATCCCAGCACTCAGGAGACAGAAGCAGACAGATCTCTGTCACTTCAAAGTCAGCTAGGGCTACACAGTGAGACCCATTCTAAAAAACAAAAGAACATTAATTATATAAAAAAGAATCTACCTATAAAACAATAAAAATTTGATTATGAAGTTCAGAAAAGTCTAAATATTTATAACTGTAAAAACTATGTAACTAAGTATTTTATATCCTTATAATTTATCTTGTGGGGTTGGAAAATTATGATTTGCCTCTCAAAAGCTGAGTGATCTATTTCCTGCATAAATAGATATATAATAAATTATTATAAAAACAGTAATGTTACTAATACCTAATTATGAAACAGAACATTCTCAGGACCAGACTCTAACTTCTCCTTCCTCTTGTTTACAATTAAGTATCCTTAAATAAAATGTTTTCTTTTTATGTAAGTGGGGGGGTTAAGTTACCTTGAAGAAGGTTAATTAATTATGCAATTCATAATTGCTGGTGAAATTAGTTTTGTGAAAGACAGAAGCCTAGAAGGCTCTGCCATGCTTGGCCCCACATAACTCCCTTCTCTCCATGAATATCTCCCAAGGCATGCTGGTTCTCAGCCACCTCAAAGACATCTATAGCTTCTTATCCTGTTCACAGATCCTCAGGAGATCCCAGCACAGTGACCAACTCCCCACTACAGCCACCAACTCCCCATTACAGCCACCAGCTCCCACTACAGCCACCAGCTCCCACTACAGCCACCAACTCCCACTACAGCCACCAGCTCCCCACTACAGCCACCAGCTCCCACTACAGCCACCAGCTCCCCACTACAGCCACCAGCTCCCACTACAGCCACCAATTCCCACAACAGCCCCCAGCTCCCCACTAAGTTCCTTTGTTGAATTTGTGCAGGACATGTGGTACCCACCTATAATCCCAGCACTTGGCAGATCAGTAGTGAGTTTGAAGCCAGCCTGAGCTACATGAGACAATGTATTAGGAAGGGAGGCAGAGAGGGAAGAAGAGAGGGAGAGAGGGAAGGAGGGAAAGGAGGAAAGTTTTGGCTTACCTCTTCGCTTATATCCCAAAATACTTCCAATTGTCACCAGGGCTGCATAACCAAAACCAACCAGGTCCATTGGTGAGGATGCAAGTCTAAAGAAAGAGTGAGGGGCATATTACATAGAGTTTTGGAGAACAAATGTGTATACAAATGATAGGTATCCCACAAAACTATGGAATTTCTCTGGACCACCAAAGAATGGAAGTTGAATCCTTATCTCTTGTACTATCCTCCATCTCGTGACTCCAAACACACATGTGGGGTGGGAGACACCTCAGCTAATTCTGCATTGCCTGTCTTCAAGATCTGCTATACCCTCAGCTGTTTCATTTCTAAATGAGACTCCTGCTCCTGCTCAGGCTGACTAGACATTACAACTCATCCTCGATTCCAGGCCTGCACGGCCCTCTTTCCCTCAACCTACGACACAGGCAACACCTTCCCCCAGCCTCTGCTCTCAATGACTTCTTCATCAACTCTTTAGATTTTGTCTATAGAGAGCTCTGCAGTAAGTGGATTCTGTCTCCTCTAAATGAGGATTCCTCGGACCATTGGCTTTGTTACTAACATCCCAGTGGTCAAGAAATCCACTTGCAATCAACAGTAAATCACTGTACATTATAATTGCCCTTCCCTAAAACTAATTGATTGTCCTGTGAATCATAGGGCGGGTAAAGCATCTCCAGTGATGAGGACAGGAGTCACTGAAACCCTGCCCTCAGTCACCCAAAATGCAACAGAAATAAGATAGCCTCAGGGGATAAGGAACCAGCCTCTAACTCAGCGGTTCCCTACCTGTGGGTCACACCCTTTTGCAGGTTGGATGACCTTTTCACAGAGTCCCCTAAAACCATCTGCATATCAGATATTTATATTACGATTCATAACAGTAGCAACATTACAGTTATGGAATAGCAATGAAAATAATGTTATGGTTGGGGTCACCACAAGATAAGGAACTGTATTAAAGGGTCACAGCATCAGGAAGGTTGAGAACCACTGCACTAGCCTGTTGTGGATTCATAGGTCATGGCCCCTTCATCTCCACATGTCCCCCAAAGTGAGGGATGCAGATGAGATGTGATGTAGATCTTTAGCCTGCTAAATTCTATATTGACTATTGATTTTTTAACTCTCTCCTTTTCTTTTGCTTTTTTAGTTCTTTTTTTTTAAGTTTAGTCTATTTTATGTGCATTGGTATGAAGGTATCTGATCCCCTGAAACTGGAGTTACAAATAGTTGTGAGCTGCCATGTGGGTGCTGGGAATTGAACCAGGGTCCTCTTGAAGAGCAGCCAGAGCTCTTAACCACTAAGCCATCTCTCCAGCCCCAGACTACTAATTTTTTAAATAATATTTTTATTAATTCTGTGAGAATTCCATAATGTATTTTTAACATACTCTCTCCTCCCCCGACTCCTCCCAGATCCGCCCCCACTTCCCTACCCACCCAACTTTGTGTGCTTCCTCTCTTTCTCATTCCCATAACGTCCAACTCGTGTGGCTAAAATACTCTTGGGTTATATCCTTAAAGAAAAGTGACCCTCCCTCTCCCAGCACCAATCAAATGCTAATAGCTCCTCAGTTAGGGGTGGGACTTTGTGTCCATCTCCACATCTCCACCCTGGGATTTCGTCCTGGCTTGAGTCTGCACAGGACTTGTGCATGCTGTAAGAATCGAGGTGAGTTCCTACGTGCCCTGCTGTGTCTAGAAAACACTGAGCCTAGTCATCAACAACCTCGTGCTCTTACAGTCTCTCCACCCCTTCTTCCTAGGTGATCCCCGAGCCTTGCAGGGAGGGGTATGCCAGACATACCAGTTAGTGCTTAGCGTAAGTTGTGAGTCTGTATTAATTACTGACTCCTGTAAGAAGAGGTTTCTCTGATGAGGACTGAAAAATGCACTAATCTATGAGTATAGCAATAAGGTATTAGGAGTCATTTTAATACCATTTCCATTTGGGAGAATAACAGCAGTAGGTTCTCCCCTAAGGCCTATGACCTGTATAGCCACAGCATCTTGACATTTTTATATTTTACCATTTTTAGTCTATTTTCCATAGGAAAAAATAAGTATGTTAGTAAATATGAAAAGAGTGATGGTGTGTGAGGTTTCCTGTGCATCTGCCTGTGTGTGTGCATGTGTAAGAGCATGTGTGTGCCAGCGAGGGGTTTAATCCAGGTCTTGCACACACGAGGCAAGAGCTCTACCACTGAGCTGAATCCCTGGCTCTCCTGTGCATTCCTTTAATTTTCCCACTGCTCCTTCTTTCGATTCACCAGTCTCACGAGACTGACTCAGAAGAGCTCAACTTACCTCAGAGTCACTTAAAGCTTACTGTAAACCCAGTGTGGTGGCTCAGGCCTGTAATCTCAGCATGAAGGAGGCTGGGGCAGGAGGATTTCTGGGGAGTTCAAGGCCAACCTCACTTGATAGTGAGTTCCTGGCCAGTCAGGCTACAATGTGAGACCCTGTCTGAAACACACACACACACAAAACCTCAGAGGAGGGTGTCACAGAAAAGGAGGCAACACTGAAGGAATCCTCACATTTGCATGATGAACTAACCCAGTACATTTCATCTGTGCCCGAGAAGTGGCACAAGGGGCATAACATGGAGGGAGGCGCTGGGTTCCAGAGCATTTGTTGACTGAAGTACAGACGAAGAAATAATAACAGGGGGGCTGGAGAGACAGCTCAGTGATGAAGAGTACAGGCTACCCTTTCAGAACACTGGGGTTCGATTTCCAGAACCTACAGGCACCTCATGACTATCTGTAACTCCAGTCCCTGGGCATCGGGCGCCCTCTTCTGGTCTCCATGGCACACACACACACACACACACACACACACACACACACACACACACACACAGAAGGGACTGACTGGGGCATAGTGGCATATTCCTTAAATCCCAGGCAGGATTGATGTGAGTTTGAAGCTAGCCTGGACTATGCCATGAGTTCCAGGCCACCCAGCGCTGCACAATGAGACCGCCATGTGTGTGGGTGGGGAGTAAAGAACTAACTAAAATAAAATTTAAAAGCTAAACAAATAAAAAATGGAAAAAGTTTAAGAAGAAACCACTATGGGGTGACGAGAAAGACAATTCTGAGTCACCAGCACGTGATTCTATCCCACCCCAGTCAATCACTGGGAAACTTTGGAGGGAAGTGTCATCATTGTAAGTGTTTCCCAGATGTGAAAACAGGAGCACAGAGAGCGCAAGCAACGTCCAAACCACACACAGCTAAGATTTCAGTATCAAGGAAGGCTCGCTGCTGGAAACCAGGCAGTACCATCCCTGAGAACTGAGTTATTGGGCTGAACAAGGTGAATAGACAGTGGGAAGGATGCTCTTCAGAGTTCTCCATCATGGATTCTTCTCCTGCATGGCCCCATACCTTGTGACCACAGTGGATCATCCACCTGGTGACTGATACTCTTCTGCCCTATGGGCATCTCAGAGTAAATCCCACTTGTTACTACAAAGGGATAAATCATGTTACACCACAGACCTTGGCTTCAAGCTGATACCACAGCTTACTAGCTGTATAAAATCAGGTGCATTCCTCAACTGTCCTGTAATTCCATTTCTCCATTTTCACAAAAGGAAACTAGAAACTTCTAGCTCACATGGTTACTGTAAAAATGAACTAAAGTTCCAGAAGAGTAGCTGGCACACACTGAGCATTCAATGAACATTAATTGCTCTAAGTACAGAGAGACAAATTCCATGTGTTCTCATTTACACATGGAAGCCAAAGAAGAGTTACCAGAGCCTGGAAATGGTGTGGGGAGGTAGAGATTAAGGGGTACAAAGTGTCCCTGTAAAGGAGGAACAATGTCTAATGTCCTTCAGCGCAATGGGATAGCTGTGGTTGGCAAAAACCAGATTCCTCAACAGCTAGTATATAGAATTATGGATGGCCCTAGCATAAAGAAATAATAAATGTCTGAGGTAATGGCTATGCCAATTGCCCTAATCTGTTGATTAAACATTAAATACATGATATTAAAATGCCAAGTCTATCACATAATTATATATAATTACTATGTCAATTATATAAAAGTATATGTTAAAACAAGTATTATCTGTGCAGTAATATTATTTTATTGTTACTCCCATTTTAAGGCTATTACTGTTTCCCCACCAACTGACATAGAGTAAATCCATCATTTGGACATTCAATAAAGCATACTTAAACTCCCTTCTTCTCAACAAGTATTTATTGAGCATTATCTACGTGCAAGGCAGAAGGAAGCAGTCTCAGAAGGGTTGTGGACACAGGCTCGTCTACTGTACAACAGAACAGGGAGAAGCAGACGGTGGAGAACCCCGGGAGGACAGACATCTGATGGACACAGGAGCCTAAGGGAGGATGTCCAGGGGAGGGAAGGTCCCCGCTGGGATCTTGGGAAAGCAGGAATAAGTGCATGAGCAAGTGTTCCAGGCAGGTGAATGAACATGTGCAAAGGCTTCCAGGAGCTGGAATGCAAGGCATGTTTGCAAATAAAATGAAACGCAAAGAGTAGAGGGGATCACTTGGCAAGGAACCTGAGCTCTGTTTCCAGCAGCCATGTTGGCCAGCTCACAACTGCCTGTAACTCTAGGTCCAGGGGATCTGATGACCTCCTTTGAACTCCGAGGACAAGTACACTCATGTGCACAAACCCACACAGAGACACACATAATTAACAAATAATAAGGACAAATCTTAAAACTGAAACAAATGGGTTGTGAAAAGAGCACCTGGTCAGAAATACCACCCTGCACTCAGCAGCCCCGCAAAGGGAGTGTGTGGCTCCTGTCCCAAGGCCAGTGAAGGGTTAAATAAGCAAGCCTTACAATCTGACTTCAAGTCTACCAAATGTTTCCTAGGTGTGGTAGGGGAACACCAGGAAGGCAGGGCATAAAGTGGGAGCTGACTGCAGTAACCTCATTGGTTGAGGAGAGTAATCCACCCCAGGGAAACAGTGACGGTGGAGGGTGGATGAATTTGAGAGTATTCAGCATTTAGAATCCACAGCCTGCAGCTGGGGACAGAAAGGCAGGGAAGTTGGCCAGGATGACTCCTACAGGTCTCTGGCTTGGACCTCTAGGAGATGTGGGTGTGGGTAGTCTTGATGCTTTTCCCTGAGTCAGAGCCTTGGGGCAGTCAGGAGCAAGTGTGTGTGTGTGTGGGGGGGGGGGGGGGTGTTAATATTCTGACCCGCCCCTTGGCACCGCCCTGAGCCCTGATGTAAAAGTCTCATTTTAAGGAAAACTCTTCCCCTTCTTCTCTCCTGCTTTTCCTCCCAGGAGATGTGCACCCTTGACCTCTCTCTCTCTTTCCCCCCCCTCTCTCTCTTCCTCTCTTCTCCCTCTCCTTCCTATCTTTCTCTTCATCTCTCTATTACAATAAACTCTCGGGTGGATGCAATGCCTGGGTGTGAATGACTTTCCACGCCCGCCCCCATCTGTCCAGCATGTTTTCCCTCCTGCGTGGGATAGCCTTGCTTGGCCAGCTGGGGGTCCTCCACTCGTGCAAATTCATAAGAGGAGGGGCATTTGGAATATAGACTGAAGTGTCTAACAGCCAGGAAGATACTCTTACTAGGAATCTGAAGCTAGAAAGACAGATCATTCATCATTGGATAGTAATTTTGGGCCTTGTATTTTCTTCTAAGCTAACCCAAAGTGTGAAAAGTAGATTGCCCTTCTTCCCGAGACCCCCCCCCCCCACACCCGCAACTGCTTCTGTGACCCTTTCTTAGAAATAAATTCCTTTAATTTGGTGTGAAACTGCTTATGGTGTGTTGCCTGTCTGATTATCTTCTCTTGGCCAGTCAAGATCATTGAGGGCAAAGCCACGGTTGCATCCATTGCTGACCTGCACACAGCACCAAGCTCACTGCCCTGAGTGACTGGGTGACTGGGTGCCTCACACAAACAACCTGCTGAAAATTATCCCCTCTATTGCCCCACCTGCCTATATTGTCGGGAACCCAACAGTTCCTTCATCTCCACAGAGAACTGAGTGTTGTTCTAAAGAAGGCTAAAGGAACTCCATTCCCAACCCTTGCACACTGAGAAAATTCACACAAGTCAATCATATTTCTTGCTTCTTCTCCATGGCAGAGGCCACTTGTCCAGACCACAACCAAGCATTAAGGGGAGAGGCTGTAAGAACATGAAAGGAATGGGGTGTGGCTGGAAGAGAGAGGCACATTCATTGAATGTTCCTGCAAAAGACAGAAAGCTTGATACCTACCTACACAAGGCCAGAAAGCATCCTGGATGCGATGCAGCAAAATGATTTACTGCTCACCACACAAAACTGAAGGGCAAATCCCTGTCTTGCTCATCCCCAAGTCCTCCAAGATCTGATCCACCCACTAAGAGATCTACAGACAAATATACACAGAGCGTTTTCACGCAAAAATAAAACAACTGCCTACGTCTGAGCTACGCAGGGATGAAAGCCATTTTTGAAGGAAGTCTGGTTGAACCTTACCGATCACCACCCCCCACCCCATTCCGGCAAGGTAGAAGGTAAAATATGTGCGATATTTAGGGCCCCGGGAAGGCAGAAATTCAGGAAATTGCCAGCATCAGGACAGGAAAGAGCTCTGGGAGGGCAGCCTCCATGCCTCCTTCCCCAGGTCCTCTGAATTTTTTTCTTGATTTGGAGATTGAGAGATTGAAGAAGAGGGCGCATGCTCAGCAAAGACCCGTTTATTTTCATGCCATTGCAAGAAAAGTTTCCTTTATGGGATGGGTGCACAGCTCACCTGCAGCCCTGAGCCCTTTGCTGCAGCTGAAGAGGAAAAGTGGGGCCGCGCAAGCGCAGTACCTCACCCCGGAAGCAGTTTCCGCGCCAGCGCACTGCCGCAACGGGTCCCACCTTAGCAGGGAGAGCGGCGTCCTCTTCGGAGCCGCTTCAGGGGACGCGGCGTCCCTGATCCCGTGTCCTTCTGCTTTCGGAGGCCCGGAAGCGGGGTGCAGCTCTGGATCTGCGGGAGACTTGCTTGTCCACGCTTCCTGGGTCCCGGGAGCGCAGGGCTGGAGTCTGCTGCCCCCTTCCGGCGGACCGACGCGTGCAGCAACTCCTTCCTTTAGCTAGGATTCCCAAATGAAGAAAGTTTTTTTTGGTTTTTTATTTTATTTTATTTTTAGGAAGCCAAGCAATGTACATACAGGCTGTCTACAAATTGTTTCCGTTTTCAATGGAGGGAACTGACGTTCTAAAAGGTAAAGTAGGATGTCCAAAGAATCCATGTTGATCTGGTTTAAAGCCCGACTTCCCTTACAGCTTACTGTCTCTAGGATCAGACCGATGTAGGTGTGACATCAAGATCCAGCTTTCATGCTGTGAGACCAGGGCTACTAGCCTTAGACATCCGGGAGGAGTGGTACAGAATGTCAGATTTGGAAAGCATTTTGAATCTTGCGAGTCCGGGGAGATCAGCTCCCAGAAAAGAACTGTAAGTTGACAGGAAGTCGTGCCTCTTGGTAAATTCTCATGCCACTCCAGTTTTGCTCTCCAGACTGAAAATAGTAACCAGGACGAACCCTCTGCTCTCTGTTGTACAGCAGCAGCCCAGGTATTGAGGAAAGCTCCAGGATGCTGTGGTGTGGGGAATAACAGAATTCCCCAGAATGCACAAACTAATCCAACATCATGTACATTAAATCTTGTAACATTCATTTGCTGAAACTATTCCTTCCACAGTGAAAGTATTTGGGAAAGTAATGTGATTATATCTTGAGAACTGGAAAGTCTAAACCGGTCCTAGGGGATTCACCAAACCCTGGAAGAGTCGCAGGGATTGGAGGCAGTAGCGTCCCGATGCTTGCCTCTGAGTTCTCCTGGCTTCCTTCCCACCCTGCCATGTCCACCCTCACCCCAGCCTTCTCTCTCCCCTCAGACTCACAGAACACTTTCTCTACCCCAAAGAAAATGAGAACCTTCTTAGGATCCCTCATTGTTTCAACAACATGATCTGAATAAATGCCTTCCCCTCTGGGAAAGTAATTTTCCGGTGTGATTGCTCACTGTCCCTTCAGCTGGGTCAGCTAACCAGATGCTTCTGATGAACGCCCATTGCCTGAACCCCTTCCCGGTCTTTGACTAGCATTCCAGCCTTCCTGGGTCCTGACAACAACATTCTAGTTCCAGCAGGAAGTATTTAAAGAAGAGTATGTCATCCCTTGTCCTCAACGAAAGGCTGGAATGTTGGGTCCAAGGAAACTTCCTGGTAAAGGGGACAAAATGGCTACCTCCAGTGCCGACTGGCATACCAGGAAAGGTACCTGTTAAAACCAAATAGACCCAACCCCACAAAACAATAAGGATATAAAATACTTAATTAGTTTTTCAGTTATGCATATTTAAACTTTCTGGACTTCATAGTCATACTTTCGTTCTGTTACAGGCAGATTATTTTTTTATAATTATTTTGTTTTATTTGCTTTTTAGAAATGGTCTCACTATGTAACCCTGAATGGCCTGAAATTAACTGTTGGAGACCGACTCCGGACAGCTGTGTCTTGAATTTTGTGTGACCTTCCTTACTTTATCAAACCTTGCAAAAACAGGTTCCTGGCCTAACCGAGGGCTGTACAACTTCCTGGAGTAGGTGCTAATCAGCCAGCTGCAGGGGCCTGGGACCAAAGCGACCTCACCCTTCCTTAGGAATTTTCCATTCTTCTCTCCTTCCTTCCCCTGCTCCCCCTCCCTGCCTGAAGCCCTGCTTATAAGCCTCAATACCCAGTCAATAAACGAGACCTTGACGCGACTCAGACTGACTCTGTCTTCCCTTATGTGCCTGGTCTCCTTTCTCTCTCGCCCCCATTGATCTTTCAGGAGGTGCCTCCTCGGGTCTCCCCAATAACCTGGCCCGCGGGACGGGTCAATTAACTATGTAGAACAGGCTGACCTTGAACTCATATTGATCTGCCTGTCTGTGCCTCCTGAGAGATGGGATTAAAAGAGTTTGCTACCATACCCAGTCTAAAAAATAAGAGCATTAAAAAGATTAATTATAGGCAGGTGTAGTTACCTTATGGAGTATTTTAGAGATGGCACTGTAAGCTATAATGAAGAATGTGTGTTTTGCATGTGTATGATAGGATATTCTGAGTATCTGTGTAAATCCATTTGATCTGTGGTGAAGTTTAAATCTGAAGTGTCTTGGTTCGATTTGGGGCTGGATGACGCATCTAAAGATGAGATTGGGCTGTTAAAGGCAACCACTGCTATTGTATCCAGACAGATCTGCCTGGTCTTCTATGCTCACTAATATTTGCTTTATACAGTTGCTAACTCAAATTTTTGTATGTATAATATTTATAATTGCTATGTCTTCTTCATGAATTGTTCTCTTATTATGTAGTGACCTTTATATTTTCTAATTTTTGTTTAATGTCAATTTTGTTCACTATCAAAATAATACACCAGCTTACTTTTGGGCTTTCGTTTGCTTAATAAATTTATTTTTGATATTTGACTCTCCTTTTGTGAGTGTCTTCACCAGTGAGGTGTGTTTCTTTCTTTTTCTTTTTCGGCATGGTCTCTCTTTGTAGCCCTAGCTGTCCCAGAGCTCACTATGTTGACCAGGCTGGCCTCAAACTCACAGAGATCCTCCTGCCTTTGGCTCTTGGTGCTGGGACTAAAGGTGTGCACCATCACACCTGACTTAATTCTTATAAATTTGTGGTTGTTTTCTGATTGGTTGGATGGTTGTCTATTCTCTTCTGTCCCCCCTGATAGTACCAGGGAGTTTTCTGTGTACTCCTTCCTAGTTCTCCTTTGTTCCCGTCTTCCCATCATGAAGCTGGTCCTTTGCTGTCCTCGTGACCGGGCCACCCTCTTCCTCTTCTGTAGTGTAACAGGCAGACCCTGTCCCTGTCTCTAGACTGCCTCTGAAGACAGCACCTGCTCACTGACCTCCAGGTCACAGAATGACAGACTCGGGTTCCTCTCTACGGCTGTCTGTGGTGTCTTCAGCTGTGACAGAAGAATCAGTGTCCACCAGGAGCTACAACTGGGTTTGGGATTTGTGAAGATACTGGGCTTTCCCAGGGCTGCAGGGCTTAGGTCTGGATGAGGTTCTGTCTCTCTTCAGCTGTCCTGGGACTGTGCATCTAGAGCAATGTGGGCCTGGCTTACTTCAGTGTGCTGGTCTTTCCTCTGCACTTTTTGGGTGTCTTGTCACCATCTTTACAAATTTATAGTATTCTTCCTCTGATTCTCTTTAGAAAAGAGTCTATTTTTATATTCTGTTCCAATTCTTCTCCTTCAATGAGTCATACAGAGGAGGCTTCTAGTCTGTTATCTTACCCAGAATTTACTTACTTTGAGATCATTTTTTTTTTGCTTATAGAAAATTATGTATAAAACTCAATTATGTTGATATTATGTGCTTCAAAGGTTAACATTCTCTCTTTCTCTCTGTCTCTCTCTCTGTCTCTCTCTCTCTCTGTCTCTCTCTGTCTCTCTCTCTCTCTCTCTCTCTCTCTCTCTCTCTCTCTCTCTCTCTCTCTCTCTCTCTCTCTCTGCTTCTTGGCTACTACCAGCTAAGAAGCCTTCTAGCTCACATGTTCCCATTCCTAACACCCTGTCTCATGTCCAAAGCAATAGAGCTACCCAACCTGGGGCTGAAATATATGAAAACAAGCCAAAGTAAATCTTCCTTCCTTTAGATGGATTTTCAAGTAATTAAGCCCACACCGCAGTGACATACTTCCTCCAACCAGGCTCCATCTCCTAAAGATGCCATCACCTCCCCAAACAGCACCACCAGCTGGAGACTAAGTGTTCACTCACACATGAGCCTGGGGAACAAATCTCATTCCCACAGCTAGTTACTAGTTAGTAACTGTTATCTTGCAATGCTGAGGACTGAACCCAGGGCCTTGCACATGCCAGGCAAGCACTCTGACACTGAGCTATATCCCCAGCCCTGATCCTGTGAAATTAAACATATTATCAAGTAAAACAGAGAAAATGTTTCTAATTCCTCCTGGAAGCTGCCATTGAGTGTTGAAAGCCATAAACATTGCCTTCCTTTGGGACACATTTTCATTTTTCAGAAATTATTTCAAAGAAGTACACAAGGCCTAATGTTCACTGTGGCTGTATTTCTAGTAGAAAATACATAAGCCAGAAAATTAAAGGTGCCCAGAAAATAAATGTAAATATTTTATCTGTTTAAGAGATATTAAATAGGCATTTGCATATCGTGCTGGAAAAACCAGCTCATGTCATTGGAAATGAATAATGTCATAATAAAATTAAAAAACACATCAAATACAGTTTGACCCAATGTTTAAAGATGTCTGTGGCAAAAACCAAGATAAGAAGAAACTACTTCAAAGTATCAGTAGTACGTTTGCCTTGAGTTAAAGCCTCCTGAATAGTTTGGTGATCTTTTGTTGCTGTAGAATTTTCTAGAGTGGCTCTGTATTTATCTAGTATGATATTTTTTATTTGTGGTGTGGTGAGGAGTTGCCAAAGGCAACTTTCCAGTTAGTACCCCTGACCTGAGGATAGTGTTTGATGCTAAGAAGGATCAAAAGTGGGGGTTAGTGATGAAGAAAGGACCCAGGTGATGGAATGTTCCTGGTACTCTAAAAAAAATGTCCCCACTGAATTTCTCCTTGATCCTTTTTTCTTTCTTAAAAAACACTTGTGTGTGTGTGTGTGTGTGTGTGTACCCACATTTGTGTATATGCTATGAGTGTGCAGGTGCCTACAGAGGCCAGAAGAGGTCATCAGACCCCTTGGAGCTGGAGTTCCATATCATTAATTATTATGAGCAGCTGCCATGAATGCAGAAACTGAACTCTGGTCCTCTGGAAGAGCAGCAAGTGCTCTTAACTGCTGAACCATCTCTCCAGCACCCTTGATTACTTTTTACAGTTGCTTTTCTTGGGTAGCTTTTGGAAGTTTACATTTCTCCTGGTCTTTCTCCCTTAATCTGTTATCCAAGGTTTTCTGAGCATCAGGGTTAGATTTCTCTTATCTGTTCAGGGAATGTTTTTAAGATGCATCTGAGAAGTCAGAACACAAGAAAAATTAATGCCCTGCCCGCTGCTCTATGGAGGGCTAATAGAACCCTTAGAGGCCACAGCACAGGAACATGACAGGGAGCACATGACCTTCCTGTCCATCACAGTGACCTTCCCTTTCTCTTCTGTTTATTCAGCCTCGTGATGATCCTGAGACTAGTCCTACTGTGGTTTTAGCACCTAGAGGAGCCAAGAGCCAAACTGCCATCATTCTACTGGACCTGACAGAGCAGGTTCTTGTGTTTGAAAGATCGATTTCAATAGGTGGTAAATGTCTTACTCGGAAATGAAAATGATGTTGTCATCCTAATATTCAAAACTAGTTGGCCATATTTGTTTGCCTCCTTTATCTAAAGCACAAATTTTAGCTGTTTCTATTTGTTAATCCTGATCTTTAATGAGTTGTTATGTATTCATTTGTGTGTCATTTTGTATGTGGAATTTGGGGGCTTGCTGTTTTCTGCTTCTAACAGTTCCAAACACTTATGGATCAAATAAATTAAACTGCGACCTGTCAGGTAATGAGATCCCTGGAGTGAACCACAGGCTGTTGAGTCGTATGTCACTTTGGTACATTAGGGATTTTGTTTGTATTGTTGCCAGGGGTTTTTTTGCACTGAAGGAATTCCATTCTCAGCTCATCAGTGTCCTAACAGAATGTATTCAGTATTCAAATAAAATACATTTTCTTTTAAGCCTCCTCATTCATTTTTTCATCTTTTCTAGAAACTCAATCATCTTTGACATTTACATGTTTCAGTATTAGTAAAAAGGATGTCAAAGGAGTGTTGTTTACACCAGCTCTCCATCCTTCTCAGGGCTTCTCCCTCTCTTCTCCTCCATGTCAGATCACCACTCCATTTTAAGAACAGTTGTAGCTGGTAGTGTCCAAGGCAGTTTGAGGACCAGACGGACCACCTGCTCATTTTCACTGGCTCCTGTGGCCTCTGGGAAGTCAGTCATGCCCTGAGGACTCAGTGTCTCATCCCTAAGGGATAAGGCATGGTAGCATGCCCTTCAGGGCACCAAGACTCACAGTTTCAGTCCTTTGGTGAAATGGGAAGGGGTGGAGAGCTCTGGCTGCCAAGCTGGAAGGCAGGGGAACTTACTCTTACAAGCAGGTTGTTAAACTCTCAGCCATCAGGAATTGAGAGATGGAGAAAGCAAACCCACTAAGTGAACCACAGAGGAAACCTGTACATACTTCTTTGGTATACTTTAAAGGATCCCCTTTAAAACAGAAAAAAAGGAATCCCCTCTGACCCAGTAATGCCAAAGAGATTGCTACCACATGCTGGACTGGAAATGGCAGGTGGTGCTTCCTTGCCAACAGCCAAAGTGGACAATGGCTTCTATTCACACTGTGATTGACACTGAAATAAAGGCAAATCATGTGACTGATTGCAGAAATATTTACTATATGTATAATATATAGTAAATGATGGAAAGTTTTAGAAGGTAGTTGAAGCTATGCTGCATTCTGAATTATTGACAAAAAGCAGTGAAAGTGAATGATGGTGATGTGCATGTTTTTGTTATTATTGCGTTTTGTTTTTTAATCTTTTAGCGTCAGCAAGGTTGCTTGCAAATAAACTTAATAATCTGATGTCTTAGGATTTCTGTTGCTGTGAAGAGATACCATGACCACAGCAACTCTTATAAAGAAATACATTTAATTAGGGTTGCTTACAGTTCATAGGTTTAGTCCACTATCATCATGGCAGGACATGGTAGTGTGCAGGCAGATATGGTGCTGGAGAAGGAGCTGAGAGTCCCACATCTTGATCCCCGGGAAATAGGAAATGAACTGTCTCTGGGTGTAGCTTGAGCATATATGAGACCTCAAAGCCACCCCCACAGTGACATACTTCTTCCAACAAGGCCATACTCCAACAAAATCACACCTCCTAATAGTGCCACTACCCATGAGCTTATGGGGGCCAATTTCAAACTACCACACCTGGGTGCAATCCACAGAGCCTACAGGGTATAAAGAGAATTATTTTCTGACCTCCACACATGTGCCAAGGAAAACACAGGTGTACACACACACACACACACACGTAAATGTAATGAGGACACTCTGACTTCCACTCACTACATACAAGTCTGTTCTAGCACTTACAGAATGCAGAGAACCCCTACTTGGTTTCCTGGACTCCTTCTTGGTAGCATGTCTTATTTCAAACCAGAGTTAGCTTTTCTGACTTATTGGTAAGTTTCCAGTAGTTTACTTCCTTGCACATTTATTATTTCTTGAATAACATGGCTTCAAGGATGTTTTCCTGGTTATTGATACAAACACAGTGTGAAATGTTTACTGAGTCACTTGGGCCTCTGTGTCTGTTAGTACTCAGCTACTATAGTGCTCATGTTTTTAAGAAACATGCCTTGTTCAAATTTGAATATGTTCTTCACAGTCGAAATGGATTCATCATCCAACGGAGGCTTCCTCTGGCTTCCAGGTTGAAGAAATCTGTTAATTGTAGGGATTTGGCTGGTTCTGACCTTGAATTCCTAGAATGCAAAAGGCCACAATCCATGAGAAAATAATGTAGCAAGATAAATACAAAGGAGGTATGTTCTTACAAATGAGAAAAAAATGTGTGAAATTTGTATTCCCTGGAGAGATCATTTAGTGGTTAAGAGAGCTTCCCACTCTCCCAGAGGAACTGAGCTCTGTTACCACCATCAGGTGGCTCAAAGTCACCTGTAACTCCTGCTCCAGGGGATCTGACACTCTCTCCCGACCTCCTCCAGCATTTGCTCTGTGTGTGTGTGTGTGTGTGTGTGTGTGTGTGTGTGTGAGAGAGAGAGAGAGAGAGAGAGAGAGAGAGAGAGAGAGAGAGAGAGAGCACGTGTATGTAGGTGTGTGTGAGTGTGTGCAAATTTTAAAAACAAAATTTGTGTTCTGCACTGTGGGAAAGGATAATGGAATTTTTCTACATTGTCTATCATTGGTAAATGATACTACCCTTGTACAATGCAAGTTGCAGTATTTTTATGAGTAACAAAAATATTCATAAGCTGTAACCAACTGATCTCATTTTAAGAATTATATCCTAATGTCTTAAATGTGAAAAAGCCCATACATGTAATGATACTGTTGACATATTACCCATAAGAGCAACATCAGAGCATCACAGTGAGGCCCACAGTTAGGGGAGTCCTCACTTTCTTAGGCCATCAGTGGTTTTCATGCTGTTATATGATCTTTTCAATAACTTTGGTGGCTTCATAAACTTCTACAATGGATGCTTTCTCGTTTGTAAAGCTCTCTCTCACATAGTAAGTAGGTGCTTCTGGCTTTCACTAATTAAGATATTGAATGGAGCTGTATATGATCAGGAAATGTTCAGAAATATAAAATAGGCAACATTGAAAAGATAGGAAGTGAACCAGATAGCTATTCCAAATAAGTTTTCACTAATATGAAGTGAAAAAATGAGGCTTCAGAATTGTAGTAAGTCTCAAATATTTTAAGTTTAGTTTTAAAATGACAAACTTCGGGATTTATCTATCTGATAGTTGTGTAATGAGATTAAGGTTTGAGTCCCAGTCTTTTTTACCAGTTCACAATGTAGAGGTTTCCTAACCTCCAGGTCCTGTCTCTTTACTCTGAGGATGCTCTAAATGAGTGAGTGAAAGTGTGTTTGGTTCTTGGGACAGTGGAGGGAAGATGAGCTTCCTCCGTGGTCACTGCTGTTGTTAAGAAATGGCTGTGTGACATGACATCATCTTACCTGCCCCGCCCCCCAGAGGAAAGCAACTGTTTGTTCTTGAGAAAGGGATCTTGCTTGGCATCCCAGGCTGACTTTGAACTTGAGACCCTCCTGCCTCAGCCTCTGCGGTGCTACAGCCCCAAGTGTGAACCACTGCACCAGCTTAGGAAGCACCTTTATTAAGGTTCTACCACATGCCAGGAAAATCACAGAGATTCACTTCCTGCAGAAGCCTCCCCCAGGTCTCTGAGATGGTCGAGCTGGTCTTACCTGCGTCCCCATGTTTTTAACTGAGCACACTGGATGGAAGGCACCTGCCTGTGTGCTTGTTTTCTGGACCAGATGTGTCTAATGATGGCATCTTTACATTTCTAGCACAGGATGTAGCATCAAGATGAAAGTGAATTCTTCAAGGATAATGGATGACTGAGTGAAGGAATAAAGAAATAACCCCCACCCGTTCATTCTCTCTGAAGTCCTTAGGAACTGTTAGATAGCGTTACCTGTAGCAGAGGGAAGCCTGCGAGAGCATTGGCCTTGCACTCTTCAACCATTAAGATGACTTCGAGGAGCTGCACATCCGCCCAGCTCAGCCGACTGCCCACAAGAAAATCTTGCTGGTGGTCTCTTAGGGCCTGCAGGGTAGTTGGGATGGAGGAGGCAGAAGATGAGGGCCACTCTCAAAAATTTAAGTGCTCTTAGTTATGGCAGAAGAGTTTTGAGAAGTTAGACCTATTTGTTAATCTGTTTTTGTCCCCAGCTAACAACGTGAGCTTAAGCCTCATCCCAAACTTAAGCCTTATCCCAGATCTCTTTGGGTTCATTTTAGTTTAGACCCTCCGGTCAGTTGAACCCAGGAAACACTTTATATTCATCCTCCTTTGCTCCCTTCTCATCTCCCTGCACCTACCCTGTGAGTTAGGCAGCACCCTAGTCTGGGGGCTTTTCTGGGTGTGTGGCAATAGTCTATCCTCACCCCATCTCTAAGTAGTTTCCTTGAATGTGCAGCTCTTTAGAAGGTTCCCTGTGTACAGGGAAAATGTCTCCCTCTAGGGACATAAACCTAAATTTTGTTAGCAAGTGTTCTTCCAACATATCTATACATTTCGTGTCATGTTGATTTAAAATTGATTGAATATAAAAATGAAAAAATGGAATCGGTGTCACTAATATATCTTTCAGCCCAAAAGTCTGTGTTCTTATTATAGACTTGGACGTGTGATACTTATTTATAGAGTTGTGAATGTAAGTGTTGACTTTTATCAGTTGTATAACATTGGTCAAGTTATTCTAAGTTACGATTTCCTCATCTATAAGGGGAGTGATAATAACGCCTCTTTCTTGGAATTAACATGAATATTAAAAGGCAGTCTTCCTCTTGAAGACTGGAGTTGGGATTCCAGCATCCACAATAATCGGAGAGCTCCTGGCACCGAAGCTCTGAACTCAGCTTTGACGTGAGTAGAGACAGAAAATCACTGAGGATTGCTGGCTTCCAGTCTAACTAAAAACAAGAGCTCTGGGTTCAGGGATGACCCCATCTCAAAGGAGAGCTAAGTGCAGAGTGATGGAGGATGACACCTGATGTCCTTTTCTGGCCTCTGTATGCATGCATAGGTGTGCACATCTGCACACTCATACAGACACATACACACATGAGCACACACAATATGCACACACACAAAATGGGAATGAAAGAAAGAAGGAAGGGAGGGAGGGACTCAGGGAGGGAGGGAGGGAGGGAGGGAGGGAGGGAAGGGAGGGAAAAGGATCCAGTAAGGAGGAAACCGCAGTGGAAAAAAGAAGATTCATACAAGTGTGGGAAGAATGCCAAGTTTTCACAGAGCATTTGCAATCTTTCATCCACCAAGGAAGTTCTGTTTTCAATTTTATTTGATTTTTCTTCTCTTTAATGCGAGCTATAAAACAGCCAAAGTTTGTTGCTCACCTTCTCATAAACAGGGAAGAATCTTGTCGTGGCTCGTTGGAGGATGTATTCCAGATTTATCTCCTTCTCTTCCGGCAGAGAGAGTGGAAAGAACATAATCATGTCACTCAGGTCCCTCAAGCCTTCTACATACATATCAATCCTAGAGAAAGGGAGATTATTTATAGAAGAATTACCAATACAAGGAAGAACACTTTATGGACCAGTGACACATTTTATATAGTATCTATCTCACCTGCCTGGTGACTGGGGGTCTACTTTTCTGTTTCATGAACTCCAGTCAAGTATTTATACCAGCAAGTGGTTCCTTGAGGATATTAACTTAGCTCAACCTGACATTAGGGGCAGTGGTACAAGCCTGGAATCCTAGTAGGGAGTTGTCCTGAGCTATGTAGCAAAACTCTGCCTACCAAATTAATCTGGGAAACGAGGAATTACAGCACCAAAGTGATTGAGCCAAACAAACCACTAGAAAAAATTTAAAGCTGTTGTAATGACCCAAATTAATTATTGCTGAAGGTAAATGTGGTGGAATGGGGCCTATCATGACATTCTTTCTCTTTGGAACTTGTTATAACAGATTCTTCCAGTCAAGAGCAAAAGCAAAAGCAGGCTTTGTATCAGTCTATCAAGATCTACACTATGAATATGGCTTCTAATGATGCTAAATGTTAGCGTTCTGGTTGTGGATGGGGTTTGTTGTTGTTTTTCTTTGGCTCTTGCTCTAAGTAACAAACGGTTTTTGTACCAGGCCTGTTCTTGCAGGTTTCTTCCATACAAGTCGTACTTTGCAGCTATGTATCTTAAGATGGCTCTCGTTTGCACCAAATTCATTCCATCAATTTCAACCATGGGCACTTGTTCATACATCAGGGCTCCACCTTAAAATACACAATGGGAAGCTAGATTTTATTGGTCTCCAGAGTGGTAACTACATTTCCTTTCATTCTAAAGACTCTATGAAATAGGACCATATAATCCATTTACCAAAGTACTTTCTAGAAACTAAGAGGAGAAATATATATTCTTTTTTGTTTGTTTGTTTGTTTTGTTTTGTTTTTTTGAGACAGGGTTTCTCTGTGCAACTTTGCGCCTTTCCTGGAACTCAGTATGTAGACCAGGCTGGCCTCGAACTCCCAGAGATCTGCCTGGCTCTGCCTCCTGAGTGCTGGGATTAAAGGCGTGCACCACTACCACCCGGCGAAATATGTATTCTTTAACCAAAAATTATATTGAGTATAAAACATGATATTTGACATTTTGGGTCAATTTTTGGTTATTTGGGGACATTTTTGGATACACGTGGATACAAAGCATTCCTTTGGACCCATGTTCCCTCTACTTCCGTAGTCTCTTTCCCTATGGCCATGACACTCATTTGGACACCGTTTACCTTTGAATTCTGACTGCACCCTCTGTTGTAATTCTGAGTTCAGCCTTCTTACACACTCCTCCTCCGCATCTGGTTGCTTCCTGAAGTCATATGCTACACCACTGATGAACTCTTTCTGTCACTCACCGTTGCTTTTCAGAGAACACACGTAAATATTGACCCTCACTCTAAATTCAAAGTCTTTCTTGAAATTTGCTCTTATTGAAAATGCTCTTACCTTCTGTTAGCATTCAGACCCACCCCTTGGGGACCTAATAGGGTACATCATCCCTGCGCGCATGCGCTCGCCAGTGCATAGGCGGTACCTTGGCCTGCTCAGCATCGTGCGCTCATTGCAACTGTGGTCTCTCTGTGCATGTGCTGCTTCCCCCATAAAAGGCAGGGTCCCGCTGGGCGGTGGTGGCCCATGCCTTTAATCCCAGCACTCGGGAGGCAGAGCCAGGAGGATCTCTGTGAGTTCGAGGCCAGCCTGGTCTACAGAGCGAGATCCAGGAAAGGCACCAAAGCTACACAGAGAAACCCTGTCTCGGGGGAAAAAAAAAAAAAAGGCTTCCTCTCTCTTCCTTTTCTTTTCCCACGAGGTCGCATCTGCACCTCCTCTCTTTCCTGTTTTCTGTCTCTTCTCTTTCTTCTTCTCTCCTCATCCTCTGCTTGCTTCCGCCCTCCCCACCACCACCTCCAACCAGTAAAACTCTCCCCGCTGCTCCCACCGGCAGTGACCGCTGCCTGCTGTTTTTAAAATACAACACCTTCTACAAATGAGCTCCCATCTGGGTGATGTTATTTACATTGGACTTATTTCTTCAGCTTTCCCAAGATGCTCTGTAGCAAAACAAACCAACCAAGAAATCACAACTAGATAAGGAATGTAAGCTGATAATGGTTCTTTGATTAGAAAGAATTCTGTCTCTGTCTCTGCCTCACCCCTCTGCGCTCCCCACCCACCCACCCACCCAGTAAGGGCAACTGTGAGGCTTGTTCTGCATTTTTCCATTTATAATCTTTGAAGCTGGGTGGGTTGGTCTAGTCTCCTCTCATCGTTTAGGATCTAACAGGCAGGCCGAACCACACAATTTACTCTAGCAGAGAGAACTTAATATAAAGGTGTTAGATGTGTGTGGTGGCGTTCGCCTGTCATCCCAGCACTCAGGAGATGAAGGTAGGAAGGATGGGGGTTCAAGGTCATGCTCAGCCACATAATGGGTTCGTGTAGCCTAGGTTACATGAGACCTCGTCTGGAAGAGCCAAAAAAAAGCTTAAAAATAAATCAGTAAAGAGGTTAGCCTATATCCTGGAAAGCTGAAAAGTAACAGCAGGGCAGTACCATGCAGCAACTGCAGAAAGCATCTCCTCAAATTAGGGAGAAAAGGATGAGAGTCACAATTATCGCAACTTAGAAAGTTGGGGTGCGCTCCTCCTCCTACTTGCAAGGTTCAGGCGGCGCCTTCCTTACATAGAACTAGGATCCTGGTAGTTACTCTCCACGTGACTTCCACTGCTCTCTTGGAATACTAGAGAGAGGAGCAGAGGGGGCCTTTCACAAGAGCTGATGATCATCTCTGGCCTCTGGCAATACTGGGAGTGGAAACTGTTTCCCTCACCTTGGATTAACTTCTCAAATTCTTCACGGGTTTCAAAAAGTTCTTCTTCAAACTAGAGAAGGAGACAAAGAACAAAGAACATAAGAACTTGTTGTTCATGGTTATATGAGTGGCATGGGAATGTTAAATAGGATTAAATGGCCTAGTCTCCTCTTTGAATAGGACCTTAATTAAGTACACCAGGACAGGATTCCTTGCTCAGCATTCCTCAACACTTAGAGGGTGGTAAACTGGTGTGAGCTTGCCTTTATTTCTGATTCCTGAAGACAAGTGTGACTTGAACTCTGAAATCCAACAGCTGGATTACAAATTCCAGGAAATCTTACCACTTTTTTTTTTTTTTTTTTTTTTTGGTGTTTTGAGACAGGGTTTCTCTGTGTAGTTTTGGTGCCTTTCCTGGATCTGGTTCTGTAGACCAGGCTGGCCTCGAACTCACAGAGATCCGCCTGGCTCCACCTCCCGAGTGCTGCTATTAAAGGCTTGCACCACTGTCACTTGGCTTTTTTTTTTTTCTTTTCCTTACCACCTTTTAAAACAAAGACAGATTCAAAAATCTACCCTCTCATTCTCTTAAAATATTATCAAAACTTTTATACAAGTTATAGAATGTTTTATAGAAAAACTATATTTAAAAATATTTATTGCTCCCTAAAATAATTAGAGTGTTTTTGGTGGATAGGTATTGAGTTCACTTTATCTGCTGTGCGTGTCTTATATAATTTCATATTCTAGAGAAAGAATCCACAAAAATAAGATTAAAAGCTATTATTAAAGTATTACTAACTCGAATCTCTCTTACACACAGGCAGGCACTCCATCTCTCTTTCTTCATCTGTCATCTATCCAACTCTACATGGCTAGATATCAAAAAACATAATATTGAGTGAGTATAAGAAAAAAAAGATAGAATGAATCAGAAAAGGAGTCATTTACATGAATTATTCCCAGAGGCATACAAGAACAGGTTGGGAATCTAGATAAAAGTGTAAAACTATAAAGACTGGACTAACAAGACAGATTTATGCTAACTGAGCTGGAGGTGACAATCCTACTGAATTTTGGCTTTATTATTAACTTTCCTTTTAAGAGAAGGTTTTATTTTGCTCTACAGTCTTCCGTGGTGGGGAAGGTGTGGCAGAGTTAATAATAGAGAAAGTGGGGACTCCTTATGTCTTCCTAGATCAGGAGGCAGAATAGGAAGCGTTGGCACTTAGCTGGCTTTATTGTTTTATATTCAGTCTAGAACCCCAGTCCACATTTGCTGCGCACCTTCCGGGTAGGTCTCACTCCCTCAGTTATCCTTCTCTGAAAATGCTGGAGGAAAAAGCAAGGAGTATGTCGGTAAGATTTCTCAATGGATGGGCACTTGGTGGCATACCTGATAGCCTGAACCCGATACCCATACCCCACATAACAGGAAGGAACCAACTCCCGAGAATTGTTCTCTAACAACACATGACACTATGGCATGCACACTCCTGCACACATGCACACACACACTCACAATTTTTAAAAAGACATCTCCATTTCTAGAGAACAAGAACCCTGATTCCCTCTGTTAAGGCTGAGACAGAATATACAGTCTCCAGGAATGCATGCTGTTTTTATGTTAAAACACTCTGGGACTGGCCATAAATTTAAAGAAAGCTCTCTAGTCATTCACCTTTGGAGATAAGACAGTATGTTTGAACTTACAGGCACAATAGGGCTTTCAGAATTACACTCCAGTAGCGATTAGAAATAAGACCTAAATCAATCAATGGGATCTCATGCAATGAAAAGACTTCTGTAAATCAAAACACACTGTAAGCAAGTGAAGAGGCAGCCCACAGAATCGGAGACCATCATCTCCAGTTCCTCATCTGGCAGAGGATTCGTGTCTAGGGTATACAAAGAACTAAAAAAATTAAACATTAAAATAATAACCCCATTAAAGATGAGCTATAAAACTGAATAGAGAAGCATTAAGTGCTGGTGTGGGCAGGGGATAGGGAAATGAATGAGTAATGGGCTAACCAAAACTAAGGATACACGAGAAAACCTTATGAAGATTTACTAACTAGTAAGCTAACTTCAAACTATAACATTCAAAGAGTAAATAAATTCGAATGGAATTACCCTGTATTGGTGGGCAATGCTGCACCAAAAAGACATGGATTGTTAAAGGAAAATCACATGGGACACCTCCCTACAAGTTATTGGTTGAGAGGCCTCAGAGGTCTCTAAAACAACACAGGCTATCATCTTTGCTCTTGGTTACATACCATAACTATATGGCAAAACTCCACTGCTGAGGACATGGCACACTTGTTTCCAGAGTATAGACACATCAATTTCAAACCCACTTGTAAACTTCTTCCCTGCAAGCTAGCTTTTGTAGTCCCAGAACATGGCATACAGGCCTCTGGGGAAGAAAAGACATCAATGGTCTTACCCAGTGCTGAGTTCTACATGCTGTAGTACCAATGTGCCAGGCAAGATAGTCTACTAGTCCAATAGTACTAGTCTAATAGTGGCATGACTGTTATTGGGGTAACTAATTGTAATCTGATTGTATCTGAGGCCTGTTCTACAGGAATGAATCTCATGCCTGGAAGTATAATCCCGGGCAAAAGCACATGACTGGGAAAGTCATAGGCCCGGGCATAGAACCTGATATTATTATTTTGCTAGACGGCCATGCTATCAAATTGCCTTTTGAAAATACACGTTTATACCCACATACTTTGGGCCACTCTCAACCTTAGTCAGAGAAACTTCTAGTGCTCTGCCCTATATGGGACATCTTCATCAACCCCACCATCCATCAAGGCTCTGGGAACATCACAGAAGAGGAGGTAGAATGTAAGAGCCAGAGGATGGGAGGTTGGGGAGAAATACTGTGAAAGGCTGTCTTCTGGATGTTAAAGTGGCCCTCACACTCCTGAACCAACAGTGGCTGTGGTTATCTGCATAATAGACACACAAGGTCGAGCCAGACAAAATTCCAGCACAGACCGAGGCAGTGCTCTTCAGGCCCTGCCCTTTGCTGGGGAGCTATTGGCAACTGGTGGCTGCTGGCAGAGAGAGAATCATTCTTTTACAAGGTATAGTGACTGGTAGATTTCCCTGTGCTCCAGTGGGTGGCCCCATAACCATGCATATACAGGCAGCGTTAACTGGACTTAATGGGGTACAAAAAGAGGAAAGAAGGAAGGAAGGAAGGAAGGAAGGAAGGAAGGAAGGAAGGAAGGAAGGAAGGAAGGAAGGAAGGAAGAGAGAAAAAAATAGAAATGAAGACACGAAGTTGGGAGGGAGGCATGTTTAAGAAGGGGAGTGTTGGGGGGAGGGTATGATCACTTTTCATTATATACATGTATGAAATTCCAAAGAATCAAGAAAGGTTATTAATTTTTTTTTTTTTTTTTTTTGGGTTTTCGAGACAGGGTTTCTCTGTGTAGCTTTGCGCCTTTCCTGGAACTCACTCTGTAGACCAAGCTGGCCTCGAACTCACAGAGATCCGCCTGGCTCTGCCTCCCGAGTGCTGGGATTAAAGGCGTGCGCCACCACCGCCCGGCTGGTTATTAATTTTTAAGAGAGAGAGAGATGAAGACTTGGGCTACATGGAGAAACCTTGTCTCAAAAAAAAAAGTAATAAACAAAATATGCTGAAAATACAATTTTTAATAATTTTAAATTTCATTAAAGTATATATGAAAGTTACAATTGTAGTGGCAAATGACACGTTCTTACATCAGGTTATTCTGTTTACTTGCTTGTTTTTTGAGACAGGGTCTTATGTAAACTAGGTTGGCTTTGAACTTGCAGTGTAAGAGAGGATGACCTTAAACTCTTGATCCTCTTGTCCCCACCTCCCAAGTGCAGAGTTTGCAGGTGTGTACTGCTATACCTGTTTCTATGAGATGTTCTACACTTTTGAATCCAATTATCAAAAGGCCAGCAAGGTGGCTCCGTGGGTAAAGGTGCTTGCTTCCAAACCTGACAACCTGGGTTTGATCTCCGGATCTGCTGGAAGAAGGAAGCCAAACTCCCACAAGTTGTCCTCTACCCTCGAAATATGTGTGTTACATGCCTCCCCCACACTAATAATAATAATAATAATAATAATAATAATAATAATAATAATAATAATAAAAAGTGTTTAAAAATTAAGCCTCTGTTTCTTAATGATCTTCGGGTAAATGTAATTAGATGATGGTCTCACTGGGCTGATAACTGAGAGATGAACTGAGAGAAGCTGAGATACAACACGAGTCTTCTCTTCCTTCTCATCCTTCCTTCCTTCTTACCTTTCTTTTTCTTAATTATTGTAGAACATTACACTATCTTGAATGAGCATAATATCTATAATTGGTCTTCACAGGATTTGAGCATTTATTTCATAAAACTAACTTACTGACAACCCAACATTTAAAAAGTATTTGTCAAAAGCTACTTTTTGTTTGAAAAGAACATAAAGTTTTCTATGACTTTTAGCCAAGTGAGTGCTCAATGTAAGACCTGGAAACACAGCTAACAATTCTGTTGGGCATCTTACCTCCACTCCAGCTGCTGCCAAGAGCCACCGGATGGACTCCATTCTTCCTCTTCCATTGAAGTAGTGAAGCACAGGCTTCCCAGTCATGCTGAAAGATTCCTGACAAATGAGATAGAGACAGACAGACAGAGACAGGCAGAGACACAGAGAGTCTCAGGGAATGAGTTTATAGAGCAGAAGCACAAGGCTTAAGAAAGCTTTCACTCAGAATTTTGCCCCCTAATAAACCAAGCTGCCCTCTGCCCCAAGACTGCCTGCATCCTGTTCCTCCCTACCAATGAAGTATATCTCCACAGACTGATTTCCAAACGCTTTCCCAAAAAAACCTAATTAAATAACTGATATAAAGGAGGCAAGTCTGTGCAAGCCAACAGATGGAAAGAAATCAAGAGCGGGACAGACATACCCCTCTTCCCCTAAGCAGGTGGTGCAGGTCAAGTGTTCTGATCATTCCTCTGTCTCTTTTTATGTATGGATCCCTCTCCTCCCTCCCACAAAGACAAGCCTAGACTGGAGAACCAATGTGAATGGGAGGGTGGGATTGCTGGTGTTTATTGCTTTCCAAATTAATCTTCATAGTTTAATCATAGTGTTCTCTGAAGCCAATAGCAGTCATGGGGATTTTAATAAAAAAGAAATACACTTAAACAAAGGGCCCCCTTTTTATAATATCTTTTTGCTTGGAAAACAAAATTTTCTTTCAGAGACATAACCAATGTTCATTTTGAAGAGGTTGAAATAATAAACAAATTTAGACATCAAAAAGCCCATCTCCGTGTCCCAAGATAAACTATGAGATTCATGGGCTCTGAGAGACAGGATTGGCCAGGTGATAGATCCTGGACATTCAATGGTATCTTGAGGTGTCTGGACAGAGGGTGCCAGAAATCAAAAGAGCTGCAAGGGGAAGGGGAGGGGGAGGATGGTGTCTTTATAAGTAAGATGGTCTTCTTGGTATAAGTGGGAACTGATTTATTTTATAGTATATTAACTGGCTCACCTTCAAATCCCAAAAAGCCCAGTGAAACAAATGTAGAGAAAAAGATAGCTTATGAAAAACCACTGCTCTAAAATTCAGAATTAAAATAATAGTAATAAAATAAGAGGTGATTCAATCTAATGATTATTCAGTCCTATGGCTTCATATTGGAATTGCCTGAGGGGCTTAAGATACAAGCCAGTGTCTTCATCAGCAGAATGGGAGGGGTCACATCAACATCATATAGGTTACTGAGATTTGCAGTCTGCATTCACATAACCACATCTTTAAAACTAGGACATGTGGTTGAAAGTTTTCTCCAGTCCCGCCCACCCCTCAGTCCCGCAGCTGCTTATAAAATAATCACTCAGAGGCTTAATATTCTTCACAAACTGCATGGCCTATGGCAGGCCTCTTGCTAGCTAGCTCTTATATCTTAAATTAACCCATTTCTATTCATCTATGTTTTGTCACATGGCCGTGGTCTTAGCAGTCTGCTGGCATCTTGCTTTTCCTTCCACACATCTCTCTAGACTCCACCTTTCTCTTTTCTCTCTCTCTCTCCTTGGATTTCCTGCTTGCCTCTAAGCTGCCATAGGCCAAAGCAGTTTACTTATTAACCAATGGGAACAACATATATTCACATCATACAGAAAGAGTACAGGGAGGAGAGGTAGAAGATAGGGAGAGGTGGAATGATTTGTCGGCTGGGAAGAGAGGTGGATGCAGAGAGCTGAGGGAAAGGCTGACATGAATGGCTGATCTGAGGGGCCTGTGCTGCCACTGGGGCTGCAGTGGTATCTCGGCTACTGCCAAGGGCCATGTCTGGGTTCATGGTTCTGCTGCATCTGGGGTCTGTGGTGATGTCCATGGCCGGTGTTTGCACAGGGGTCATTGGAGCCATGCTGTGCTAAACCAGCCCAGCGATTCACTGGCCCAGGGATGACAGGTCCTGCCCCTTGCTGGATATTGCAGCAGGTAGTCTGGCCCTACACTTCAGGGAAGAACTCATCCTGCACTTGAGAAAGATAGTCCCACCCCTCACCACAGGCGTGTACCTCACCTGGGAAGCACACTGGAGCTGACCCAGTGGTTGGGGACACAGGTGAGCTGACCCTGAGGGCATGAGAGCAGGAGAGCCTCTGTGCCCACCACCATGTGGTGGCATGGGTGAGGGAAAGATACCTTCCCCCCTCACAGATTACCACCTGTGGTGGGTGAGAGAGCCAGCCCTGGGGTCACCAGAGTAGGAGAGCTAGCCCTAACCCTCACGGGCTGCAATGCATAAGAAAGCAGCCTCTGTTTCCTCTCTGGGCAGCACACTAGAGCTGACCCTGTGGTCAGGGACGCAGGTGAGCCAGCCCTGAAGGTGTGAGAGCAACAGAGCTGACCACACCCCCTCGTCTGCCATGTGGACGGTGAGGGTGAGGGAAAGATGCCCTTCCCCCTCTGCCTCTTGTTAGCTGTGGTAGGTGAGAGAGCTGTTCCTGGGTCAAGGGAGGGGGAGAACTAGCCCTGCCCTACACCAGCTACAGCATACAGGAGAGGGGGCCCTCCACCCTGTCTGGGCAGCACATTAGAGCTCATCCTGTTGTTGGATCACAGGTGAGCCAGCCTGAGGACATGACAGCAAGAGAACTGATCTGCCCCCAACCCCATCGCCATATGCCCCCTCCAGCAATCAGGAGAGAGGGCCCTGCACCTTGTCTGGGCTAAACAGTAGAGCTGACCCTGGCTATCTGAGGGCCCAAGAGCAAAAGCACTGGCCCCTGCTCCTTGCTGTAGGCTGCATTGGATGAACTAGCCGAGGCAGTGCTAGAGACCTCATGGGAAGCTAATGAGCTGACCAACCCAGCTACCACCACCCAAGCCCAGAACCAGAGCTATGAGTTGACCCACCCCAGCATCTACTGAACCTATGAACTGTTGGAGCATATGAAGAGGATGAACCTACAGATCCAAAACAGCGGGATCTCCATGACACAGGATATCTAAGAGGAGTCCCAGTGAGAGCCCGTTATCAATGGTGTAGCAGAAACCAGAGGCCTCAACCAGACCAATGATTCGTGGCAATGAACACTTGCAAGAAAAGATGGATAAACTGAAAGTTAAACAGTGTGACTCAACGGGCCACACTACAGCTTCCACGACAAGATTCTTCGTCTTTTTGTTTATTTGTTATTGTTTTGTTTCTTTGTTTTCTTTGGGTTTTGGTTTTTCTTTTCAATTTGGTTTTGTTTTCTTTGGGGGAGAGGTTGCAAGAGCAGAGGGCAGATGTGAGGGGACAGGGAGATCATTGGGAACAGAATGCATGATGTGAAAATCCACAAAGAATCAATAACAGTTAAAAAAAAAAGTAAATATTGTACACCACCTGGATTGATTCACCCAATCATTCTGAATTGTTGCAAACGTACATGCCTCAAGGACCAAGCCTATGTAAATTATGACTATTACACTGTTTTTCATATAAGTCCTTTGTCTTTCTTTTCTTTCAATAACCAAAATTCATTCTTCCAAGGAGATATAGAACTAGTTCATGCCTGTATAACATGTCATCCATTTGAGTGGGACAATGTTTAGTGTCATCTAAGGGCTCACACAGTATACCTAAACATCTTGCATCACGGACCTCCTGTTTCTCCCAGTTAATGCTTAATTCATTGAGTATCTGAGAAGCAAAGGCACTAAGTCCTTGGAGTTGCATTTTGAACTCATAAATACATAAATTCCATGTTCTAATCTGTTGGCACATTACCAGCCATCTCAAAATTTAGCAGTGAGAACAAGCATTTAATTTTGTCATTTGGGAACAGAATAGGGATTGGCTAAGTGGTTTGTGCCCTGCCCGTGTCAGTAATGTGTGTTTGAACAGGAAGAGTTAACTAGAGTGAACGGGCTGTCCTCATACAGTGGGCAACTGCTGCTACCGATTGACATCAACTAGGGCTTCTTCACTGTGGGGAATTCTGGTTGCTATTTCTTATTGCCTTCAGCTCACAGATCACAGCTTCAGAGTATAGCCAAAGATGAACCTATAATTTCTATAGCCCAGAAAGATCCAATATTCCTCCTGGACAAAGACCAACTGAGTCCTGTTCATCTGCATCAGTATGGAGTTTGCAAACTGAAAAACAATGAGAAATTAATGGAAGAGGAAGAAAATATAGCTCAATACATTTTCCGTGAAGACTAAGATAGCATAGATTGCTGGTCATCCTTTTCGTTTCATTTCACATTGACAACACTCTTGTACAAGGCAAGGAAGAAGCATGCTCCTTTCAGAGAGCTAATGGAGAGAAGTCTCCATTAGGAGAGTTGAGTATATGGGAGGAATGAGTTGGAACTGAAGACAGAAAATAGTAAAAGCTGACTAAGAGCCAATCAGCCACTTCCCTGCTGAGATACAGAGGTGGGAGGTGTGGGAGACCAGGAAAGGCTATGCAGTGGAAACAAGGTCTGCAGGTAGAAGCCTGAGTGCAGAGAAGGAGATCAGATGGGGAAAACCAGCTAAGATCGACTCAGACAACAAGACACATCAGGGGTAAGAGAATCCCATAGACGTCAGGAACAGAGCCTTGCATGGACTACGGAGGCCAAGAAGAGTGGCCCGGCGCCAGGGTCGCTCTCACAATAAACACAATTAGCCTTCTTAAGACAGTCCACCACTGGTGGGTTTTTGTTGTTTTGTTTTATTTTGTTTTGTTGTTGTTGCTTTGTTTGTTTGTTTGTTTGTTTGTTTTTTCCAGAACAAAATTCTTTTGCTGCCCTGGAGCAAAAGTCTGAGAGTTCATTGGAGGCCCTGTGTTGGGTGACCCTTTCATTCTCATCCCATAGCCCTGTGGCTTCCCTCCCTTCCCACTATCCCTTTTCTTCCATTCATGGCCAGGGTCACTCCTACTGAGCCGTGTTTCTTTACCCTGAGAGGGAACAGCCCTGAAATTTCAAGACATCCCTCTCCCTTCTATTCTTTCTCTCCAATCTCCCCCTGGTAATGTCTCCACCTTCAAGGCAGTTTCTTTCACCCAGGAGCAGATCATTTATTGCCTACATGTATCTTCTCTGCCCTCCTCTCTTATTTCTCTTACAGATCTCTGAAGTCAACACGGATTGAGTGACACATATCATCTCCTTTGCAGAATTATCTGACTCCTCACTTATACCACAGTGTTATCTATATGCTGAAGTGTTGGAGGTGAACAGCACTGACACTTTGAAACACTGGGAAAAGAATGCCATTGATTAATGGAGAGAGAAGTGAAGAGATGGATACCTAGGATAAGACATTTAATTATGATGCATACGTGGTAGAATATGTATTTACTTTTTGGGATATATGAAATTTTTATTAAAAATTAAGGTAATATGGACTATTTGCTAAAATTCCAAGAAATAAAAAAACAGTAAAGAATAAGGGCAAAATGTAGGGCACAACCAACTAGAGATAATATTTGGGGAAAAAAACATTGATTGTAAGTTTGAAGAGGGTTTTTATGAATAATTACCTAGTGCAAGAATGTAACATCAAATGATCTATGGTAACATACAGTATTCATTCATATTCAGGGATGACCAAACTGTAATTGTGGAGGCTAGTACCATCATGAGAGACACCCTAAATCATAGGTCTGTAAGATGAATTGGAGAATCTTTGGACCTAACACAGAAACAACTAACATTTGTTAAATAGATGAATAAAACGATGATGGGATGCAGGCTAGCTAGCCAGCCCATCCGGTAAAGATATGTTAACGCCAAGCCTGAGGACTCCCAGAACCTGCTTGGGGGAAGGAGAGAACCAACTCCCATTAATTGTACTCTGACCTCCACACATAACCTGTGGCATGCTTGTGTGAGAACATACACACACACAGACACACAGACACACAGACACACACACACACACACACACACACACACACACACACACCAAAAAAATAGACAATATAATATAAAAATATTTTAATGATGTAATTATATATAAAATGAAAGTATAGCCTTTAAATTGTAAGTCACCTGAATATCTTACATATCTCACAAACTTTTACTTTTTTTTTGTTTTGCTTGAGATAGCCCACACTGGCCTGGAACTCACTATTTAGCCCAAGCTAGCTCAAATTTGTGGCAATCCACCTGTTTTAGCCTCGTGAGTGCTGTTGTTATAGACATGAGCCATATGGACGGCTTTCTTTGCAGGGAGGGGTCCATGATTTTATCTAGTTGTGATCTGAAATTTTCTCCTTTCTCCTCAAAGATAGGCATGGATGTTTTGCCCAGATTGTGGGGACCCCCCCAGAAGACCACCAAGGAGATTGAATCCCGTATGTAAAAGCAAAGAGCCTTTAATTTCAAGCTCGGGGCTTGGTCTCTCTGTCTGTCCCATGCAGCGGGTGAGAACAGAGAGCCCAGAGCCCAGGCAGGGTGGGGTTTCTATCATAGCAGAGGTTAGGGTGAGGGAATCTCCAGGGTTCAGGACCCTGATTGGCTGACATTTGTCTAAGGGTATAGGGAATGTTTGGAATGTCAGGTATTTCCTCTTAGATGCAGGTTCTCCCTGGGTAGCATCAGCCTATGGCTTTTCCTGGGTCCAGGTGTTACCTGCCAGAAGTTGTGTCTGGGCTTCTAAGCCTCTCATGACAGCTGTGTGGTCACGCTATTTTGCCCCCTACACACAATGGACAGCTGGTATCATATTTTTTTCTTAAGATTTATGTATGTGTATGAGTGTTTGCCGGCATATATGTATGTGCACCAGTGAGTGCCTGGTGCCTGTAGAGGCCAGAAGAGGGCATAGGATCCCCTGGAACTGTAATCACACGTGGTTGTGAGCCACACTGTGTGAGTGCTGGGTTCCCAACCTGGGTCCTCTGCAAGAGCAGTCATTATCCTTGGTCTCTGAGCCATCTCTCCAGCTCCACGTGTGTATTTCTGATGCACTGTTTTTCATCCTGTTGATGTTTTAAGAGAGGGTTGTGTTCCACATCATTCAATCCAGACTCTACTACAGCTCAGAACTCTCCACAGAACTTCTCAAATTCTAATTATGAATATGAAATTAACAGAGATTGAAACTATGACTTTTGTCCCAGTAAAATGCAGTCTTCTGGTAAAAACAATATTGGTATTGCTAATACAATGTGTCTTGTCTGTCTTTAAACAGTTTTTTGAGTGTCAGGGTGCTACATTAATGTTAACCAGGCCTTTTGGAAGTGAAGGTCTTGGGAAGACCCAGGCATTGCTTTTCTGTCATCTTTTTGAGTGGATTAAATGGCAATGTTTTACCAACATTGATGTGTAATGATCCTAATCTTCAGTGTGATCGTCTTAGGAGAAAGGACTTTGAGAGGCAATCAGAACTCAAGGAGAGCACATTTCTGAATAGTGTGAATGTTCTCGTAAAAGGGATTTCAGAGGGCCTGATAACTGTGTAAAGAGTTTTCAGGGGGCCTGATAACTATGTGGTGATGCAACCAGGTATCAGCCAGAAGAACAAAGAAGTGGCCCCTACCCAGACAGAATCTGTCAATGCCTCCATATTGAGCTTCCAGCCTCCAGAATTAAGAAATAAACCTCTGTTTTATGAGCAATATTATTAGTGGTATGTTTATAATTCCAGCCCTCACTGCTAAGATGCCCTACTCAGACTAAAGCCTCCTCTAAATTTTTAGTACTTTTGAAAATGAAGCTACCACCAGTTAACTTTTTCAAAGGCGGGAGGATTACGGCTCCTTGCTTTCTCTCTTATCTAGTCAAAGGTAGCATCTTTCTCCTAAGGTGAAAGGAATGCATGGGCAAGAACCATTTCTTTATAATCTGCCACATCTCCTACATGCGTATCAGACCCAAGAAAATGCAAGTGAACAGAACTGCATTTAGCGACAAACTAATTCACCTCTGGAAAGACCTTTCTTCAGGTACAATACTCAGATTTTTATTCATACACTGACATTTATTTAAGTACAATTTGAGGGGTTAAAAAATCTAAAAATGTGTGTGTGTGTGTGTGTGTGTGTGTGTGTGTGTGTGTGTGTGTGTGTGTGTGTTCTATGTGTTTACATATACGTGTGTTGAAGCAGGCCAGAGGTCCATGTTGAGTATCATCCTCGGTCATCTTCTGGTTTTGTTTTTGTTTTGAGACAGGGTCTCTCACTGAACTTGTTGCTCACTGACTTTCCTAGACTACCTTGACAGCAAGCTCTGGGGACACACCACTCTCCACCCAGCCCTCCCCCAACCATGCTGAAATTACAGCCACTTCCCCCCAGTTTTTATAAGGTTGCTGAGGGTTCAAACTCTATTCTTGTGCTTACACAGCAAGCACGTTGCTGACTGAGCCTAGCCCCCTGTCTAAAAACCCTTGACCCTGTAACCCAGCACAGTTATAATGAGCATCCACCACCAACCCCAGCAGTAGTCATGTGAGAATTGCCAGAATCACCCCCACGTGACCACAGAATCCACAAATGGACTTTGTTCTCTCTACTGTTTGTCCAGAGCACAAGCATGGTGTGATTGCTATTGCTAAACGACACAGTCCCCAGTCCATTTCTTAGTTACAGTCTTCTCTGTTTCCTGTCCTCTTACATGGCCCAGAGTCATTTTTGTGTACAATGTTAGAAGTCCTCCCAAAGGACGTCCCATAGAACATAGTTCCACAACACTGTCTACATGTTGAGATCAGACGTAGTCATGTTTGTATCCCTTTTGTGTGTTTGAGACTGGGTCTCACTGTGTAGCCCTCACTGGCCTGGAACTCACTATGTAGACCAGGTTGGTCTCCAACTCACAGAGATCTACCTGGCTCTCATATCTGCATCTCTTCCTTCTTTAAATTGGGGACTCCTTTAATTTTTTTTAAATTTCTTTTTACTTAAATTTTTTCTTACAGTGTATTTTGATCATACTCTTTTCCCTCTCCCAACTCCTCCCAGATCCTCCCCATATCCCTATCCACCCAAATTCATGTCCCTCACCTATCGGGAAAAAGAAAGAAAGAAAGAAAGAAAGAAAGAAAGAAAGAAAGAAAGAAAGAAAGAAAGAAAGAAAGAAAGAAAGAAAGCAAAACAACAAAATCAAAAAGTAAAAATCAAAACAGACAAATAAGCTAAACATGAAAATAAACAAGACAAAAAACATCAAAACAAAACAAAAAGCACAGAAAAAATTATGGGGTCCATTTTGCATTGGCCACCTACTCCAAAGCATGGTGCCTGGCCTGCAGTGTGGTTGATGTACCCAGTGACACTTCGTGGAAGAACACTGATTCTCCCTCTCCCAGCAGGCATCAATTGTAAACAGCTTCTTGGTTGGGGTGGGACTTTGCGTCCACTTCTCCTTCTGAGGGATGGAATTTTGTTTGGATTGAACCTGTGCAGGCCTTTTGCAGGCTGCCACCTTCTCTGTGAGTTCATACGTGTATCAATCCTTTTGGTCTGGAAGATGCTCTTTCCTTGGAGTCACTGGCCGACTCTGGCTCTCACGTTCTTTCTGCCTTCTCTTCCACATAGATCCCTGAACCTTGAGAGGAGGTTTTGATGATGATATCCCATGTAAGGCTGGGTGTGCCAAAGTTTCTTATTCGCTGCACACTGGCCAGTCATGGATCTCTTTGTTAATTACCATCTACTCTAAGAAGAAGCTTATAAGAAGAAGCTAATAAGAGTTTAGCCATGCTCTCATCTATGGGTACACTATTATGTCATTAGAAGTCATTTTATTTCTATGCCCCTTTAGCAGAATAATAATAGTAGGTTTTCCCCTAGGCCAAAGACTCTTCTGATCTCAGTTTTTTGCCACTTTAGCATTGGCAGGTATGGGTTCCATCTCATGTCGTGAGCCTTAAATCCTATCCAATAGTGGGTTGCCCCCGTAACACTTGTCTACACCAGTACATCTTGCAGGTAGGTCACTGCTGTAGGTTGCAGTGTTCATGTCTGGGTGATTTGATGGTTACTTTCTCCTCCTGTAATGGGAAAAGTGCCTTCCAGCACCATGAATGCTAGTCAGTAGGGGTGAACCTTCAAGTTGAGAACCAGCTTGAATTCTCCATGTCCAATGACATAAGTCAGTTGTGTCTTCAACAAGAGGGTCTTACTCTCAGGTTATGGAGAATAACCAAGAGTCTTGGCAATAGCCTGTAATGTCTGTTGGGGAAGGCCTCTGGGGCCCCTTTGGACAATGACTTGACAAGATGTGGCCCATCCTTAAACCTGGAGGCTTGACATGGTGGCATAAGACATCCAGTTGGGGAACTATCTCTCCCATTATATGGTGATACCATATAAATTCTTTTTATATATGCACATGTTTTAGGGAACTTCTACAGTTAGTAGGTGTCCTAATGGCTTTTCAAAGGGCTTTTAATGTTAGTTGTCCCTCTCTCTATTCCCTCCTTTACCCTGCCCTCTAACCCTCCTTCCCATTTAATTTTCCTATTCTAGTTTCTGCTCTATCTCTTCATAACATTATACTCTACTTCCATTTCCTCTTCCTTTGAAGACCCATGTTTACATTTCTTGAGACCCTGACCGAAACTATCTCCTTGCTCAGAACAATTCTTTACGCCGTTACAGCTGTGTACATAGCTAACTTCCATCTCTTCTCTTGTTCAAATGGTCTTTCAAAGTGCTTTTAAAGCAGCACCCTTACTGACACACCTCGCAGACTAGAGTTGTCATCCCCCTAACGGATCCCATTCAGTGGTTTGACACATTTGTAAAATTCTGCAACTCTGGACCCTCTGGTTCTAGAGCATCCTGTTCACTTCAAAAGGGATGACAATGACAAAATCTGCCTGCATGCTCTGTGGCCGCTCTCCTCTCAACCCCTTCAGCCGCAGCCAGCACTAATGTTCTCACTGCTTGGTGGGGTTTACATGGTGTTGATGCCTCACACAGGTGAATCATGCAGTGCAGGCACTTCTGGCCTTGTTTCTTTTGCGCAACAGGGATTTTCAATGTTAATCCGTGTGGCATACTCCCTTGTATCACTATGGAACATTCTCACATCTGTTCATCTGCTGATGGATATTTGGCTCATTTCCCAGTTTTGAATATGGTGAATGATGCTGATATAAGCAATTTTAAACAAGTATTAGAGAGGGTGTATTTTCTTTTATCTTGGATATTTTCAGTAGTGAGTTTTCTGGGTCATTGGTAGTTCTATTCAATTTATTGAAGAACTTCCCACAATTTTATGCAACTTACTATCAATCAAGGAAGAAGACTACATGCACTGACATTATGGGAGCACTCTAGATGCATTAGTCTGATAAGAAATTCTCCAGACAAACCCTGAGTCTTGCATCAGCCTGTAAGAAACATTGTCAACTTGAGCAGTCCATACATTTGTGGTCCTCATTTTTGAGATGTCTGGAAACTGAAACTCAAACTCTTGCAATCTTTCTCTTCCCCTGTCTTGGTCTCTAGACAATCATTTTCTTCCTTGACCAAAGTTTTTTGCCAGATCCTAGCCTCTAAAGGCTGAGCCCCTGCAATTTCAGTATCCCTGTTATTCCCATTGATGAGTTTGGGGAAAACTCTGTCACTGTGCTACATTCATGAACTGCATCTAGTTCAATACAGACATTCATTTGGATTCACTTTGAGTGCAGTCTTCTCTTGTGTCCACTGGGAAGTCCCATATTGGTCATGACAATGTATATGCCCAACATCCAACTGATATCACTCATGGTCCCTTATGACTGTCCAACTCACTCAGGGTGGGACCTAAGCCCTTGCTGTGATACCCATTGAGGTAAGAACAGAAAATGTACTATCCAAGGTTCTTCCCTTGTCTTCCCACAGAAATTATGTTTGGCAGCAATGAGCTGAGTACTCTCTGAAGCAGCTTCACCCCATCAGAGTCTACCATGACTGTTCACTGGAGCACCAAACTCATTTTTTGAAAGAAAGAAAGAACAAAGAATAAAATGTCTATAGGCCCCATGCTTTCAAGAGAGGAAAAATGTTTGATGAAATGACTGACTAGCAAAAGACAATTACCTGGTAATCTCACCAGTTTGTGTAAAAATATAAACAGGGACAGAGCATTTTTTCATCCTGTTTTCATCCCTTTTCTTGCCAGTATTCTTTTCTTTTAGCCTATTAGTTCATTAATGCTTAACACCCCATCCTGACATGTTGTGAGTTCCTTATTTCTTTGTGGTTTTAGTTCATTTTCGTATTTGGGGGTTTTGTTTAATTGCTCGTTTGAGACAGAGTCTCGTGTAGCCCAGGCTGGCCACACACTCAATGTATAACTAGGACTAGCCTTGAGCTCCTGGTCTTCCTGCCTCTACCTCCCCAGTGTTGAGATTACAGATGTGCACCACAGTGGTAATTTACTACAAACTAAAAAGTCAGGTTTCAGCCGGGCGGTGGTGGCGCACGCCTTTAATCCCAGCACTTGGGAGGCAGAGCCAGGCGGATCTCTGTGAGTTCGAGGCCAGCCTGGGCTACCAAGTGAGTTCCAGGAAAGGCGCAAAGCTACACAGAGAAACCCTGTCTCGAAAAACCAAAAAAAAAAAAAAAAAAAAAAAAAAAAAAAAAAAAGTCAGGTTTCACTTGATTTAAAAGAGTATCTGTGGTTTAAAAGACTATTAACTGTAGCATCCAAGGAGGCCGTGAGGAAGATTTAGTGGACTCTGTGTCGGCATGATTTGATTCTAATCTTGGTTCTGTCTCATATAAGCTCTGTCGTGCGGATAGAACCCAACGTTAGTTTCTTCTTCTGTAAAACGGGATGGAATCCTGTTGGTTTTTTTGTTTGTTTGTTTTAGCATGATCTGTGGAATAGTTCAACATTTCTACGTGGATGTACATAGCTAGGAAGAGCAGGGTCTGTCTGGGTCTGTGACTTACACACCAGGTAAGCAAACGGAACACAGTCATAAAGGTAATGCTTGCAGGCTCTAACCCTTCTTCATGCCCAGCCACGGGGCTGGCCCAGGGACAATGAACCATAGCGGGTTTGTTTTTACAGCCACTGTCCCTTGTGCTGTGGATACACACACAGCGAGCAGTTCCCAGGTTCTGCCCCAAACACCTTCCCAGATCTTAGAATCCAGAGGCCTGAAACAGAAACCACATTAACTCATAGTAAGTACACACGGCTTGGGGAGCCTGGCAGCCACCCTCACGTGTTAGCTCAGAGCCAAGTCGAGCAACCGTCAAAAGTATCGCAGGAGCAGCAGGATTTTTATATCAAAGTGTCTGTCAGAGCCCACACAACCTGCGTGATGAGCAAACCCAAGCAAAGATGCTGATAATGGTAAAGAAGTATTCATTTTACCAATTCTTTTAAAAACTGGCTTTATTCACTAAGGGCTTATTAAGTCACACCAAATGTTGTTTGGATTAATTATTAAGTATAATTTTAAGATGGTTATTTTATTGTATTGTATGTCCGTGGGACAAAGTCTTATGTTTTGTAGGCCTGACTTGCCTAGAATTTGGTATGTAGACCAGTCTAGCTTCAGATTCACAGAGATCCTTTGCCTCTGCAACAGGGTAGCAGAACTAAAGGTGTATGCCACTACACTCACCGAACTTTTATTTTCTTAGTGCCAAATTCATCTAAGTAAATTAAAACAGGTTATGAATCTATTATAACACACACATATAAATAGACAAAAATTCATAGACAAACAGGTTTTATGCTGTTGTCTATAAAACTTACAGTCATATCTCAGGTCCCATAATTTAAACTTTAGTACTTGAGTTTGGCAAATGAGACAAATTATGCTAACAGAGGTACCTTAAGATGTTATTTGCTCAGATTTCCAAGAGTCACTGAGTATGTCAAGGGGGCTTTTTAATTTTAGATTTGCTCCTCGTTTTACGCACTTGGTTCATTTTAGCTCTGTCCATAAAGCAGGTAACATACGAACAGAAACAAAGAAAAGTTGTTGCCAACCTTTCTGGAGCCAATCAGGTTGACCTCAAACTCAGGCTGCCTCTGTCTGTATTGGATCAAAGGCTTGCACCACCACCGTCCAGCTCAAAGCCATCTTCTAAGGAAAGGAATTTAGAGACTGTCTGAATTTCCAGGTGTTTGCTTTATTTCTTACAGTGCTGGGGATGGAGCCCAGTCGTTTGCACATGGTAAGTAGGCACTGTGCCGCTGAGCTCCTTTCCCATCCATCCCTGGACGCGTGTATTCAAAGTCGGGAACAGCAATTGACTGCCACAAGAGCGGAGCCCAGGCGGAGAATGAAAAAAAGAAATAAAAAAGGGGAGTCATGACTGCTACAGTGTATGGTGAAGATGAAGGTTTACTGTTGGATAAAAGGGAGAGCATAGCCAGAGGCAGGGGCATCAGGGAGAGTCTGGAGTGAACATGACCCAGAGCTGGGCCGTGTGAGGGGGAAGGAGGGAAGCCGGGAGAGTAAAGCATGGGTGAAAGAGCCAGGTAACCAAAATGGCCAGATTATATAGGGAAGGGAAGCCCAGCCCCTGGGCTGGAGAAGTTTAGGGTAGGGGGAGGGGTATGCCAGTCTTACCCTGTAACAGTTAAGGGATGCTGGGAGAACCGGGCAGTGGGGTCCGCTTTGGTATTTTAAATACACACTTCAGTTAGCCTTTGTCCGGGATTTGAGACCTAAGGAAGGTTCCTCTGAGAGAGCTTGTTACCATGCAATCTGAGAACTGCTTTGGGGGATGCATCAGTTGACCCGCTATTTTCTTTTATTTTAAACATCAGTGTTTTTATTTTTTTTTTTTCGGTCGGGTTTTACTTCCCTTTTTATCACCTTGAGTGCACAAATTAAACTGTCAGAAGATCTCCAAGCAGTTTGGAGTCTGTAGCCCCCCAATGAAACCAAAAACACACTCAGTCTGCTTTCCTCCCCCCCCCCGCCCCCGCACCCCCCCACCCCGGCTTAAGATGAAGCAAATTCCAGAGCCCACCTCGTTCTGTTTGAATACGTGTTACAGTCTGATTATGGAAAGTCTCCACCAGTTCATGGATCTGAACCCTCATTCTCCTGCTGGTGGTGCTGCCCAGGGAGGTGGTGGAATTCTGGCGGCGTGGTGCAGACATTTGAAAGTCCCAGCCTGGCCCTGCTTCTAGCCTGAGTTCTCTGATTCCCGGTCACCAGGATGTCAGCAAGCCTTCCAACAAGCTCCCACTGCCCGACTAAGCCGCTCTGCCTGTCATGCCTCTGGGAAGAGCGAAAACCACTGAACCGTGAGTCAAGACAAACCTCTCCACTCCTTTCTTACTCTGTTTCTACCAGTTGTGTGCCACGGAGGCAAGAGAAGTACCTAGTGTACTACCTGGGTCTAAAACCTAAATGCCTCCCACACAAAACCGAACTGTTCTACCACACCAAAAACAGGTTCTCGCTTAATTTCTGACCACTATTCAGTACTCCAATTCCTTCTGTTGTCTCTAAGGACTTTCTTAAAGCCAAATCATTTGTATCAAGTTTCAAACAATGTCCACACAAAGCATTTGAGCATCCTGTGTGAACCTGAGGCTGGGGGACCCCGAGTCCCATTCAGACCCTGGGTCCCACGAATAAAAGCACTTGAGAATGGACACTGGAGAAACCCGGAGGAGTTCATGAAGTCAGAAAGCTCGGAGGGACGGGGTGGAAAGGCTCTTGACGGAGCAAGTGCAGACAACTAGCTGCCTGAGAAGGGGTGCTGACAACTCATACTCCCTGGAGGCAAGACTGGGCAAGCTCCGTGATGACTGTGAGCAGCAGCTCCCAAGGAGCGGTCTCTCGGGTTGAGAGGCACATCGCTGGTTAAGGGGAGGGTTACTCATCCCGTTCCCTCGCCATACCCTCAGGCATGCTGTCATTCTTCCCAGCTTTTGGCCTAGGCTGGTCTTCTTTCTGTCCTAAACGGAACCCAGTAGTCTTAGTTAGGGTTTCTAGTGCTGTGAAGAGACACCCTGACTATGGCAATTTTATAAGGAGAACATTATTTGGCTATGCTGGCTTGCTTGCAGTTCAAAGGTTCAGTCCATTTTTGTCCTGGCGGGACATAGCGGTGTGTAGGCAGACATGGTGCTGGAGAAGTAGCTGAGAGACCTACATCTTTCAGGCAACAGGAAATGGACTGTCTCACTGGTCTGGCTTGAGCGTATATGAGACCTCAAATCCCACCTCCACAGTGATACACTTCCTCCAACATGACCACACCTGCTCCAACTAGGCCACACCTCCTAATGGTGCCACTTCTTTTGGGGCTTTTTTTTTTTTTTTTTTTTGTAAACCACACCAGTGAACAGCTGGCTGCAGAGGTCCTTCACTTGTCCCCTTTCTTGCTATTGGCCTCTCTAAAATATGTGTCTTAGAAATGAGCCAATGAAAGCAGATCCATTCCAGCAGAGGATACGCAAACAAGTAGGGAGGGAGTTCTTAAAGATGGGTGTGAGGAAGTCGTGGGCACACGCCCACACACCCACTGTCAGGGGCAGAGTCACCTGTGAGGAGAGGACAGCAGAACTGTCTCTTATTTCTTACTCCCCTAGAACACTGAAGAGTCTGTAGCAGATATCATAGCTTTCCCAAAACTCACCCAGAAGAGCCAATTTTTATCACAAAGAAAAATGACTCCCCATGAAAAGGAGAAAAATTCATCATGCCATCGTTCATAAGGCAGGAGAACCCATAAGAAAGGTTTTTCTGTTTGTACCTGAGACTTCTGAAGATGAACTCTATCCTGTATCATGGATGTGGTAGAACGGGTCTTAGAAAAAAAGCATGGAGTTACAGTTGTTAGCTTCCATGTGAGTGCTAGGAATTGAACCTGGGTCCTCTGTAAGAGCAGCCAATGCTATTAACCACTGATCCGAACTCGCTAGCCCAAGGGTGTGTTCTTATTTTATGTATATTAGTGCTTTCCCTTTATGCATGTCTGTACCTCATGCGTGTGTGTGTGTGTGTGTGTGTGTGTGTGTGTGTGTGTGTGTGTGTGTCTGTGTGTGTGTGTGTCTGTGTGTCTGTGTGTGTGTGTGTGTGTGTGTGTGTGTGTGTGTGTGTAGCACCTACAGAGGTCAGAGGAAGGGGTCCTGGGGACTTTCTGACGAGTCAGTACAGCCAATCAATGAACTTCAAGATCAGTAAGAGACCCTGCATCAAAAAATAAGGTGGAGAGACTCTAAACTGGAGATTTTGTTGAAACTTTTAAAATAAGCTATAAATGGGACAAGTGTTCTTCACTGTCTTCTTCTGTGTGATGAGGTTTTAGGGTATTGCACTAGTATTCACTGAGGCTCACTGATGCAGCTAATGCCCCATGGAGAATTGAGAATTATACTACCGTCTTTTAGACTGACTTCTCAGAAACTGTTCACAGCATCACTAACAGTTTCAAAGGCAGAACAATAATAAATCATCCTCTCTGATCAAAGTAAGCGTGGCTTCTTTTGTCCAAAGGCCAAATTGGTAGAAAAACAACCGAACCTCTCAAATATGCCACATCCTCTGCTTATATATTATTCCCTAGAGACAGAAACAACCAATCTCCCACAAACCTTGTATCCTTGGAAGAGAGTTCACTGTTACTGAATGCTAATATATATGATATTTTTGTGTGTTATATTGTACAGTTAATCCTTAGATATCCACTGGGATAATGAATGTTAAAAAAATGTTATGTCCCTAGCAAAAACCCAAGTGTGAAGATTATTATGATCTTCAGAACCACAACTAAGGTAGAAATTGGTAGAACGGCTACTAGCAAACGTTGACACGATGCTTAGGGTTTGATCTCTCTGCTGCGGTTTGTTCTGTGTATAAGCCTTATGACTCTGGGGCTTGGAGAGATGGCTCAGCGGTTAAGAGCACTGGCTGCTCTCCCAGCAGAAGAGGACCTGGATTCAGTTCCTAGCATTCACACAATGGCTCACAACCATCTGTAACTCCAGTTCCTTAGAATCTGGTGCTCTCTTCTGGTCTCTGCTGGCACTTTATGCACACAGTGCTCAGTTATACATGTAGTCAAAACATGAATACTCATAAAAATACAGTTTTTAAAAAATATATGGTTCATGCACAACGAAGGCTTGCCTCCCAGTTAAACTCCAAATGAAGTCCCCAGCACAGCAACTGCACCTCAAGCATGTCTCTCCCTCCCTCATTTTAAACTCCACACGACTTGTTCTTTCAATAATTTTCCATGTGCCATAGAGGATTCACCACCAAGGCTATGCAACATTGCTCAGCTCTAGCCACATTTGCGCTTCTGATGACCCCACCGCATCACCTCTTACATTGTAAAATTTATTTTTAAAGACTTATTTCTATTTATTTTATGAATATGTGTGAGTACCTGTATATACGTATTTGGTACCACGTGCAAAGCTTTGCTCATGGAAGCCAGAAGGAGGTGTCAGATCCTCTGGAACTAGAGCTATAGGTGGTCATGAGCTGACTGATAAGGGTCCTCTGGGAGAGCAGGAAGTGCTCTTAACCACTGAGCCATCTCTCCAGCCCCTAATGTCAGTCTTTTAAAAAGTATAGATTTGTAGTTTAATCAATGCACAAAAATCTGAAACTATCAACATTTTCTGCTTCCAGGATATTTTTGTTGCCCTGAGAAGAAAGCTGTGTGCTTTTTTTCTAGTCCTCACCTCCCTGAACACTGACAACCATGACTCTACTTCCTGTCTCTGTGGATGCAATTGCTCAGGACAGGTCACATTAAAGGAAACAGAAAATATGTGGCACTTTGGGTTTGGTTTCATTCATGCAAGATAATATCTTAAGGTTCAGCAAATTGTACAATGAATCAAAACCTCACTCATTTTCAAGGCCAAATAATACTTCACTGTCTGACTACAGCACCTGTCTTAGGGTTTATATTGCTGTGAAGAGACTCCATGAGCACAGCTACTCTTATAAAGGAAACCACTTAATTGAGGCTGGTTTACACGTTCAGAGGTTTAGTCCATTATCAGCATGGCAGCACACAGGCAGACATGGTGCTGGAGAGGTAGCTAAGAGTTCTGGATTATCAGACAACAGGAAAAGAGAGGGAGACAGTGGTCCTGGATTGAGCATTTGAAACCTCAAAGCCCACCCCTAGTGACACACTTCCTCCTACAAGGCCACACTTCCCAATAGTGGCCCTCCCTATGAGCCTATGGCAGCCATTTTCATTCAAATCACCCCAGTACTTTTTGTTCTTCCATTCACCCATCATCAATGGGTGTTCAGGTCAGTTCTCCTTTTTGAGTGTTATGAATGATCCTGCTGTGAATATTTTATGCAAATATTACTACTGATGTTTCTCCATCAAGCTATCTCACACACCTAGTTAGTAATGGAAAGGCTGGGTTACTGATAACACTCCTATGTTGCCCTTTCTGAGGAACTGCACTTTCTAGTTCCCTGCGAGATTTTATTTCCCACCATTCAGTTTCCCCAGAACCGGAGGATAGCCTCAGCTTTGGTATTGTTGAATCGGTCTTGAATGCATCAGTACCACAGGAGGGATTTCAGGCAGCTTTCATTCACGGATATCCGCCTCTGGTAACCAGTTAGGTGGGGCAGTCCTCACAAGGAGCTGAGAGACAACTTATATTCCTCAGCAGAATTTTCAAATGTTTTAAGCCTTGAGAATCAGTTCCTCTGGAACATTTCTTTTAGGCCTTCTGTTGTAGATAGACAGGCACATTGTCCTTTGCCCACAGCTGTTTACAGTTTTAACCTAAGTCTCTGCTTCCTACATTCTAATGAAACTTGAACGTATGGTAGCTTAGTATGTAAGTCCGAAGCCCAGCCTGCCTCTGGCCTGTGCTCCGCCTCAAGCCTTCCCATTTTATCTGTTGATGAAGAAATGGAGCTAAACCATGCAGGGCTCTCTCCTTGTGCCTTCTCATAGCGGGTGTATTTCCTGCTGATGGCTCTGGTCTGTACAGCTTCGTCCTATTCATCTCTCCCAGGAGCACTTGCTGAAACATCAAAATCTCATCTCTTGAAAGAAGAGAAGAAATGAATTATCAGTTGTTCTTACTCCTTGAGGAAAAAAAGTTGTTGAAATGACTGAAGATATAAAAGGAGAAGCCAGCATAATCTTGGTTACGGTTCAAGTGAAGCCCAGTATCTGTCACGTCTAATCCCTCTTTTTCTTGCCAATCTTCGTTTTGATTTTTAGCTCACTTCATTGACGCTTTTGTTTCTTATCCAGGTCTTTTGAAGTTTTTGCTTCTTTTCTTAGGAAGTGGGGGTGGGGGAAATGGGACAGGGCCGTCAGCCAGATCACATTTTTACAGAGGACGTTCCTAAGCTAAGTCTCACGCTATTTAAGGGAGGTTCTCTGAGAAGTTCTTATGCAGAGGGGCTGTTCTATATTCCTACAAGCAGTTTTAGTATTGCTAAAATACATATTCATCAGAAGCCAAAAATAAAAGCCCCGAAGATACTTGTCAGTTCCTTCCCGGTTCATCTGATTCACATCCCTGTGTGTTCTTGGCCAGTGGACAACATGAGATTCACATTGCTGAGCAAGAGAACAAGCAGAGGCCATTCCCAGGGCACAGGGGATGACACCTTAGCAAACGGTCAGATCCATCTTACCCTTTTCATCTCCCGAGAGTTGCCAGGGACACTCAGAGAGCCTCAACTCTTACATTTTCACACCCTGCCTCTCCATCATCCTCAACTCCCACCCAATCAACACACCAGCATTGCCCTATACCACTGATGCCATCTGTAGGACATCATCACTGGGGCCATTTGGCGACTTGGTGTTTCAATTTCTTAACTTATGCGTGTCTTGTTGAGTTTCTACACAGGTCCCTCACAACTAGAAGCTGAAGTTGTTTGTTGAATGGATGAACAGCTGGATGAATTCTGACTTCTCGGTCTGTTCCCCTTCCCTTCACCATTCATAAAGCTGGGGTGGTTCGAGTTACCCCAAAACAAAACGCGGAGTTGGGAAACAACAAGAAACATGAACAGTGAGTGGGTGAGCGACTGAAACTCCATGATAGTGACCCTGGCTGAGCTGACCTTGCTTGCATGACTTAACCCCATCACACTCTGTCGTCTCAGGGAATGAGCACTCTGGCCTCATAGGACTGCCCTGGGGATCTAGTGAACCGATATATGGTAAGTGTATTTTAAATGCTTTGTCAAAGCCAGTGCCCAAATACATTCAATAAATATGAGCTCGTATTACACACGCCGGCTCATTCATTGCCAGTTTTCTACCCTAATTCAGGACGTTCAATGTCACAGTTTGAACTTTATTTATTTAATTTTTTCATTTTATTTCTTTTTAAATTTTATGTGTGTGTAGGTGTTTTGCCTGCATGCCTTTCTGTGCACCACATGTGTGTGCCCAAGAAGTTTAGAAGAGGTGGTCAGTTCCCCTGGGAGTGGAGTTACAGATGGTCCACCATGTGGGTGCTGGGAATTAAACCTGGGTCCTTTGGAAGAGCAGAGCAGTCAGCGCTCCTAACCACTGAGCCATCTTTGGAGCCCCTGATTTATTCTTAGTAAATATTTTTGGTAGGTTTATTCCCAATGAGTGAAAAAAAATCTAGAAGCAGAAACAGAAAAGTGAGGTCTGGGATTTATTTTGCTTTGTGTGTGTGTGTGTGTGTGTGTGTGTGTGTGTGTGTGTGTGTGTGTGTGTAAGAGAGAGAAGATGAGGTGGGGAGGGCTTCTGTCTCACTATGTAGTTGAGGATAAGTTTGAACTCCCTATCCTCCTGTCTCTGCTTTTCAAGTGCTGGAATTACAAGCATGCACTCCAATGCCTGGTTAGGAAATCAGTTCTGATTGCTTACTCTTCATCATTGTTGGTTTTGACTTGAAGGAATCCTGTCTGTGCGTGTGGAAAAGAGCTCGTAGAGTGTGATTGGGGCTGTTATGAAATTTACACAGAGTCCAGCAAAAGAGAAGGGTATGGTCCACACCATAAAGCTGCTCTTTTAGCTCACTGAGAGTTCACTGTTGCTCCGCCTATGTCCACGACATAAGGGTGGGTGTCACTGGAGGTAGGGGACTACCAAACTGTAGTCACAGTATTGCAATGTCAAAGGAAATGCCGGCCCTTCACTCTCTTCTTGTAAGATCAGACCATAACCTTGTATACCACAACTGGGTAAAGGGCCAGCGGTCTTCTAGGCGTGGACACCAGAAAGTGTGGCAAGAGGAGGGGTAGCTATTTTTTTTTTCTCAAGTAAACTTTGGCAAATGTAACTGCCTTCTCAGGTTTTCATTTTCTTTTCTTTCCTTTGGTTTTGAATAGTTTCCACAGCATTAAAGTGGAAATCGGGTGGCCTCACAGCAAATTTAGTAATTCTCCCTCTCTCTCTCCCTCTCCCTCTCCCCCCTCTCCCTCTCTTCCCTCTCCCTCTCCTCCCTCTCCTTCTCCCTCTCCTCCCTCTCCCTCTCCCTCTCCTCCCTCTCCCTCTCCCCCTCCCCCTCCCCCTCCCCCTCCCCCTTCCCCTCTCCCTCTCCCCTTCCCTCTCCCCTTCCCTCTCCCCTTCCCTTTTACCCTTTTTCCTTCTGTCTCTTGCTCTCTCTCCTCTACCAGGGAGACTCTTTTTCACATCTCTCTCCTAGCTCGTGACGGGAACCCTTCTATGACAGGAATCCTTGGTGACTAAGAACAGAAGTGGGCTAACTGGAAAGTGATAAGGGGAAGGGAGGAAATCTCAATTCCTCCTGTCTGCCTGTATTTGTTAGATCCTGGCAGTTAATTTTATTTCTTTTGCAACAAACTGCGCATGCTCTGCTACGTTTGTGGGACCGTGACTCCACGCTTGAACACCAGAGGGCGCACTTTCCAGAGCAAAGTGACTTCCTGGGGGCTGAAACAAGCCCCCTGACCTAGCATGGGGTCTCAGTCAACCTCAGGCGACTTCATCAAAGAAACTGAGCCAGCCCCCTCAGCCTCTTTCTTTTTCTACATTCCAGTAAAGTCCATGATCTCACAGTTGCTCTGCTCTAGAGCAAGACTCCAGAACCTTCTAGAAGCCGTCTGCTTCCTCATTTTCCATTTTCTCTTCAACTCACTCCAGTCAGGTTTCTCCCCCACCGCAGCTGCACCTCTCCAGGTCACCTCTGGCTTCCATGCTCCCAGCCAAGCCTCACACTTCAAGCCCCTCGCTGACGACATGCTGCCATGGCTCCCCGGATCTCCCCCACCTCACTGCCCCCTCATCCTCAGATTCTTTGGCTAGCCTCACTCAGTTGCCCTTCTCTCCCTCCCTCCATCTTCCTGCCTCGCTCTTGGTGATCCTCAGTTGATCACTAGCTCCGGAAATCTTAGAGACACTGTGGTTCCTGTCTATTGGGTGATACATTCATTTTCATAAACTGTGAGAGAGCTTGTAACTGTTCATTGTTTGAAGTCACTAAACTTTAGCACAGGGTCTTATGAATCAGTAGACAGCACCCTCAGATCCACCCCTTTGACCTCCCACCCAGCATTAACCCAACCCTAGCAAAATTCTGTCTCCTAAAGAGTTATGTTTTTTAACTCAGGACACCTGTCAATGTGATGTCATCTGGAAAGAAGGTCCCCACAGATGTATTCAAAGCTGAGGTCCCAAATGTGATCACTGGTGTCCTTATAAGAAAGAGGAAATGTGTTCACACACACACACACACACACACACACACACACACACACACACACACGACCATGAAGGCAGAGTCTAGGGTAGTGTATCAACCCAAGAACACTCTAACATAGGAACAAGCTAAGAAGGATCCTTCCCTGACGCCATCAGCTGGAGCCTGAAGCACAACAGCACTGATTTCAAATGCACACCCTTTGGAACCTGAGAGAGTAAGTTTTTACTCTCTTAAGGTGCAAAGTCTGTGCCATATTGTCAGAGCAGCCTTAGGAATACGATTCTTGGAGAGAACCCGGTTGAATTAGAATCATCTTGTTTTGTCATTTCTCAGCAATCTTCACAAGGCTGAGGCTATTTCCGACTCATTTATCTTTTACCCAGCTCCAGGAGCAACAGATGCTCAACACTGGACATAAGTGTACAAATGCTTGAGCGAATAAGAAAAATATTATTTGAAGGAACAGGATTCTTCAGAGAAAAAATTTGTGTTATTCAGGAAGTTATCAAAACATGTCAGAAAAGAGTACTTTTGCATAGACCAAAGCATCAGATGAAAAAAATTCTGCTTAATTTTTGATAGAGTCTATAACAGCTGATAAATGACAAAGTTCTTGTTGTTGTTTTTTTAAATAGATCTGAGATTAAACATCTTTCTCTGATTATTTAAATTCAAAGGGACATCTTAGGAGGTGATCAGGATTTCAAATCTGTTCAAAACCCAATAGATGATATTACAACTACATTCACAGGGCTCATTTCTAACAAGATCAGGATATAATGGTTGGAAACTTTCATCGGCTCCACAAGAATTAGCACCAGCCCTGGGCACCCCAGTGCTGGAACACTTGGAAGACAGGGAACCTATGCACTATCCTGTCCAGTCTCCTTTAAAAGAAGGTCTTCTTAAGCTCTTCTACAAATTTCTCATCCTCAAAAGGCTTCCTCTGGCTGCCGGGCTGGAGAAACTTCTTCACTGTAGGGAGGTTGCTGACTCTGGTTCTCAGGGCCTGCAACATAAAACCTCAAAGTGAGGCCCAAAGTAGCAGATCTGAGCCCTCTCCTGAACGAAAACCAAATAACTCCCTTCAGCAACATGAGGGGAGAGCCTGGGGCACAGATCATAGAGGCAAAGAGCGGGAAGTAAGGCTGAATAGCCCTTCCTTCTGGTGCACCCCGAAGACTTTAGTCATCCCCACCTCCCTTCTCACCCTTTAACCATATAGAGTTGCCCCCAGTGGAAAGAAAAATGAAAAGAAATGTCGGTCAGATGTCAATACTGAGAAACCCTCACACAGGTGAAATCAAGATACTGAGTAGGAATGATGACAAAATAGAGCAGGAAAACCAGAGTCCAGACTTAATGGACTTATCAGTGAGAGATGGGAAGAGGGGTTTCTATGTTCGAGGATTATGTGCCCACGCTGAGAGAAATACAATGTCTGCTAATGGGGGCTGGATCTGAGAGACAGAAACCAGACAGGAAGAGAGCTGCTAAGATAGACTTGGTGCACAATGATATGGGCATCCGGGATCAGGAGAATCCCAGAGAAATCAGGGTCTGATCCCGCAGTGGAAAGGGAGCTTGGGGAGAGAGCTGAGTGCTGGCATCTTCTCATTGTACGAGGTCAAATTATACTTGTTGAGGTAGTGTCTAGGCCAAATTTCCTGGTCCAACAGGACTCTCTTCACACTCCAGAAACAGGCCAGGAAGACCATTTTCCAGTTGGTGGAGGGGGGCTGAAGATTGGATATGGCTAGATGCCAGCTGCCAGCTGCCCAACAGTATGCAAAGACTTGTGCCAGGAGCGGAGGGCTGACTGTGAGGGACTGAGCGATTTCACCTGAAGCAGGGGAAAGCTGGCCACAATGCTGTCATTCAGCTCCTCCATGTGGTAGAGAAGTTCGACCACGTGAATATCAGCCCTGCTCAGCCGGTTCCCAACAAGGTAGTCTTGCTCATGGCTCTTCAACACCTGCAGAATTTAGGAAATTGACCCATGAACATAAACAGTCAGGTGCAACACCAGTATTTCCCTGACCCATTCAGTCCAATTCTCCTTCTGCAGCCTCCTGGAGGAAGTGTAGAGTCCTGGACCTCTCTCTCGGACCCTGACATGAAGGATGGGGAGACATGAGGTCTGCTATCACCTCCATTAAAGCCAAAAGGATCCCTTCATTTTCATCCCACATGGTACTCACATCACCCGCCTGTTCCTGCATTTTACCCAATGCCTAGGGCTTACCTCCTGCTGCGGTTTCTCCCTGTTCACACCATCCTAAAACTGGCAATGTTTCCCCCCCTCAGCTCTCTCTATACATAACCAAAAGTTTCCCAACTTTCACAGCAGGACCCTTCATTCATGAGTAGGCCATTTTTGTGTCTACAGTTTTCCTCTTGTCTGTTTTCCTCATCTTTTAGATGTCTCTGGGATTGAAAGTCAACTTGAGGGACTGGGGCGACAGCTTAGTTGGTAAAGTGCCTGGTAAGAAAGTGCAAGGACCTGATTTCAGATCCCCAGAATCCACTTTTAAAAATAGGACAAGGGGCTGGACCAATGGCTCAGCAGTTAAGAGTACTGGCTGCACTTCTAGAGGTCCTGGGTTCAATTCCCAGCACCCACTTGGTGGTTCACAACTGTCTATAACATGGGATTGGAGGCTCTCTTCTGGAGTGCAGATATACATGTAGACAAAAAAAAACACCTATATACGTAAAATAAATAAATGATTTTTTTAAAAAGTGGGACATGATGATACAAGCATGTATTTTTTTAAAAATTTTCCAGACAGGGTTTCTCTGTGTAGCCATGGCTACCCTGGAACTCACTCTGTAGACCAGGTTGGACTCAAACTCACAGAGCTCTACCTGCCCCTCCCTCCCCAGTGCTGGGATTAAATGCATACACCATCACTGTAGTGGGTAGCCATTCCAGCTTTGATCTGGAAGTTCCAACCCCCATTAAGACTTTGGCAACTGTCACACCTACAAGGCGGGGCCAAGGGAGGCGCCTGGAGACCCAAAATCTGGATGAGCGAGTGCTCTCTCTGTTCCGGGACCCTGGACGGTGGAGGTGGGCCAAGCAGAGCTCCAGAGAACACCGCTGGACTGTGATACACCTTCCCCAGAACCCGAGACCTACCTATCCCTTAATTTGTAAGTTACACCATTAAATAAATCTCCTTTTAACTACGTGGAGTGGCCTTAATAATTACACCAATATCTGGTGCCCAACGTGGGGCTCAAACCCACGACCCTGAGATTAAGAGTCTCATGCTCTACCGACTGAAGTCTCATGCTCTACCGACTGAGCTAGCCGGGCTCTTAATAGCCTGAAGCTCACTGGCCAGCCAGCCTAGCAGAATGATGAGCTTTAGGTTGCATTTTAAAATAAAGGTGGAGAGTGATTGAGGAAAGATAATTGATATCAGCCTGGGACCTCCACATGCACACACACACACACACACACACCACGTACAAAAACGTCACTCGTGCTCATATGCTCACAATGAAATTAATAAAGACAATTTGAACCACCATCTTGGCAACAATGGCTTTCATTCTTAACACTGTGGCGTAATCGGCAAGCCGGAGTGTGGAGGGTAACTGAGCTTAGGTCTGTAACCAAGAACTTGCTTCATTGGTGGAGAGTGGGATGGAGAGACGGACACATATGATGAAGACAACCCCCCCACGGGATGTCCAATCCCCTACATCCATGGGGAGTATCATGTGGCCTCTAGAACGTCTCTCAGCTTTTCTCAGTGGATGAAAATTAGACGACAACTGGGGAGGACTAATACATGATATTTAAGATGCATGAATAAGAGAAAAAACCAAACACACACGGAACTACCTGTTAAAGATATATGTCAAACATATTGGGAGAGAATAAATACAAAAAGAAGTATGAATGATTGCTTGGTATAAAAACAAAGCACAACATATTTTTTACACTTATTATATCTGTTTGTCTGTGTGAGTGTGTGTGTGTCTGTCTGTCTGTCTGTGTCTGCTGTGTCTGTGTGTCCACCTGCCACAGCACCTGTGTGGAGGTCAGAGGACAACCCAAGGGAATGGGTTTTCTCCCTCTATGACGTTGGTCCCAGGGATCAAACTCAGGTCATCAGGTTTGGGAGCAAGCACCTTTACCCACCAAACCATCTTTTCAGCCCACAACTTGAAACTTAGGGTGTAATTTACACTATGCAATTACATTCAAGGAATACTTTGTTATTGTTTTGAGACAGGGTTTCTCGGTGCAGCTTTGGTGCCTCTCCTGGATCTCACTCTGTAGACCAGGTTAGCCTTGAAACTCACAGAGATCCACCTGGCTCTGCCTCCCGAGTGCTGGGATTAAAGGTGTGTGCCACCACCGCCCGGCATGGAATACTTTTATTTCATAGTATAGATGACTTAAGTGTTAAGAATGGCTGTGGAGATGATCATCACATGACGTGCCTTACACTATCAACACCACAAAGAGCAGGGCAGGAGATCTGATCACAGGCTGGCAGCTGCTTACCTTGGACCCAGCACACAAGCAACAACTTAACATTGGTTGGATGGATGAATGAATGATCTAATGCTCCACAAGTTAAGCAATAATTCATTTATTTATTCACAAGTCTGTATTGTTTGTGCCCAGTTTTTGATTCATGATCTCATTCAGCCTGACTTCAGGTGATTTCCATCTTAAAATGTTTATCTCACATACAGAGAGAAGTCTTAGTAAGGTAAGTACTAGATAAAATATCAGAAAAATATCCCTAAATTCTGGAGATTTTTTAAAAAATAATTTCATTTCTTTATTCTATATGTCAGTGTATAAACTTCCTGTCTCTGAAATATTGCTGTATTCTCCGGATGGGTCTCAGGTCTCCTGGCCCTTGGTGTCAGAGGATCATCTAATGTGTTGCTCTCATCCTATTGATTCTGAGTCAACATCACAGTGCCCTGCAAGATCTATTCCAACCTCTAATGTAGTCAACATCACAGTGCCCTGGAAGATCTATTCCAACCTCTAATGTAGTCAACATCATGGTGCCCTGCATGATCTATTCCAACCTCTAATGTAGTCAATATTACGGTGCTCTCCAAGATCTATTCTAACCTGTAATGTGGCTCAGACCTTCACACAGTCCAGCTCTAATTGTGACCATGAAGTTATACCATAATGAAAATTCTAGTAAAGTCAATTTTTCTGAACCTAGTGATCTCTGACATAACTAGAGCAATGCCTCTACACAATACCTTCAGAATTGGGGTGCTAGACTAATCCTAATAGAAGTCCTTTGAAAAGGAAGGTTAATGCTCTGGCAACACCAGGTGCCATTTTCTTCCTGTCTTTATTGAACTGAATGTCTGTGATCCCCCAAAGTTCATACACTAAGATTCTAACTCATGATATGACACAGTTTTTAGGTGGAACATTTGAGAAATAATCATATGCTCTCATTAATGACAACAGCTCGCTCTCTCTCTCTCTCTCTCTCTCTCTCTCTCTCTCTCTCTCTCTCTCTCTCTCTCTCACCTCTTTCCTTGAGATGGGACCTCATGTAGCCAAAGTAGCTGAGGATGATCTTGAACTTGTTCTTCTGGCCCCCACCTCCCGAGTGCAGGGACTACAGGTGTGCTGGTGTTACAGGTATGCACCACCATATCTGATTTATGTGGTGCTGGAGATGGGATCCATGGCTTTGTCCATCCTAGGCAAGTATTCTACCAACTGAGCTGCAGCCCAGGCTTCCCACTGTTGAGATGATAATGGTACCTCTGAGAGCTCCTGTGAGCCATCTGCCATGTGAAGACGCAGCTAGACGTCAAGCATCCATGAACCAAGAAGCAAGGTCTTATAAGAAAGGAATCTACCGGAGCATTATACTTCTCAGACCCTAGAATTATCAGAAATAAGTATCTTCACATGTGAAGCATAAGCCACTTAGTCCGTGGCATTTTTGTTATAGTAGCCCTAAATAAGAAGATACTCACTAGACTATGATGTCATCTGCATTCAGTGCCCTTGAAGGTGACACAGCCTCTACTTACCTCTTCAAAGGCGGGAAAGTGACACTTCCTTGCTTTCTGTGTGATCTGGGCAAGGCTTGCATCTTTCTCCCCAGGTGGAAGGAATGGATAGCGAATAATCATTTCATTCAAATCGATTGTGCCTTCTGTATACATGTCAATCCTGAAAGATAAAATTCTTCCTCAAATACTGCCTTCCTGTCTTGCATTCATTGATTAAAAACCCAAGAGGATGCAACTTGGATGGTGGCCAAGGGACTACCTTGGCCTTCGGTGGAGCCTCCAACTCATCAGTTAACATTGGTTTCTTAGCTATACAGGGGAGACGACATTTGTGATGTTTTGCTACCCATGTAACTAATACAGGCAGAAAAAGCACCAGCAATCCACCAGAGTCAGTACTGAGAGAATGTGGCATTCACAGCCACAAACCCTACAAAGAGGGGATGCTGTCGGCTGTGATACGTCCTATGCCCCACAGACCCTCAGAGTCCCTGGCACAGCTATTCAGGATCTGCTGGCCCTCCCTAATCCTATTGCATGGCTTAGGCTCCCTACAAAACCTAATGTCAGAAGCTCTCCCAATTATTTTCCATTAAAAACAGATCCACTACACCCTTCTGTCCTATCACCTAATTGTAGCCATGCTGGCATTTCTTGAGTCCCCACCTAAAATAGCACCTCACTAAATACTATTTTTGTTTTTTATGATCACAGGTGTGGAGCACAGGAAAGATTGAATGAAATTTGAAACGAAGTTGATATACTACTTTTTAAAAATACTCCATCTATATGTTCATAACCATAATCGTCACCCAAGCATCTTATTCAGTGCTTTTCCGTATATTCATTGAAGTTGCTAAGGACAACATTCTCCAGTCTCACACTTTTCAACCATCCTGTTAATAATAAGGCCTGTAGCCGGGGCAGCCAAGCCCCAACCCCTCCCACTCTAGACAGATTCTAATCTACTTTCTGTCTCTATGGATTTGAGTCTTCTGGACATTTTAAACAAAAGAAAACACAATGTGTGGCATATTGCATCCCTTCTCTCTTATGTAACAGAATACCAAGGCTGTCCCATGAGTCTGTCCATCCCTCTGTGCAGATACAATTCATTGTGTTTCCTCATCCATTCAACTGTTGGACATTTTTCACTTTTTAAATATTATGAACAATGTAGCTATGAACACTTTGAAATAAGCATAATCAAAGATGCATGCTCATTTCTCCTGGATATATTTCTCATGGAATTACTGGGTCATTAGTAACTCCATGTCTAACCTTTGCAGAAACTGCTAAGAGCCTTGCCTCTAAAGACTCAGCAAGTGGAAACAGGACTCTACCATCCTGACTTCATAGTTCCTTAGAGTTTTCAAAGTCCCGACCCCATGCTAAATCCAAGAGCTCGATCCTACTGTATAATCACAGAGCTCTATACCCATGAACTCTGCCCTGCTCTACATCAAAGTTCTCTAAGGGCAGCCTACTATCCCCTCTCCACAAGCGTCTCTTTCCTCGATATCAGTGCAAATGCCCAGCCTGTGGTTGTGATCTCCCTCCCACAGCTATGCTCACTCAAAAGGGGACTTAAATCCTTCTTCTCATGTTATCTGTTCATAAGTACAGGAAACTCATCATACAGGGCTCTCTCCTTCATGTCCTTCCCATAGAGGTTGTATTTGGAGGCGATGTAGTTGAGAATGGCTCTGGTCTGCACCAGCTTCATTCCATCAATCTCCACCATGGGCACTTGCCGGAACATCAAACTACCATCTATTGGATGAAGCAAAGAAAAGAAGAACAAGTTTTCTATGGCTCAGATATGTTCAAAATGGTATGTGTGTTAACTAAGACAGACATTAATTCTTACCATTTTTTAACCTTTTCAAGTCTTTTTGTGTTTTAATGTATTTTTCTTCAAACTGTAAAGCAAAAAATAGTACATAAGTTCTTGTTAAGCATCCCGCTGTGTTTGAGCTTCTCACATGATAGCACCTGCCCACAGAGTGGAGGGAAACATTCTTTAGTAGGAACACTGATAAGCTGGTCTTAGCCATGCAGAAATTGATTGCAGAGATAAAGAACAAAGGCAGAGGAACTACACACACATGCTCATTCTTACAGTTCACCCCCACCATGACCACACCTATGTCCATGATGAGGTCATGGCTTTGGGGGAATGGTATTGGAGGGAAGAGACTGAGAATTTCTCCTAATCACATCACAGGAAAGTCTGTGTTTCTGAGAGAGATGAGAACAGACCTTTTTGTGTTTCTACACGGGATGTGCCAAGGACATAAACATCTAACTTTGTGCCAGTAAGAGGCCGCTGCTGGAATTGATAGTACTTCATTCCCAAGAGGCTATTTGGTGAGTAAAATGGTCTTAGTTCATACATAACTTTTACCTTTTAACAATTGTTATACAACGGTCTGCCCTGGAAAAGATGGGGTGCACTAAGATAGAATTCTACATTTAAGGAAAGAATCAAAGAATTATCACATTATTTTTCCCTAAAAACAAAGCCACCTTTGATTTCTGATGACTGTAGAGGGTGAAATGGTACCTTTGTAAAGTGGCATTGATTAGACACAGTAATAAACTTTGTGACTTAGTAACCTGACGTTTAAGTTAGTATAAGGACTAAGTCACTATACGTGTAATTAACTTTGGAAAGTTCCAGGTTTCCGCTAAGTGCTAGATAGATGTAAGTCAGCGTTTGGATTTATCAGGTGCTGTTACTTCATTATATAGTCCTATATTTTTTCTTTAAATAGCTCTAATACTGGTGAAGACACAGCTTGGTCTTGATCTGCAATCAGTCATTTAAACCTCGTCCTGAGGCAAAGGCACTTGGGTTGGAGTGGCAGCCAGTAGCAGAGATGTCTCTGTCTGGTCACATGTAAGGAAACATCAAGATAAAAACCAGTTCTTATTTAACATACATTATTCAGTGGGCAGACTCTCTCTCCATCCAAAAGACCATCAGGACAGTCATGAAGATCTTTGGGTTTCAATGCTGGTGTGTTCTGGTTTCAAATGAGACTGCCTCATACATACTATGTGATCTGGGAAGTCCCTCAGCACCAACAAGCCTTTGGTTATTCTTTAAAATGGGGACAAAGCACTTCCTTAAGCAGACTGATGTAGTGTTGCAAAAACACATCACAGTGGGCCAGGCAGGTCCACATAAGCCAAGTAATAAGTAATATTAGTGTTGACAGTGGCTGCTGTGTTTTTATGGAGTTCCTCATAAAGGACAGTCAGAGTTTTGGGGTTCCTAGCATGCTGTGAAGAACAGCATCTTGTGGTTCTACACATTCATACAGGTCACAATACAGAGATACTAAGAGGATGTGTGCAGTCAGTTTACAAAAGGTTCCTTCAAGTAAAACATAAGGGACATGCTGGTCATTGCTGAGGGGTGGTGGAGTGGGATGCAGTTGGCTAGTATGGTGTTGATGTGGGGGAGGGCTGATGGTGAATGATGGGACTGTAATGATCACTACTGGGGCACAGAGAGCCCAGAAGACCTAAGTAAATGTCTTCAGACAGTCTTGGACACCATCTTCTTCGGTCACCCTGGGATGGAAAATGGGAAACCATAGGCTGTAGCAGGACAGGCCCATAGGGTCAAGGAAATTGGCTCAGACCAGTTGCCAAGGCATGCACATAATATACTTCCTTATGAACCAACCTGGAGTCTGCCTGAGGGCCTAGCAACAGGTTCTCTCAGAGTTCCTGATTGATGTCAGAGTTCCTGATCGTGCCCAGCCAATGAGGGACGACCACATAATGCTACCAGATTGTGACACAGACTGGGTGCTGGGAGGAGGGTATATAAGGCCTTCCCCATTATTAAATAAAGGAGTCTGCTGTTTGCCTTCAACTGACTCCCGGTGTCTGAGCCATGGATACAGCACCTTCTCACCCCCTCCCCCGAGGGATCCAGCAACAATAGGCTAGTCCCACGGACTATATTTTTTTGAACTTATGCTGTCCATAAGAACATATTCCTGCACCGTATATACCTGGCGTCTAGACTGTGTTGAAGCCAGATTACTCATTTATAGAAGTACAACACCTAGACTGGCACTACAGCTTATGTTTATCACATGCTTATTTCTTCATGAAATCGAGAAAGGATCAGGCCAAAGTCCTTGCATTCATGAAGCAACAGAGAGAGAATACCAAGGCTTGGGTAAACTCATTGCTATGAGGATGAAGGAAGGCACTAGAAGCTTTCCTAAAAGGATGTGACCTCACTCCCTAACTTTCCTCTTTTGCTCTCCTATGAGGGACAAGACCTTCTAAGAATATAAATAACTTTCCAATCACGAGATCCTCACAATTGCTGGGGCCTTCTGGTCTGAATCAAGAGCTGCTTGTTTGTTTGTTTGTTTTTCCCCCAAGACACTCTAGGGCGCAGCACCATAGTCCAAAGAATCTTACCAGGTTCCAGCTCAGGCAGTAGGAATCCTGTCAAACACTTGACCCTGTCCTCCTAGATATAGAAGCTACCATACCACAGGGACCCACCCAGTGGTATGCCCCAGTACCAAACACAGAACTGGCACATAATAGATGCTGCAACAAGTAATTGCTGAGCAAATACGCCCTGTGGCTAACAGGTGGTTACTGCCATTATCTACCCACCTCTCATTTATTTGTGTTATGTATTTCCACTGTAATTGTTTCTTTTCTGATAGTATACATCTTCATTATTTTATGATGGAAATTTATAAAATGTATAAATATGCAGAAAAGCGTATTGCTGTTCTTTGTACTCCACATCTACCTTCAACAGTCATCTTGAGCCAACAGGCTTTCCTCTACATACCCCACCCTCTTCCCTTCTTCTGTAATAACCTGAAGGAATCCCAGCAACTATGCACAGCCATGGCTGCCATTACAGTGTTCCGTCCAACATGACTGTCTATTCAAGGTTGCTCCAGCAGGCTACAGTACAACTGAAGCATTCCTGTTGTTTAGTGGATACACAGCTGAAGAAGAGTAAGAGAAGAGAGGAACTGCAGAAGTGAATAATCCCCTGGAAGACTCCCAGTGAAGAGAGTAGTGGAGCATTTTAAGGTCTTAAGGGTTCCTCTTCTTTTCAGTCATACACAGGCCTTTACCACATGGGCCTTTCAAGGACATTTCTGATCCGATCTATAGCCAATAGAAATGTCCTAGGAGGGACATCCACTTACTCCTCATTCACTGACTCACTCAGACCAGTGTCTAGTCTGCTAAGTGGCTTATGTAAATGTCCACCTTTTGTGTCTTTTAAATCTTAACTTGACCGTGCCTTTTCTATGCTTAGGTTTGCTTACATACACAAGTGTTTATCATTGTATTATAATTGCCTACAGTGTCCAGTATATGGCATGCTGTGTGAGTTTGTGATCTTAGGAACATAAGCTACACTATATAGCATAGGTCAGTAGTAGGCCACAACCTCACATTGTATCTAAGAATATTCCACGACGGTGAATGAGTGGCCGTGAGACTCACTGGGTGAAGGTGTCTGCTGCTAAGACTGACGAGTTCTAGCCCCAGAACCTACACTTCCACAAGATGTCATCTGACCTACACACACACACACACACACACACACACAGCATGCCATATGCATACTCACACACATACACAAATAATAACAATGTATAAAACTGCATACATTTGTGAGTGATATATTTTTTAGAATGTACCACCATGATTAATAAATACATGGACATATTTCATACTTCAATAATTTGTTTCTCTAAAGCATAGGAATTATGTGAAAAATAATTCTAACACACGATGACAACAAAAAAGTAATTGAGTGTCATCACTCAGTACCCACATCTCTAATTGTTACTTAAATGACATAGATTCTTTTTCAGTTTGTTTAAACAAAAACAAGGTCTGTAAAAGCGATGTTTCTTATGTTTATTTTGAAATTATACTCCTTTGTAAGAAAGATTTAATGATCTCTTAGGTCAAGCCTATGAATGTCTTAAGAATTGGAATTTTTATTCACACTTCAACTCTCAATAAACCATTCAGTGAGAAACATCTGGCTTCTGTGAGGAAAGTGTTTCACTCAGTCACCTCAGGTCCGACTTAAGATGGCTCCTCTTAGAACCTACCTCTACTCCAGCTGCAGCCAAGAGCCAGCGCACAGACTCCATTCTGCCCCGTGAATTGAAGTAGTGAAGGATGGGCTTGCTTGCCGTGACGACTGTCATTTTGTTTCTCTAAACACGAACGAATAAAAGAGACCGTGTGAAAATGCATTTTCGGATAGACATTCGAACAGCACCAACTAACAGAAGTGTCTTCCTCCCCTACGACAGTTCAGGGGGTTCCTGGATTTCGTCCAGATTGTCCTCCAGCAGCAGCACCTGTGGACTGAGACGGGCCACTCTCAGGTCGGCATTGGTTAAAACATTTCTGCTCTGACAAGCTCCTACCACCTTCGTTAGACTCTGTGTCCTACCTCTATTACTTCAGTTTCATTGTATAATCAAGCCAAAAAGGATGCTGTTGACTTCATGTTACAAAAGGTACCCAACAGCTCTTTATTATCAGATAAACAATGGGCATGCTCTCAAATCTGTCTTTATTTCACTCTAAAAACATCACCTAAGAGGACTCCTTTTAGTATATTTACTTTATAGATGGAGATATTGGGGTTTCTGGGGAGATCTGCTCACATGAAAGGCAGTTCTGGGGTTTCACAGTCACTTCTATTGAAAGCCAGTTACTTTCATGGACAGTGGTGTTCACAATACGGTGGCAAGCCCAAAAGAAACAAAACAGAGCAGGGGATAGTGGAGTGCAGAAAAATAATACTCGGTGAGTCCTCAGCTTCACTCATATGTATCCTGCATGCATGGGCATACAGGCACGTGCTCAGTCATTATAAAAGATAATATACATATTGAGTGAGCCCAGTCAGAGCAGTTTGATAGCCCTTGCTCTGTCTCAAACCGCTTGGGAGACAGGAGGTAGCAACGAATCAGAACACGAAAATCAGCAGCTCCTAGCATGGACACAACCAGTCGTATCAGGATAATATGGGTAAAAGGCTCGTTGAAAGCAGAAGCACAAGAGCTGAGACCTGGGGGAAATGGCTCTACTCTCCTCTTCAGTCTGAAGCTCTTTTAGAAAACATTTAGATTTACCTGCTCTAGATCTAAATATACACATGTATATATACATACATATATATATACATATATATATGTATATATATATATATGATTTCAAAACACAAACACACAGAGGGACTACTTGGGAGAAGGAAAGAGGCCAGTTGGGAGGGGCAGATTAGTGTAGTGAGAGGGGAATATAAGTACAAGGGTGTGTATATATATATATATATATATATATATATAAAAAGAAAAATTATTCTTACAGGTTGTTCATTTTTTAGATAAAAGCAACAATATACTGGCTTTCTAAGAAAACGTGTGACTTGAATTACAGAAATCCAATTTAAAAACAATTATGTTAAAATGCACAACTAAAAAACTATAACATATAAAACACTTAAAAACACACAACTCACTTGTCTTATCGTTGTAGATCATCGTGTATATTGTACATTCTTATCGGGTGGTGGGGGTGGTACAGATAATTGTTAGGGATGGAGAGCCAAGAGATCCAGCCCTCACAATACTGCCCAGGGATCCCCGATCATGTTACAGAGGGAAAGGAAGTTTTATCTTATGAAATATTTTACCAAATGCTCCTTACTGTTTCTGAAAAGGAGGTTGTCAAAGGCCAGGGCAAAACTAGGGTAAAGGTTCCTATAAAGTTTTGCTGGGTAAACAGAAAACGAGACCAAGAAAGATGAATTATTTGTTGTGGGTGGAATATACAATCCTCCTTCATAGTACCAAGGAGTAATTCTCCCTCTGCGACCACCATGGCACTAGCCCTGATACTCCCCTTACAGAGAACCAACCTGTCCATGCTCTCACACTGAATGCCATGGCAGGGCTTCTCTACTCCACTCAGGAGCCCTCTTGAGCTCTGTGCTGCCCTCTGAGGCCCTCTGCCATGTTTTCCCAGTCAGATTCCTCCAGCCAACTGATGTAAATGGAGGGTGGAAGAAGAGCAGCTACTTCATGAGTGCCTTTTTGTGAACAGCATTTCAACCACATGACGGGAGAAGAAATCAAGAAGACGACCACACTGTGGCACTTTGACAACCCAAAACCGATGAATGAACTGAAGAATACAATAACTATATTTGTCTAATTAAGAAAATGGAGTTGGGGGAGCTGGAGAGTTGGCTCAGAGTTTAAAAATCTGTTAAATCCGAGTTTGGTTCCCAGCACACTTGTCAGATGGATCACAACCGCCTGTAACTTCACTTCCAGGAGATCTGATGCCCCCTTCTGTCTCCTGAATCACAAATGAATATGTTCCCACATAGACATAAATAATTAGACAGAAATCTTTTTATAGAGAAAATGGATTGGGGGGGCAACCATAGCTCAGGGTTAGGGCCCTTGCCTAGCATTTATGAGGCCCTAGCACCACAAAAAAGGAGAGGGGAGTCTTGTCCTGAAAGAAATATAATCAATAAGTCTAGAAAATTAAGAAAACTGTCTCTGAGTTGTCCAAAAACAATGGGTCAAGAGTGTCATAACTTAACAGTTGGAAGAGAGATATAGATAGGCTGAAACTCTTCCATTTGCGGGTATATAAACTCAATAGACTGTCTAATATCTTTTAAGGGCTGTTGAGAAGTTACAATGAACTAAGGTATGCATAGTATTGATAAACTGTATTAAAAGGCTAGTCACAGCTCCCTAGTCCTGGGGAGATGGGTGCATGCATGAACACCCTGCTAGCCCAGGTGAGGCTGAACATAGGCACCCACCTCTCCCTGGGGCATGGTGAAGGTGTTCAGCCCTGTCAAGGGTTGTTAAATATTAAGTACTAATTAGGTGTCAATAAAAATATCAGTTCCACATTCAACTTTCTTAAGTCTTTCTTATAAACAAAAATTTCAATGCTTTTGATGAATTATTAAAACTCATAAAGCAGGCTCTCCTTATCTTCTGTCTGGGCAGCCTTGAGCAGGGAACTGTCAGTCAAGCAGTCCCATCACTGGTAACAGGCTGGATGGCTCTCAGAAGCCCAGATGTTTGGGAAACTTTTTTTTTTTTTTTTTTTTTTTTTTTTTTTTTTTTTTTTTTTTTTTTGGTTTTTCGAGACAGGGTTTCTCTGTGTGGCTTTGTGCCTTTCCTGGAACTCACTTGGTAGCCCAGGCTGGCCTCGAACTCACAGAGATCCGCCTGGCTCTGCCTCTCGAGTGCTGGGATTAAAGGCGTGCACCACCACGGCCCGGCTGGGAAACTTTATGATAACTCTAAAACCCTTCAGCAGCTGGAAAGGAAGACACGTCCCAGCTATGACCACTCCAGATAGCCTGCACGTGCCTAGAAAAGTGGCACACTAAGCAAAGCTTGGTGAATTCCAGATGACCTTGCATAGGCTGCAGTCATTTTCACTAAGGCCAGAGGCGGGGCAGGGTACTCCCAATAAGGTCTGAGATGAATGCCAACAGTCCTTCATTGTGTGAAGACTATTGGGACGGGTGCTAACACACTTGCCATACCTCCTTCTCTGCCTTCTCTTCAGATGCCAAGCAGCTGGCCAGCCACTCCTCAGTCTACGCCACAGCCGCTCCGTTGCCTCTACTTCACTGTTGCTGTGGTAGCTAGGCTGCTGGTTTGTGACCAATTCAGCCATGCTACAAAGACGGAAGAACACTCAAGAGGCGCCTTTGACTGACCCCAATACTTTAAAACAAGGTGGGGCAGCACGTGAGAACATCTCACTGATAAATCACCAAGCAAAGCGAGCTATCAATCCAGTTATGGATCCAGAAGGATGTCCGCATAGTAAGGCAAACCTCGCATGCAAATGAAGGTTTGTATTTGCACCAATCATAGCGCTCTGCCACTTACCCCACCCACAGCAGTCCCTCTGCTAGGCCACAAGGGGGAGGTGTTTCCTCTCCTGGCCTAGGTGGAAAAGGTTACTGCAATTCTTGTGTAGTTTCCTCAAGGCATCTTCAGAGAGTTCAAAATGAGTGTTGGCCAAAAAAAAGACTTTAGTAGGCAAACTGTTTGCCTGACAGTTCTTTTGTTTAAGGCAGCCAGGGCAGTGAGAGACATCGAAGTCTTTGCTTATTCCAGGAACATACACATGAGGTATGCTTACAGTAAGAACCTGAAGGCGTTATTGTTAGCATTTATTACTGATTTGTTTTTGTTTTTGTTTTTCGAGACAGGGTTTCTCTGTGTAGCTTTGCGCCTTTCCTGGAACTCGCTTTGGAGACCAGGCTGGCCTCGAACTCAGAGATCCGCCTGCCTCTGCCTCCCGAGTGCTGGGATTAAAGGCGTGCGCCACCACCGCCCGGCCTATTACTGATTTTTAACAGCACTTAAATGATGCTGAACACCCGCCTCGTGCCCCAGGGAGAGACAAGTGTCCCACAGCTTTCTCCAGACTATGGGGACTTAACTTACCAAAGATGAAGGCTCAGCCCCTATGAACTCAAAATCTATGGTAGAAACTGATATTAAATAAGTAACGTCAGAATAACTCAAGGGAAGTCTAAGTTGAGAAAATACAGTATCAGCTGAAGGTAAAACAGACTAATGGGAGCCAACAACATCCATAGAGGTGCCTAGGCAGGGAAGGTCCTGTGAGCCGGGCAGAAAAGGGAAAGCATGCAAATAGTTGCTACACAGATCGGATAAAAAGTCTGGACACTTGTGTTCCTGTATATTTCAGAGAAACAACCCTTTGGTGTAAGTATGGCCCATGTGGTGTTTGAGGCATACTTACATTGATCATTACTATTTGTTTTCTGACGTTCTTATTTGACTTGAACTTCCGCATCCTGCCGGGCAATGCAGCCAGAAAGTATTCCAGCTCGCCAACAGTTGCCTTTTACAAACATTGCCTTCGAGCTGAGCGCAAACTAGAGGCTTAGCATTTGCCGAAGTCTGTATTGCCTTCACGAAAACCACGCGGTTCAGGTTCTTGAAAAAGCCCACCACACAGACAAAGCAAAATCTAACTGAACTCTTCCTGGCTTCAACTGAAACTTCGAGAGGGAGCAGTCAGCCCGCTGTTTTGTAACAGCAGCGGCGGCGGCGGGATGGTGGTGGCTGCCTCCCTTAGCGGCAATCAAGAGAAGTCATGACAATACAAGACAGGCTTAAGTTCAAGGGAACAGCCAGGGCGACAAGAAATGGGATGGTAGGAATACAGAAGGCCAAAAATAAAGTTGTAGGGAGGACAAAAAGGTGAGCTTGAAGAACTAAGGATGCAGCTCAGCTGACAGAATGCTTATCTCGCACACACGTGGCCCCGTGCTCAAGCTCCAACACTACATAAAACTGGGCATGCTATTGCATGCCTTGTAATCCCAGCACTCGAGAAGCAGAAGCAGCAGGATCACAAGTTCAAGGCTACCCTCGGCTAGCTCAAGGTCGAGGCCAGCATGGGCCACATGAGAGCCTGTCTCAAAAACAGAGCCGGGTGGGGGATGGGACAGGGGTTGAGGTGGGGGCTCCAGAATGCAGAAGCTGAAGGCGGATGGAAGCCTGCAAGAGCTATGAGAGCCATGGAATAAAAACTACACTAGAATCCAAACACTAGTCCAGTTTTCAACCGCAAGGGTCTATCCCGAGTTCCTAGAGCTATACAAGAGTCGTACCACTAGAGGGCGCCGCCTGCCGTCGGTCCCACCTGCCTGCTGTCTCTTACTACAATCAACACAAAAGACACAAAAGCTGCCAAAGGTCGGTCCTGGCAAGTCTTCGAACCTGCACAGGATTTCATAACAGGGCAAGGCTAAAGGAATCCAGTCAACTGAGTGCTAACAGTTTGGGAGATAGCCTGACCATAGAAGCAACACGAAAAAGTTAACTTTAGGAGGCTGGAGAAATGGGTCAGCTGTTAAGAGCACCAGGAACCAGCAGCCACATGGTGGTTCAAAGCCACTTGTAACTCCAGTTCCGGGGGATCTGGTAACCTCTTCTGGCCTCTGTAGGCACCAGGTGATACAGGTAAAACATCCATACATAGAAAATGAAAAAAAAAAAAGTTAACTTAAAAAAAATATTCATCACTGTGCCAACTTTCTTCTTCCACACATGGAGTTTAAGATAAAATGGTTCCTCTTTTCCCCAAAACAGGTTCACATTGAATTCCCTGGATCCTGTGAATATAACTCTACTTGGGAAAAGGTTCCTGTAAGATACACTTAAGGACTTTCTGGTAAGAAGATTCCTAATTATCCAGACAAACCTTAGCATAACGGTAAGTGCCTGAAGGAGAGGACAGACAGACACAAGGTGAAGTGGTAGAACAGACTGGAAGGATGTGGCCACATCCCGTGTGTTGAGTGACTTTTCCAGGGACACCACTCACAGGGAGCCAAGTAGAGTGTGCGGTGACTTCCAGCAGCGTGGGCGAGGAGTGACTTAGAGAATGAGGTAGGAGGGATTTTCTCCTAGAGCTTCCAAAGCCTGAGGACCCACTGACACCTTCCCTGTGGACTGCCGACCTTCACAGGTATAATAGAATCCATTTTCCCAGAGTCACCAAATGTCTATAAATCTACAACAGGAGCCAAACAAACTCATATGCACACGTTGTTACATATCCCTCCTGTTATTCCAGGACTGCCTTAAAACAGTGCCAGATACCACGGCACCTTATTTATGTTATCACAATTAATCTACATAATTATACAACTCTCTTACAATTTAAAATCCCATTATTTTGCCTCCTACTTAGCTCTCTAATTTCTTCAATTATACCATAAAGGTCCCTTCTTAGTTTAGTTTAGTATTTGAACCAGAGCAAGGTCCACAGAATGCACCTGAGTGATAGGAAGGAATGTATTTTATAGCAATGGATGAATGAACAGAGACAAGGTCACACACAGGTTTTGGGAATGCGAGAGAAATTCCCAGAGCGCAGACCCATCCCTTAGGGTTTTGCTGTATGCATGCCCTTGCTCACAATGCATCATCTATTTGTGCTCCACCACAGCTCATGGACTCATGGAGTGTGGACACAACACAGTGGCCTTCTGGTGCTTACATTTCCTGGGGTGGGGGGGTGCGGGGGAGGGCAAAAAAGCTTGACCACACAGCTGCCATGACAGACTTGGAGGCTCGGACACAGCTTCTGGCAGGCAACACCTGGACCCAGGAAAAGCCATGAGCTGTCCCCACTTGGTGGGGCCTGCATCTAAGAGGAAATACCTGACATTCCAAACATTCCCTATACCCCTAGACAAATGTCAGCCAAGCAGGGTCCTGAACCCTGGAAATCCCCTCACCCCAACCTCTGCTATGATTAAAAAACAAAACAAAACAAAAAAACCCACCCTGCTCTGGGCTCTCTGTTCTCATCGCTGCATGGGACAGACAGAGAGACCAAGCTCCGGGCTTGAAATTAAAGGCTCTTTGCTTTTACATGCGGGATTCAGTCTCCCTGGTGGTCATTTGGGGGTCCCCAAGATCTGGATAACACTAGGGCTCTGTGCACAATCATAGGGCAGCCCAATACTGTCTGAGAGGCAGGAAGGGGGGGGGGTGTTAAACATGGCCAGGTGAGAAAGATTTGCCAAGCAGCGTCAGTGGGAGCAAAATGGCCTCACGACACTCGACACTCAAGGGGTAGACTGTGCTGGTGGGCGGAAATGGGTAGGGGTGCAAGGAAGCATCCTGTAGGCAACAGGGAACGGGATTTAAAGATTTAAAGGATTTTTTAAAAAGGAAGCATATTCAGCCGGGCGTTGGTGGCGCACACCTTTAATCCCAGCACTCGGAGGCAGAGGCAGGTGGATCTCTGTGAGTTCGAGGCCAGCCTGGTCTACAAAGCGAGTTTCAGGAAAGGTGCAAAGCTACACAGAGAAATCCTGTCTCGAAAAAAAAAAAAAAAAAAAGGGAAGCATATTCAGATTGATTTTTGAAAAACTACTCTGGTTGCAAATGGACAAGAGACTAGAGCAAGGGACGCCCCCCCACACACACACACACACCCCGCCTGTCTGCTCCCTCTCTCTTCCCAGTTTGCTAACACAAGAATTCCTGTAAGAGGCCTTATTTTATTCTACCCCCTGGTGATAGTAGAGGCCACCCCCGATCTCTGTGTCCAGGCCTAAGACAGGCCAGGGAGAAGTTTCGACATCTGGCTTCAAACAGATACAGCCACTTACGAGCTGTGAAAACTAGGCATATTCTTTAACCGCTCTAACTTTGTGTGTGCATTTCTACATGCCAAGGCTTTAACCACTACGTTCCCTTGAGGTCCCTGGACTTGAAAGACATTTCCCAGTGACGTCTGTATGATTCTGAGAAGATCAGAATTCATGAGCTCACCCTGCAACCTTCACCAAAACCCCAGCTCCAGGAAGATGGAAGGGGGGTGGCTGGGAGATTTGGGTCTGCGAGAAGTTAGAAATTCAAAACTGTCCGCAGGTGGCATGGGCGGGAACTGTCTTGGCACCATGGTTTACAGTCGCGGAGGGACAGCGAAGGCCTCTTTATTTCTGCACCTTAGCAAGAAAATACAGGGCAGGGAGATCTGCATATACATCATCCGCTGTCCTGGACATGAACTGAGGCTAAAGGGAAAAAAGAAACGGCGGTGGCAGAGAGCGACACGCAAGCGCAGTACCTCTTTCAGGAAGCAATCTCAGCGCAGCCGCATTCCCACGGTGCGGCCCACTTTACCCTGCAGGCAGGGTCGGCCCCGCAGCGCGCATGTGCGGATCTCTAGGTTCAGCCCCGCCCAGCAGCGTGAGTGCAGCTCCGCCACCTAGAGAGTTCGTGCAAGCCACCAGCTCCTAAATCCAGGCTGAATACTGCTGCCTTCTGCCGGACTGGCTAACACTTGCAGCAGGTGCATTATCTGATGCATCATCGGCTAGATCCCAGAAGGAAGAAAGACTTTTAGCACGAAAGAAGTTTTTCTTTGAGAGAACCCACCCCGGTGGAACCTCTCCCGATGCCAAACAACGTACTCACTGTCTATAAATTGTTCCTATTTTTAGTAGAGGGAGCCGAAGTTCCAAAATGTGAAGTAGGATGTCCGCTCAGAGCCCAAGTTGATCTGGTTTAAAGCCCGACTTCCCTTACAGCTTACTGTCTAGGATCAGGCAGATGTAGGCGTGACATCAAGATCCTGCCTTTACACTGTGAGACCAGAGCTGCCAGCCTTAGACATCTGGGAGGAATGGCACAGAATGCCAGAGTTGGAAAGCATTTTGAATCTTGCGAGTCCAGGGAAATCAGTTCCCAGAAAAGAACCGTAAGTTGGCATGAAGTCGTGCCTCTTGTTAAATTCTCACGCCATTCCAGTTTTGCCCTCTAGACTGCAAATAGTAATCAGGACGAACCCTCTGCTCTCTGTTATAGAGCAGCAGCCCAGGTATTGAGGAAAGCTCCAGGATGCTGTGGTGTAGGGAATAACAGAATTCCCCAGAATACACAAACTAATCTAACATCATATACATTAAATCTTGTAACATTCATTTGCTGAAACTATTCCTTCCACAGTGAAGGTATTTGGGGGAAGTAATGCCAATGTATCTTGAGAACTGGAAAGTCTAATCTGGTCCTAGGGGGTTAACGAACCCCTGGAAGAGTCACAGGAGCACCGGCAGCGCGTCACAGGGATTGGAGGCAGTAGCGTCCCGATGCTTGCCTCTGAGTTCTCCTGGCTTCCTTCCCACCCTGCCATGTCCACCCTCACCCCAGCCTTCTCTCTCCCCTCAGACTCACAGAACACTTTCCCTACCCAACAGAAAATGAGAACCTTCTTAGAATTCCTCATTGTTTCAACAACATGATCTGAATAAATGCCTTCCCCTCTGGGAAAGTAATTTTCCTTCTAAGAGAATGTGTCTCAGAGTAGCTGCTCCAAGATCACTTTCACCTTGCCACCACAAACTTACAAGCTGCAAATAGGCGCATGATGCTTCTACTGGACGCACACTGTTTAAATCATTTTTTAAAAAAAACTCTGAGCTGGGCAGTGGTGGTGCATGCCTTTAATCCCAACACTCAGGAGGCAGAGGCAGGTGGATCTCTTGAGTTTGAGGCCAGCCTGGTCTACAAAGTGAGTTCCAGGACAGCCAAGGCTACACAGAGAAACCCTGTCTCAAACAACAACAAAAATCTCTGTACACTATGGGAATTGCACACTTGGAAACATAAGGAGAGGAGGATCTTTCTCAGGCTGAACTTCCAACTGCCATAGCAGCAACTGTATTCCACAATCTAATAAGCAGGCACACGATAGGGCATTTCATGTCCACCAAGCTGACACTGCAGAAAATAGTCACAGGGATGCTACACACATAAGAGGAAGAAGGTTTCAATCAAAAGAGCACAGGACAGGATGAATTGTGTGAGAAGAATAAGTCGGTAAGGGGAACCATTGTGAAATCGGTTGTGTCCCACACAGTAAACCAGGAAAGCCATAACACGAATAGAGAAGAAAAAGAGGAAAGAATAATCCAGCCAATAAAATTATAGCTCTCAATAACCTTAAATGTAAATGACTTTGGCTTACCAATAAAGGCATGAAGACTAGCTGGCTGGACTTAAAACACTAGATCCAGCCACGCAGTGATGGTGCGCAGCTTGAATCCCAGTACTCGGGAGGCAGAGGCAGGTGGATCTCTGAGTTCGAAGCCAGCCTGGTCTACAAAGTGAGTTCTAGGACAGCCAAAGCTACACAAAGAAACCCCACTTTGAAAAAACCAAATTCATTCTCTCTCTCTCTCTCTCTCTCCAAGAAACACAACTCTTGGGTAAAGACACTTATGGACAGAGAGCCAGAGAATGGAAGATAATTTATTAAGTGACTAGAGGCCAAAAAACCAGTTGGCATGACTAGTCTGACATCTCATAAGCATACTCCAAGTCACAACTAGAAGAGACTTTTTAAAAATGTACTGCATTATTAATAAGGGGAACAAATTAATCAAGAAGATACAACAATTATAAATATATAGTCACCAAACAGTGGAGCCCTGATTCATAAGCAAACATTAAAGGACACAGATGGTCAGACATGCTCTAGTACAATACTAGTGGGTAACTTCAATACATTACCCTCATCTTTAACTAATGGTCAGTGTTGTGTAACAGTATCCTCTGAATTGAAACATTGCATCTGGGAGGGAGGCTCCTTAAGACTCAAGACATTCTAAAGGGATGATGCTCAAAGCCACTCAGTAAGCAACTCACAAGTCTCAGGAAAGCCCTGAAATGTAACAGCTTCACAAAGATTCCTCCCTCCCCAAGGTTATATAAGCAACAAGGACCGCTCAAAAGAGGAGAGTCTCAAGCATGTGGAGCAGCTTGCAAATCATACAAAGAGCTCCGCCAACACATTTCACAAATAGTGACTTAGGGTGCTGCTGCTGCTGCTGCCTCTAAGTCATTCCTACTCCTGTAAGGGACCCCAATAAATTCACTGGTTCACCAAGGTGAACTTGGTAGAATCCATCCTTTGATCTGTAATCAGTGCTCCATCTGGGGTGAGAAGAACTTCCTTCGCATGTCTCATGAAATGCACACACCAGTTTCTTTCCCTGTGCGGGGCAGCTACCCACCATCCCCACAGTTTCCCAGAGTTTCCTTGAGTGCAAGCAGCAGGAAATATTAGATAGAAGGATTTAGAGTGTGGAGATAGAAAATACAGGATAGCCTCGAGAGGGCCTGGGACCTATTCCAACCGGCCCCGACTGTCTCTGCCCTAAGGTATTTATAGAAATGCCAAGGGGTGGAGCAAAAGACCTCCCCCCAGCTCAGCCAAGTGCAGACCATCTCAGGCATCCGCACTCAGGCCCATGGTCCTAATCATCCTCTATGCGGACCTGCTGGGTAAAGCCACTAGGAACCTGAAAATGGACTCCTACATCCCTGTAAATAGCACTAATACAGTTTGAATGCCTTTTTAAGACTCACATGTGAACCAGTCAGCATAGAGCCCAAGCAGGCATCAAACAAGTCCTATGTGCCAAGTGTCCTCTTTCTGGACACTGAAGCCAGCATACCCTGCAGGAACAAGTCCCCAAATTCTACTTATTCCAGTGTACACTTGGTCACATCCGTAGCTCAGACTAGCCAGTGTTGGCCCTTCTGTATACCGCTTTCCTGTTTCTAGAATATACCATCCAGTCTTCTTGATCTGCCAGTGTTGGGGCCACATCTGACAACCTAGTCAGGGATAACTCCAAATGTGATTGAATGATCTTTTGAGTCCCTTTTGCTAGCATTCCAGCTCAGTCTATCACTGGGGGGGAAGTCAGGACAGGAACCTGGAGGAACGAGCTGGTGCAGCTTCTAAGGAGGAGTGCTGCTTACTGGCTTGCTCCCCAAGGCTTGCTCAGCCTGCTTTCTTATAGCACCCAGCACCACAAGCCCTGGGGAGGCACCCACAATTAGCTGGGTCCTCCCACATCAATCACTAGTTAAGAAAATGCCCTACAGACTTGCCTACAGGCCGATCTCAGGGGAGCATTTTCTCAGTTGAGAGTCCCTCTTCTCAAATGACGCTAGCTTCTGTGGAGTGGACATAAAACTAGCTAGCAAGCTGATAAAGACTTTACCTATGGAAGATACTCACAAATCTTAATAGTTCTACCTGACAAAGACCACAGCACCTGTCTTGTTTCCAGAGGGCAAGGAAAGAGCCTATCCACAGTGCTGGCCCTGGGCACACTGGAAGTTAATCCAAAAACCAGTTGCAAAAACAGGCTTGCTCTAGTTCCTTGGTTTCCTGGGAATTCCAGAAGTGGCCCCCAGAGAACTGTCTTCTGGAGACTGGGGTTTGACAGGGACTAGGTACCCAACTGAAGGGCGGGAGGAGCAAATGGAGGGAGGGCTGGGGGGATGCAGAGGCTTTGGGGACCCAGATCCCACCTGCCTGGGCTCCTTCTAGGTCACTCCACTAGTCTTTTCATTCGGGAGGCTCCAGGATCACGCCAGATTCCACCCCACAGCACTGCCTCTCTGAGATGTTCCTCTCGGTCCCTGCAGCTGGTTGCCTGTTGGGCCGCCACTTTCTGGCCTCAGGTGTGGTATCATTAGCCCCGGCAGGCAGGTAGCCTATCTCTGCCACTCCATGCAGATTCTTGGTGAGTCAGTATTGTGGGCTGCTCACTGTCCCCTGCTCCTGCCATCCGGCTAACCCAGACGGTTCTCCCACCACAGCCCTGCCACGGAGCCACTAGTCCACCGATCCCGGCATTCGAAGGTGCCATCTCCAGCCAAGGGCAGCTTGACTCTGGGTTCTGGGGCACTTTGTGCTCAGTTTATTAGTCCCAAGAGGAGGCGAACCCTGGTGGCCCAAAGGTCTCTGGTCAGTTCAGTCTGCCCAACACACAGCGTAGCACCATCCACAGCAATCACCTGCGTTAGATCCAGTTGGGTCTTCCTTAGCCTGCCTGAAGTCACTGTCCTGTGGGGGATCCAGGAGGGCCACTTGTCCCCTCTTTCCTTGGAGACGCCCTGGACGTGGTCATTTGCTGTGTCATATACCTTGTTGGGCTTTGCCAAACTGAGAAAGAGACAAGCATAAGACAAAATTTAAAATAATCTAAGCAAAGCAGCCGAAAACCAAGAGAAAAAGTTACACGAAAAAGGCCCGATTAAGCAAAACCCAAATTTTGCAAAGGAAAAACAAAGAAAAATCAAACTAGAAAGACCAGGGAAAGATAAATTTAAACCTAATTTCTGGTTTAGTACATTTGCATGGTATTTGTATTATAGGACCTCATGAATCAAACATGGTAAACAGTGAAGCTTTTCTCATTCAGTTGCATTTTCCACCGATAGCCAGCAGGGGGCGGTAGAGGGCGGTGCCTCTTTGAGCAAGGTGCTCCCTTAGTCTAATAGTCTGTGTGGAAGACTATGCAATAAAAAAGGGGCGGGGGGGGGGGTGCGCGATTTCTTCATTGCATCCTGTTTAAGGAATACAACTTCCGGAAATTCTGTGCAAGGAAAAAAGGAAGAAAAAAAATGACAGGATATAAGATGGAACTTTAAGCAGAGCAGTGGGCAATGACCTGAACAGGGCCTGTCCCTCTCTCCTCAGCCAGCCATCTTGACTCATAATGAACTTTAGCCAAGGCTCTGGGTCCTTTCATGTTAACACTGGGGATAAAGATTTTCTCAGGAAACAGAGAACATTCCAATAGGCAATAATGGTATAAGAACCGCTGATGATAATGAGCATCTTTTACGTGCCAGTCACTTTAGATATTTTACAGATATCACTGTCCTTTTCACAGCCACCCTCTGAGGTAGGTGCCACTATCGTCCCATCTTACAGAGGAAGGAACAAGCAACTCCCCATAGACGATGCAAAGACGGTCAGATCCAGGTTTAGTTAGAGCATGTGCAGACTTCGTGGTCATTCCACAGAACTCACCTTGTGCTGCTCACACATTCCTACAAAGGAAAGCACGGACCGACCATTCGCAATACACAGTAGGAAATACACAGTAGTGTTTGCTATTGTTATTAATACAGTGAGTGATATGTGTCCTCTAGGAGCTTAATATCTAAGGTAAGGAGTTAATAATGTGTGAGAGGTACCAAATGAATGAATTAATCAGTCAGTCAATGAAACTAACATGTAATACATGCACATCAGCATTTCCAGTGAAGGAAAAGAGGGAATGTCAGACCTGGGTCATAGCTGGCTCCATGTAGTAGCTGTTCAAAATTTTACAGGAGAAGCCTCCATGCCATTAATAGAGAGCAATTTCTGATTCTAAGTGACTGTGATCATAGTTACAATCTGAATGTTTGATTGCCTGGATTAAACACATTAAAAATTCCTCACAAGGCACCAAAATTCAGTTGGTTTGAACACATTAATAATAAACTCCAAGTTACCAATAATGCGTTGGTCCGATGACATTAAGGAGAAAAATCAGAGCACTTTCCCTTGGCCATTTAACCAAGAATGAACCCAGATTTTATTTCTGTACTTCAGGCTTCCCATGTCTTCCACCTTCTTGTCTGTCTGCTGTATGAGTCTGAATCTGTGCCTGCCTGAAGGCTGTCTTGTGAGTCTGACCCTGTGCCTGTCTGTCCATGTGAATGTGTCTGTCTGTGGAAAGTGTGGATGTGTGTCTGTCTGGGTGACTGTTCCTAACAAAGTGTTTTACTCTGTAGTTACTGAGCATCACAGAAAAAGATCACATGAGGAAGGAATGAGGAACACTTCACAGAAACCTTGACTGGAATTTTACAAGGGATTAAATCACTGACTCCAACTGATTCCAAATGACCCAGGTAACAAACATCGTTGTTTATCAAGCAATATCCACATGCTGTGTTCAGTATTTATGGTAGATATTCACTTCATAAGATGGCTTTCAACCTCTATTTTTGCTGCCTTCAGCAAATGATTATCAGAACAGGCATGCCTTGTTCTAGGTCAGGGATGGACGGTACATAAATTAAAACTACAGCTGTATATACTAGCTTAGGTTGTGAAAGGTGATTACACTGCAAATCCAAGGCAAGGAAGGTTGATTCCCCTAAAACGGGTTAAAGAAATAGGCTGAGTACACAGTAGGAGAGCAGTCTTAAGCAGCCTCAACATGTATTGTTAACTTTATCTGCGGAGTCCAACAAAAATCCCAGTCTTTTAAAATGTAAGAACTGTTCTCATCATAATGCACTGCCACATGTGATCATCATATGCTTGTGGGTGTTTGACTAAAAATATCTTCTTCATTAACATTCACTAGAGCAATAGCATGATGCCTACATTTTGGCCAAAGAAAGCACCTAGTTGCTGATTTTGAGGGTTCATAATTAATTTCCCAGATATTTTCCTATTAGCTCTGGAATAGAACAGGATGCCAATTCACGGACTGTGGAGTAAGGAACATGGGCAGGAATATCGTGTTAATTGAAACGTGAAGTCTGAGAGGGAGCCAACGGGCAATGAGCCAGTTGGACCACATATTGGAACCTCATACTGGAGACCTGGAATGGGTTGAGCCGAGCGAGGGGTTGGTGGGGGAAAGGGCTCTGTCACTGATGAAAACAAACGGAGTACTCGGGGCTGCTGAACTGCGAATAAGAAGCGGAGTGAACTGGTTCAGCAAGAAGCCGAATTCACGAAGGGCCTTGGCTCAGCGTGGTTTCCTGCCCCTGAGTCAACTGCTTAAGTCATCTGGACTTGGCCGTCTCCAGATGTTGCTGAGTGGAAAACTCACATCGTGGGGTGAAAGGCAATTTCTGTGTGCAGCTTGCTTCTCATTGGTTGTCATTAACTGAACTCAGTGCTCAACGTGTCTGGGCACATACAAGTCCCGGAGAGCATCTGTCTTAAATGACCCCTCACTCCTTTGTTTAACAGTAAGAGAAGGGGCCAGAAACATGGATCAGCGGATGAAGATGTTGCTGTGTGACCTAATAACCCAAGTTTTGTTCTAGAACTCACATAAGGGTGAAAATTGAGACTCCACAAAGGTGTCCTCTGACCTCCACATGTACACCATGGCATGAATAAACCCACACATGCGCACCATCATACATAGTCATAATCAATGCAATTAACTTTAAAAAGTAAAAGAATTATGTTCTTCTCCATGGCTAATGGATTACATTTATTCACTAGCACATGTGGGTGGTATAACTCCATCTTATTTAAAATAAATTTCTTGAAAATAAAAGACAGACACTAAAGATAACTCAAATTCCCTGGTCTGCGAGTCTCCACAGAGCTGAGACTCCACATGTGACTCCCAAAATAGAAACATCAAACAGAAAACTGGACGGTGAACAAGAAAACCTGATGTACAGGGTTAGTCTATGTTTCTCCCTCAAGCCTTTTTGAGCTAAGTCATCTTGCTGCAATAAAATTGGCATCCTTAAGGAAAAGCATACAATTGTCTCTGATAAAGCTGCTTCTCCCCCCCTATACTATTCCTCTAATGCACTGAACAATGTTTTTAATCTAAAAGGACGAGTCCCAAGAGAAAGCTTAGGGGAAAATAAAAAGAAAGGAAACAATGTCTAGAAGCATCCATCTCTCGGTGATGCAACAGGAGTTACTACTGAGGTCCAGTCCGGCACAAGTTTAACGAGAGGGAAGATTCCACCCTGTTCCCTCTCCTGTATTTTTATGGTGTGGTATAACAGGCTGCTGCTTGAGGTAACAGGTTGAAGTGGAATCTCTAAGAAGTTTCTTGGAAAGAAGGGACGTGGATGTTCAAGGCGTCGGAAATGCTGGCCAGGTGTGTTGTGGAATTAACACAGCTGTGACACCTTAGGCGGGCTCTGGCATACCTCACAGAAACTGTGGCAGCTCAGGCTAGTCTTAGAGAGTTAGAGAGGCTGGCGAGATGGGGCAGGGGTGAAGAGCATGCACTGGTCTTCCGGAGGACCTGGGTTTGGTTCCCCGCACCCACGTCAGGAGACTCACAACAGAATAAAAACGAAATAAAAGGAGGAGGACAGGGCTGCTCCTAAAGTATGGAGAAGACTTTCCTTGTAGATAGAAGAGAGAAAGCAGGCGGGGGAAGAGTCCAGGCTGAACATGGCTGACAGACTAAACTGGACCCTGAGCAGAGAGATGGGGAGGGAGAACAAGAGAGGAACCACCGAGCAAGAGGGGCAGCCCAAGCAAAGAGATCAAGAGACCAGTGTGGCCAAAATGGCTGAATTATATAGGGATCAAACTGGGGGACAGGAAGATGAAACCCAGGTCCTAGGAGGGAGAGGTTTCCAGGCTTCCTTGAGACCTAACAACCACCTGACACTCCAGCCCCCATGGATCTGATACCCTCTTCTGGACTCTGACAGCACCTGTGTGCACACATACATACATAGGCACGCAGACGTGCATGCATGCACACACAAAATTAAAATGAGAAAATCTTTTAAAATAAATAAATAAAGAGCATTAGGATAAAGATGGAGAGAAAGAAGTTGGTTTTCATGAAAGGACTTTTGAAAACATTTTGGTAAGTTATTCCAGTCATTAAGCTGTTAATAATGTTGACTTTTAGGGTTAAGTTCTCAACTGATGATTTTTTAAGCCTATGAACCTGAAAATGAATAAGGTATGTCCATGGGATGTCCCTCATAGTGACTGGGGATGTGGTCAAATCAAAGTGACTCTATACTTTAGGGTCTCCTCCTCCTCCTCCTCCTCCTCCTCCTCCTCCTCCTCCTCCTCCTCCTCTTCTTCTTCTTCTTCTTCTTCTTCTTCTTCTTCTTCTTCTTCTTCTTCTTCTTCTTCATGGGTGTCATAGCTGGGTAGGACTATTGGTTGCTTCCCTCCTTTGGAAGGTCTCATGGCACCTTCTGGTACCTTGAAAGCTAGTCCTCATGGAGGGGGCATTCGGGTTAGTTCTGGCTCAGGGGCCTCTGGGCTCTGTGTCTGAAGGGCGTGGTGTCTTCAGCAATAGGGACTTACCTTCCAGCTCCAAGGTGCAACCAAGGGCAATATGAATAGTCTTGACTGTTTGAGAGTCTCTTAGACAATCCTGATCAACAACTCAAAAGAGGGCTTCATATGGCTGGTGCTGGGTTTTTTTTTAGGTGATCATTGGCTCTTGGAGGGAGCAATGTCAGTCCAGATGAGAAAATTTCATTTAAACCATATGTGTGCGTTTACACACAGAATTATGTTATGATAGGGTTTTTTGGGTAGGTTATTAATGGTATGATTACTTATGACTTCTTTAAACATCCTTGCTTTTATTTTAGCCACCTTTTTCCTTCTCCTGTACACATACAGTGAAAATAAAGGTGAAGAAACTGCTCTGAGATCAGGTCTTACCCCAGTCACAGTGACTACCATCAAGAGATCAATGAGAGCCTCTGGGCCCTAGGCCCTGAGGCACAACCTGTGTCCCCCTCCCATCCCTACCCATTGCAGTTCCAGTTGCAGGCCAGTAGGGATCAAGAGGATACAAATTGGAAAGGAAGAAGTCAAATTTTCGCTATTTGCAGATGATATGATAGTATACATAAGTGACCCCAAAAGTTTTACCAGGGAACTCCTACAACTGATAAATACCTTCAGCAATGTGGCAGGATACAAGATTAGCTTTAAAAAATTGGTAGCTCTCCTATATACAAATGATAAACAGGCTGAGAAAGAAATCAGAGAAACATCACCCTTTACAATAGCCACAAATAATATAATATACCTTGGGGTAACTCTGACTAAGCAAATGAAAGACCTGTATGACAAGAACTTTAAGTCTCTGAAGAAAGAAATTGAAGAAGATATCAGAAAATGGAAAGATCTCCCATGCTATTGCATAGGTAGAATTAACATAGTAAAAATGGCAATCTTACCAAAAGCAATCTACAGATTCAATGCAATCCCCATCAAAATCCCAACACAATTCTTCACAGACCTCAAAAGTACAATACTCAACTTCTTATGGAAAAACAAAAAAAACAGGATAGTTAAAAGGATCCTGTATAATAAAGCAACTTCTGGAAGCATCACCATTCCTGACTTCAAGCTGTACTATAGAGCTATAGTAATGAAAACAGTTTGGTATTGGCATAAAAACCGACATGTGGACCAATGGAATAGAATTGAAGACCTTGACATTAATCCACACACCTATGAACACCTGATTTTTGACAAAGAAGCCAAGACTGTGCAATGAAAAAAATGAAAGAATCTTCAACAAATGGTGTTGGCATAACTGGATGTCAACATGCAGAAGATTGCAAATAGATCCATTTCTATCGCCATGCACAAAACTCAAGTCCAAGTGGATCAAAGACCTCAATATAAAGCCAGCTACACTGAACCTGACAGAAGAGAAAGTAGGAAGCAGCTTTGAATACATTGGCACAGGAGACCACTTCTTAAATATAACACCAATAGCACAGACACTGAGAGCAACAATCAATAAATAGGACCTCCTGAAACTGAGAAGCTTCTGTAAGGCAAAGGACATGGTCAATAAGACAAAACAACAGCCTACAGAATGGGAAAAGATCTTTACCAACCCCACATCTGATGGAGGGATGATCTCTAAAATATATAAAAAAAACTTCAAGAAACTAGCTATCAAAATACCAAACAATCAAATTAAAAACTGGGCTAAACAGAAAATTCTCAACAGAAGAATCTCAAAAGGCCAAAAGACATTCAAGGAAATGCTCAACATCCTTAGTCATCAGGGAAATGCAAATCAAAATGACTCTGAGATTCCATCTTACACCTGTCAAAATGGTTAAGATAAAAAACACTGATGATAACTTATATTGGAGAGGATGTGGAGCAAGGGGAACACTCCTCCACTATTGGTGGGAGTGCAAACTTTTACAGTCACTTTGGAAATCAGTATGGTGGTTTCTCAGATAATTGGGAATCAATCTACCTTAAGATCCAATGACACCACTTTTGGGCACATACCACAAGGACACTTGCTCAACTATGTTCATAGCAACATTATTCATAATAGCCAAAACCTGGAAATGACCTAAATGCCCCTCAACCAAAGAATGGATAAAGAAAGTATGGTACATATACACAATGGAGTACTGCTCAGCAGTAAAAATGACATTATGGTATTTGCAGACAAATGGATGGAACTAGAAAATATCATCTTGAGTGAGGTAACCCAGACTTGGAAAGATAAACATGATATGTACTCACTTATAAGTGGATACTAGAACTAAAGCAAAGGATAACCAGATTACAACCCACAGATCCAGGGAAGGTAGGTAACAAGGAGATCCCTAAGAAGGATGCATGGATCGCCCTAGGAAGGAGAAATAGATGGGATCTCCTGAGTAAACTGGGGGTGAGAGGGGCAATGGAGGGGGAAGGAGAAATAGATGAAATCTCCTGAGTAAACTGGGGGTGAGGGGGGCAGTGGAGGATAGGGGATGGGGAATGGAGCATGGGGGAATGGGATTGTCAAGCTGGAACAGGGGCGGAGTGGGAGAGCACTGAGGGAGATATCTTGATAGAGGGAGACATCATGGGGATAGGGAGAAACCTGGTGCTAGGGAAGTTCCCAGGAATCCACAGGGATGACCCCAGCTTAGACGACTAGCAGTGATGGATGGGGTGCTGAGCTGGCCTACCCTGGTGATCAGATTGGTGAATGTCCTAACTGCCATCATAGAGCCTTCATCTAGCAACTAATGGAAGCAGATGCAGAGAGCCACAGCAAAGCACCAGGCAGAGCTCTGGAAGTCCAATCGAAGAGAGAGAAGAAGGATTCTATGAGGAAGGGGCATCAAGACCATGATGAGGAAACTTACAGAGACAACAGAACCAAGCTGGTGGGAACTCATGAACTTTGGACCGACAGCTATGGAACCTGCATGGGACTGGACTAGGCCCTCTGCACAAGCAAGACAGTTGTGTAGCTTGGTCTATTTGAGGGACCCCTGACAGCGAGAATAGGACCCATCCCTGGTGCATGAACTGGCTTTTTGGAGCCCACTACCTATGGTGAGACACCTTGCACAGCCTTGATGCAGGGGGAAGGGCTTGGATCTGCCTCAGCTGAATGTGCCAGGCTTTGCTGACTCCCCATGGGAGGCCTTACCTTTTCGGAAGAGGGGGTGGGGCGTGGGCTGGGAGGGAAGGCTGGTGGGGGCTAGCAGGAGGAGGGATGAAGGAGGGATATGTGGTTGCTATGTGAAATGAATAAAAAAAATTCTTAATAATAAAAAAAAGAAACTATCATCCTGAGTGAGGTAACCCAGACTCAAAAAGATAAACATGGTATGTACTCACTCGTAAGTGGATACTAGATGTAAAGCAAAGGATAACCAGACTACAACCCACAACTCCAGAGAAGCTAGTTAACAAGGAAGACACAAAGGGGGACACATGGATTGCCCTGTGGAGAGGAAGTAGATGAGATCTCCTGAGAAAATGGGGGTGAGGGGGAGCAGTGGGAGGTAGGGGATGGGGGATGAGAACATTAGGGAGCGGGATGGTTGAGCTGGGGAAGGGACGGAGTGGGAGAGCAATGAAAGAGATATCTTGATAGAGGGAGACATCATGGGATAAGGGAGAAACCTGGTGCTAGGGAAATTCCCAGGAATCCACAAGGATGACCAGATTAGACTACTAGCAATAGTGGAGAGGGTGCCTGAACTGCCTCCCCTGGTAATCAGATTGGCGACTACCCTAACTGTCATCATAGAGCCTTCATCCAGTAACTGGTGGAAGCAGATGCAGAGATCCACAGCCAAGCACCAGGCCATGCTCCAGGAGTCCAGCCCAAGAGAGGGAAGAGGGATTATATGAGTGGGGTGGGGAGAATGTGTCAAGATCATGATGGGGAAATCTACAGAGACAACTGAACCAAGCTTGTGGGAACTCACGAACTATAGAGTGACAGCGATGGAGCCTGCATGGGACCGGACTAGCCCCTCTGCATGCAGAAGACAGTTGTATAGCTGGGTCTGTTTGAGGGGCCCCCGGCAGTGAGGGCAGAATCTATCCCTGGTGCATGAGCTGCCTTTTTGGAACCCATTGCTTATGGGATGTCTTGCTCAGCCTTGAAGCAGGGGGAGGGGCTTGGTCCTTCCTCAACTGAATGTACAGGGCTCTGCTGACTCTCCATGAGAGGCCTTACCCTTTTGGAGGAGGGGATGAGTGATGGGTGCCAGGGCAGGGTGGGGGAAGGCTAGGGTGGGGGCAGGAGGAGGGGTGAGAGGGGGATCTGTGGTTGGTATGTAAAATGAATAAAAAAATCTTAAATAATAAAAAAGAAAGAAAACAAATGTGGGGAGAGAAGCCATATTCATTGCTTGTGGGAATATAAACCTGTCCATCCACAGTGGAAATCAATGGGGAGGGTCCTCAAAAACCTAACACCAGTACTCTCATAGGACTCAGCTATAATACTCTTGCATGGATACCCCGAGGGCTCTAAATCCTAAGCTGTCATCCCACAGAGGTTCTTGCACATCCATACTTGCTGCTGCACTGTTCACATTTACCCAGGAAACAGATCCAGCCTGCATGTCCATCCCCAAACTGCTGGTCCCACCATTCTTTTTCCAACTATTTCTTCTACTTGTAATTGTGTATTTTATTTTTGTTTGGGGGTCAGGTAGGGTCTTATTTTGTAGCCCAAGCTGGACTAGAACTCAAATCTGAGACAATGCACCTGCCTCAGTGCCCCAACCATGCCAGAACTGCAGATATGAGCCACCAGGCCCAGCTCTCTCCGGAATCACAGATATGAGCCACCAGGCCCAGCTCTCTCCAGAATCACAGATATGAGCCCCCAGGCCCAGGTCTCTCTTTTCTGCCTCCATCTGTCCGCTCTATTTTGAAAGCCTTGCCTATGCTCCTTACATCTTTCTCCAGCCTAGAAGATGGATGTAGATGCCACCTAGTGGCACCTGGCATGTGAGCAATGGTCTCTCCCAGGTTCAGTTAGCATTATATCATGGTCCTGGTCAGATCCAAGCATGCCCACCCTTGAGAACAAGCACAAATTCTTATTTAGCTTGGTGGGTAACTTTCCCAGCTCCTTCTCTGTACTCTCCCTGGTTCTTTCTGACTCACTGAAGCGTCTCTATTTCACTCTTGTGTGCACTGCATTTCCCAGCTGGCTGCATGCATTCTCCTCTACAGGCTGCTGCAGTCACTTGAAGAAAATGATAAACCCTGAACTCCAATTTGCTTTGAACGTCGAGGTTAAAGGGGTTCCCTGTGAATGAGAGAGTACAATCAAGCTTTCTGGGTAGAATGGGAGTGACCCAGAAAGCTGATCCGAACACGCCTGGAGAAGCCAAGAGCGGAGAGTGGCCTGGCTTTTGTGGTGGTTCAAAAGTGAGGCAGGGTCGGAGCCCCAGCATGTGCCTCAAGTCTTCATGCTTGAACTTTTCACCAGCTCCCGGGAGCATCTAGACCTCTACATCAGCTGGGGTCAGGCACGAGGCTGAAGAGAAGAGAGGGCCCGAAACCTATCAGCAGTCACGCATCAAGTTAGAATCACTGTCCTCCAGGCACAGGAGCAGACATATGGAATCTCAGGACTCAGGGAGGGTGAGGTCAGCTTAGAGTTCATAAGACATTCAAAGGTAACTAGATTACCTCTGAAACCTTACATAAAAGGAGGTGGATGGAAGGGTGAAGAAAGGGGAATCAGGGGAGATGGAGGCAGAGGAGAAGAGAGGGAAGAAAGAAGGAGAAAAGGAGAAAGAGGATGAGGGGAGAGAAAGTAAAGAAAATGGGGGAGGGAAAATGAAGAGGAGAAGGAGGTGCAGGAGGAGGAAGCAGAGGAGGAGAGAAATCAGATTTTTTTTTTATTATTACAGAGGTCTATAGCTAATGGTAAGGACAAACCCAAAAGCAAACTGGAAACTTTTTATCATTTCTTTTCACACCCTGCACACCTCAGAGTCTGGGGTGCCTGGGGACCATCACAAGCAGGATGGTAAGCGCTGTTGTAGAGAAAAGGAAAGATAACTAAGATGAGGAATTTATGATCCCCCATCTCTCCACCTATATCAGAACTAATGTCTCCCCTGCCCTCTGTGACTGACAGTGCCCACTCCTATGTCCAAGGGCCACATGGTCGGCAAGTCAGGGGACACCAGAGTGGGAAAGAGTGGGAAAATTGCCACCAGGAAAATAGCAATTGAATTCCGGTCTTTTCCCGCTCTCTCTGCTACTGTTCACTTTTCATGCAATCTCATGACTGCATCAGGTGGGAAAAACAAGGGTATGTACTCTGGCTTAACATTCCACAGAACCACAGTCTCTCACAGTCTGTCCTCTTGGCACTGCTATTTTAATTTTAAAATTTTTATGCGTATGAGTGTTTTGCCTGTGTGTGTGTGCACCCCTTATGTGCCTGGTCCCCGTGGAGGCCAGAAGCAGGCTTCAGATTCCCTGAAACTGGAGCTGCAGATGGGTGTGAACCACCGTGTGGGTGCTGGGAATCGAACTTGGGCTCTCTAGAAGAGCAGCCAGTGTTCTTAACCTCTGAGCCATTTCTCCAGCCCTAAGTCAGGTAAACCTTACAAAATCCCAAAGTTTCTATATCTCTAGAAAGTTTAGATCGCCTGAGTTTGATTATGCTTTCTTAAACTCTGTCCCTTCCTTCCGTATTTGCAGATTAAAAGGAAACAAAACAAAATCGACAAAACTTCTGGACACGAACCCTTCCTTTGGTTTAGAGTTACCACCCAAACAGGATGAGCCGTGCATTTCAAAAGGCCACTGTCGGCTGCCCCTCAGTGGTCTGTACATAAATTGCTGGATCCACTTCCCAGCTTGCATGCTGAAAAACCCCACGTGTTTGAACAGCAAGCTCTTCCATTTCTGCCTCCTCAGTGCTGAGTGGCTCTGCCCTGTGACCGCATCAGAACACAGGACAGACTCCAGCTCATCTCTTCACCCTCCAGTCTGGCCCTTATGAGGACCGTGGGGGCCATCGGGACTGCTGTGTGAGGATGAGATTCCTGGGAGAGGAGAAGGACCTGCAGAGTCCCCATATAAAACACCCCAAAGGGATTCTTCTTCTCTTTTGATTTTGTGGTGGATTTTGAACAATGATGCCAGTAAAGACAAAATTCCCATCAAGAGCTAAAGAGGATCCCCGACACAGAGGAAACGTGAGCTTCTGCGAACAGATCCAGTTGAATTTGCGCAGAGGCTCCATCAATGCAGAAGGCATGCGGCCAAGTAGTCTTCTAACTGTCGGGGATGTGACCCCTTCTAAAGCAGCTTTCCCAACTTTGTCTATTTCTGAAAGAGCAGTTATCTACACTTAGTCATCAGGCTCTCATCGTCCCTTGGCTCCCTGGACGATTCAGCCTCGTGAATAGCATGTTCTGTCTTGGTTTATCACCAAGGTGAGTTGCATCAATCCTGAGCAGTTCTCTCTCCCAGCAGTTTTGACGATAAACAGAGAAGCTAAAATCTTCCATGAGTCAAATCCAGGCCCCAGGAGCTCCAAGGAAGTGTCCAGGTACTGCTGGCACAGGAGCATTTGTTTCAATGCTTCTGTGCATTATCTATTACTACAACGTGGAACTTATTTAGTTATGCAAGAATTTTCACTGGAAAGGTGGGAGTTTAGTCACAGAATCTGTCCTGGACATCACAGTAGCCTGCTATGGTTTATTCTGTGAGTAGGGCTCTAGGGCGGCTTTGGACCTCTGAAGACCTGCTCTCCTCCAGGAGCCCCTGCTTTGCTTCTGGTTACTCAAACGAGAATGTTCGTCCTTTCTTTTGTAGCTGGATTCACCTGATGGGGAAGAGAATGGCCCTGTCTATAGTTTTTTTTGTTTGTTTGAATTGCTTTGTTTTTAATTTCCTCTATCTTTTCTCCCCTCCAAAAACATGGAAGGGGGGTTATAGTCATAAATTCATCTTTGCCATAGACACCTTGAGTTACCCTTCACTAAAAAAAAAAGTTTGAAATAATTATACAGGCTAAGTGTATGTGTTGTAGGAAAATTAGATGAATGGACAAAGAAAAAAGAAAGTGGGCCGGGCGGCAATGGTATACACCTTTAATCCCAGCACTCGGGAAGCAGAGCCAGGCAGATCTCTATGAGTTTTATGCCAGCATGGTCTACAGAGCAAAATCTAGGACAGGCACCAAAACTACACAGAGAAACCCTGTCTCAAAAAACCAAAAGAAAAAGAAAGTGAAAATTTCTCACCAATACTGGGCACACTCCTAGAATCCCAGCATCTTAATGTTACCCTAGCAACCAGTGGGATCCCTGCTCCCTGCAAAGCATCTAGCTAAGTTGCTTTAAGAAAGTTTTCTCCCAGACAAAATAAAAAAGAACATTCAGGTACAAGGAGTGGGGGGCGAGGAAGCGAGATGGGGAGCATATATCCCAGGCTGCCTTCTAACTCACGAACTTCTGCCTTAGCCTCCTGAGGGCTGGCTGGTACTACAGGCCTATTCCACCGTACTAGGATAAAAACAGACGTCTTGAAAACACAGTTCGGGGAGTCCCCTGGGAAGCTGGGCCTTACAAATCTTGGCTGTTTCTTCAGTACCTTCTATCAGCCTCAGTCTCTGCGTTTCTTGACCCTTAAGAACTTGTAGCTGACTTTGGAATGTTCTTCATCCTTGAAAAGCAGTTGCTGGCCAGACAAAAATCAATCTCTCCCATTCTGTCCAGCTCTCATTGCTTGAACAATCTAAACCCCTTCCAACTCCCCCTTTTTTTAGCTGTAGCACACAAAAAAGCAACCAAAAAGACATCATTTTTGAGCTATAGCACACACACACACACGAAAATCTCAGTCTACAAATGCAAGAATACAACAAATTTAATATTCCTTATTTTCTAATATCCTAACTTATTTTCTACTTCAGGCCTCCCTGTCACCCAATCACAAGAGGTTAATCCATTACTGTAAGATTCAGACATACACACACACTCTCCTGGTTGCAGGTCACTTGGTCTGAGTCACCATCTATTTACATAGGCCTCCCCTGAGGCACCCCTGCCCCTCTCCCCTTTAGACCTTGTCCCAGTGACCATTATGTCATCCTGGGCCTGAGATTCCCAGTTCCACCTCACTCTCCCCTCAATTCTTGACTTTCTTTAGGGTGCCTAGGAGAAAGCTTTTGTTCCCACACAATGCTGGGGAGAGTGAACATCTGTTAAACTATCAAGGGCACTTCATCAATTCTTTGTAGCTCTTGGGTGCAGAGGTCTCTGTGGGTTCTTTTGGGCCTGTGTCGAGACCTTCCAGACCTAAAGCAAAAGGAAAATTGAGAAATCTTCCAATGAGCCCACAGCAGGCAGGTAATCTCAAAGAAAAGTCTACTTCCGGGCTGAACACATTCAGTCCCTGGGGTGAGGCGGGAGAATTCTAGCAAACAGCCAAGGCACCCACAACAGTACTGCTCTCTTCATGATGCAGTGTTCTGCCTATGCAGACTTCTTGCACTTGCATGTAGCAGTGCCCTGGTTCTGTGGGGGTGACAACAGAACTGGGCCCAAGCTGGCATAGCACGTAGTCCAGCAATTGGGGGAGCAAGTGGGAAAGAAACCACCATAGAAGGCAGTAGGGAATAGGAGTGCACAGGCCCCAAGGCCCGAAGCCCTTGGATCACACAGCCTTGTTTCACTAGACTTCTCAAGCACACAGTCAAAGATATAATCATAATGGTTTGCAAGGTGTCACCCGAAGCTCGGGACCCCTTCTTATTGTGGCACCCCCAATACCTACAGTGGCCACAAACCCACGAGCAGGTTTGCCTGTCCTTCTGATGCATGAGAGGCAGGAAGTAGGCTTCTTGTTCTCTTGACTCTACTACATCATCCCTTCCCTGACATGATGGGAATAGAACAGTTCCAGCTGTTGCCAAGGATGGAAACAGGAAGACGCATCGAAGAAGCTCCCAGAGTAAGTCAGATGGTAGGAAAGGGGGTGGAGAAATTGCATTTTAAAGATGCTTTCCCGGGTTGGAGTGGTGGCTCAGAGGTTAAGAGCACTGGCTGCTCTTCCAGAGGTCATGAGTTCAATTCCCAGCAACCACATGGTGGCTCACAACCATCTGTAATGAGATCTGGTGCCCTCTTCTGGTGTTCAGGTACATGCAAGCAAGCAGAACACTGTGTATAGATAATAAACAAATAAATAAATCTTTAAAAAAAAATGCTTTCCCATAACCCAACCCTCATCTGATTTATCATCCCTGGCCTTCTGAGTGTAGTTTGATACCTTAGTCACAAGTAGGCATGCCAGCTTGTGAACAAGAGCCCACTAGCCAAGCAATACGTCAAGTTCTTGCCCATTTCCGCTAGGTAGGGCTTGAAGCAGAGTAACTTTGAGAGTTCTGTTACCTTCCTAAGGTCTCTTGGAGTTTCGTGTTTAAATGTGATAAAAGATTCCAAGTGTGCTCAGAAATGCATTAGCACCACTTGGGAGCTTGTTTAAAATGCTGATTCTCAGGCCCCACCCTAAATGTGGGAGCCCGTTTTCAGGTTCCTCGTGGCTTCACTCAGCAGATCTGCATAGAGAGGATGATTAGGACCACGGGCCTGAGTGCAGGTGTCTGAGATGGTCTGCACTTGGCTGTGCTGGGGGGGGGGGGGTCTTTTGCTCCACCCCCTGGCGTCTCTATAAATACCCTGAGGCAGAGACAGTCAGGGCCCATTGGAAAAGGTTCCAGACTCTCTTGAGGCTATCCTTTATTTTCTATCTGTTTATCTCTGCAATATAAATCCTTCTATCTAATATTTGCTGCACCTCGACTCAAGAAAACTCTGGGGAACTGTGGGGTTGGTGGGTAAACGCCCCACACCTAAACCCGCTGAATCTTCGTGGAGATCGGCAATCAGTTTTTCTTCGAGCAATTCCTAATCTAGGAATCCTAAAAATCACTGCTCTGCACTTAAGGCTATATGGGAGACACAATTCAGAGTTCTTCCTGCACATTTTTACTTGTAATATTACAAAATAGTATCACACTGTCTTAGTTAGGGTTTCTATTGCTGTGAAGAGACACCACGATCATGGCAATTCTTATAAAGAAAAACATTTAACTGGGCCTGGCTTACAGTTTCAGAGGTTAAGTTCATTATTATTATGGCAGGAAGCATAGTGGCATTCAGGAAGACATGGTGCTATATCTGATTGGCAGGCAGCAGGAAGAGAATGCCACATTGGGCCTGGCTTGAGCATCTGAGACCTCAAAGCCCACCCCCAGTGACACACTTCCTCCAACAAGACCACACCTATTTCAACAAGCCACACCTCCTAATAGTGCCACTTTATATGAGCCTATGAGGCCATTTTCTTCAAACCCCCACAAAACACTAGGTTGACAGTTTAGAGAATTCTAAGATTTGGCAACTCTAAAGTATGTTCCTCTTCTCTTGTCTTTTTCTTTTCTCTTCTCTTCTCTTTCTGTTTGGTTTTTGAGACAGGGTTTCTCTGTGTCGACCTGGTTGTTTTGACACTTGCTCTGTAGATCAGGCTGACTTCAAACTCAGAGGTCCTTCGGCCTCTGCCTCCCAGTCCTGGGATTAAAGGCATGTACCATCATGCCTGACTAACGTATGTTCTTAACCACATGCTACAAGATGTCGAAGTTATTAAAGAGAAGGTTCTGGGTTTAAGCATGTCAGTCAGGAGCTGGGCACTTACTTAGCATAGCAGAGGCCTAGGATCCAATCCCTAGGACCATCTTCAAAAGCCAAAACAACCTTGTACCTGAAAGTCAGGCGGTGGTGGTGCACATCTTTTATTCCAGCACTCAGGGAGCAGAGCCAGGCGGATTTCTGTGAGTTCAAGGCCAGCCTGGTCTACAGAGCAAGATCCAGGACAGTCACCAAAACAACAAAGAGAAACCCTGTCTCAAAAAAAAAAAAAAGGAAAAAGAAAAAAGAAAAAACAAAAAAACTTGTACCTGTGTTCTACTTGCCAGGAAGAAAGAAAGAAAAGAGGAATATCTGGGGAGAAATGAGTTTCACTGAAGGTGGTAATTTCACAACATGCCAGCATTCCTAGAGCCTGTGAGGTCACTAGAGTAAAGTATGTTTGAAGCAGGCTCTCTCTCTTAGTTTAAAAAATCATATAAGGGAAGGACTTTGTGCAAAAGGCTCCAATAGCACAGAAAAGCCACTGGACATCACAACGAAAGTTGGATTCTATTGAAGAGTTTCTTTTCCCTAGTCAAACTTTGCTTATCCATATAGTTGCCCCCTGGATCTCTCGGTGGTTTGCATACCTGTAACCCTGTGGCTGACACATGCTCAATGCCTCTGGCTGCCAGCCTACGACAGTGGCACCTAATTACATCGCCTCTGTGCCTCAGTGAGTTTCACCCCTCACTGACAGCACAGCCCCTGTCTTCTTTGTGCTCATCACATGCTGCGCCTGCTCCGTCACAGTTGGTCTCAACTCTGCTGCTCAACTCAGGAAGCACTGATGCTCAGTTCTTCTGAACACCCGTCTATCATTTCCAAGTCAATAGCAGACTTTGCTGAGATGACGTCCTCATGATCCAAGGATGGATACATGGTCGTCTGTAGTCACAAATATGCCCTCTAATTATGGGATATAAGTAGTAAAAGGTTAAGAGGTCCTAAGGCATCACTGACTGTTAATTATGATAAGCTAATTAATTTCTACAAGTATTAGTCTTTGTGCTGGTCCAGCATGGGTCCCAGTGCTTTGTAAGTGTTGAGTAAATACATCCATTCATTTGAAGACACTGACAGACAACTTCTGTTATCTACCACAACTTCCTGATTTGGGAAAAGGGATATTGGCTCAGAAGTCCATTGTCTGAGTTCTGATAGGAAGATAATTGTGTTCTTAAAAAAATATTCTACTGTGCATCTCACTGCAGTGCAAAACCAAGTCTGGTGACCACTGGGTTTGGAAGAATCCATTGGCTATGGGATTGTTTTACACTTAACAGTCAGTGGCTCCTGTATTAACTATATGTTCAAGGACTCAGAATTTAAACTTGAGCTCTAGTTCACAAGAATTAATTTCTTCATTTTATGCATATTTCCTATTCTTGTAAGCTCATTTAAAATAAAGCAAAAAGGCCCCTTATTTAAAAATAAGAACATGTTGAACATTCCATTCAGTGGTATGCACTGAAGATTTTTCCTCATGGAATGAGTGTGCCTTATCCAAAATTCATGATAGCAGAAATGTTTTCAATTTTGAAAAGCTTTTTCGTGTCTGCAACATTTGCATATCTCTGAGCTATCTTAGGGCTAAGATCCAGGATTAAATGCAAAATTCATTTATGTCTCATGCAACCAACACACATAACTGGAAGGTAATTCCATATAATGTTCATGCACTTGCCTGTGACAAGGTATCAAATGTGGAATTTTCCACTGTGATATGATGTTGATGCTCAAAAATTTGTGAGTTTTAGAGCCTTTTACATTTGGGGTGTTTCGTTGTTTTGTTTTGTTGGTGGTGGTTGTTTTGTTTTGGTTTTGTTTGTTTGCTTGCTTGCTTTGATCTGGTATAAAATTAGCCTAAACCAGAAGGTTTCTGGTTTTTTTTTTTGTTTGTTTTTTGGTTTGTCGAGACAGGGTTTCTCTGTGTAGCTTTGCGCCTTTCCTGGAACTCGCTTTGGAGATCAGGCTGGCCTCGAACTCACAGAGATCCACCTGGCTCTGCCTCCCGAGTGCTGGGATTAAAGGCGTGCGCCACCACCGCCCGGCTAGGTTTCTGTTTTTTAAAGTAATCTCTGCCTTCAGGAGGCACATTACAAGAAAAACATTATAGAAGAAAGATAAAAAAAAACAAAAAATGAATAAAAGCTTCCTTCGCTCAGAAGCTGATGTCTTTAAGCATGTACTCTGCCAAGTTAATTTTCTGCTGATTGTTAGCTCTCCTGTTGCCTGTAATGACAGGCCTGAGAAGAGGAAGGGCAGTTCAGAACAGGAAGTAGGCCATGTTGGGGAATGCTTATTGAAAAATGCCTCTGCTCAAGAAAGCATTTGATGGTCAACACTGAACACACACACACACACACACACACACACACACACACACACACACACGCGCGCTGAGTGAACCCTGTGCTCATTGGGACATAGCATTGTATTTTCCTGACTTTGAAGCATTTAATTATGGGTATTAAAATCTCAATATATTTAAAAGCTCTGCTGAATTCATATTAAACATTGCTGTGATGCCTCAATTTAGTGCAAGGACCGACTGTATTTCCCCAGCTTTATTAAGATATAATTGACAAATAAATTGGTATATTCTTAAGGGATAAGCCACAATGTTAGGCTATATTTGCACTGTGGAATAATTGTTCCGGTTAAGCTAGTTCACATAGTCATCACCTCACAGAGTTACTACTTTTTGGTTTTGTAGTGAAAATATTTAAAATCTGCTCTCAGCCAATTTCAAGGACATGTACCATGTAACTGACTACAGGCATCATGCTGTATACTGGATCACAAGAGTTGATTCATCCCACATCACTGAAATTTTGTAGTCTTTGGCCATCATGCCACTTCTTGTAACCACCACCCCCAAAGCCACGGGCAACCCACCATTCTTCTCTGTTTCTAGAACTCTAGTTTTTAATCTACAGACAGAAGGAAGTGGAGATGTGCTATGCGTACATTATGAAATTCTTCTTTGATTGGTGGCTGTGGTGGTTTGAAAGAAAATGGCCCCCAAAGGGAGTGGCACTATTAGGAATTGTGGCCTTGTTGAGGGAAGTGTGTCACTCTGAGGGCAGGCTTTGAGGTCTCTTTTTCTCAAGCTTCCCTCAATGTGACTGTCAATCCATTTCCTGTTGCCTGTAAGATGTAGCACTCAGCTCCAGCACCACATCTGTGTGCACGCTGCCATGTTCCCCTTCATGATCACAATGGACTGAACCTCTGAAACTGTACTCTGAAGCCACCCTCAATTAAATATTTTATTTATAAGAGTTGCCATGGTCATGGTGTCTCTTCACAGCAATAGTAAACCCTAAGACAGTGGCCCTCTTGATATGTTCTAGAAAGGGAATGCATGTCTGCTTTTCTCTATGCTCCACTCTTCCCTGGTGTTCTCAGTTTAGAGATGAGAGGTAAGCATCGAAGGAGATGCAGAGAAGAAGATCCAATCAAGAGACTCCACAAGTGTCATGTTGAACATTTGCCCTTCAAGCCATTGCTGGGACATTTGCGTGTGTCATCTCAGTCCCATCTTCCCTTCCTTTCACCACAGACTGTACTTGAGGGAGAGTACCCAAGTTTGTTCTGCTGGACCACTTCACTGAAATTCTACAAAAATAATCAAAGGTGCGTCCAATCATGATGGCCAGTCCAGTGAGAAAGATGTAAAGCCAAGAGGCCAGGGTTCAAGGCTTGGGTTTGGTCCTTGCCCTCTACACAAAATCAAGCAAGCACATAAGCTCTGTGAGCACCAGTTTCCTCATTATGAAGTAGGAGGTCTTATATTCATCTATTTTTGTTGGTATATAACAAAATAAGGCTGGGCACTTTATAAAGAAAAAAAGATATATGTAGCTTCTAATTTGAAAGCTGAAAGTTCAAGACTGAGCAGTCCCACATGTTTGAGCTCTGGTAAAGGTCTCCTTGGCTATGCTACAGCATGGAGGAGACACGGGAAGAAACCCAGCAAGCTTGGTGCAGAAGTGGACAACCACATTGGGTGGTCTTACTTTAAACCGTGTCATTTCAACAGGGCTGGGGGGATGATTCAGGAGTTAAGAGCGCTTGTTGCAAGGACTCAGCCCATGGTAAAAATAGAGAATGGTGACAAGATTTGCATCAGTTGCTGTTAGGAAACCTTTATGATGCTCTAACACAGCGGTTTTCAACCTGTGGGTCTTGATCCTTTAAGGGTGGAACAACTCTTTCACAGAGGTCACATCAGATACCCTGTATATCATAAATTTACATTTTGATTCATAACAGTAGCAAAATTACAGTTCTGACCCTGTATATCATAAATTTACATTTTGATTCATAACAGTAGCAAAATTACAGTTCTGAAGTAGCAATGAAAATAATTTTATGGTTGGGGGTCACCACAACATGAGGAGTTGTATTAAAGGATCACAGCATTAGGAAGGTTGAGAACCACGGCTCTAATTTGTTAAAAATGGGAACATCTCACTCCTCCCAACCTCACCTCCAGTTCATTGCCACACCATTCTGAAACAGTTTAAATAGATGTGTACAGTTTCAAAAAGAATGACCAGATTTCTGAGTAACTTAGCTCTCATATGGAGAGTGGAGGACAGTGTTTGTCTTAGGGTTTCTATTGCTGTGATAAAATACTCTGGCCAAAAGTAATTTCTAGAGGAAAGTGTCTATTTCATATTATCACTTGTAGTCCATCATCCAGGAGAGTCAGGCAGGAATTTGAGGCAGGAACCTGGAGGCAGGAACCTGGAGGCAGGAGCTGATGCACGCTATGGAGGAACACTGCTCACTGGCTCTTCAAGGCTTGCTTGGCCTGCTTTCTTATACACCCAAGACCAACAGCCCAGGGGTGGCACCACCCACAGTGAGGTGGACCACCATGTGACAATTGTTAATCAAGAAAATGCCCCAACAGACTTTCCCACAGGCCAATCTCTGGTGGGGCATTTTCTCCTTTGGGGTTTCCTTTTCCCAAATGAGTCTAGTTTGTGGCAAGTTGACATAAAGCTAGTCAGCACAGTGTTCTTTCTTCTGCTTTCTGATGAAGAGTCAAGGAAGGTTAGATAACATTGCCTGAGCTCCCAGCACATAGCAAGAGGCTCTCGGGTGGAAGTTCTTATGCCTGCTGTTGTGGACATAGACAGTCAGAAATAAGAACTACATTGGTGATCACACAGTACTCAGGAACCATAGGTTTCTCCACCTTCTGCTTCGTTCTTTCTATCCATTCATCTTCCAAACTGAATGGAGGGTGGCGTTGCAGTAACCACCTCTGTAGCTTTTTCCTTGGCGGGAGAGCAAAACCATCAAGCTGACTTTAAAATAATACATCAATGCAAAGTGATCCCTTCTAAAAGACAACACTGAAAATGCCCTAAAACTCAAAGCCTTTCTGATATTTGAAAATGACCGAGATTTTTTTTTTCAGTAGACCTCCGTGGGCCAGGCTGTGACATTCCAGGGACATCCCTAGAAGGACAAAGTGGCACCATTTCTCCCATCATGTGGACTGCTGAGAGGGACAGGAGAAGTCTTTCATTAGAAAGTAAACACACAACTCTTCTTGGTTCAAAACACGCAGGAACAAGTTGTGACATGCGCTCAAACAACCTATTGCCAATGACTGATATTAACACATGATTACTCAAAGAAGGTGGAGAGCCGTCTCTAGCATCTGTTCTGTTTTGTATTTGTGTCACCTAGTACAGAGATTTCTGTCTGGGTTCTTTTTAACTTCCCCCATTGTTATTGAAAAATCACTTCCATTCAGTGAAATAACAAGCTGAATGAGAGTCAACAACTGCATACACCTGTGTATCGCACGTCTCATTAATATATTCATAATGAGGGGCTGGAGAGGTGGCTCAATGGTTAAGAATGATGGCTGCTCTCACAGAGGACCCAAGTTTGGTTCACAGCACCCACACGGTGACTCACAATCACCTGCAACTCCAGTTCCAGGGATCCAATGCCCTCTTCTGGTCTTGTGGTACTCACATATACATTCAGGCCCACTCATCACATTATTTGTTTTTAAGATAGGCATGTTGAGTACAAACTGTCACAATGCCTGGAGTGTGCTGTAACTCCTAAAATACCCACCCTAGACCATTTCTACCCATCTCCAACGCCACTGTTATCTCCGATTCCTCTTTTCCCTGATACAGTTTTGCCTGGCTCAGAACCTCATAAAAATGGAAACATACAGTATGTACTCTTCCCTGTCTGACTTCTCTTACTTAGTATAATAAGATTGAGGTCTGTCCATGTGTTATATGCATTAGGACTCTCAGCTCTGTGATTATTTCTCAGTGACATTCATTTGAAAAGACATGCTCATGGGGTGATTAATCCTTTTCTAATGAATATTCAAGTTATTTCTATTGAGGCCAAATTTGAATGTGGGGGAAAGATTTAGTGCATGTGTGCATGTTGGGAATTGGACTCTGGGCCTCATGCTTGCTAAACATGCCAGCTACCACTGAGCTATACTCCCAGCTGGATAAGGTTTTTGAAGTGTAATTTTCCTCCTGGAGTATTAAGCATGAATAACACTGCTAGGAACACTTATGCACAAGTCCATTCTGAGTCCAGATTTCATTTTGTGTGGTGCTAAGGATTCGAATCAGGGACTTGTGCGTGCTATAGAACTCTAGCACTGAGCTACATCCCAGCCCCAACTAGTTTCATTTCTCCTGTGTAAATCCCTAGAAGTGTGTTTTCTGGGTCATGGTGTAGGTGCATGTTTATGAGAATCTGCCTGACCAGGTCCCAAAGTGGTTATGCAATTTTCTGTTCACACTAGAAAGGTATATTGCCATTGCTTTGTACTCTTCCTGGCCTATGGGGCTATCCATGATGGTAGGGGCTTCAGTTAGCTTCTCCTAAATGACTAACGATATTAAGCACCTTTTCAATGTGCCTTTCTGCATATCTTCCTTTGTATGGTGCTTATTCAACTTGTGTGTGTGTATGTGTGTGTATGTGTGTGTGTGTGTGTGTGTGTGTTATCTTCTTCTTCCTCTTCCTCTTCTTCTTGTAAGCTGTTTGAATTTTAGCATATGTTTCTTTTGCATCTATTAAGACAATCATATGGATCATGATTCTCTTCTTAAATCGCCTCAGTTCGTATTTAAAGTCCTGCTAAGGTAACTGTCCTGTAATAAACCCATCTAACCATGACGGTTGTCCTTTTCCTGTGGTGCTGAATACAGCTTGGTAAGCAATTCTAGGCTTTTGCATCTAAGTTACTGACCATGTGGGACAGTAATACTCTTTTTGTATTGTGCTTTTTTGCAGTTCTGATATCACAGGAATCCTGGCCTTTTAAAATATGCTCTAAAGTGTTATCTCACGACTTTCTCCTATAAAAAGTTTGTGTGGAGTGGCATTATTTCCCCCTTAATGTTTAAATTCACTGGTCGAGTCATGGTTTTTGTTCAGCTTACCTTTCTGTTTCCCCTCTGGGAGTCTCACTCTCCCTGTTGTCTAGTGTCCTTAAACCATCATTTAATATGCACACGGCATGGTATTGAGGCTCTTTAAAAAGCAGGGTTGTCCTGGGTTGTTAGTTTATAGAGGATAAGCAAGACGTCTCTGATGAAAAACATGTTTATATTAATGCTTCTTATTACTGAGATAATTTCAGATTAAACAGACTCAATATCACCTCAATATTCAACTCTAATATACTGTACTATTGCGTTTCTATTAAGTCTAACACCTCAAATTAAATGATAATATAATCAGCATAATACATTAGTCACAAAGACTAGTTCAAACAACAAGTCTTAAGCCAGGTGTGGTGATACATACCTATAATTCCAGCAATGAGGAGGCTGAGGCAGGAGGATTGCCACAAGTTCAAGACCAGCCTGGACACAGAGTGAGATGGTCTCCAAAACAGAAATAAGACAAATTAAAAGTACGAGGCTTATATCCATCACTTGGATTAAATCATTAATAATGTTTTGTGTCCTTCAATTCTGATATGCTCCCTTATATGAATGAAAAGCAATACAGTTGAGGGTAATGTTGTGTTGCATAATTCCAATCCCTTTCAGGAATACATAGCATTAATTAAATTATTGAAGGCCATTATTTAGATATTTATATGACCCAGAGAGACTATCTTTTCGATACATAAACCTTCCCCCACGAAGATGTGCATGTAACTCTAGCATCATAGCAGAAACAGGGTGTTTCCTAGTGACCTGCATGAGAGATGTTTACAAAATCATTTTATAGAGTGATGGTTAATATTCAACATCAGTGAGGGGATTAGTAGCCTTAGGGCTACCCACGTAGGAGCCATAATGGAAGAAACCCAGTGCTTTGCTTATCGGGCTTCCTTTGAGCACAACTCTAGTTCTTGGGCAAACAATGAACTCTAGTACTTCAACTTCCTCTTCGGAAATTAAGTTCTAATTTAAACAACTGATAACATGAAATTAAAAGCCTCTAGGCAATTGTGGTTCCTGCCTTTCCATTTAGAGTAAACAGAATGGCCTTTGCTCACCTAAAGTGCCTGTCACTCCACCTTTGGACCACCTGAGTGCCATGGGAGAAAATTCCAGAGCTTGGGGTTACCATGGTAGAGCACTCTGAACTTTAACATGGGAGTAAATAAAAACGAAGAACATTGCAGGTTGCTATGTTGACACTGTAGTTAAGGAGACCACGACATCCTTTGAAAGTATCCGAAATGATATCACTGTGGAGAAAGCGTGGGAGAACACGTTGCCTGAACAGCTAACACTGGGAAAGTGATGTTTTAAAGTCCACGCTGATGGCACTGGTGAATTCTGTGATTGATGTGGATGCTCTTGGTCTGATGCTATTTGTCTCCAATCAGAATGAATCACTGCAACAATTTGCCTCAACGAACTTATTAATCTGTCTCAATAAATTTGGGGTAGAAGGGAGGCTGACAGTTTAGTTGCAACAGTAGTTTGCAAAAATTACAGTTCCTTAAAATCATCAAATACCACAAAAAGCTAAAATGTCCAGACTAGATCCCTAGATGTTTGAGTTTTTATTGAGAATTGATTTGTATCACCCCAGTAATGTGAGATTTTTCTTTTGTTTCAATGTGAACAAAGACTAAATATTCTTTAGACACCCATTCCCAGTAACCTCTCCCCTTGCTAAGTGGCTCTCTTGTGAAAAATCCTTATCTACATTTCTCAACCTACAATTTTGTTCCTGTTCTTAAATGGGATCCCTTGGGCTCTCTAGCACACCTGTATATACCTGTAGCCTGCCCACATCAGAGAATTCCAACTTCAGGCTATTTCTTGAAAGTGTCTGTTTATTATTTCCTGTTTGTTTGTTTGTTTGTTTTAGTGCTTGGTTGATTGTTTTGGTTGGGTTTATTTGTGGTTTTTCCCTTTGGGCTCCTGGTTTCTGACTAGACCCTCTTCTGGGGTTGACAATATCACTATTAAAAAGCTTTAAAACCTTTAAAATTACAATCAAGGGCTTGGATCTTTGGTAATGCACTTGCCCTGCAAATAAAAGGTCCTGAGTTCTATCTCAGCACCACAAAAGTGAAGGGATAAAATTAATTAGTTAACTTAATTAAAATAAAGTGAATGTATAATCTTACATTAGAATCTAAACATAACGAAGGGTTTTGTTTGTTTCAGTCTTTTGCCTGTGCATATCTACTTTCCCAGCACTGTGGTCTTAACCACCTATCTTAACTACTTTTCTGTTGCTGTGATAAGACATCACGACCAAGGCAATTTGCAAAACCAAGTGTTTCATTAGGTGCTCTCATGGTTTCAGAGGGTTAGAGTCCATGACCATCATGGTGGGGAGCTTGGCAGGCATGGTGCTGGAGCAGTAACTGAGAGCTTACATCTTGAGACACAAACACAAAGCAGAGAGAGAGAGAGAGAGAGAGAGAGAGAGAGAGAGAGAGAGAGAGAGAGAGAGACTGGGAATGGTTCAAGTCTTTTGAGACCTCTAAGCCCACCCCCAATTACATACCTACTCCACTGAAGTCACACCTCCTAATCCTTCCCAAACAATTTCACTAACTGCTATTTCAAATATATGAGCCTCTTGGGATCATTCTCATTCAGACCACCACAGAACCTCTGTGAAAGATCATTTGACTCACTATATGTGAGGCTCACCTCTGGGCTCCATTCAGTTCCACTGTTCCCTATGCCTATACATGCACCATACTGCTTATAGTATGTCATCACTTTATGTAATTGTTTTGAACTGTAAGTGAGGTTAAACACTTTTTTTTTCAATATATGGTACAATCATTCTGGGCTATATAGTGTATTCAAAGCCAGCTTGAGTAATTTGGTGAAGCCCTACCCCAAAAACATTTTTACAGGGTTAGGGAGATAGCTGAATGATGGAGTCCTTGCCTAGCATGTGGTAAACCCAGCATTAGAATCAAAATCATTTGTTCATATTTTTACTTTTTTGAATTAGAAAGTATTCTAATTTGCTTTCTATTGCTGTGACTAAACACCATGACCAAAAGAACTTGGGGATGAAAGAGTTAATTTGGCTTACATGTCCTGATAACAGTCCATTATGAAGGGAAATCAGGACAGGACCTCAAGCAGGAACCTGGAGGCAGAAAGTGAAGCCGAATCTGGGAGGAATGCTCAATCTTGCCTTCGTGTACAAGCCAGGACCATCTGCTGAGGGCTGGTACCGTCCACAGTGGGCTGAGCCCCTCCACATCAATCACTGATCAAGCAAATGTTCCCTAGGCTTGTCTATAGGCCAATCTATGGTGGCATTTTCTAAAATGAGATTCCCTCTTCCCAGATGACCTGAGCTTGTGTTATGTTAACAAACAACAACAACAACAAGCACAGGCACGAACATGTTTGTAACTGAACTGAGAGTTACTTGTACAAAGTAGACACCTGCTGGCTAACCTACTCACGTCTTTGTTAGGACGTCCCCTCTCCTCTAACCACACAGTTGAAGTGGGGCAGCCACCACTTCACAGTGTATGCTAAGCTCGTCCCTAATCTGGCCACAGTCCAGTGCTCCTGTGATGGCGTGATCTCCGGTGGTTAAATATAGCTGTCATCTTGACTTGATACAGACTTAAATTAGTTCCAATGGTTCTCTCTCACTTGTACCAACAGTTCTAACTAGTACTGTACTAACTACTTTTCTTATTGCTGTGACCAAATGCCTGACAATAGCAGGAAGGGAGGAAGAAAGGAAGGAAGGGAGGGAGGGAGGAGGGAGAGAGGGGGGAGGAAGGAAAGGTTCCTTCGAGCTCACAATTTGACTGCATCTCTTCATCACTGTGGGAATGTTCTGGCGGCAGCAGGACAAGCAAGGCGTGATGGCATGAACAAGAAGCTGGCTGATCACATTGCATTCACACACAGGAAGCAGAAAGTTGTACAGGAAGTGAGGCCAGGTTGTAAAGCCTCAAGTTCTGCCTCTAGAGACCCACATTCAGTGAGGTTCCACTGCCTAAAGTTCCCACAACCTTCTCACACAGCGCCACCCGCTGAAACAGAAGTTCCCATTACCACCTTTTTTCAGTAATCGTTCTTAAATTGGAAAACAAAGCAAAACAGTTCTCAGTCCCTCTCTGTCCTCTTCAAAGGAATCACTCCTACCAGTTTCCCAAGTGTCCAGGGGGATAGCTTCAGGAAAGACAGAGACGCTCAAGTTTAGTTCCTCTCTGCATTTCCTTATGTATGTGTGCATGTGTGTGCGTGTGTGTGTGTTGTGTAGTGTGTATGTGTGTTTGTGTGTGGTGAGTGTGCATGTGTGTCTTGTGGAGGGGAGTGTGTGTATGTGTGTGGTGTGTGTTTATGTGTATATGTGATATATGTGTATGTGTGTATATGTGTGTATGTGTATGTGTGTATGTGTATGTGTGTGTGGTGAGTGTATATGTGTGTGTGATGTGTGTTGAGGGGTTGTGTGTATATGTATGTGGTTATGTGTGTATGTGATATATGTGTATGTGTGTGTATATGTGTGTATGTGTGTGTGTATGGTGTGTGTGGTGTGTATATATATGTGTGTCATGTGTGTTTATGTGTGTATGTGTATATGATGTATGTGTACGTATTTATATGTGCATATGTGTATGTGTGTGGTGAGTGTGTATGTATATGTGGTGTTGTGTGGTGTGTGTATATGTATGTGGTTTGCGTTTATGTGTATATGTGTATGTGATATGTGTGTACGTGTATATGTGTGTGTGTGTGTGTGTGTGTGTGTATCCAAACTGTACTTAGTTTTGTGCTGTTGGTTTTTTTTCATAATCTACTAGAAACAAGGAAGCTGAGCACTCCCTGGTACCGTCACTCCCCTTCCCTTGCCGTGTGCTGCTCCTCCTCTTGGCTGCACTAGTTTATAAGCCCTCTCCATCGGGGGATATTTAGGTTTCCAGTTTTTGACACTGACACACAACATTGTACTTGTCGTTTGCACCCTTGGCTCTAGAATGGACATTCAATATGAAACAGAAATTCTGATATTTTTTCCCTTGAGGTTCTGGCCTATCGCTTAGAAATTTTCATTAATTTTTGTACGTTTAAACAGCAAAATAACATTGACCCCCATGCAGAGTTTTACTCTCAGACTTGAACTGGTTAACATGCAGGCTTGGGCGATGTTTTCATTACTGGGCAGGGTGATTCCTGGAAACATCATGCAAGCAAGCGGCTGGTGTTTGTTTTTTACTCCACACAGTTTGGCTTGGAACGTTTGTGAGGTCGCGCGCGGTTCCTAGGGAGATAAACGAATGACTGTTTCTGGGTACAGGTTGGTTGGTGGTTTTTCAGACCTGAAAGTACGCCTCTGTTTTTGGAGGCTTGGCTCTGTGCACTTGGTCACACTGTACAAGGGAGCCTTATGTAAGGAGCCATTCATTATGCCTCTCAAATGGGCCATGGGAGAGGAGCCGTTCCACTCCAGCCCACAAGTCATTACCATAAAGCCTGGGTATGACATTGAAGTTCGGGAGAATCACTAGACCGACTCACTCTGCACGGTCGACATTCTGCTAGCCAGTGCCTCGGTGGTGCCTCACCTGGAGTACCGCTCCTCCGTTGCCTAGAGTAGCTTTTCCTTCTCTCGTTTCTTTAAAAAAAGAAATGTATGTGTATGAGTGTTTTGTGGGTATGTTTGTGCACCCCATCCCATGCCTTGCGCCCTCAGAGGCCAGAAGAGGGTGCTGGATCCCCTGGGACTGCAGTTACAGATGGTTGTGAGCCCTAAGTGGGGACAGGGAATTGAACCCGGGTCCTCTAAAGAGCAACCAGTGCTCTTAACCACGGAGTCACCACCCGTTTCTTTATCTAGTTTCCACAAGCTGGCTGCGTGCCGACCCGACCACTCCAGACAAAGCATAGAGTAGCCTACAAACCTGCACCAGAGAAGAACGATGCCGGGAAGGGGGAGTTCTAAAGCGTCTCTGAAGCCAGGTGTGGTAGCTCATGCCTGTCATTCCAGCACTAAGAAGTCTAAAGCAGAGAGGATCACAATGAGTTTGGAGCCAGCCTGGGCTAAAGGGTGAGACGCTGCTTCTATTTTTGATAATAAAATAAAATAAAATATCTTAGATCAATGGAGTAAAGTTCGACTAAACTTTAAACTTCCCATCATTTGAAGTCAGACAGTTCTAGATCTGGATCCCAGGTTGAATTGCTCTGAATGAGCAATCACAAATAACTCATCTCAGGCCAGCTGCTTATTCTAGACTCAGTTTTCAAACTGCAGAATGGCACTATTGTACATGTGTCTGAAAGTTAATCCCTGATGCAATAATGCTACCAGATACGGCCTTTGAAGTGATTATATCATGAAGAGTCTGTCCTCAGCATGGATAAATGAATGGCATTATCCAGTTTGTGCGTTAGTTATCACTGGGGTGGATTCTGAATAAGAGAATAAATTCAATTTTCTACCTATCTATCTATCTATCTATCTATCTATCTATCTATCTATCTATTTCAATTCTGAATAAGAATAAATTCAATTGCCCCCCCTCTCCATTTGCTTTCCTTTGCTCCCCCTGTATTCCCAGCCTCCAGAATCATAAATTAATCTCTGGGTTTTTGTTATAAAAAACCAAGTCTAAGGTAATCTATTATAGTAACACAAAAATGGTCTAAGAAAAGCAGAGTGTGGTGATGCATACTTGTAATGCCAGCATTTGGTACAAAAGACACAAGTTCAAGGCCACCAAGGGCTACATAATCAGAACCTGTCTCAATTTTTAAAAATCATCTAAGGCACAAAAATGGTACTGAGAAGTCAGTCTGTAGACGGACTTTTTCTTTGGGCCACCAGATCACAAGAAATGATGTGGAAACTTATTATTAAATATAAAGCTCGGCCTTAGCTTAGGCTTATTCTTAAGTGGTTCATATAACTTAAATTAACCCATATTTTTTAGAGTTCTTTTATGTGGCTTCGTTACCTTTACTCTATTCTGCCCATCCTGCTTCCTCTCCATCTGGCTGGCGACTCCACCTTTCTTCTTCCCAGCATTCTCTCTGTCCAGAAGTCCCTACTCTACCTCCTGCCTAGCTATTGGCCATTTATCTTTTTATTAAACCAACCAGAGTGACACATCCTCAGACAGTGTAAAGGAATATTTCACAACATCAGTCTGTGGCAAATACCTGAAAATGTGAGAGTATCCTTGGATCTGTGCAGTGAGCAGGGCCTAGAGGCTTTGGAGGCTCAGGCTGAAAAAAGTCTAGGGTGCCAGAAATGGAGTCATAAAGGAGGTTCTGGTGACGCAGAGGAAGAGAAGAGATGCTGAACATCTGCCACCTCCTGGAGATGATGTCAGTGGTCATGACCAGGATGCTGGGAGAGAGAAACACAGATGGAAAGGCAACTCTGAAGAATCCTCAGGTTGACGTAAAGAGTCAAGTACAGGGAATGAGAACAAGGCTTATCCTTGTTTTCACTGGCAAGCAATCCACAAAAAATTGTGTCCGGTTCCTAGGACTCCGTGGAAGTCAGAACTCAAGAGCAAAGACATGAGATGTCTGGCAGAAGAGATAGCTGGACAGCGAAGCACCAGAGAAATAGCAATGCATGTCTCCACAAGTTGTCATGTGGGTATGGGTACGCACCAATCCAACAGGGGCAGGTACTGTCTCTAGGACAAAAGCCACTGCCACGCCATGTGCTTGCCTCTGCATTCACTGAGGAGCTTCAGTGTTCTCAAACTTTACAAGCTCGAGGCTCAAGGCATGGTCTGAGTGGATTTCTTAGGCTTCCAGGATTAATGCAGGGGAATAGATCAAATATTTTTAAAAGATCACTAACGATAATCCTGGAAAGGAGTCTTACTTGCTAACACTCCAGAACATTCGGTCTTTGCATCTGCATTCACCTCATACATCTTAACCAAACATCTGTGATGTATTGGTTTCTATGTTATATGTTGGACACTGTGAGATATGGGTCATCAAACTACATACTTCAGGACAAAGCTGACCTGCTTCCTATTTTTGTAAAGTTTTATCGAAACATATCCGTTTGTTATGTATTTGTTTGTGGCTATGACAGAAACTATATGTGGCCTGAAAAGTTTAAAATGTTATGTGAGGCTGGGGGTGGTGGCACACACCAGTAAACCCAGCACTCAGACAGCTTTTTTTTTTTCTTTTTCTTTTTTTTTTTTTTTTTTTTGACACAGGGTTTCTCTGTGTATCTTTGGAGCCTGCCCTGGAACTCAATTTGTAGACCAGGCTGGCCTCGAACTCACAGAGATCCGTCTACCTCTGCCTCCCAAGTGCTGGGATTAAAGGCGTGTGCCACCACCACCCGGCTACTTAGAAAGCTAAGACAGGAAGATCTTAGGTCCCACATCAACCAGAGCTACATAGGTTGAGCCCAGTCTGAGTTACATAGCAAAACCTTATGTTACACACACACACACACACACACACACACACACACACACACACACACACACACACATACACACAGCTGTCAAGACCTTTATTTTAAAAGCTTGCTCAGGAAATACATAGAGGCACTTCTATCACGGCAGTATTAACATCATTGTACACACACAACCAATTGAATATCCATACAAACCTGTGTGTGGTTAGTACAAAATGGTGTGAGGGAAATAATGTTATTTATTATGAGTGTTCTTGTTATGAGTGAACTCGAAAAGGGATGTCTGCATGTTGATATGATTAAAAGAGAGGCAGTCTAGGATATGGGGCTTGAGCTTCAGGTTAGGGGAAGGTTTGTGTAAACCGTGAAAACAGCGCAGATTGACAGGCATAGCAATGACGATGAACAGAGGTAAGGCTGTCCCGAATACAATCCGGTCTAACCATGATGCTCTAAGGCTCCAGACCTGTGCAGCTAAACGCCTGAGCTGGTTTATGAGACAGACCTCCAGTTATCCAGCCCTGCCTGCCTCTTCCCCTCCCTTCTTGCACTTCCCCTTACACTACATACCCACACACATACACATGCTTACATGTGTACTTCATAATCCGAATTCCATTCTGAGTGAAATTTTCTGTTACTCAAATGCACATTCTTCCAAGGGCACTGAACAGTTTTCCTGTCTAGTACAGGCTGCTTTCAACTCATGACAAAACTTCTGCCCATTCATTGTGTCTCACCTGATTCTCTCTCTCTCTCTCTCTCTCTCTCTCTCTCTCTCTCTCTCTCTCTCTCTCTGTGTGTGTGTGTGTGTGTGTGTGTATGTATCTGTCTGTCTGTCTTTCTCTCTGCCTCTCTCTGGACTGCATTCTTTTGTTGTTTTTGTTTTTCTTTTTTGGTTTTTGTTTGTTTTTCAAGACAGAATTTCTCTCTGTGGCCCTGACTGTCCTGGAACTTGCTCTGTAGACCAAGCTGGCCTTGAACTAACAGAGATCCACCTGCCTCTACCGCCCTGAGTGATAGGATTAAAGGCATGCACGACCACCACCCAGCCCTGGACTGCATTCTTTCATGTCTCTAAGGCTAGATTAAGCACAGCGTAGACTCCCTTCACAGCTTCCCCAGCATTGCCATGGTCAACCCATTTGTCCATATCCTTGACCAAACAAGGAGCTCTTTGTGTGCAGAAACCTCTCATCATAGCCCGGCCACACAGAAGGCAGCCACTGCATTCTGGCATGTGGTGGCTTATGCAATGCCAGCTTGGACGAACTGTTTAGTGGGTTTTCTGGTGGCTTGCAGAGTGAGACCATGTCTAAGAGGAAAATCAAATCTGGGTTTGAGTGTGAGCATTATGACACTCTGGATGTATAACTACTGTGAACTTCAACTTTTCATCTCTCCTCAAGGAGATGAAATTCTAATCACCTTATCTGAGTAAAGGGCTGTAGTGAGAAGAAATAAATCATGTTGTTCTCACGGTTGTCATTTTCAAGAAAAACTCTCTTGGGTAGGCTAGTAAAATGTGGTAAGAAACGATTGAATTTCCCCCAAATAAAGGGGCTTCAGCAGAGCCTGGAGGTCTCTCTAGTCCACGTTGGGGTTAAGTAAATGGTAATGACCATTCATGCAGTTTTAATGAGGGCTGGTTTCCTTCCCTGCAAAGCATCAACTTTCAAACGTGCTTGGCCTAGGGTCTGGGAAGGCTTCACAACAGCTGTGAACCACGTGCTGCCCACCCAGACAGCCTGCACAGCCTTTCTCCAACAAATGCACACACCAAGTCACTGAGGCAGGTGGGCCCTACTCACTCATACACACATACACACACACACATACACACAATATGTGTCACTGAGGCAGGTAGGCCCTACTCATTCATAGAAACACACACACACACACACACACACACACACACACAATATGTGTTTCTAGACTACCCACCTCTTGTGTGACTGCGCCGTCTTTTGGAAGTGGGAGGAGTCACTAAAGACCAAGATGAACAAAGCATTGCTTGAACCCCTGAAGAGCTCAGTCTGCTCTGGCAGCCAAGTGCATCACTGAGAGAAGGCAACAGTAGGAAATGCTAAGAGTCTTCTAGATGGTGTTCCAAAGCACCATAGTGCTGTTTTATCATGTGTGGGGAAAGATGAAGTGACCCAAGTCTGTAGGACACACATGGAGCACTTACAGAAGAGAACAGTGTCCAGCCGGACATGGGCTGTGACTACTCTAACCTCCCCTCCCTAAGGCTAAGCAGAAGGATGTCAACTGACTCACCAAGAGACAAAGCAATTGGACAGCAGACTTCCTGGCCGGCTCAAATCAGCATTTGGTCTCAAGACTCCCCTTCTGAACACCAGCAGGTTCTAATATAATATTTCTAGAATTTCTTGGCTGACCATTGCGTTATTTACTGTGGGATAGCTTCAAGTTTGCTGAAGTTACTCTCACAGGGCTGGGGTCAGAAAGTAATATCCATCATGGACTTCTGCACCTTCATAGCTTATCAAGGAGGACCCAACAGACCAACAGAGCATGCTAGATAGGTGACCTTAGGGCTAAGATTCTGAAATTCAAATAAAGACCAAAGATGGGCACTTTATTCTCAGTACAGAGCCCTGGTAGGGAGGAAACATGACAGGTGGAATATACAGAGCGTCCTCCTTCCTTCCTTCTTATAAATGAGGGAAGGCACGTCCAGGTACAAGATTGTGCGAGGGTATTCATCTCCTCTTCTAATCTGGAAACCACAGGAAACTGAAAACTCAGTACAAACTTCCCAGCATCGTGGTTGTTGGAGAACCTCGAAGAGCAACTGTCTTAGTTAGGGTTACTATTATTGTGATGAAATACCGTGACCAAAAGCAAATTGGGGAGGTTTTATTTGCAGTTTATTTTGCTTGTATTTCCACATTACTGTTCATCTTCAAAGGAAGTCAGGATATGAACTCAAACAGGGCAAGAACCTGGAGGCAGGAGCTGATGGAGAGGTGACAGATGGCTTGTCTTGCTCCTATGGCTTGCTCAGCCTGCTTTCTTATTGAACCCAGGACCACCAGTCCACGGGTGGCACCACCCACAAAGAGCTGGGCCCTCCTGCCTCAATCAATAATTAAGAAAATGTACTACAGACTTAGCTACAGCCTGATCATATGAAGATACTTTCTCAGTTGAAGTTACCTCCGCTCACCTGATTCTAACTTGTGTCAAGTTGACATTAAAAACGAGCTGGCACACCCAGTGTGGTCTTTTACACAGGGTCCGGGACACTGAGTTATTTGAGCATAGTGAGAAAAATTTCCACAGTTCCATCTTGAGAGTGTGGTCCAAAATGGGCAGAGCAACAGAATGGTTTCAGAGGCAAGTGTAGCTAGAGTTTTCCTGCCTGGCCCACAGTCAGGAAAAATCTCTCTCACCTGCCAGTCCCACAGCCGCTCAGACCCAACCAAGTAAACACAGAGACTTACATTGCTTACAAACTGTATGACCGTGGCAGGCTTCTAGCTAACTGTTCTTACAGCTTAAATTAATCCATTTCTATAAATCTATACCTTGCCACATGGCTCGTGGCTTACCGGCATCTTCACATGCTGTGTGTCATCATGGCGGCTGGCAGTGTCTCCTGACTCAGCCTTCCACTTCCCAGCTTTATTCTCCTCCTTGTCCCACCTATACTTCCTTCCTGGCCACTGGCCAATCAGTGATTTATTTATTGACCAATCAGCAACACACTTGACATACAGACCATCCCACAGCAGGCAAGGGCAAGTCCAAGCTCCTTTTTCATGCAGGCCTCCTCTAGCTGTGGAACACTCAAAGCTGAACCTTAATGAGGTACCGCTGTTCCTTGACCAGTCTTTTGCAGTAGCGTATCACATTGCAGGGCAGTGAGGCATTCTCCCGTGTGAACTCCTCCTTGGATACAGACCATCTTAATCACCTTTAGGTTCTGGGTGCCTGCTATGGGCCCGACACGCTGTCAGTATTCAGCACTAATTGCTGAATGAGTACGTCCCTGGAGGAAAAGTGGACAAATGGGAGACAGATTTCTCAAGTGTAAGTTTGCAGGAAGGGACCCTGGAGACCACCATGGGGACGTGCTAAAGCGGCCCCGATGCTTCTTCCTCTTCTTGTGTGACTCTCTTGGATTGTAATCATTCTACTTTTTTTTTTTTAAAGATTTATTTATTTATTTATTTTATGTATACAGTGTTCTGTCTGCACATATCCCTGCAGGCCAGAAGAGGGCGCCAGATCTCATTACAGATGGTTGTGAGCCACCATGTGGTTGCTGGGAATTGAACTCAGGACCTTTGGAAGAACAAGCAGTGTTCTTAACCTCTGAGCCATCTCTCCAGCCCATCATTCTACTTTTTATCAGCTTTATAAGTTGGGGATTCCATGTCTGCTTCTGTTAGTTCCTAGAAAGTAGTAACTTTGGTGAGAAATAAGAGCCTATTCTGCTGTTATTGGACTGAACAAGCTTGCTCACTACCCAAAGGACCCTGGCAGTGACACTATTGTCCCAGCATGATCCCTCCATATGCAACATAGGACCCTGGAGGAGACAGTATTGTTCCAGCATAATCACTCAGCATGCTACCATAGCACCCTGGAGGAGACAGTATTGTTCCAGGATAGCCACAGCCTCAGGTTGTCTGCAGACTAGAAGGAAGACCTCAGAAAAATGTAAAAGGTGACCCAAGAGATTTTTCTCCATCTCGTCCTAAAGGTCTCTCCTTCGTCTTTGGTTCTCAAACTCCTGAATGAAAGTCATGGAATCCCACTTCTCTTACTCTTCCCATTCCTTTACTCTGAACTCCAGAAACTCCTCTCTCAGATGAAGTGAGCTCTTTTCTTAGGACCTTTGCACAGGCCATTCCCTCTGTCAAAGAAATCTCCTTCCTCCCCTCCTGTCTGAGTCTGGGTTTCTGTTGCTGTGATAAAACACAATAAATGGGCTGGAGAGATGGCTCAGCGGTTAAGAGCACTGCTGCTCTTCCAGAGGTCCTGAGTTCAACTCCCAGCAACCACATGGTGGCTCACAACCATCTCTAGTGGGATCTGATGCCTTCTTCTGGCATAAAATTGTAAATGCAGATAAAGCACTCATTTTCATAAATAAAAAAAAAAAAAAAACAATAACCAAGGCCGGGCAGTGGTGGCACAGGCCTTTAATCCCAGCACTCGGGAGGCAGAGCCAGGTGGATCTCTGTGTGTTCAAGGCCAGCCTGGTCTACAGAGTGAGATCCAGGACAGGCACCAAAGCTACACAGAGAAACCCTGTCTCAGGGAAAAGAAAAAAAAAAACAAAACACCATAACCAAAATCAACTTGGGAAGGAAAAGGTTTATTTCATCTTATAGCTTTGTAGTCCATCATCCAAGGAAGTCAAAACAGGAACCTTAAAAAAATAAATAAATAAATAAGAGCTTAAGCAGAGGCCATGGAGGAACACTGCTTACTGGCTTGCCCAGTCTGCTTTCTTATACCACCCAGAACCACCTGCCCAAGGATTGCACCACCCGGGCTCTCATACATCAATAACTAATTAAGAAAATGCCGCCGGGTGGTGGTGGCGCACGCCTTTAATCCCAGCACTCGGGAGGCAGAGCCAGGCGGATCTCTGTGAGTTCGAGGCCAGCCTGGACTACCAAGTGAGTTCCAGGAAAGGCACAAAACTACACAGAGAAACCCTGTCTCGAAAAACCAAAAAAAAAAAAAGAAAATGCCCTACATACTTGTCCACAGGCCAATCTTAGGGAGAGATTTTCTCAATGGGAGTTCCCTCTTCCCAAATGACTCTAGCTTGTGTCAAGTTGACATAAAACTAGCCAACACGCCTCTCTTTAAAAAGTAGATCTTCCAGTCTCCATCAATATATTCCTGCTTCTCCTATCCCAGACAGGTGGCTCCTTTATCTCATATATTCCCTCCTGTATTGTTTGTTGTATGTGTGGGGGGTGCCTGTGCGTATGTTCATTTGTGGGCAACGGTGTACATTGGTTCACATCTCTGGGGTTGCCCATGTATATGGATTCCTGACATTGTCATTTTGTATCTTCATCCTTTCCTTTCAGTGGGAGCCAGGTCCCTTCTAGAACACAGAACTCACAATAAGGTACTCTAGCTAGCCAGCTTGCCCTGGGGAATCCCTTGTCTCCACCTCCTGAGCTATGGGATTATAGGTAGACCACCAAACCCACCTGGCTCCAGTCTTTATGCTTGTATGGCAAGCATTCTGTCCATGGAGCCATCTCCCCAAGAATCTTGTGCTTTTCTACATGTTTATTAAAAATTACAAAACCTATTTGTGCCCATAGGTGAACTGGACCTAGGGCTCACCCACTCATCTGTTCAGGGATCCTAAGATCTCCCTGTCTCTGCCTGTCCAACACTCGGGTTGCAAGTGAGCCCCATACCTGGCTTTTTATGTGGGCACAGACATAGTATCAAACTTCCCTTTAAATTGGCATCTCTCTAGTCATATGTTAATACAGACCTCATTAGAACAGTTTCTTTATGTAGTAGATGGCAGTTAACACAGAAACTCAACCACTGGTCGAAGTATGAAGAGCATCACTCGAGTACTCAGTCACAAATGGAATAAGTTGCCACCACCCTCCCAGGTCCAAAGACAGTGGTGGAAAGGGGGAGGAAATATTGTAAGAGCCAGAGGTCAGAGAGGTCCAGAGCGAAACAGTGTCTTTGGGACCTGCTACACTCACAACTTCACAGCACATGTGGTTGCTTCCACAAGATCAAGCCAGTCAGTATTCTACCACGAAGGGAAAAGGGGTTCACAAACCCCACCACCAATGGAGGAGCTATGGACAGTTGATGCCTTTTAGGTAAGGGAAGGTCAGTTTTTTAAAGGAGGTAGTAGCTCCTGGTTAGTTGACAATATCCCAGTAGATGGCCTTACACCCATTAGTATATGGGCAGCACAAATTAGACCCAATAGGTTATGACACAAAATAAGAGGACATGAAGTAGGGGTGGGGGTAGGGGGTTGGGGGTGGATCTGAAAGAAATTAGGGGGAGGAGTAGGGAAGGTGAATATGATCAAAATATACTGCATGACTTTCTCAAATATTCAAAAGTCTATATATTTTACATGAAGTTGGGGTGTATCTGGGTCTGGGAGATGTTGGGGAAGGAATAGAGGGAGCTTGTGATCAAATTACATTATATGCATGTAAAAGAGTCTCGAAGCATTAATATCATGTCATACTAAGGAGCCACAGAGATGGCTCAGAGGTTAGGGCTGTATATTACTCCTACAGAGGGCCCAGTTCAATTCCTAACACCCATGTCAGGTGGCTCATAACTGCCTCTAACTCCAGTTGTAGGGGGAATCAGATGCCTCTGACTCCCATAGACCTCTGCATTCATGTTCAAATACCCACACACAGACACACACACAAACGCACACGTACACAATTTTTAATTAGTAAAAATAAACCCCAAAAATATCAGTGGGTAAGAACGCTTGCTCCACGAGCATGAGGACCTGAGGTCAAATGACCAGAACCTGTGTGAAAAGCTAAGCATGGCTGACTGTGCCTGTAACCCCAGCACTGTGGAGGATGGAGGCAGGGGGATCACTGGGATTTGATCGCTACCAGCCTAACACCGGGGAGACCATGTCTCCAGGGAACAAGGCAGAAAATGATCAAACTAGATACCTGATGCCTTCTTTTGGTTTCCATGTGTGTTGACAGGCACACACACACACACACACACACACACACACACACACACACACACACACTGTTTTACAAACACCTACACACACAGTCATAATGCCTTTCACTGTAGAAATAGGAAAAAAAATCCTAAAATTCATATGAAATCACAAATGACACCAGGTAGCCAAAGCAAACCTCAGCAAAAAAAAAAAAAAAAAGAACAATTCATTGTTTGAAGTGATACTGCAGAGTTTTAGTAACAAAGATAGCACATTGCTGGTAGAAAAACAGACATGTTCATCAGCCGGATAAAACAAAGGACCCAAAACTAAACAATGCAGCTATGGATACCTGATCTTTGACAAAGATGCTAAAAACATACATGGAAAAAAGACAGCCACTTCAACCAACGGTGCTGGAGAAAATGGATGTCTACACATAGAAGATCGAAACTAGATCTCTGTCTCTTGTGCTGCACAAAAACCAATCCAAATGGGTCAGAGAACACTTTGTGATGCAGGCACAGGCAAGGTCTTTCTGATAAGGGTTGTAACACAGCAGGAAATAGAAGCAAGACTTGACCAATGAGATTACACCGAATTAGAAAGCTTCTTCACCGCAGAGGAAACAATCAGGAGAGTGAAGAGCCAGCCCGTGGAATACAGAACTGAACAGAACATCTGGTCAGGATTGGCATCTGGAATACACGAAGAACTAAAAAGAAAAGGGAAAGAAGGCAGAACCTCCCCAAAAACAGAAAAAAAAGAAACCACGGTAGTCCATAATGGGGTTAACGAAGTCAATGAGCCGAGAGATCATTCTTAAAAGATGAAGCACAAGTGACCAATAAGCATATGAAACAATGTTCAACACCCTTGGTCATCAAGAAAGTTCTAATCAAAGCTGCACTGAGATCCATGTCACTCCAGTCCACATGGCAGGCATCAGGAAAACAAAGAAGGCCTAGGGTGATGGCTCCGTGGGTAAGGTGCCGGCTGCACAAACTGGAAGACCTGAATTTAGATTCCCCAGAAGCAAAAGACAGGTGTGGCAGGCAGGTTGTAGCTGCAACTCTAGTGTGAGGGCCCATAGACAGCAGGATCCTGGAGGTGACCCGGCTGCCAGTCTAGCTGAAGTGGTAAGCTCTCGGTTCAGTGAGAGACTTTTTCTCGAAGGAGTAAGGTGGAGAGCAATTGGAGATAAACCTCTGGATGTCAACATCTGAACTCTACAGGTGTTCACATGGGTGAGTGTAGCAACACATACACGTGCATCCTCATGCATCCAAAGCACACACACACACACACACACACACACACACACACACACACACACACACACACAGATGCAGGGGGAAAAAGAATTGGTGTGTATGGTGTGTGGGGGGGGGTATGTGCACTTGTGTGTCTATCTATACACATCCATACATGCACATGTGGAGGCCAGGGGAGGGCATCAGGTATCCTGCCCTATCATTCTCCATGCTCCCTTGAGACTGAGTCTCTCAGTGAACCTAAAGTTAGGCTGGCAGCCAGTGATGTTTTTGTCCCCACCCTTCACAGCACTAGGTTACAGGTCAACACCTGCAGCTACATCTTACCTTTCTGGGGGTACTGGCAATTCAAACTGGGTCTGAATGGTTGTACATTGAGTGCTCTGACCCACTGAGCCATCTCTCAAAGGTGGTTATTATTGTTACCGGTCCAGGGGCTAGAGAGATGGCTCAGTGGTTTAGAGCACATGTTGTTTTTGCAGAGGACCTGGGTTCAGTTCCCAGGACCCACATCGTAGCTGGAAACCACCAATAACTCCAGGGGAATCTGTCATTCTCTTCTGGCCTCCACTGTCCCAGGGATGTACATGATATACACACATTCATGTAGGTAAAATACTCACACACCTAAAATAAATAACATAAATCTGAAAAAAAAAAAACTACATGCTCCTGGTCCAGCCACTATGAAATCAGTATGAAAGCTTTTCCAAAAAGTAAATATAGAATCACCATATGACCCACCTCTGCCACTCTTGAGTATCACATACCTGAAAAATCTAAGTTAACACACAGGAGGGAGACTTGCACATCCATGTTTGTTCTTCACAACAATGAAGTCATAGAGTCAGCCTCGCTGTCAACAGATGTTGACATCTGTCAACAAGTGAATAAAGAAATGGTACATGCCCATGGTGGAGTACCAACTGGCTGTAAAGAAGAAGAAAACTGTGTTGTTTGCAGGAAAATCAGTGCAACTGTAGATCACCATATAAAGGGAAGCAAGCCAGATTTAAAAAGACAAATACTGGCCAGGTGTGGTAGTACTTGCCTATAATGCCAGCATTCTGGAGATGGAGACAGGGGACTAGACTGGGCTACAGAGCAAGTTGGAGGCCAGCTTAGGCTATATGATGAAACTCTGTCTCAGAAAAAAAAAAGAAGGACAAAAGGAAAGAAGGAAAGAATAACATGCTTTCTCATTTTCTATAGATAAAATCATTTACATATATATATGGTCAAAGTAACTGATATATTTGTGTGATATGAAAATGTCTTTATGAAACCCGTTTCTATGAACAATGAAGATACACTGATAAAAAAAAAAAACAACTAAAACCTGTTTGTAGCTAGAGTTTTCCTGCCTTGCCCACAGTCAGGACAAATCTCTGTCACCCGCCAGTCCCACAGCCGCTCAGACCCAACCAAGTAAACACAGAGACTTATATTGCTTACAAACTGTATGGCCATGGCAGGCTTCTTGCTAACTGTTCTTATAGCTTAAATTAATCCATTTCTATAAATCTATACCTTGCCACGTGGTTTGTGGCTTACCGGCGTCTTCATACGCTGCTTGTCATGGCGGTGGCTGGCAGTGTCTCCTCCCACCTTCCTGTTCTCTCAATTCTCCTCTCTGTTAGTCCCACCTATACTTCCTGCCTGGCCACTGGCCAATCAGTGTTTTATTTATTGACCAATCAGAGCATTTGGCATACAAACCATCCCACAGCACCTGTTACTCAGCAGTTAAGAGTACTTACTGCTCTTTTGGAGGACTGAAATTCAGTTCCCAGCATCCAGTTGACTGACTCACAACCACCTATAACTCCAATGCCAGGGAGATCCAAAGCTCTCCTCTGGCTACCCTGAGGAACCACACACACACACACACATACACACACACACACACACACACACACACACACACACACACACACACACACCTGTGTGAGCCCATGTGCACATACAGACACAAATAAACAACAAAATGAATCTTTTACAAATGTACATTAAAGCCATTTTTTTTTGGTTGGGCATAGTGACCCCCGAATATGACCCCAGCACTTGGGAAATGGAGACAGGAGGACAAAAGTGAAGGGTCACTCACAACTCTGTGCTAGGTTCAAGGCTACCCTGAGCTGCAGGAGATCTTTTCTCAAAGAACCTACCAAGCTAGTCTTAAACAGGGGTGGTAGCACTTGCCTGTAATCTCACTATTCATAAAGCCTGAGACCAAGTATGAAGGTAAGTATAAGACCAACATGGACTACACAGCAAGTATAAGGCCAGATTGATGTCTCAGTCAATCAATCAATCAATCCATCAATCAATCCAAAAACCTATTCAACTTTGTTTCATAATTTTCTAAATAAAGACAAAGGTTGGTGACTTTAGGTGATATGTCGAAAGAAGGAGAGCTACAGGGCCAGGGTAAAGCTGCAGAGATGGGGTCCTGCCTGTACTAAGGGGGTGTTGGTGATGTAACCAGAGTCAGAGCCTCACAGTGAAGTAGAGCCTTAGGAGACACACGTCTGTCATGCTTTGACCTGGGGCAGAGCCTGTCTAACACTCCCGGCCGTTACATTATTTATTCCTCCTTTTGTTCATAAAAGGAAACCAGGAGAACGCTGGACACCAGAAGGGACTCGCCAGAACGGGGAGAGAACCCAGCAGAAAAAGGACAGGAGACACATGGATCAAATGATTCTTATATTTTCCTTTGTACCCCACAACATGGAAGACTCAGGGTTGAGTGGGACTGAAAGACCTCAACAAACACCTTGGCCAGGGTCGGGACACAAGGTCAGGCTTCATTCCCCCTCAGTGGCTGAAAGGATCCATGGAAGGCACTTTCCTGGAATTCAGCTGCTTCAAAGGTTAGACATCAAGTGCTTGAATCTGTATAGCCATCTTAAATGCTTCAATAAAGCAACTTTGCTACTTCCAGAGTTGTCTGTTTCTCATTCCTTGCACACTTCTACTGTTTCAATCACCCCAAATCTTATTATTTCAGTATTCTTTTATAATAGTTAGCAAGTAACTGTGAATGACTATTTATTTAGTCAAACTTCCTGAAACCCTTCCTGCTACCTGTCGGAATGGGAATGTCCTAACACTGCTCTATGTTTTATGCTTAGACTATCACTGGGAGAAAAAAACAACATTCAAAAAGTATGTCAAAAAACTTATCTGAAGGGCCGGGCGGTGGTGGCGCACGCCTTTAATCCCAGCACTCGGGAGGCAGAGCCAGGTAGATCTCTGTGAGTTTGAGGCCAGCCTGGTCTCAAAAAAAAAAAAAAAAAAAAAAAAGAAAAGAAAAAGAAAAAAAAACTTATCTGAAAATTGAAGCCAGGCATGGTGATATATGTCTATAATCTCAGTTACTGAGAGAGTAAAGCAGGATTGAAAGTTTGAGGCCAGCCTGGGCTATATAATGAGACCCTATCTCAGAAAAAGAAATTATTAAGTACTTACTGTATATGAAATTATAAAATCTAGCTGGATGGTGGTAGGGCATGCCTTTAATCCCTGTGCTTGGGAGGCAGAGCCAGGCAGATCTCTGTAAGTTTGAAAGCCAGCCTGGTCTACAGAGAAAGTTCCAGGACAACCAAGGCTACACAAGTCAACCCTGTCTTGAAAAGCCAAGAAAACAAAGCAAACCAAAAGAATTATAAAATCTGATAAAAGAGGAGCATGTTTCCCCAAAGGCATGCTACCGAAGCACTTCCAAAGATTAACAATGCCCTATTTATAGGAAAGCCCATGGAATGGGAAAGTGAGTTAGGAACTTCCCATTTCCACGCTCATCATTATCCAACCTCCCCCTCCCATCTCTAAAAGGAATACGACTATGGATCATTGATTTGGATCATCTACTCATTGATCTGTAAACATGCATAGACGTCAAATAACTACTCATGCAAATTGGCTATGCTTCCAACAAAGACACAAAAATAAATCAGACCTTGGGGCAAGCAGGAAGTCAGCGTGACCTGAAGAGGCAGAGATTGGGTGCTTGTCATTGGCCTTCTCCAACCTCCCTTCAGTGGCAGCCAGAGACCCAGCAATACCACCGTGCCAACTTCCCCTTCTCAGCCCGAGAGGACTGGTCCTCCCAACCCCCGAGGGTTCAGCTACCTGCAGAGGGTGCCTACATCTACAGTTCCAACCCTTAGATAGTATAGATTCCATCTGGATCAGCCAGCACCAAAGAAAAGAGAGGCCTGGGAACTTCAACAGCACAGGAGGTTTCAAGTGTACACCTGAAGAAAAGTAAAAAGCAATGTAGATTAATTTGCAGAAATTTTAAGAAACTAAAAAAAAAAAAGACATATTGAGGTTGTTTTAGCCACAATTTTAACCATTCTCATGAACCCCTGTTTATCAAAACTATTTTTAATAATCTATTTTGAAGCATAATAATAGTAATATAATAATAATATTAAGGTAGTTGAAATATTATCATCTGTGCTTATTTGATAAAATTGCCCAAGGTGGAAGGGTGATAGCAGTGAATGTTCTTTGGGTTTGTTGTTGTTGCTGTTTTTAAAAAGTGTATTTACTTAATTGGAGTGTGTGGGGGGGGTGTCGGTGTGTGTCTGTGTGTATGTGTGTGGGTGTGGGTGTCTACTTGCCGCGGTTTGCAAGTAGAAATCAGAGAAGCACTTTCAGGAGTCAGTTTTCTCCTTCCGTCCTGTAGGTTAGAAGGATTCAATTTAGGTGTGCAGGCTTGGCTACCCCCAGTCCCCTTCCCCTGCTGAGTCATCTCCCCGGGCCCCCAGAGTAAAAGTTCTTAGTGTGACCCCCTTCCCAGTTGCTTGATAACATCTAAGCCATTTCCAGGAAATGCAGTCTCTCAGCTTCTGTTTTGTTATGTGTGGGTCAGGACGCTCTAAAGACCGGGTGCTAGGAGGGCAGGAGACTTTAAATTCCGATGTGGTCCTCTTACAGCAAAAGGGGGCTGGAAAGGCCTCAGGTCCCACCCAGACCTACCCATTACGAGAATCTACATTGTGCAAGATCCCAGATGCTTAGCGGGGTGTGAGAAGTCAAGCACTTGGAGCCTCTTCTTGCCCCCCTGCCCTCCCCAATGTGGTCCGATGGTCAAGATTTAGCGTAACTTTCACACCTCCTTGATGTTGACCTAGCAGTAAAAATCACAGCTCTGTGGGAGTAAATGCCTCCTGCTCAAGCCACAGCCCTGAGTTCTGGGAAAGCCCTGAACGAATGACCTTCTAGATTCCCTGTGGGTTGTGGGGCCTCCAAAGGGAAGCCGAGGTGAAGAGACAACTCAGCCTCCCGCATCAAAGTCCATCTGGGAGTCAGAGCTGTTGTGTTTGCTGCCCCTTGAGTCACGGTAAATCATTTACCTATGGGGACAGCAGAGAGACTCTTTAAAGTCACTGGGACGATCCACACAGCTCCCCTCTTCCCTTCCTGACCATATCTGCTCCTTCCTGACCCAGATGGTGTTTTGATCCTTGCTCTTCCACCAGGGGGCAGCACTGGGCACTGCCAGGGCATATGGGTTGGCCAGCACCTCCCATCAGATGAGCTGTGAGATCCAGGACCTTGAGTGCCTGCCTGGTGATAGAGGAAAAATTGAAAGGACAGAAGCCAAAACAGTCATGTCTGCCTGGGCTGCCAGCCACAACCATGTGTGATCATGAGAGCTTGTCAGAGTCGGAATGGCCCAGACAGCGCCTGCTGAAGGGCTGTGTCCCTCAGATGTGACCTTAAAGCAGGCAGCTACTGCAGCCCTTGCAGGAGCAGCTCCCTGCTAGGACCTGCTGCTTCCGTGGGAAGTGCCAGCCTTCTTGCCTTGAGTTTTCTTCCTGAAAATCGACAGCCATCACTAGCCTGTGTGACCAGACACCGGGGTCCCTCTGCGTTCTGGCACCTACAGCTTCTGTCTCTTCAGCGCCATGGAATAATCCTGCTGGCCCCAGCCCTGGCCTTGGCTACCAAGTGCTCACCTGGCATCTGCCTCTCCCGAGCCTGGCTTCTTAAGCTCATTGGGAACTGACTTGCAGATCTTTCCATGGGAGCATATGCGTCACCTGTGGGGGTCTGGTGCCCGGTGCAGAGGGAGAAGTGAAGGATGATAACAAGGACTCCTGTCCTTGAGGAGCTCACAAATGTCATCCAGTGTGTCCCAGCAGCTCGAAGCTGTTTATAAAATAGCAGCTATCAGGATAGTCTTTTTTTTAATTGTAGAGGTCACTGAATATAAGTGGTTGAAACCTCGGGCTCTGGAGCTGCAGATTTCATTCAGGTACTGGCTGCCTGTTACTGGAAGAGTGACCCACCTTGCCTTCTACACTGTTTTAATTAATTGTGTGTGTGTGTGTTCACAGGATGTGTGTATGTGGGCACACATTCCACAGCCTATGTGTAGAGGTCAGCGGACAATTTTGTGGAGTCAGTATTTCCCTCTCTAAAATGGGGTCACAGGGGCTGTAGAGATAGTTAAGTGGTTAAGTGTGTTTATTATTCTTCCAGAACACCAAAGTATGTCGAAGGATTCTTGGCGACATGTCTGCAGCTCCAGCTCAGGTGATTTGATACCCTCTGCTGGCCTCCATGGACAACTATATGCACATATGCGCGCGCGCGCGCACACACACACACACACACACACAATAACAAAGCACATTTTTATAAATAAATAGATAGGGGCAGGAGAGACGGCTCAGCAGTGAAAAACACAGATTGGTCTTCCAGAGGACCCTGGATTGGTTCTCAGCACACACAGGGTGACTAACGACCATCTATAACGCCAGTGCCAGAGGACTGACCTCCTCTTACAGGTACTGTTGTAAGTTCCTCTTGTATGAGTTCATTTACTCCTTCCTACATCCCAGTTTTACATACAAGGAATCTGAGATACAGAAGTTGAGCGTCAAGCAACTAGTAACAGACACATTCCAGGCCGAGCAGTCTGGCCCAGAGCCTGCCTTCTTACTCCTATTACCATGAAGCCTCAAACAATGCAACATACCAACTGTGCCTGGGGATCAGGGAACGCTGTGTACACACGACAGATTATGACTAAGTACTCAGCCTCTTGGTGTTTGGTCTTCAGTTGGGATCCTTCACCAAACAAGGCATGGAGTTGGGGGACTGCTTGAGAGGGCCCTGAGGCTTTTGTCTAAGCAGCTAGCACTTCTGAGTTCTGTGGCTGAAAATAAATAAATAAATAATGTGATGGATTCTTAACCCCCAGTACCACAGAATGTGATCTTGTTTGGAAGTGGAACCTTTGCAGAGGTAAGCAAGTTAAAAATGGAGTCACTGGAGTGGGCAAAGGACAAATTTGGACACAGATGTGTCCTAAGAGAAGTCTCCGTGGAGACTCAAGCAGAGTCACGCACAAAGCCAGGGGCACCTCGGGCTCCAGACATGGTCAGACAGTCGTGGGAAAGATGTTTCTCAGCCTCACCGGACCAGGTCGAGTCTCGTAGACATCCCTTGATCTTAGACCACGAGTGCCCACAGCTGTGGGACAAACGTTTCCATGGTCCAAAGCCAGCCAGTCTGTCACGATTTGTTATGGCAGCCCAGTGTAGCAGGCTATATATACATCTGTATCAAGTGTGGTGTATGGACATGTTCGTGTGGCTAGACACACACGTGCATGTGAGCACTCTGTTGTTCTCTGCCTTATTCCTGGAGACAGTGTCTCTCATTAACCTGGTGCTCACCAATTACACTGGACTGGCTGACCAATGAGCTCTGGGAATCTTCAAGTATCACTGTACCTCACTAGACCTGAGACCGTATTTTTGGTTGGCACACAGGCATTCACTTTTCCTGTAAACACCAGTTTCACAAAGATTACATTCTGGCTGCCTATCTGCTTGCCTTCCCTCTTTCCTGCCTTCCTTCCTTCGTGTGAACAGTTGACTAAAATATAGCACACAGATCATCAGTCGGAGATTCAGCGTGTCCACAAATGTAAGCAGTGGCCAGACAGAGAACGAGGGCATTAGCAGCACCCCTGGAATCCTCCAGCCCCCTCCAACCACCGGCCAACAAAGGAGCCACTATCCTGACTTCTGACATCACAGATTGGTTTTGCCTGGTTTTGAGCTTGACATAAATGGGATTTCACAGTACTCTTTTGTGTCTGGATTCTTTGCTCCACATTATGTTGGTGAGGTTTGCCTGTGTTTTGCATAGCAAGCCATTCATTCTCACAATGTAGTAGAGTGTTCTTCACTTCCAAACTGTGGACCACAATTAAGAAGAAGTGCATGGAGGAAGAGAAGAGCTGAGAGAGAGAGAGAGAGAGAGAGAGAGAGAGAGAGAGAGAGAGAGAGAGGTTTCATTTATAATGTAATGGATCTGTTAAGAGCTAGCTTCCAAAATCACTACTCTATCACCCCTACTCCCGCCCGCATCCCACCCAGGGTCACACTAGGCTGGCCCTGCTTGAACAGATATAGCAAGGGACTTGCAGATAAGTAGCTGTGTTCCATGTGAATGAACCTGCCTTGCCCTCAAAATAATCCAGAGCCTGGACCATCCCCGGTTGGCAGTAGGGTCCCAGTGTCTTTGGTAGCATCATAACCATCTTCATCCATAGCCAGAGAGGCCGCCTGTTTTATTCAACACTTCTGAGTTAGTCCAGTAACCCCCTCGAACCCTGATCTGAGTCTGCCTCAGGCCATCAGTGGCTGGAGGGAGTCCATAGAAGGGGTCTGCGGCTCCCCTTTGAAGCCACTACAAAGAATCACTCCCCCGGCTTTCTCAGGCTCAGCCCTCCGTCTGCAAGCGCAGCTTGACTGCACTGAGGCTGTGCCCTCCTCCTTATCTTAGCCAGACTATAAATCATCTCCATTTCTTCATCCTTACCAACTTCTCTGGGGTCTCCCTTTTCCTGGGAACAGTGACCTAATCCCCAAATGCAGTTTCCAGAGGATCCCTGGGGCAAATCAGCACGACCGCTGGTCCTGAGCCTCAGTCCATATATGGTACAGTCTCTGCTCAGACAGGAGAATAGACTATAATGCAACACAGCTGATCCCCCAGCTGTCCTTCTTGCTGCTTAAGCTGTGCTGGCCCACTCCAGTTTCCATTGAGGTCAGCACAGCATCCATAACCAAAGGTTAAGACGGCTAAAGGGCAGGGCTTTGTGCCTTTGGTCTCTGCCATTCTTTCCAGGATCCCAGTTCCTGGGAGGCTGTCCTTTCTGGAATGTAACAGAGCACTACGCTGGTGCTCCACTCATCTCGTGGGTGTGGCTGGGAGCTGGGAGGAAAGGAGACAGACAGTTACAGCGGAGAGGCTTGCTCAAGCCCAGTTGCAGCTGAGCTCAGTTCCGAACTGGAAGCACTCAGAGAGCCCCACCCTGACCCTAGGCCGAGGTCAGTATTCACTGGCCAAAACTGTAGCCTTAACTCTTCGGTTCGTTCTCCACCCTCAAGTGTGTTTTGTTTGGACTTTGGTACAGTATGTAGAGCCTCAGACAGCAGAGACAGCACAGGCCTGGGTTGCCAGCTCCCTGAAAGCTCTTGAGAAGATAACCACATTCTTTATATTACCAGCCTCCCCACCATCCCATGCCTAGTAAAAAACAAAACTTTATATTAGACTCCACTAGTGGCGCGCTGAGGCTGGCTCAAACCAGATTGCCAATCTTGTTACAATTTCAGGAATTTTGCAAACAGATCGTTAAACGTAATTATTAAAAGACTGAATTACATAAAATTACAATGGAGTAAGTGAAATTTAAAACAGCCATGGCTGATGAAATGGCTCTGTGGGTAAAGGCACTTTGCCACCAGTGCTGATGACCTGAACTGGATCTTCTAGACCCTTGTAGTAGAAAGATAGAATGAACTCTCAATAGCTGTCCTTTGACCATGTCACACGTGCTGTGGTGTGCACACAATCACACACACACACACACACACACACACACACACACACACACACAGATAAGATTTTAAATTTTTAATAATTTTATGCTGTGGGATGTTCTGTATGGCAAATGTGTTGCTCTGATTGGTCAATAAATAAAACACTGATTGGCCATTGGCTAGGCAGGAAGTATAGGCGGGACAAGGAGGAGAATAAAGCTGGGAAGTGGAAGGCTGAGTCTGAGAGACACTGCCAGCCACCATGATGAGAAACAGCATGTGAAGATGCTGGTAAGCCACGAGCCACGTGGCAAGGTATAGATTTATAGAAATGGATTAATTTAAGCTGTAAGAACAGTTAGCAAGAAGCCTGCCACAGCCATACAGTTTGTGACCAGTATAAGTCTCTGTGTTTACTTGGTCAGGTCTGAGCAGCTGTGGGACTGGCAGGTGAGAGAGATTTTTCCTGACTGTGGGCCAGGCAGGAAAACTCTAGCTACAATTTTACACAGCTGTTGCAAGACTGGAGCGCTAGCTCAGCAGTTAAGAGCACTCACTACACAATCATACGGACCAGAGTTTGGTCCCAGCACCCACATCACAAGTCAGGCCAGATGAACTAACTGAAAGTGGATGTAACTCTGGATCCCGGGGATCCCACTCGCTCTCCTTAAGTCTGGGGCCCACAGGCATGGGCATCCCCCCCCCCGACCCTGCACACGCACGTACATACATTCACATTGACACTCTCAGACACAAATAAGTCAAATAAAATAATCAGCTGCAATAAAAACCCTGACTCGTCACGTCCTCTTTATTTCCTTACAGGCTACTCACTGCGTGGGATCTGCATGGTGAGAATATACTGCATATCGGTGTGCCATGTCACATATCTTCCAGATTCTTTGCTCAGTGTCCTCCTCATTCTAGTAGCTTGTCATCAGCTGGGGAAGTGGGGTGGGAACGACATTACTTGCTCCAAAGGGCTTGGACCTGTGAACCAGGACTTCCACCACCTGGCTTGGATAAGCATCCTGCTGGCAAGATGAGATAACAAATATCCTTGCCTGGAGGTCCTTTTAACACAGGAAGGAGAACAAGTCTTGGGCTGGGCACAGTTTCCTGGAAAATGCTTTAAAAAGATGGTAAGAGGACAGAGGGGAAGTCAGGGAGACTTGGCTCGGCTGTCTCATACTGTCTCACACTGCCATTTGCCAGCCTTGTCACCAGAAATAGTGAGCTCACGGTTTCAGTCACTTGCACATGAGGAATGGAGGAATGGTGGCGTTTTCCCCACTGTGCACAAAACCGCACAGCAGAAGCTAAATCCCCACACTCAACAACCAGGCCATGACTACATGGTGTCCATATCCTAGTTACTTATGCAGACACCTGGAAACTAGTTCCTAACAACCCATGTCGCCAGTTTCAAGAAAAACAGCTCAAGCTGTAAAATTTCCTTCTTTCGTTAAGGGAAAGAGATGCCTGTCTGTCTTTTCAGATGTGGACACTATTGCACCGACGGCCCACAAGATATGGCCAAGAAACTTTCTTCTCAACTTTTAAAGAGAAAGAAGAAAGAAGAAAGAGAGAGAGAGAGAGAGCGAGAGAGAGAGAGAGAGAGGGAGGGAGGGAGAGAGGGAGAGAGGGAGGGAGGGAGGGAGGGAAGGAGGAAGGAGGGAAGAAAGAAAAAAAAGAAATGAAAAACCTTCCATTCCCTCTCGGCCCGTGTTCCCTTTCTGGAAATTTATTCGCTGCCTCCTTCTAGTATATTTCAATAAATTCTCTCTATTTCCTCGTGCTCTGGTAAATTATTTTTACTGCCTATCTTACCAGCTTTACTTGTGGATTTCACAGACGCTCACCTCCTCATAAGACATTCCCAGCAATCCAGAGGTAGAGGCAGGGAAATCAGAAGTTCAAGGCTAGCCTCTGCTACACAGTAAGATCAAGACTAGCTGTATGAGATCCTGTCTCAAAAAACCAGACAGTGGAATTGTGGGAAAGCCTTCAATGAAGACCCAGTGTCAAGATCTGAGGCTGCAGAAAGGGCTTTTTTTCCTTTTTAGAGACAAGGCCTCACTCTGCAGCCTAGCTTGGCCTCCAACTTGCCACAGTCATCCTTCCTTCGTAGTTTCCTGAGGGCTAAGATTACAGACGTGAATCACATCTGGCTGGCTAAAGGCATTTCTGATGAAGGGACCAGAAATGACACAGGAGCATTAAAGACTAGACAGAGAACAGCTAGGGGTCAAGTGTATGCATATATTAAGCTATTATCAAGAACATCGAGTGGGCAGAGTAGGCATGACGCAACTCCAGTAGTGTAAGATTGACAGGAAGGGGAAAGCTGGGACTGGAGGAGACCGGGCTGAGGAAACTAAGGTGCCACAAAGGAATCCAGCAATCCAATTACCTGTGCTTGAGAGACAGAAACCTCAGGCGTAATTCAGTCAATCGGGGGTAGAATGGACAGGCAGTGTGATGGAAGATCTTCTCATCAAAGGTTAGGTCCCAGTTATAACTAAAAATATAAGGGGCCTTGCTTCATTATTCAAAGGGGGGCCAGAAGTAAGAACTAGGCATCTTAACTAAAACTTGGAATAATGTGGGTATTGGTGTTATAGTAGACCTAGAAGAGTTGGCAACAGAAAGCCAAATGGCAAACCAAGGCATTAATGGAATAGGTCAATAGCTAAGGGATTAAATCTCAGCTAGGAGAAATTCGGTTACAAAGACTGAAACATTTAACTAACAGGCAAAGGCTATTTAAGTACCTCACAGATGTATGGAAGTGGTGGTAGGGCTGGTCCAGTGCTCAGCACGGTCATCAGCTGGCTAAGGTCTTCATCCTGGTCACTGCTGTTAGTATGTCAGCGTTCATTCCTGTGCTTGACATCTGTCCCAACTCACACCATCTGAAGCCAAGCAGATATGCCTGGGGCAAATCCGAACATCTCTAAAATCAGGGAACAATGCTTTCCTCCGATTCCCCAGCAGACTTCCCTTTACATAGCATTGGCCAGAATGGTCCGCACAAAGATGTTCACCCTCTGACCTCCTGCAGACTGAGATGGTCCCCTTTCCACAGCAGAGGGGACTTTGGATGAAGATGTGAGCCATGAGATAGCCAGGCTATCTGCCCTATCTAAGCACATCTGCCCAACTGGGAGAGGGCAATGACGACATTGTACCAAGTTGCTACTGATTCTGAGATATAGGGGCTACGTGTGAGAATTGGAGAGAGGCTGCTAGGAACCCAGAAGGGTCTTGAATTCACAGCCAGCAAAGAAACTGGGGGGCAGGGGCGGGGGAGCTGTAGTCCTACAGCTTGAGGAAATCACAATCTGTCTACAGCCAAAGAAGGAGAAAATCAAGTCTCTCTTGAACCCCCAGAAAGGAACACGGCCATGATTTTAGACAAGACTCAGGCTTAACATCAGAAATGCAAAACTATAACAAAATCATGTCTATTTTAAGCTATGTTTGTAGCGGCTGTTGAGAGAGCTATGGAAAAGTAATTTGTATGGCCTCTCCTAAGGCCAATAGTGGTATAACCAGATACAGTTTAGACCAGCTAGGCACTTGCCTGGGATTGGAGTGGCAGGTCAGTTGTGTTTACGTGCTGTCAAGTGGCCATCAGTTAAAAGTTGAAGACAGGTAGGTGAAGGTTGGGAACCAACATTAATGCAAATGACAGACAGGCTGAGGAGCAGTAGGAGAGATCCAGGACAGACCTACCAAGTGCATTTGTGTATCTTCCGTTCTGATTATCATTTAAAACTTTGAGCATCCCCATGACAATGACTAAGGGTGCCTTAGTGCAGGCACCCAGAGATGGCTCCATCACCCAGGGACCCATGCCTATCCTGGGAGGAAAAGTCTCTAAGAACGATCATCCTGGTTCCCAGCCTCGGGCTGAGCAGCTGGCACTTGAATCTGCATACTTCATTAAATATGAGATGTCTTCAGTTGTAAGAGATAATATTATTACACTCAGAAAGAAAAAAGTGAGCTGGCAATATGGCTTCCTGAGTAAAAGCACTTGCCATGCAAGCTGGACAGACCTGAGTTCAATCCCCAGAACCCAGAGAGAGATGGAAGGAGAAAACCAACTCCACAAGGTTGCCTTCTGACCTCTACACTGTGAAAGCGCACACACACCCCACACACAAGCAAAATGTACACAAATACACACACAGTGATGATAAATAGAACACTTTTAAAAAGGAATGCTGCAAAATGAACAATAGCACACCACTGATTTTAACATCAGTGCTGAGCAATATGTTAAGAGGAGGGGAAATACGCATATTATGCTCTATCAAATATGATACACTGGGCGGTGGTGGCGCACGCCTTTAATCCCAGCACTCGGGAGGCAGAGGCAGGCGGATCTTTGTGAGTTCGAGGCCAGCCTGGTCTACAGAGCAAATATGATACACATTTTCCACCAATGGTGAGTGTTAATTCTTGTGATTCTGCCGAGATTCCTAGACACCAGCTGCTCGCTTGCTGGTGTCTTTCCCAGAAAGCCAGAGGCCAAGGTAGAAGGGGGACATGAAGTTGCTTAAAGCCAGGCTAAGGGCTGTGGGGCTTCCTCCAGCAGGCCCCTTCCAGTTACCGAAGGCACTCTCACTGGGAAGTAGGATGCTGGTCATGTGGTACCTGAAACAGTATTTATAACTCCTGTCTCATGTCAAGGTTGAGAGATCTGTGCCCAGCACAGGCAGACTAAAGCAACTGCTGGCTTACCTTTGTTTTTTGTTGTTTTGAGACAAGTTCTGGCTTTGTAGATCAGGCTGGTCTTGAATTTGTGATCTTCAGCCTCTTCCTCCTAAGCACTACAGTTTCAGGCATTCACCACAGTGTCTGACCTGAGGTCAACTTTGAATAGCACTGGCCAGAATGTTCACCTCTACTCCAAATGAAAACACTCAGGAAAAGAAGCTCCCTTCCCTTCCCTCCCCTCCCCTCCCTTTCCCTCTCCTCCCTTTCCCTCCCCTCCCCTCTCCTCCCTTTCCCTTCCCTCCCCTCCCCTCCCCTTCCCTTCCCTCCCCTCCCCTCCCCTTCCCTTCCCTTCCCTCTTCTCCCTTCCCTTCCTTCCCCTTCCCTTCCCCTCCCTTTCCCTCCCTCTTTTTCCATCCCTCCAGGTATTCGCACTTGCTAGAAATGTTCTCTACACCGAGCCCCAGTCCCAGCCCCCCACCTTTTACCGTCCAATAAATATCTATAACTTTGATAATGATAGAAACAATACAAATTTCAAAGCAAGCACAGTTGCTCTTTTTAGGGAAAAGAGTCTTAACTTTCCCATTCAATGTTTGGAAAGGCTTATGTGTATTTGTAATGGTGTGTGTGTGTGTGTGTGTGTGTGTGTGTGTGTGTGTGTGTGTGTAGTGGGGGATAAGTGTGCATGTGAGCAGGTACCTGAGGAGGTCAGACAGATCTCCTGGAGCTGGGGTTACAGGTGGTGGTGAGCTCCCTGATGGGTGTGGGAACTGCACTCCAGTCCTCCATAAGGGAAGTGTATGCTCTTGTTGTTGAACCGTCTCTTCAGCCCCCCTTCGATTTTTTATCAGTGTCCACGGTATCATCACGGTTGCTCTTCAGAGCTTACACTTCCTGTTCTTCGGACCTGTCAGAGCCTGTGCCCTTGACTTCCACACCTGTTTCATAAGCTTCCTTCTCTTTGCTCTTGTTTGGTGCAGATGGAGGCTGGGTGTATTTTTGAGTGTCTGAGACAACTTCACCTTGAACGCTGAATGCTCGGCAGCTGCTGGCTGAGATAATTCCTTGGTCTTGGCAGCCGTGGGTAAATACATGAAGCTGGGCTCTTGTGGGCGCTTGGTTTTGTGATGACTGAGAAGATGTTCTTAGGGTTTTAGAGGGTTACTCCAGGAACCTCTGTCTCCAGTGGGACCTAGCCTGATCTTCATCAACTTCAGCGGCTGCCGCCATCTGTGAGGGCAGCTTGCTTTTACTGAGGAGTCCACGTTTGTTCGTGCTGTTGTGCGGGGCACCTGTGCGCTTTGGCCATTCCTGATAGACAAGCCCTCTTAATACCCATCTTGAGACTCGGGTCGGGTGCAGAGGACCAACCAGGCCTGCCTCAAGGACTTGATCTGGACGGAGAGAACATTGCACAAACGGGAAACTCTGGGACCCACCAAAGGGCCATTTGTTTCCTCTATCCCTTTGCTGTGGTTGGTCCTGAGTCCAGAAACATCAGAGGTTGTCCTGAGCACTTTCACCATTAGGACAAAGCATCGCAGCAGCTTTTCAAATACCATTGTTTTTCTGATGAGGACACCGGGGCTTGGGAAAAGAAGGGCCGGACTCAAGTAATTCGCTTCAGGTGTGACAGAACTGGCCTGGAATTCAGGTTTCCTGTCACTTCGGGCCTGAAACCAAGAACAGTAGTGCAAAGCTTCATCCCCTAGGGAACACTCAGCCTGTCTCACTCACCTAGTGCCCTAGGTAAGTTCCCTAATACCCCGGGGATTCCAAAATGGTGCGAGTAATCGTCTACTGCAGAATGTGGTGGAGACTGAATTTAAAACCTCGTATGAATGCTGGGCGGTGGTGACGCACGCCTTTAATCCCAGCACTCGGGAGGCAGAGCCAGACAGATCTCTGTGAGTTTGAGGCCAGCCTGGTCTACAGAGTGAGATCCAGGACAGACACCAAAACTACACAGAGAAACCCTGTCTCGAAAAAAAAAAACAAAAACAAAAACAAAAAACAAAACAAAGGGCTGGAGAGATGGCTCAGAGGTTAAGAGCACTGGCTGTTCTTCCAGAGGTCCTGAGTTCAGTTCCCAGCAACCACATGGTGACTCACAACCATCAATAGTGAGATCTGGTGCTCTCTTCTGACACACAGGCACACTGTATACAAAATAAATAAATAAATAAATTGATTAAAAAAAACCTAAAAACCCTCGTATGAAGGGTTTAGGCAGTTGCTGTCTGCTGGTGACAGCTTCAGAAAGTGGCTGTCACTGTTGTGAATCTTTCCCACCATCCCCTAGGGCTCCTGCAAACATGTCTGAGAGCTGAACTTTGAGATTTGGGGGTAGAGACATCTATGGAATTTGTTCTTCTTTCTAATCTCACAAAATCAACAAATCGTGTCTGTTCAACCCAAAGAGGAGCCTCTGGAGTTGGTAGGTCACAACACCGGGAGGTTTCAGGTGACAGGCAGCAAAGCTGGCCTGGAGAGATAACAGCAGCCAGGCTGGGGAAGGGGAGAAGCTTTCTTGGAATGAAGATGCCATTGAGTGTGGAGGGAAGGAAACAGGGGATCTACAAGCCATAAGGCGCCTGGGTGGGGGCACTTGGCATGTGAACGGGTGGAGAAGGCCAAGAAGGGGGATGTGATGTGGACATTTACAGCTATAAAGGAAGGAGACTCAGAGCGTATGAAAAGAACCATTTTCTGTGGGTCTCAGGAAGGGCCTCTCACAGGGGATTTCCTACCCAGGGCTCCAGGCCTTGGCTGCCTTCCCAGGGAAAGGTGGTGTTTGCTATGAGGGACTTGTACACGGCGTGGCTGTAGTTCAGAGGCACATGGCACCCACTCCCTGCTCTGGACTGAAGACTGCCTGAGCCTTGTTCAGCTGGGAACAAATATGCTCTTTCCTTGAACCATACATTTCAGAAGCCTTTGAGAGAAAGGGATGCTGAGTTCAGGGCAGGAAAACTGTGAGTAACACTGGAGTGACGGAAGGTGAGAGCAGTGAGGGGCTGTTCAGAGGAGCGAGAGAGCGAGCCCTTAGCATATATAGTATACAGATGATGGCTGGCCAGCTCCAGGCTGAGGCCACAGGGGCAGGGCTCCTCATAGTGCAGTGTGATCTAAAAGCAAGACCCCTTGGAGGAAAGGATTTCAAAATTAAAAACAGAACAAAACCAAAACACATCTGACCCCGCACTGTTTTTTCCCCAACCTCAATAAAAAATCAATAACGTGCTATTGAAGAAGCAAACCCATCTCAAGTGTTGATGTGGTAGAATGCTTTCCCGGCACGTGCGAGGCCCTGAGTTCTATGTGCACACGGGACTTTTTAAAAGAAGGAAAAATCACGTCCCAGAAAACAGGTGCAGTTTCTGTCAGCATCCGCCGGGGTTTCTGATGGGAATGATGGAAATGCGTTCCATTTTCACGTAGGATAATGAGTAGCCAAAGTCCTCACACATCTGTTCAGGCAAGATAATGATAACATTACTAGAGGGATTGTGCTGTACATACTGTAGTTGGAATTTTCTTTGGGCCACCAACCAGATCCCAAATAAAGACTCAGAGACTCACTATTAATTATGAATGCTCGGCCTTAGCTTAGGCTTGTCTCATTAGCTCTTTTAACTTAATTTAACCTGTTTTTATTCATATGTGTTTTGCCTTGGGGCTTTTACCTTTCTTTCACTCTGTATGTCCTACTTTCCTGCTTCCTCCATGTCTATCTGTCTGGCCCTTGGTGTCTTCCCTGCATCTTTTTTTTTTTCTTCTTTCTAGCCTAAATTCCTCCTCCTCCTTACTCTCCCAGCCCTGAAGTCTCTCCTATACCTCCTTCCTCGCTATTGGCCATTCAACTTTTTATTAGACCAATCGGGTGCCTTAGGCAGGCAAGGCAAAACAGCAACACATCTTTACACAGTTAAACAAATATTCTGCAACATAAACAAATGCAACACATCTTTGCATAGTTAAACAAATGCAACACATCTTTGCATAGCTAGATGAATATTCTGCAACAAGATATTATCTGCTTTTCAATCCCTCTCACCCCCTGCTCCTTTCAGCTTCACTCTTTCCCCTCTTTTCTCTCTGTACTGCTTCCTGCCTCCTTCTATGTCTTTCCCTTTGTACTCTCTCTTACTTTCCATCTCTCTCTCTCTCTCTCTCTTTTGTTCTCTTTTCTCCTTCCTATTTTTTTCTTTCTTCTGTGACTTTGAGAAAGGATCTCATTGCGTAGCCCAGGCTAGCCTCTCCACTCCCCCTGCCTCAGCCTCCCGAAGGCTAGGGTTGTAAACATGAGCGGACAATCTCTGGTCTCCTTTCCTCCTTCCTTGCTATGTCTCAGTGCCCTCGGTGAATTTGCAGAAATTTACTGGACAAAGTGAGGAATTCCCATAGAATCAGGAATGGGGGTGCTGTGAAGGTGTTGAGACTGGGGATTGGCTGCCCAAATTCACGATAAAAGGGACTCTTTGAGTTCTTCCTGACGATGATTCCTGTGTAAAAGACCCTTGCTTATTTCTCAGCAAGAACCCATCATCTTAGTCAGAGAAATCTCTGCCCCTGCCCCATGCTCAGCCTCCTCAACAAAGAGTCAAGACAGGCAGCGGCAGTGTAACAAGCTAATTCCCATCGAAGAAAAAAAAAGATAGGAAAGGTCTAGTGGCTTTGGGGGTGGGGGGTAGTAAGTCTAGCCTTTAACATCTGAGCCATCAGCCCAGGTCTAATGTTTTAAACATTCAGAAACATTTTACACCATTACTGAGATCTCCTGGAAGCCCAATTAATTATTTTATGTATTTATTTGTTTGTTTGTTTGTTTATTTCTGAGGCAGGGTCTCACTCTGTAACCCAGCCTGGCCTACAACTTACTATGTAGCTCAGACTGGCTTCCAACATGAAGCACTATTACAGCTCCAGCCTCTGAAATGTTAGGATTACGGCTATGAGAGCTACTATGCCAGGCTTAGTTAATTTATAATGATGTTTTAACTTTGGCACATAAACTAAAGTCAAATGTGGGGTTGACTTTGGTATCAGTGGGAGTATCTCTAGTGTTTATCCACTGGTTCATTCATTCACTCATTCATTCATTCAGTTTTTCATTTTGTCTGAAGCATGTGGCAGAGATGCCTGCCTTTCAGGTTTAAAGTCCAATTGAAGTCAAACTTCTATGAAGCCTCAATATGGCTTTGGTCCTGGACATGCCTCCTGAGGGAAACAGAATCCTTTGTGGTCCCTTCACTATGCAAGTATTCTAGGTATCACTGTAAAAATGTCATGAAATGGATTAGTACACATGGATCTAATCCACCAGCTCTTACATACATCCAACCACCCATTATTCATGTACTCATTTATCTATGTACCCACTGATCTACCCCACCATCTGCCCATTCATCCAAAATGTCTGTCTATCCACCCAGCAATCTCTCATCTATCTATCTGTCTGTCTGTCTGTCTTCCCATACATCTATGAATTCTTTTATTCATCTATTCACTTATCTATCATCTTTCCAAAAATGGGGTAAGAGGTCAGTTATTAATCCAGTGGGTCTCAGGATATGCCTGACTAATCACTATTAAAAGCCTGGTATTTTGCACACAGTACCCTCACCTTATAATTCACAACTAAATATTTCCTCGGCACTGGGCAGAGGCAAGGTGAGAGCAGAGATGATGGGATGAACACGGAGGGCTGTGAACAAAAGTCCATGGGAGATGCTTAACTTTATTCAAGATGGCATCCAGGTTTCCCTGCAGTCTAAAGGGAGCTGTTCCAAGAAGCCTGGCATAGCAGTTGCGTTTTGTCAGGGCAGCTCTTCTAAGGCAGTTTCTCCTCAGGGTGAGAGCCCATGCCACTGCATCATAACTCTGATCATTTATTACTTTCTCCCTGTACCTAGAAAAACCGAGGATAACCAGTTTATTGGGCAGGTTTAAGCTCCCAATATGTTCTTTTCTCCATCCATAAAACTGATCCCATGAGTTAGAGAACTCAGTGTCTGGAATTGTTGCCTGGCCTCACAGAGGCGTGTTCGTATTTTTCTTGTGGTGGGAATTCAGACTGGTTTACTCGTCTCTAATGTAGAGTTGCATCCCTTTCTAAAGATGCACCCCTCCCTCTTTCCGTCTGAGGGTCAGGCTGTACAGGCGTTAGTCACCTGGGATTCATCTGGAAAGGGGAAATGAGATGCAGCGGCTAGAGCCCCCGGAGTCATCGTGAGGACTGCTTCCCATGCCTTAGTCTGAAACTGAGTCACTAGGCTGTGCTGGACAAGGAGGTTCATGTGTCTGAGCGGTCTGTGAAGAGGGAGCCAGCACTGGGCGCAGTCGGTGCTGGGAGTGACGTGCCAGAATGCAGGGCATCCTGTACTCAGCCACCTCTCCAGATCCTTATTTCCCGGCCTCCCTTTTCTATCTCTAAAGTGAGAGAGTGGATACATAACACTTATGGCAGCTTCTAGTACACTAGGGTCTTAATTTACTCAATCTTATACTTGGTCTATTTGAGACCTGGGGCAGACCATGACGAACACCCAACATCTCTCTATGACATGACAAATAAAAGGATTACAGAAACAATCATGCCATGAAACAACACTTAAAAATAGAAATTTGACTGAAAATGAATGTTTGAGTCCTAGAGCATCCTACAGAAATAGTGTAACTTCGTGTTTTCATCTTGTAACGGAAAAGAGAGAGTTGGAGGCACGGATCATTCCAATTAGGTGTGGGCATTTGAGGCTGTACATGGGCATTTGAGGCTGTATATACCAGTGGATGACTGTGTGACATGAGTCACAGGGTTAAACTGGTTACAGAATACAGTGCTAAATTAGAGGTTAAATACCAATGAAGGCCAGGTGTGGCGGTGAATACACGTGATCCCAGGAAGCTGAGGCCGAAGGATCATGAGTCCCTGGCCAGCCTAGACCACATGGTGGAATTCTGTCTCAAGAACCAAACTAAACCAAAAAATCAAACTTAAAATGAAATAAACCCCACAACAGTACCTATAACAATTGCTCAGAATTTAGATAAAAATATTTGAGGGATGGGGAGGAGCTAGGTATCACTAATGTTGCTTACAATGGGCACTTCATGTAAAAACAAAAGATGATCAACTTTCAGTACACTGTAAACAGTAACTCCCAGATACCCAACAGCTGCTTCCTAAATAATTGACTCAGAGGCTTAATATTACTTATAAATACTTGGCTGGTAGTTCAGGCTTATTACTAACTAGTTCTTACACTTAAATTAACACATATTTCTTATCTATGTTCTGCCATGTGTTTTGTGGCTTGTTACTTTATTTTTCTAAACATCCTGCTTCCTTGGTGGCTGGCTGGCATCTCTCCTGACTCCACCCTTCTTCATCTCCAGTTTGATTGTACCGCCTAATCTTATTCTACCTGGTTATTGGCCAAAACAGCTTTATTTATCAACCAATGGGAGTGACACATATTCCTAGCATACAGAAAGACCATCGCACAGCAGTTCACTTTAACGTTAAAAAAAAATCATAGTCTGAACAATTTTAAACTTACAGGAAAGTTGGAAAAATAGTTCGGAGAGTTTTCATATGTCCCTCTTTAGGTTTACACAGCCATTGTATATGAATTAAAGCAAATACTAACATTGGCACAACATGGTTAACCAAACTACAGACTTTATGTGGATTTCTCCAGTGTTTCCAATATGATCTCTCTTCTATTGCAAGTTAGTTCAAGAATTACTTTGCATTTACAGGCTTATTACTATTTTAAAAATCCTTTACATACCTACCTACAGACCCTTGTTACTGTCCTGGGAGATGACCTCTCCCACCACCCTCCGGCCCTTGTTATACCATGAATTCCCCTAAGTTGTACTACTTTGGGGACCTGCAGACTGTGGACACATCTAGACATCTCAGTCTCTCTGAGGATGTGTTCTTGGAGACAGACATTAATCTAATCAAGTCTACCAGTGCTTGCTTTAGGAGTGAATTTGGAAGGTAATTCTGGCCAGTGGGTTATGAGAAGTCTGGAGTTTCTGTGTAAGTTCCCTTCACTCCTCAAATCACTCCTTCCCTTCTTGTCTGAATCTCGAGCCTTATTGGCTGAGATAGCCTTGGTTGAAGGACAGAATGCCTGGAGCTGTTGCAGCCACTTTGTAAACACGATGGGCAAACCCGAGACAGAAGCAAACCGCATGTTCCAAAATGGAAAAATAGTGAGACTCTAGGCTTAGATGCTTTATCCCTGGGAATGAACTAACTCCTGACTTCTTGTTATGTGAGGAAATACATTTTCCTCTTTTAGGGGGAACCTACAGTTACTGACAACTGATGGAAAACCTCCATCAACAAAAAAGCATGCTGTGAGGCCAGGTGTGGAGCACGCCTTTAATCCCAGCACTCTGGAGGCAGAGGCAGCTGGATCTCTGTGAGTTCGAGGCCAGCCTGGTCTATGTAATGAGAATGAGTTGCAGGATAGATAGGACTACATAAAGAGACCCTGTCAAAAAAAAAAAAAAAGAAAGAAAAAGAAAAAGAAAGGCATGATGTGCTCCATGTGGACAAGGCTAGAAGCAGTGGTCAGCTTTTATAAGGTCCACAGCAGAAGCATCTTTCATTCAATCATGAACCCAACACTTCGCAGCACAGATGTGGGACTCTTGTACTTGGCTCCATATCAGTATGACAGCCATCTAGGGTGGCACTTGTCTTTATATCAGTATGACAGCCATCTAGGGTGGCACTCTTGCCCTGCCATCTTTTTCTCTACTCCAAGAATGAACTCAAAGGAAGAAAGGCTTGTTTAGGATCCTGCTTCCGGGGGTTTCAGCTAGTGGGTGGCAGGCTCTATTGCATTGGTGGATAGCTGTGGGAAAGCCACACTGCTCGCCTCCTGGAGGAGATATGCCATAGGTGACATAATTCCTCCAGCTAGTGCCTAACTCTTAATATCCTATTCTGCTTTGAACTCTTCAGTTAATCGAGATTAACCAATTGGTGCAGCTACATCCTCATGGTCCCATCACCTCTATATGACAGCAGCAGCCGGGGCCCAACGCGTCACCGGAAGAGCTTTTTTGGGGGATACTTCACATCCACACCATAATACCGGCCTAGAAATGTCACACATCCAGGGGTGAAATTCAGAGGCATGCACACCTAATGCAGGAGCACCTGGTGCTGCCTGGGAGGTAAGCGTAAGGTGTTATGGGTGTCTGTAGACTGGAGTATGGAAACTTAAAAGGAGTCCATGCATCTGTCTCGAAGGATGCTTTCCTTCTAGGCAAAGGGATGAGGAACACAGGCACAGAGGTAAACAAAGGGATTGGCAACCATCTTGTCTCTTATGGAGAGTGAAACTGATCCAATTTAGATAACCTTTTATTGTTTTATTGTTCGGCAGTTTCATGCACTTAGATAACAGATTTTAGTAATTTTTACCCTCTAGTCCCCTCCCTATCCTTCTTTCTCTCCTGCTGGAACCCTTCTTTTCCACAAGTCCCCCTGCTGTTTTTTAGTCCTCTTTTTGTTTGCAGGCCCCTAGGTTTAATAAGAGCTGTTTGCCAAGCATGGCTGGGAGGTTATTTCCTGGGGCTAGGACAACTAACTTACCCATGGCGACACCACCACAGAAAATGATATCCCTCCTCCAACTACCCTCAGTTGCCATTGGGAGTAGTGATGTCTCATGGCCCCCTCCCCCACCCTAGTGAAATCTTAATGTGTCCAACCTTGTACAGGTCTTATGCAGATAAGCACAGCTTTGGTGGATTCACGAGTGCAACTGCTATGTCATAGCCAGAAGATATCTCCCCCAACCACTACTCTTACGTTCTTTCTACCCCCTCTTCTGCGATATTCCCAGAGCTTTAGAGGGGGTGATGAGATAGCCTTTGATGTAGTCAGATTGTTGGCAGCCATCACTGGGTTCCTTCAGTGAGACCTCCAGAGCTTACCTGATAGGCTTCATAAGCTGCAGTGTGGACCAGCAGCACCTGGAACTAGGTCCTGAAAGACTAACTCAAGCTGCTGAGTCCAGGTTCAGCCACCCACTAATTATGTGGCCCCTGGTCATCCGTGTGTCTCGGAACAGCCACAGGAAGAGGTGGCCCATCACTGTCTTCCTTCCTCACAGGGCACCTGCAACGTGCAGTGTAAGTGTAAGGGGTTAGTATTCCCCCCCACCTCCAGAGGTAACTCTTTTTAAAACAATTTGTTTTGAGCCAGCTTCTCAATCAGTAACCCGGTCTAGCCTAGAACGAACCAAGTAGCCTAGGCTGGCCTCAAATTCAGAGCAATCCTCCTGCCTTAGCCTCTTCAGTGCTGGGATACAGGCATGCTTTAAGATTTCCCATGTTTCGGAATAAAGTCACACTCCTTAGTGTGATTCTTAATCCAATTCCAACTCTTTCCAAAGTATTTCCATTTCTGCATTCTCTCTCTGTCTCTCTCTCTCTCTCTGTGTCTCTCTCTCTCTCCTTCCCTTTCCCATTTTGTTTTGGGAGAAAGTCTACCTAAGTAGTTCAGGCTGATCTTGAACCCTCAGTTCTCCTGCTTCAGCATCCAGAGTGCTGGATAACAGGAGTGCACCTCCACACACGGCCTGCATTCTTTATTAGCAAAATGTATGTCAGATAAAGGCCCAGCCCAAATGTCCTCCTTTCCTAGACCATGATCAAAATGAGTCTTTATACTCATAGTGTACGTATTTCAAATTATTAGAGCCACTACCAGTCTATTCAATTGTAATGCTGTCTTTATTTCCTAAGAAGTACTCTAAGCTCCAGCAATGTGTATAAGTTACTTGTTGCTACAAAACAAAAGGCAAGATTTAGTGGCTTTAGATATCAAACTCTTATTATCTTATCCTTGCACTGGGTCAGGAATTCAGGCGTGGCTTACACCCGGCCAGTTCTAGCTCAGAGTGGTTTATGGGCTGTGGTCAAGGTGTTTGCTACAGGTTTGCTACAATCTGCTTCCAAAGTAGCTCCTCACATGCATGAAGTCAGTTGCTGCCAAGAGATTTCAGATGTTGCCATGTGAACTCTTGCTATATGTTACATGGCAGCTGGTTTCTCCCAGAGAGGCTGATCCAAGCTGAAGGAGAAACTCAAAAGGCCTTTTAGAACCTAGTATTAGAGACAAAAAGAAAAAACAAATCACTAATACCATGTTCTGTTAGAAGTAACCCCACTAAGCCTACATTCAGGAAAGTTTAACCCACACTGAAGGGAAAAGGAATTGAAAGTTGGATTTGAAGACATATAAAACCACCACACCTGGGTTGTCACATGCCTTTGTTCTCAGCAACTAGCTGTGTCTACCACATGGTAGATGCCCATGGACATTCCAAATGAAATGGCTAATAAACAGGACAATAATAACAAAGGCAGAGAATGGGTGGTTTGTGGGGGTCTACACGTGCAGAATGATGGAGATGAAGATTGGTGAGAAATTCTGAGATACGAATTTCCAGGACTTTGAGTGACTAAGAAGGGTTGGGAATGGGCTTGCAAATTTCCTGCAAAATGGGGGATGCCGTCAATTCTCAGTATCAAGAGTGTACATTGAAAGCATGGGGAAATGTTTAGCCTATTCTTTGTATTAAGATGGCTCGGGCAATGTGGACTTAGAGATGGTGGTGATGGCTGAAGGAGGCTTTTGGTACTTCCTCTGCAAGTGGCAGGGTGAGGCGCTACCAAACATGCATCTTAGAATCTGATGTCTGATTGTTCAATTATATTGCAAAGGGAAGGGCTGGCTCTCAGCAGCAAGAGCCTCGCTATGCCATCTCTCTTATGTCAAGTGTCTTATTTATAAATGGGGAGGCTCTACTGTCTGTTTTCCTGGGGGTTTTGACCTAAAGTGTTAATGTTAGATTGACACCATTACACATTCGAAGGAAATTCCTATACATCCTTGTGAAATGTGGGGGACAGTTAGGCAGCATCATTTCAAATACTAGGATTCCAGTCTTCATTTTTGAAGCACTCAGTTTCCCAGGGCTCACACTTAATTGGCACGGCTGCAAGTTGACCACTGGAGCAACTCTACATACAAAGTCACAAGCTGCTCCAGAAATCTTAATCTTTTTGTTCTTCGAAAGGCTGGGGGAGGAGGACAAATGTCGGCAGAGTCTTGGTCGGGGAGATGGTTTAGTGAGTTAAACGAAAGCACATGCTATGCAGGCCTGAGGACCCAAGTTTGAATCCCCAGAACAGGTGTAAAAGTTGGCCACACAGCAGGAGCATTTCTACTGGGGGATGGGAGGTGGAGACCCCCCAAATGTTCAGAAGCTAGAGGAGCAGCTAGCCTGGCCTATGCAGTGGGAAAATGAACAAAAAGAGAGACTTTGGATCAAACAAGGTGGAAGGCGTAGCCTGACACCTGAGGGCATGGGACCTCCATGTGGAGTGAATGCCTGCATAAAAATGCACGAATGTGTGAGCTTGTGCATGCACACCCTCTATACATTACAAACCACACACACACACACGCATACATGCATGTAGGCACGCACGTATGCACACCAGTTGACATTAAGCAAAGGTTAGTTTGATATAGGCACTAATAAGCTTTTTTGTTTCCCTGGGAATTGGAAGACCCAGGGCTGTACACTAAATAGTGCATAGTATAGAATATAGAAGGTAAAATTTCTCTAGAACTCCATTCAGTTCCAATTACGCTCAGACTCTGCCATTTTTGCAAACTCTTTATTTACTCAGAAGTGAAATAACCATGGAACTAATTTTAAAAAGAAATTAAACAACTCTTTGTTCATTTTGCATTTCTGTACATTTAGAAGTGATTAGTTGTTCCTTCATTACTGGCAGGATTAAATCCAATATTTGCCAGTATAATTTATTTTAAAAGACCTTTTGTCCTTCCGGAAGTATTTTTAAAACTTAATAACTAAATGGAAACTTTGGATGAGAAAGCTTCGTTATTTCTTACGTGTTGATTCTTCCACTTCTGATCAATTAGTACTGACTGTAGTAGATTTTGGATGAGACTTGGAAAACTAACTCAGGGTAACATCTAGCCTTTTAAATAAGGGGGTCAAACCTGGGTTACCTGCACTCCATTGTAAAGTAGGCTCTACAAGGGCAGGGCCTTTGGGGAGCTGCGGGCAGGATCTGAGCGGTTGAATCTAGCCCTGTGCAAGTCCTCCAACACTGGAGTAGCCAAGCATTCATTTAAGGTCCAGTGCGGGGCTAAGGCCAGCGAGCAGGCAGGCCGGCGCAAAGCTTCCCGCTCCGGGCCCTTCCTGCGGAGGAAGGAGCTGGGCGCGAGGAGTGGGATCCCGGCCCACTTCCTGTCCGACTGCACGGGCGCCGCCTCCTCCCGGAGCCGGAGGACAGGGCTTCCAATCCCGCGTCCCAGCGACGGTCACCCCTGTGTCCCCCGGCCGAAACCGCAACCGGGGCACGGAGCGAGGGTTAAGGGCTCCAGGCTCGCTCAGGGGGCGTGGTCGGTGGCGCTCGCTCCTGGGGTTTGGGGGGCGGGACCGGCGGAGGACGGGGGCGTGGTCGGAGCGCGCGCCTTGGCGGCCGAGGGGCGGGGTGGACGGAGGAAGGAGGCGTGGCCAGAGGCCGGCGCCTGTGCGGCCGCGGCGGGGAGCGGGCTGTGGCCAGGGGCGGTTCCGGGCGGCAGGCCGGGGGCGGGGCGGTCGGAGGAAGGGGGCGGGGCCCGAAGTTGTTCCGCGCTGGGCAGCGGGGCTGGCGGGCGGACCGGGCCGGGCCGGAGAAGTTTTCACTGCGGCTGCTGAGCGAGGGTGCGGGCCCCGGCAGGCAGTGCACGCCCGCTGCCATGGCTTTCCGTAGGAGGACGAAAAGTTACCCGCTCTTCAGCCAGGAGTTCGTCATCCACAACCATGCAGACATCGGCTTCTGCTTGGTGCTCTGCGTCCTCATCGGGCTTATGTTCGAGGTGAGTAGAGCGGGGAGGGCTGCTGCAAGGGACAGGCGGTCCCATCTCCCGTGCACCGCGGTGAAGACAGGGATTCCCTGACCTCATCTGGGCTAGAGCGCGCCTGGCTGTCCCGCACGTTATCTGCACCTCTGGCTTTGTGCACCGTATTCACCCTGGCCTGGACCTAGGACAGTACAGACAGCACCCCTAGCTCCTGGCTGTGCGGGCCGTGCCATGCTCTGTCGCCCCCTTGGGCACCCACCGTACCCTGCAACTCTCTTTCTACATCTCTGAAGCCCATGTCTGGCCTCGAACCAATTGCAGCGCTGCCTTCTTGGCCCCAGGATTGGGGTTTCCTTTCTGGCGTTCTGGTGCCAAGCTGGGAGACTCCCAGACCCGCAGTAATTGCACAATACCCCCTCCTCCCAAGTGGGGGCTGCCTGATCTTCTAGGTTCTTCCAGTGGGAGGGACCCTAACCCTTCTCCACCTCTCCTGTGGCTTTTTGGGCGTTCTTCACCCTAATCTCTGGAACTTGCTCCAGGTGTTCACGTGCGGCCCTGGCTCGATCCAAGTGGGGACCTTCTACGACCAACCTCTCTTTAAATATGACCTAAAGGGTTAGTTTTAAGATATCCTTTGGCACTTCAATTTGTCACTGTAGATCGATGTGTTAATTAGACCCAGAACCTCATCCCCTTTGCAGGATCGAAGAAAGTAGCAGGGCTACCCTCTGCTTTTAGGTGAAAGGTGATTCTCTTGTAGCTGCAAGCGTGTGGGGTGGGAACAGAGAATAAGATCCTAAATTCAGCAGTGTGCTGCTGTAGGCCTCAGAGAACTGTCTGTGTAAACCAAGGAGTCAGAATCCAAGGCGCTGATGGTCGTTACTATAGAGTGAGAAAAACGATGATATTGAAAGGTGGACTGGCGGACACTGAGTATGGACTTGCTGTGGTAGATATATCTTGTCTCAAGAGCGCCATATGTGACGTGATACACTCCCTCACACTCCCTGTAGTCTCCTGCTCTCCCTTCTGGGTAAGGTGGCTGATATGCATTCTGGGGGATATGGGAAGCTGTACCATTTAAAAGTTGACTGACCATCCCTGCAGCTACCGGTGTCTCCCCTCTGTTGCTGACACAGGTCCTATTTGGCTGATGAACCTGGACACATTCTAGTGGTGGCCAGATCTGGGCTGGATGCATGCCCTTGGCCAGGCTGTAGGGTTTGTAGGAGAGAAGCTGTGACTGGAGTCCACACTCCTGGTAATGCTGTCAGTTCACTGTCCCGCCTAGCCTCCCCTCATGTTTCCTGAGGTTCTGGAGAAGAATGTTTCATTGAAGACTGACGGCAGCCTCAGTTTCCCCATCATCGAAGAAGCCGTTGAAATCTGTCTTCCTTACAGTGATTGTAAAGCTTGAGGCCGAGATTATATTAGCAACAAAAGCCATGCCTCCCTACCGATGACTCTGTTTCTTGCTCCTGGACCCTTGTTATCATTTAACGTAATGGTTTAATGAGAAGGCAGGGGACCTGCCCTGCTTAGCATTGGCCTTATATCTATTTGTTGTCCTCCATTCTAAGAGGCTTCTCAGGGCCACGCTCCAGTTCTTGGAGGGTAGGGCTGGAATGACACAAGTGTCAATCATAAACCGCATAGCCATGTGCTCCGCAGCTGGCCTCGGTCTCTGGCTTAGCCCCTTAGCCCGTGGCTCTCTGCTATCTCTAGCATTTGTTAAGATGTTTTGGCTTTACCTGCCTTAGTGTTGTGCAAAAAAGAGACGCCTAGGGTTTGTACTCCTACCTCCTTTCTTCACTATCTCTAGCCTCAAGGAAAGTCTTTTGCATTGAGTCTATGGAACCAAGTGCAGACACTGTCATTCCTAGTACCCGATGGAAGAGAAAGGACCAAGGTGAGAAGAAAAAAAAAGCCATTTTGCTTTGAAAAGGCCTTAGGGTTGTAGAACAGACTTGGAGATGCCGGTCTTTCCACGGTCCCCGTCTTTTTCTGTACTACTTCAGCCCTTCGGGACTCACGGGACAGACGTTTCTTCCTGAAGATGCTTTGAAGACTCACCAGTCTGAGCTGGTTTAGGAGGAAGGGGGCTTTCCCCTGTACCTCCGCTATCAAAGATTCCTGATCTGTGTGTGCTGACTTTGTAATAGGTTTTCTCCATCTCTTCCCACCTACTGCCTGGAAAGAGATTGTGTCTGTCTGTGCGTGTGTGTGAGCGCACTCATGCTGTGCACGCACACGTGTGGGCTTGCATGTGTGTGATCAGTTATCTTAGAACTCTGATATCATTACTAAGTGAGAACAGAAACATCCTGGAAAGTAGGGGGTGGGGAGACACCTCAAAACCCAGCATAGGATGAACTGACTATTTCTGGGATCTTTCTAGGTGGTGGTGGTGGTGGTGTGTGCGCTTGTGTGTGTGTGTGTGTGTGTGTGTGTGTGTGTGTGTGTGTGTGTGTGTGTGTTTATAGGTAGACATGTAGTAGGAAGGTTTCTCTAGAAGTGAGGACAGAAGGAGCTGTAGGGGACCAGGGAGAAAAGTCATTAGGCCCCTGGGTTTATATCTTGGGCCAGGCTAGGGTTCCTTCCTTTGGGAAGTTGAACCAGGAATTGTAATTCTTTGAATAGAAAGTGACTTTTGTGATCACCCGCCTCCCTAAAGGCCCCTGCCTAGTCTCTGCTCTTTCCTCTACCTCCTCCCCACACCCTGGCAAGCCACGGACTTCACATCCACGTCCACCCTCCCTTGCTAGACGCCTCTGCAGCACTCAGGGGTTTGGATTTCCCTCTCAGGATCCCCAGGGCTTCGGTTCTGTCTTTAGGGAGATGTTGACGCCAAATTCCTTCCCTTGGGATCACTTCCTTTTGGGAACACATGAAAGGCTGTCTGGCCCGTGTTCCCCCAAGCCACACTCAGACGCACTTTTAGTTTAGTTTGGGGTTATCTTATTTCCAAGGCAGAGACAGCTTCCTCCCCAGCCCAGGTTTGGTCCCATCTTATGTCTGTTTGGAATAGAGTTGTTGTGTGCCGACACTGCACTTGGCTAAAAAATGTCAGGAATGTGGAACTTTATTCCCCCCCTCCTTCCTTTCCAGCTTTCTCTTTCTTCACTCTGCTTCGGGGAGAGGTGGTGCTACAGGCAGTCTGGACTTTCTTAGGTGGAGTGTGGTTCTTCAGGGTGCCGGTGGCCAGTTGGGATGTGGGTAGAAGTCAGATTTGAAAGTAGCCACCCGCTCCCCTTCCCTTCGCTTCCAGTGCCTGGTGCCACGTTTCCAGCCGAAACAGGCAGGGAAAGAGGAAAACTCTTTCATTAGTGAGTGGAGAATGAGAAATAGGGGGCGCCCGGAGGAGAGGAAGCCCTTTCTGTACCACCTTTAAAATGTCATCTCAAGACAGAAACTAGTTTCTTCCTCGGTGTCTGCAGCTGCAGGGAAATGGTCCTGAGGGTCATTTGTAAGTTTCGTGTTTGGTTTTTGTATAGGCCATGATGAGGGTGTAAGGGTTTAGGACCCAGAGGAGTTTGGGGACGGTAGCTGGTTTGGGCTTTTGAACTTCTTTCTGAGGCAGCTGTGGAAGGTAGCTCTCCGCCGCCCCCCCCCCCCCCCCCCCAGGAACTACTTTCTTCCCTGTTCCCGACCCCGTGACAGACTTGTCAGGAAGAAATATTTGCAGGACATACAATGGCAGCCCATGGCAGGTGTCCTAAGTGTTTGGACTGGGGTGGGATGGGGATTGAGGGGTCGGTCTGTGGCACCAGTTTATACTCAGGGATGTACCTATGGGTGTCATAGCCTGCCACCAGACACCCAGTCCTGTTTCTTGAGGTTGGGTGAAAAGATAAGTTACGAATTGTGAAAAGATTCTTCTATTGTGTTATTAGAAGCAAGTAAGTGGCACCTAGGAACACCTGTGGATGTCAGTCGGTTTTTTGTTTTTTTGTTTTGTTTTGATAACTTCTAATGCACTTTCGAGGATGTTACTTTGTCAGTTTTTATAATTCCTGACTTTTTGCTTCTCCTCTGGAAGCTTGAGACACAGTCTGCTGGGGATGCTAGAGGCCTCCAGCAGGAGTCCCTCATTCTCATGGGCGCCTTGTGTGGTTGAATTTCTGCATGTGGCGCTCAGTGATTTGAGCCACAGAACAGAGGCTGGCTGTTTGAGTTTCTCTCAATCAGGATTTTGGTTTAACCCTGGTCTGTGGGAAGAAAGGGCATATTCATTATCCTTTCCTTGGCAAAGTGAAGGATCGTATTGGTCAGCTGGTGAAATTTTGACTTCAAGTGCAACATGAAGACCAGTGTTAAAAGACCCCCTCCGCCAGCACAGGAGTACTTCAATGATGCTCTCAACAGTCACATTGATCACCGTTGGCTCTGGCTTCGTTATTGGGTCCGAGGGTCTGCTTCTGTCCCCAGACCTTTCGTTGAGGGCCCTGGCTTGTATTGTCATTTTAGGGATGACATATTTTGAGAAGGATACCTTTCTCCCAAATTCTCCCGCACTGGGCCATCTCCCATCCCAATGACTGTCCCTGACTCCTAATTCCCCTTTCCCCCAAAGAATCCCTGTGCTGTGACTGTGCCATGCACAACACGTTTTCTCTCGGGCATTTGTCTTATTGGAACACAGGGTGTGGGTACCAGAGGGTCTCGGCGATGCCAGTGTCAGCTCCAGAGCAGTAAAGACTATAGGGAAGCCGCCCTGGGAGCTAAATGGATGTCACTTCTGTTCTCTCTGTCTCTGTCTGAACCCTCAGTGGCTTATTTCTCAGAGGCACTCTCCAGGCTGGTCACAGCGGAGCGACTTAGTCCCCGACTGTTTGTGGAATAACATGTGTTGCTATGGTGAAAGCTTCCCCCTGGCAGGCATGAACTCCTTTTTTTTTTGATCTGCTTGGTCGTCGTCGTGGGCAGGGGCCCAGAAATCATTGCGTGGCGTAGCTGATGTACCTCTCATTCCCAGCCTGATAAGTGATGAAGCCAGAGGTCCGATAAGAGCGGATTAGAATTCCCACACGACAGAAACGCTTTCTAATCGGTCACTGTGCTATTAGCTGGCTTGGGAAACTCTACTACTGATGCTATCGGTCTCTTAACCTTCTTATCCAATGCTGTGTATCTGGTATCCTTTGGTACCTAATGGTTAAAGAGAGGAGGGGTGGAGGACAAAGAAAACAGCAGAACTACAAACAGGGCTCCTGAACAGCTCTCCTTATTTCATGGGCAGGCCATTATCCTCCAACCACTCAGTTACTTTGCCCCAATTTGCCTCTACTATCTTAGATGTCCCGCTGTAGAGGAGAACCAGATCCAGCTTAGGCACAGCTGGTCATGTTCTGAACTAACTGTGTGGTTTCAAGAGCTTTGCAAGGGGTTCTTCTGGATGGTGTACGTTCACATGGCTTTTCTTGCTTTTGAACAGAGGAAAGGGAGCCAGATCGTGAGTTGAGGGTACCAAGGCCTCCGGGACCCCTGGTGAGGTTGTTGGAGCCCCAGGGTTGTGAGGAGGGCTGCCACGTTGCCTCCTGATGTCTTCTTTCATTTGTCTGGAGGGACTGACAGCATTTTGCATCTGTGAAATGTTTTACTGGCCTCACCCTGTAATTGGGATGGTTTATGGGGGTTGTCATAGTCAGCCAGAGCCTGGCTTCTAGAGGAGGGATTTGGCCAATGACCATCCACTGTAAGTGAGAGTCAGAGCCAAAATAAGAATTCAGCAATGCCTGGCTCACATTTAGAACTCAGCTCTGATGCCTTCACGAATGGGGGGGCATCCGTGGAATGTAGCCACGGGCGGCTTTGTTTTCCTTTGTCTGAATGGATCTGTTTGTTACCTGGAAGTCACGTCAGTGGGCCGCTCCACTTGGAAGCCTTTCTGCCTAGAATGATCATTGAAATTCCCGTCTCCCTCGAGGAGACTATAGAGAATGACCCAAATGTGCGTGTCTGTCGTATGTGAACACCGATGAACGGACGAGAGCTTTACCCAGCACTGAAGTCCGTGCCTGCCATTATCCAACATCTGCGTGAGATAAGGGCTTTCTGGTTGTCGTTTGCTCACTGACCTTATCATCAAGTTAATATTGTGGTCATAGCTCAAGGGCACATCTATTTTATGAGTTTCTATTTTATGAGTTCATGACCTTAGAGTGCAACCTAAGAAATTATCTACTGTTTACAGAAAAGAAAAATAAGCACCCCCCCCCCCCAAGAGGTTGAGAGATTTGCCCTAGACAATTAAAGTCAATGTTTCACAAACCTGGAGCCACACCCAATCCGTCTCTGGTGCATCTTCTGTGTCTCTGCCCTGAACTCTAGACTTTGTCTTGGAATGCCAGCCTATGTGTGAAGTCTTGAAAGTGCTATATGATGCTGGAGAGCGCCGGACTCATTCATTTGTCAAATACTTATTAAATGGCAGAGTACCTGTGATGTGCTTGTGTGTGCTCAGGGAATGCAGAGATGAGGAAGGTCAGGGTTCAGTCCTCAAAAAGGTCACAGTGGGGCTGATACACTAAACTAGCCGTAGTGGTACAGGCCAGTGAGCCCAGCTACATAGGAGGCCGAGTCCAGAATATTAAGAGTTTAAAGCTAGCCTGGGCAGCATAGTGAGATACTACCTTAAAAAGCAAAACGTGGGCAGTGCTATAGCTTATTAGTGGAATGCTTGCCTAGCATGTGCAAAGCCCTAAATGCAAACTCGTGTACCACAGAGGAAAAAAAAAAGAAAGCAAACTATGGTTATGACTCCAGGCCTTCAGCTTGGTATGTGTGACAGGTGCAGCCTTACACCCTTGGGCTCAACCGCAAGCCACTGTGCTTGGTGGCAGAGCATTTACTGAGAACTAGCACCCTGGCCATGGGGATCAGGATCTAGAGGAAAAGAGGGAGATCTTGCCAGGCACATCTGACACTCATAATCTGTTATTACTTTGAGGCAGGTCATAGGGGCTAATATCAAAAATCCCATAGGGTTGGGGGCTTCAGACAGCAGCAATTCTTTATCACTGTCTTAAAGTCTGAGTAAATCCAAGACTAAGGCTCTGGCAGACCTTGTTTTGGGGGAGGGTCCGTCTCCTGGCTTGTAGTGGCATACCTACATCTTTACACAGCAAAGAGAAGGGAAGGAAGGACAGAAAGGGGTGCTTGATCTCTGGGGGTCTCTTTATTAAGGGCACTAAGCCCGTTCATGAGGGCTTTGTAATTGTGATTAATTATCCCCCAAAGTCCTACCTCTAATGCCATCACACCAGGGATAGGTTTTTCAGCCTAGGAATTTTTGGTGGCCAGCATCAAAAATTCTATCCGTAACAGACTGTATGGGGGGTGGGGAAGGGGTGTCCGTGTGAGCACCTGTGTCTGCATGAGTGTGAAAGCCAGAAGTCAACCTCAGTGTCTTCCTCTATTACTCTACCTTAATTTTTGAGTCAGGGTCTCTCACTGAACCCACAGCTTAATGATCTGGCTAGCCTCGCTGTCCAGAGAGCTCCAGGATCCACTCGTTACAGTCACAGACAACTTGCTTCCAGGCCAGCTTTGATGTGGGTGCTGAAGATCCAAATGTGGGTCCTCACGCTTGTGTAGCATGGGGGTTACCGACTGACCTATCACCCTGACCTGTCATATGATATCTTGAAGATTTTTGTTTCCAGGACTGGAAATGAGAAAGAGGCTTTGCACATGCTAGGCAAGTCTACCACTGAGCTACATCCCTTACTCTTGGATTTTGTTGGGTTTTTGTTGTTGTTGTTGTTGTTTTGTTTTTTGTTTGTTTGTTTTTTGGTTTTTTGTTTTTTTGGAGACAGCATCTCACTCTGTAGTCTTGGCTGGCTTGGAACTTGCTATATAGAGCAGGTTGGCCTCCAGCTCATAGAGATCTACCTGCCTCTGCCTCATGCCTGACTCCTTGCTGGGTTTTTGTTGTTGTTTTTGTTTGTTTGTTTGAGGTAAAGTCTCACTAATAGCGTGTGACTGGCCTTTTAAACTCAAGGCTGTCCTCCTGTCTCAGCCTGCCAATTACAGAATTACAGGCATAAGCCACCGATATCAGTGGGAACGAACTTTTTAATAGAACTAAATTTTACAGCGACAGAGTATGGCTTAACCAGGCCATTCCTCATCTTCTTTATGAAGATATTCTCTCACAGGAGTAAGTCTTCTTTTTCTTCCTCCTCCTCCTTTTTTTTTTTTTTTTTTTTTGTTAAAGAACTTTCTTTTTTTTTCAGGGAATTCTATGGAGTGGCTCACCACCAGCGTGAAGATGATTGTGGTTACTAGGGAGGGGGAAAGACGTGCCCTCCAGGACAGTGGGTAGATACAGATGGAATTTGTAGTGTTGTCTCCCCACCCCTGCTGGCCTCTGCTCCACGAACGGAGGACCGCTTTAGTTAATCAGCACACTCTGGCTTCTGGTTAGTACCTAGGGCAGGACCGGAATCTTCACCAAGTGGGTGTTGAGTCAGTGAGAGCATGGCTCGTGTTTAAAGGGGCCACGGATAACGTTAAGAGCCGTCTGGGGGCTCTTGGATATCTAGTCCTTGGGAAAATGGGCCTCCCCTCCAGCAATTCTTAGAGTTCCACAGGAAACCCCAAGGTCTGCTCCACAATGCCCAACTTCCGGCTGAGACGAATGCCTTAGAACTTGGAGCCGACTTGAACTTTTCAGGCCCCATACTTCTAGACTTTAGAGTGTGTTTTCAACTTGTACTTGGTGCTGGATCAACTTTTGACCTCAGTGGGCAAGGGATAACTTGTTTGTATGGATTCTGTGACTGCTGTGTGAAGAGGAGACGGTGCACTGGGAAAGAATGTTTGATGGTTGATTTATTTATTTCCCTTTTTCATTAGCACTTTTGTCTTTAGCATGGGCAAAATGGCTAGAGAGTTTCCCTCAAGTAAGAATTGGCCATTACATCCAACATTTGAAATTTTGAAATACTACAGTTTGGGGAGTTTCCTCAGGGATGGATTTGTGGCTAGTGCCTTGTGGAGGTGGAAGCCGGGAGGGAGGTGTGTAGTAAAAGCAGTGAGCTGTGGGACACGGATTCTTCCTGTAAATTGCTCTGTGGACCCTGCAAGACCCTTCTCTTCTCCTGGCTACCTGGCTCTATGTGGGCTGAGGTGAGTGGGTGGGTGTGGGGTGGCTTGGCTCTCCTGTCGCTCAGCCGTGTCTTCGTACCATGGGCCTGTCCAACATGGGCAGAGGCTGAGCACAGGGCCGAAATTGCCAGGAAGGGAGAGGAAGGGGATTGAAGGAGGAAGCTGCCTTCCTCCGCCCACTCTGATTATGACATTTAACTTGAGCACAGTTGGGCCTCCGTTAGATTAAGAGCTCCTACTTCTCTTTTTGATTTCCTTGAGTTGGAAACAGTTTCACACTGAAGTTTGACATCTAATTACAGTGAAGCAGAACCCAGGAGGGGAAGGAGAAAAATCCATATGAAAAAGGAGTCATAGTCCGACCCCTTAATGTCCTTCTCCGAGGTTGACCTGGGAAGAGTACAGAGTATATAGCATGGTCCCTGCCTGGGCTGACTTTCCTCTGCACTCTGCTCGGCCAGGTCAGGCTTTGTCACCCCAGCTCTCTGAGTGTGGTCTGGGAACTTAGACTTAAAAACTATTTTTCACGCCGGGCAGTGGTGGCGCACGCCTTTAATCCCAGCACTCGGGAAGCAGAGGCAGGTGGATCTTTGTGAGTTCGAGGCCAGCCTGGGCTACAGAGCTAGTCCAGGACAGACTCCAAAGCTACAGAGAAACCCTGTCTCGAAAAACCACACACACACACACACACACACACACACACACACACACACACACACAAAAAAAAAAAAAAAAAAAAACCAAAACCCTATTTTTCACATTTCATGGTAGATCGATGTCTGTGTGTGTATGTGTGTGTGTGTGTGTGTGTGTGTGTGTGTGTGTGTCTGCCCCTCTCTCTGCCTTTTTCTCCACATCCTGTCCCCACATTGTGCACCCCCCAAGGTAGTGTTCTATGTTGACCTTCCCACTTTATCTGTCCTCTTCTACCCTGACTCACAGTGGCATGCTTTCTTCCGCACAGTATTGGGAATGAACCCCACATGACAAGGAGTAGGATTTTTATTTTATTGTTTTGAGATAGGATCTCATTCTGGTCCACACTAGCCTGAAACCCACTTCTGAGTGCCAGATTACAGATGTGCACCGCTGTACTCACTGCATCAGTACTTAATGCTCTTCTAATGGCCGGTTCCAAGTAAGAATTAGCCATTACATCTAACATCTAAAACTTGGAAATACTACAGTTTGGGAGACCAGTGAGATGACTTTCTGTGGGGAAAGAGCCCTTGCTAGTGAGCCTGATGATTTGAGGTCAGTCTCTGGAATACATGTGAGTAGAGAATAGTGACTCCCACACCTTGTCTTCTGACTTACACGCACACACACACACACACAATAGATAAATGTAATAACAAAATGAAATACTGCATTTTTTTTTTTTTTTTTTTTTTTTTTTGGTTTTTTGAGACAGGCTTTCTCTGTGTAGCTTTGCGCCTTTCCTGGAACTCGCTTTGGAGACCAGGCTGGCCTTGAACTCACAGAGATCCGCCTGGCTCTGCCTCCCGAGTGCTGGGATTAAAGGCGTGCGCCACCACCGCCCGGCGAAATACTGCATTTTTTATTAACACTGCATTTTTATTAACCCCAAGCTGTTCATGATTGTGCCTATCAAACAACAGCCACTTAATTATCGTCATATTTCACTATTTATAAACTAATTTGAAAAAACAATAGAAACCCAGTTTTAGAGAATATTTTGTTCACAGAATGTTCTCTTGGATGGTGCTGCTTACTACATTGCTTTCTGACTTTGTTTTTTGTTTTCATAGTTACAAGATAGGAAGAGGTCCTTGTGACCTGGCTCTGTAAGGAAACTATTAGAGGCTATAGTTTACAGAGATCAAGGTCACTCCTAGACCTACAGCTGGGCTGCCAGAGTTTGCGGTCTGCTCCAGCCCTGCCATATTGGGTCAGTAATTTAACTCTTGTGTGCCTCAGTTTCCTCATCCTTAACATAGGACTAATAGTGTGTCATAGAGATGTCGGGAGTGCTGGAGGTGTTAATATAAATGCAGCACATAAAAGGGGGTTAGATACAGCTCCTTATAAGAGCCTCATACATGCTGCCTGTGCTGTTTCATTCAGAAAGGGCTGGATGGTGACTCAGCTGTGTGTAGCTCCTCTCTGTGGCTGTATCATCCATTTGGAGCACAGCCAAGAAACAGGATGCAGGTCAGAGCTGAGGATGGCCCTAAACTCCGAACTCAGCCTGCCCTCCGGGTCCAGTTCACATCTTACCTGGATTTAACCTGAATATGTTTATTGGTTGATACTATGGTAAGAGTTGGACACAGGGTATTGTGGATGCTGGCAAATTCTCTACCACCATGCTAATGCCCTTTCTCAATACAAATGAATTTCACGTTTGCAGTTGAGTCTCATCCCCAAGTTCTGAAGAAAGAAAGAGCCTAGAATATTTCCCAAACATTACAGGCATAGGCTTTTATATATCCACAACATTAGAGTTTGGAACCTAGAAATGGTCCTATTGGAAGTTAGGCTGTCCGGGACAATTCATTTCCAGAGTTCCTGGGAAGCACTAGTTTTATCACATTGAAATAAATAGTAGAACATGTCTGTTGCCTAGTTCGTTATCACCCTGAATTGTGAAAGAAACAGTTTTGGTGTCGTATCATGCTGCCTGGGAGATGTATTAATTAAGCACTTTTCACCTACCTGGGCTCTTCTTTACCACCCTCTTTCTCTCTAGCTTTTCCTTCCCCCATTCGTTAAATACGCCCACTCTGTGCAAGGCCCTGAAATCTGAATGGGAAGGCAGCTGACGTATTTGTTGACATACCTAGCTTGAGAAAGAAGAGAATGTGGTGTCACCTGTGGCCACGTTTCCCTGAGTTGCTTGAGTGGATATTATTCCAGGCATGGCAATTACAGCTTGCCAGATTGTCGTGGATCGCTCATCATGTCTTTAGCATTCAGCTGTCCGGTAGCCAGGTGCAACTTGTCCAGTGTCACTAGCCTCAGGGAGGTGGTCTGGAGTGAGCTGGTTCTTGTCCCTCGTTCTGCAAGGCGGATTGAATGCTCTTGGTCTCAGTCAGGGTTTCTATTGCTGTGGTAAAACACCATGACCAAAAGCAACTTGGGTAGGAAAGGCTTTATTTCATCTTATAGCTAGTAGTCCATCATCTTGGGACGTCAGGGCAGGAACTCAAGGCAGGAACCTGAAGGCAGGAGCTAATGCAGAGGCCATGGAGGAGGGCTGCTTACTGCTTGCTCCTCATGACTTGCTCGGCCTGCTTTCTTACACATCCCCAGGACCATCATCAGCCCAGGGGGGTGGCAGCCCCACAGTGAGCTGGGCCCTCCCACAGCATCAGTCAAGAAAATACACTGAAGGCTTGCCCCAGGCTGCGAGGGGTATTTTCTCAATTGAGATTCTTTCTTCTGAAAGGACTCTAGCTTGTGTCAAGTTGACGTAAAACCGGCCAGCACAGTGTTTTTGCAAAGCCATCGCTTTTGGGGGCTGAAAGCAGAGTGGAAAAGGATATGTACCACAAAGACATTACCTTTGCCCCTGGAAGGCAGGCAGATAAGAAGCAAGCAGTCACTTGAGGAGGTGGTGTGGGGGGTGGTGCTTTTGTATTGAGCCGCCATATTGGTATTCTGTGTGTAGTACCAAGTAGTGATGAGTGCATGGTCATCTACGAGAGAGGACGCTTTGAGAATATGAAGGAAACGTCCCTAATTAAGTAAGGCCAGGAAATAGAGTAGATGTGGAAGGACCTAGGCAGAGAAGCTGTGTGTCCTCATGAAGGGTGGGGCTAGTGTAGAGCCAGAGTGCTCAGCCAGTGGGGAATACTGGTTGTTCTGGAGGTAGGTGAAGGGGAACCAAGATTCAAAGGGGGATGTTGTTGAAGTTTTCCTGTGTCCCGCCTGGTCCACAGCCGCTCAGACCCAAGTGAACACACAGAGGCTTATATTAATTAAAACTTCTCCTCCATTAGCTCAAACCTACCACCGACTAGCTTTTACACTTAAACTCAGCCCGTTTCTGTTAATCTATCTGTTGCCACATGTTCCACGGCTTTACCTGGGTACCATTGCATGCTGCTCCCTAGATGGCAGGCTGGCATCTACTGACTCAGCCTTCCTCTCCCCAGCATTGCTTTCGTCTGCTCGCCCCACTTATACTTCCTCCCTGGCTACTGGCCAATCAGTGTTTTATTAAACCAGTGTACAGCAGCATTATCCCACAACAGGGGGAAGGTGGGGAAGGTCACAATTGCCTTGGCAGTGGTGCCCAGAGTTGAGCTCTTACCCTGGAGTTAAATCAGGTAAACTTGGAAGAGTTTCCACGAGGACAGTGGTGTGTGTGATGAGCTTGCTCTGGGACTGTGGAGAAAGGCAGGGAGGGTGGGATTGGACATAGCGCCTGGGCAGGTGGCTGTGGGACTGGCCCATGTGAGAATTCTTTCTGTGTCAGCTTCTGGCGAGGAAGGACATTGTAAGAAGTAGTAGGGACCCACATAGCTGAGCCCTCTCTGCCGTTGAATCTCCCCAGTCTTTTCTGTAGGTGTTATATGATCCAGGCCCTTGTGTCAGGTGGGGTGGGCTCGTGCGGTTGAAACTGTCAGTCATCGCTTGGAGACCGTACTGACAGAGGTTTTGCGGTTGAACAGGAATGTTGCTTCCCGAACATCCCGTGTCTTTCCCACCTTTGCCCCACACACCCTGCCCCCGCATCTCCTCCTTATCTCCTTTTTTTGATCCTTATTACCACCTGCTTCTCCTTTAATGCCCACCCCCCCCCCCCCCCCCCCACCTCACCAAACACCTCTGCTCAGGACCCTGTCCTGGCCGTCCTCTTAGGGAATTTATTCTTCCTTTAGGCCACTTTCACTGTTTCTTCCCCCCCACCCCCACCCCCAGCTGAGGACCGAACCCAGGGCCTTTCGATTGCTAGGCAAGCGCTCTACCACTGAGCTAAATCCCCAACCCTTGCTGTTTCTTATTTACCCAGTTAGCTAGGTTTGGCCTGAACATCTGCTGTCTACCAAGATCTAAAACATGAATAGAATAGGTGGGGGTGTGACAAGGTTATTGATAGCTTATGTATATAAGGTAACAGTGACAGTAGTAAAGGCAGCCCCACTCCAATCGTTTATATTGAAAAAGAGACGTTTATCTAGGCCTAAAGCATGTTGGTCAGGCAGACTTGTTATAGATAGAGTGGAAAGTGATGGGTATCCAAATTCCCCAAAATGTGTACTTGGGTATTTCTTACCATTTAGAAAGGGCCTTGCTTTGAAGTTGAAACTGGCCTTGACCCCATGACCCTCCTCCCTCAGCCTCCCCACGCTGGGATCACAGGTGTGTGCACCACACCTGGCTTTCAGTGTATGTGTGTGTGTGTGTGTGTGTGTGTGTGTGTGTGTGTGTGTGTGTGTATGGAAACACTAAGAAAGGAGGTACTGAAAGATGAGTCGGCTGTATCAGAGATGCAGCCCATCAAGACTTCGCTGACCAAAAGCCTGGATCTAGCTGTTGGCTTAGGTAATAGGGAGCCATAAAAGATTTCTGAAGAATGGAGTGACGAATCTACAGCACGCGCAGTAGGGCCTGTGTACGTTCTTGCACTTGCTAGGCCTCTCACACAGCAAGGGCAGGAATGGTTTCGCTCATTGTATACCTGGCTCTGTCCTCATGGTGACGGGAGTTTACCGAGGTGGTCCTGTGTACTCAGGAAAGCATGTGTCTCTCATGTTCTTTCTGTTACTGATGGCCATTTCGAGCTTGTCTCTCCATGCTCCCAGGTAACCATTGGAGGTGCTTGAGAGCACTGATAGATGCTAATTACTTTACATCTACAGAGAACTTGCAGTCTTAGCTTTCAAAGGCGGTGAAGGCGGGGGGGGGGGGGGGGGGGGGATTGCAGGCGGGGGGGGGGATTGCAGTAGTACCCTGATGACTCAAAACCAGAATTGTACCCCCCAACACCTGTTCTTATCCATCACTCCTCCGCCACCATCAAGAACCATTTTTGCTATTTTTGGTGTTTTCTTGTTGAGTTATTTAGGGCAGTGTTATCAGCCGTAAAAATATTACATAGGGCAAACAAGATTGCTTGGTGAGTAAAGGTGTTTTCCACATAAGCCTGATGACCTGACTTGGATCCCTGGAACCCAGGTAAAGGTGGGAGGAGAGGAAAGAATGGACTCCACAAAACTGTTCTCTGACTTCAACATGAATGCTGTGGCACATAGGTTCACACATATACCACTCTGACACATACACATGCACATACATACGAACACACACACAAATAACAGCAACAATAATAATGAAAATATGTTATCAGTTCAGTGTATCAGTATTTATGCACATATCTGTAAGTACATATATTGTCTTCTTTGTGGTGCACAGCAAGGCATAGTTATCTAAATTGATGTGCACCTAGTGTTTTCTTTGAAGTCTGGGAGGACTTCTTATCAGTGCAGAGACTCTCCTCATTCATGTGTTAGGGCAGATAGCCTTCCATTTGTGCAAATTGACCTGAATGCATTCATTGAGTTCTCTTTTGATGGATGTGTGGACTTGTTTCTAACCTTTTGTTCTTATAAACAGTGCTACAGAGTATGTGTGGATACATGCCTCACTTTGCTCCTGTGGGGAAACATCTTTCAGGGTGTTTTACCGAGATGGGGCAGGTGGGCTAAAGTGTAACTGCATTTGTAGTTTTGAGAGACGATGGCATCTTTTCCTGTTTTTTCAATACTGTGTTCCAATCCACGGATCGGTTAGCTACATGACAACATACTATAGTGTATAGTTAGATACTGAAAGCCCTGCCAGTTTCCATGTTGAACTTGCTTGCTGCTACATTCATGTTCTCACTGTCAAGCACAGCCCTGAATACGTAACAGCAACAACAACAACAAAACATCGAATTTTAAAAACTGTAGTGCTTCGTGCCTTTTGTTAAGGGAGCCGTTTCCTACTGATTTTCTTTTTTTAAAAAATTAAAAATGTATTTTTCTTTATTCTTGAGAATTTCACACATCTATACAATGAACTATGATCATATGCACCCCATTTCTCTTCTCCAACTCCCTTCAGGCCCCCACTCAGCATGTCCCTCTTCCAACATCTCTTTTTAAAAATAACCCACTAAGTTCAGTTAGGGCTACCCACATGTGCATAGTGTGGAGCCTTCCGTGGGAGCCTTGGAAATTTGCCAATGGTCACAGTCACACAAAAGAATGATACCCATCTCCACCCCAGCTCCATCCACCCCACCCTATCCCACCTCCTCTTGCCGAGTTTCTCGAAGATTTTCCTGTTGTTTCTCTTCCTCGGCTCCTCCAAACAACGTCTTTCCTCCGGACAAAGTCCTTTCTCTCCACAGCTGTTTCTCCTTCCTCACGCTCCACATGCCTTTTCTGAAAAAGCCTTCTCTTTCCCTGGGCTGGGTAGTAACTCCTTCCTCAGCTCCAAGGTTCCCTGGGCTTCCCCTCTGATGACACCCAACCTCTGGGTGACCCCTCTTCACCCCACTTGACTGGCAGTTCCTGGAGGATGGAAGTGTCTACGACAGAGCATTCGGCACCCTGGTTGTTCATGTCATATTCAGCAAGTAATTGGCGAAGTAGGATTACCTCTTGATAAATACCTTTTCGGACCCTTGTGCCTGAATTTTAAATTATGATACCAACCCGCCACTAATTTACTGTTTTAATGTAAACAGGGGCCAGTGCTTCTTAGAGCCTTCACCGATTTTTCTCGACTCACATTATCACAGCCCAGAACATTTGCCTCATTCCCCAAAGAAAACGTTAGCATTCATTTCTCATTGCGGCCTTCCTCCCCTGTCACCCACCCCAGAAAACCACTAATCTTTCCCTGGACTTGCCTATTCTGAACATTTTATTTAAATGCAATCATACAACATATGGCCTTCATGTCTGGCTTTTATTTAGCACAGTGTTTTTGAGATTTACGCACACTGTGGCATGTATCAATACTTCATCCGTTTGGTGCCTGACTTCGTTCCGTTGTATGGAGATACCGTGTTTGGCTAACCCATATGTCAGCTGATCAACATTTGAGTTGTTTCTGCTCTTTGGAAATTATGAATAATGCCTCCTCTGAGCACTCCTGTGTAAGCGTTCGTGTGGATAGCAAGTGTTCAGGGTCTCCTGAGTGTACTCCTCTGAATGGAATTGCTGGGGTCAGTAAATAATTTCCATGTCGGCAAGGAGCCAGGGTTGAAAGTATATTGAACGGTTTGTCCTTTTAATTCAAGAGTTTTTATCTTCAGGCAAGCATTGTGTATATTGCTCATCTCTTCTGCCTTCACACAGCAATTGTTGACGTTATATTTGATGGACTATAGACCACTCATCTGTAATTCACAGGCAGATGTCTGAGTTCCTATGACACCGTTTACTGCTTCCCAGGCGCCTTGTGCTTTGCTGACTATGGAGATGACAAACACTTATCTTGCCCTGACACCATAATTCATTTCAAGCCATCTAAATATCCATCTGCGTTGAGTCACATATTAAATTATGGTTATAGCCATGCAGGGGGAACGCTGTAGCTGTTTAAAACAGGTGAAGCCGTGCTTTATGTATTGGCATGGATTGATGCCTGTGAAAAGTGTTGTCTGTGGATTAGCATGTATAGTATCAGCCCATTTTAATACAAAACGTATGTTTATGTATGCAGAGGCAAAGCCAGGAAAGGTCGAAACAGACTGTCAATGTTGATTTTATTTCCAGGAGGAAGACGAAAGAAGACTTTTTAGCTTTCATTGGTGTTTCTCTTTTTTTAAAAAAAATCCCCCTCCCAGTAGGTGTGTATTGCTTTTAAATTGATTTCACATCCCCCACTTCTCTTTTGGGGAAACAAAGCAATTCAAATAAAATCATATCCGAAGCACTAGGCATGGATGGGTGTATGATGTGGGCTCCATTATCAGCTCCGCCTAGGGGCCGGCCGGTCTGTTCATGGCAAACACCATGTCTCACCAGTGCCTTCCCAGAGGAGAGAGGGAGAGCTTCTAGATTGTAGCCTGCAGGATGTCTTCCTGAGAGAGACTGGGGTTGGGATTGGCCCTCAGAAGATGGGGGCATGCATGTGGCAATTGACAGTTGGAGAACTGGAGGGTAACACGTGTGTGCAATGAGTTTGCTTCCACCGTGCCGAGCACTGTGATAAGGCCTTCGCCTATATTCTCCCATTTAGTCTTCGCAGCCATTCCGGACTGGAGATATTATTAGTCCTGTTAGACACACGGGGGTGAACAAAGAGTTAGAGTGCGAAGTTGACCATTGCTCGTAAATGCTAGAGCCAGAATTCAAAGCCACATGGCCGACTTCTCAGCACTGTCCTGTGCTCCATTTTAAATAGGAGACTGAGGCCCTTACAATGCCATGCACTTGGCCTCTGATTTCAACTCTGTAAGCTGGGAAGCACATGGAGCTAAGGATTTCCCCCAGAAACCTCTTGTTTCTGTTATATACATGGTTCCTTGGGAGTTCCCAGGACTGGCCATGGCGGGTTGGTAGGTTCTAGTCAGAGAGGCATGTGGGACTCCTCCTGGAGATTCACGTCATATAAATTTGTGGATTGTTTTGGGCTTTGGGGCTTTTGTTTTGAGACAGGGTCTCATGGAGCCCAGGCTGGCTTCAAACTTACTATTTAGCTGAGGTATTGAGCTCCTCATCTCTTGTCTCCACCTCTTGGTGCTAATATGACAGGCGTACATAGTTCATTATATCCTGTTTTTCTCAGAGCTGTGTGACCATCTCGCTTCAGTGGTATGTGGTGGCTTCTGACAGGTTTCACTTTGTAGATGGCCTCTTTGTAGCAGGTGCCGGATTACTGAACAAGCCGAGTGAACAGCACTTGCTCATTGTGTACAAATCTCAATTAGCAAGAGTGTTGGTTGGCACTGGTCTGGGTTGAAGTTGAAAAGCAGAGTTTGGGGAAGTTAGAGAGGGCAGCTTATTGGGTGGGTTTGGGCTGTATGTCTAGCCTCCTGTACACTTAATTGGATCTTCCTGCTTTAGGTCACACGGGAGAGTACCCATCTGCCTGTGCCATTTTGTTCCCATAGATCATGATTCATTGTTGATCAGTTACTTAATTGACTTTCCCCATAAATCCTAAATTCTCCAGCCTACAATCCCAAATTTGATTCAAGCAGCCATTTCTTCCTCCTCCTTCTTCCCCTCCCCCGTGGTCATCCTAATATGTATCAATATGTTCTTAAAGAGATTGTAGGAAAATATATATAATGGAAAGTCAGCCATCTTAGCCATTTGGAGGTATAGTTGCATGGTTCTGAGTGCAGTACAGGGCACAGTCCGTCTCAAGAACTGTTCTCAGTGGTTTCTTCGGCATTTATTGGGCACCTCATGGGCGATGGTGAAGATAGATTTCCTCTCGGGTGTGATGGTACACTCTTGCAACCCCAGCAGTTGGGAAATTGAGGTAGGAGGATTGGCATGAGTTTGAGGGGAGCCTAGGCTACGTGGTAAGTTCCAGGCCAGTCTCCGACAATAAAATTAAAAAAATAAATAAATAAATAAATAAAAGAGACATGGCCACTTAGTCTAGGGAGGATGAATCAGAAGCAGTGTTAGAGTTCAGCATGGCCAGAGAGGTGAAGCATGGCTTAAAGGACTGGATCCTTGGGGATCATCACCCAGAATTAAGGACTGCCTCTCCTCAGGCTCCCCATCTGAAGACACAAATTGTGCCTCACCCTCTCACTCCCTGGAGGAATTGCAGTTTGTGCTCCATGGAGCCCCGGGGAGTATTGAGAGCTATCACCACATCTGTGGATTGGGCCCGTGTAATGGTCAGGAACTTGGTTCTGCAGCTGCGCCCATGTGGCCTACAATGGGGGCAGGGCAGGAGGAGGACACCTCTACCAAAACCAGAACTTTACCAAACCCCAAATCAACGGTTTGCCCGAATATAGTCTCCTGGACCTTCAGCCACGATGCTTACGCTAAATATACTGTCTTTCTGTTCGGAGGCTCCAGGAATGACTGCTATAATTATTACCAAGTGCCTTTTCTCAATTTGTCTTGGAAAAATGGCCGTGGTGATGTGGCCCGACTCTTAGACAAGGGCCACGTGTAAACCTAAAGTAGATTAGAGAGGGCTGGCTCCAGGTGGCATATGGCTTTGTGCTTTTCCACAGTGGCCTCTCATCAGGGATACCCGGCGGTGGTATCGTGTGTGGTGCATAGAGCTCCCAGGCGGAAGGAGGCTGTTACTACGGAGGCTGCCCTTGCAAGCTCATCCCCTAGGAGAGAGAAACTTGAGTCCCCACTGATTTCTCTGTGGCTATGCATTGTGAATCTCCAGTTCCTGTTGCCGCGTTGGGTCAGGCTGATAAACGTGGGGGGGTCACATGTGCACATTGGGTCACATGTACGCAGCGCCACTGCTGACTGAATCCGGAGCCCTTGCTTTTCTGCTAGCTCCCTCACTGAATGAGACACCTTGCTTAAATTACTTAATTGGGCCCATTTTCTTCTCAGTAAAAGGGGCTAAAAGTACTGTACTGCCGCACTGAGGTCTCCACAGGGGCAAGAACGCATGCGCGGTGCTTTTAATGGCGCCTGATGCACAGTGAAGGCTCAGTCCATTGAGATTTTCATTGTGCGTAATAACTACTTCCTTGAATATTGCCTCTGTAGCCAAGCTGCCATTTTTCTGCATCTCTCCTCTTCCTCTTTTGAAGACAAGGTCTTGCTATGTAGCCCTGGTTGGCATGCATGGTACTGTGTAGCCTAGGCTGGCCTCAACCTCCCAACGTTCTTCCTGTCTCAGCTTTACGGGTGCTGAGGTTTTAGGGCTGTGCCTGGTTCTCATTTTCATACAGATTACATTCATCCCGTTCTGCCTGGTTGTGTCTACCCCTCCCAGACACGCCTTCCACCCCCAACATCACTGGGCGGGCTGCTGAAACTGGAATGTGCAGCCTGAGGAGATCTGCTTCGGGCTTCTCTGTGGTGGACTGTGAATCCCTTTTCTCCTGAGTCCCTGGACCCCCATCTATGGATGCCTCTCCCAAGTGCTTTATGCCTCAGAGTTACTCCCTTTCTCAGGATCACGTGGCTTTGTCCTGCTGTCTTTCCTACCATGAAAAAAAAAAAAAAAAACAAAACTCTTGAGGTTAAATTACATGGGGATCAGCTGCTTGAAGCATCTTATACGGAAGCGCGGCCTGCCGCCATAACTTTCGTTTTTTTAAATACAAGCAATTTTGCGTTTCACAAGGTTGTTATTGTTGAAGGACTTTTTGCTTTTTAGTTATGACTTCTACAAACAGATTTCCTTAAACTTTTACGTACAGTTTAAAGCCACCCTGGGGGGCGGGGTGGTGTTCAATGCGTGAGCCCTTGGGAGACATTTCCTATTTCAGCCACAGCATCAGAAAAAGGTTCAGTTAGGCTGCTTCTGATGGAAAAGGGAGAGAACAAAGTTGGATTCTTGGAAAAGCCCTTTACTTGGTGGAGAAGGGGATAGGTGTATGGGACTAGGGTGGGGTGAGCTGGCACACGGGGAGGTGTGGGGAGATGAGGGGCAGCAGAGCAGCTGGGAAGAGCCGCACACCTTGATCTCAGAGATGCCATTCTTGCCTACTGTGATGAAGGCTTTGATTTCTACAAGTTCCAAAGAGCGACTCATAGGTGAAATGGACATCTGAGAGAGCGGGTCTCCTGGTTTACTTGTGGGTCGAAACTGTTTCCTGTGGTCCCTCTAGCTGGGAGGAAGGGGGAGTTCTGGGTGGGGTTTGCCTAGCCACTCACCTGTGAAACCCAGTGTGTGGCTCGAGGACAGGAGAAGGAAGACTAAGTCACAGAAGACAAAACAACAATTCTAGGAAGCGAAATGAAACCAGATACGGCGGCTCCCCCTTGTAATCCCGTCACACAAGAGACCAAGGCAGGAGGATTGCTGTGAGTTTAGGGACAGTCTGGATATGTAGTGAGTTCCAGGCTAGCTTGAGATACAGAGCAAGACCCCACTGAAAAACAAAAAGGAAAAAAAAACTTTAATTTTCACTTGTTGAAGGCCTGTGGTGCTGTACCCAGCTCTGGATTAGCCCTTCTAATTCTGCCAATCGTCTCAGGTATCCTTGTGAGTGTGCTCTGTCTGCCCCAAGCAAGCCGAGCAACTCTCGATTTAGAGTTGGTGAGGGCAGAGTTGGGGTTCGGATGTAAAATCCTGGCTTGTAAGCCAGTGCGCTCTGCCATCTCTCCAGGCCCGGGGTACGTAAGATGTGAGGTGGCCCTGGGGGCTGAGGTTAGTATGGGAAGAAGGGTTCTAGACGTGAGGCCCAGGCTAGCCCACACAGGAAAGCCAAGGCGGAAGGACAAACGCAGGGGAAATCAGAGAGCTGGTGTTCCAGGGAAGGAAAGATGTTCAGACAATCATTGAAAAATAGTCAATAGGTCTAGCCTGACAAAAAGTGTTTCTGTGGCCGATAGGCTGGGCTAAACAAACATTTTTCTTTATTGCAAGACTTGTCAGAGCCTTTAACATAGTGCTGATTCCTATCTTGTGTCTACACCAAGCATATTCATTGACTCTGGGAAGCATTTCATGGAATGATAGTATCAGAATTTCCTTTATATACCCAGGGCAGTGGTACTGAGTCTGTATGGGGCTGTTATAATGGGATAGACACGGAAGGAAGGTATGGGGAGCCCTGAGCAGATCGTCTAGTGTCTTTGGCAGGCTACTGCCATGCGTGTGGATGCCTCCCTTACGGCCCTGGGAGGGAAGATGTATGTAATGAAACAGTGAGAGAGGGGCTAGAGAAACGGCCCAGTGGCTAAGAGCGTGCACTGCTCTTGCAGAGGACCCGAGTCGTTCTCAGCACCCATGTTGAGTGGCTCACAGCTGTCTGTAACTATACCTACAGAGGGATCCAAAGCCTCTGGCCTCATGTGGACCCCCACACACGTATACACAAATACCCATACCTGAAAATAAAAATAAAATCTTAAAAAAGAAAGAAGGATAGAAAGAAAGAGAGAAGGAAGGGGAGAGAGAGAGAGAGAGAGAGAGAGAGGGGGGGGGGGGGGAAGAAAGAAAGAAAGAAAGAAAGAAAGAAAGAAAGAAAGAAAGAAAGAAAGAAAGAAAGAAGGAAAGAAGGAAAGAAGGAAAGAAAGAAAGAAAGGAAAACCCGAACAAGGCTTTGGGGAAGGGCAGAGGACCAGATGGCAACCTGGGTAGGAGCTTGTGTGATATTGCTTCCTGGGTGCCAGCACTCTCGTGTCTTATGGGAGTTCCTGGGGCACTTGCTTAGGAAGGAACTGGGTAGGGAAGCTTGATTAGGGTATCGTTGGAATAGTGGTGGCCAATGGAGCAACAAGAGCAGGGGCTTGAACCCCTTCATCTGGAGGGGCATGTATGTCTCTAGAGGCTCCTAGAAGACTCTAGAGAAGCAAAGGAACTCCAGAGAGTGTCCTTAAGAGATGGGGACATCTGGCATGGAGAGGGGAGGGGCCAGAGACTGCAGAGAACAGGTGCTCTTGCTGCCCGCTTCCTCTTCTTGCTGATGGAGAGTGTACAGGTATTATATATAGCCTCTTGAGGTGGAGGTGGCTGCAGGTGGCCTTCCTAGCAGGTGTGTTCACGCATCCTGTCCTTGTCCCTCTCAGCATCTGCAGGGCAGTGAGGGGTGGTGTGGCTGACTGATCTTGCCCACTGAGCTATCCTATCTCGATGTTTGCCCTCGGGGCCTTGCCAAGGCAGCCGAAGTCTCCAAGGCTGGAAGCCAGTGTGGCGGCTGCCTGGGACTGCTGGCTCTCAATGCTCTCCCCTCTCACCCAGCCTCGGTTGGAGCTGCTGGTGGCCCAGGGCCCTGCTTGTCAGCACGTGGCTTGGGTTTCTGTGTTACAGGTCCCAAATTGGGATCGCAGAGGGGATCAAGTGTCCGAGTTGTGTGATCATGCTGAGCCTTCCCATGCGGCCAGCTGCAGACTCTTCAAAGGGCTGTTGTGTATTTCGTCTGGGAGATGCTGCGGGAGACGACGGAGACAAGGACAAAGAAGTCCCTTTTCAAAAAGCGATGAGGGCCACAGGCTTGGACACTGGGTAGGGCGGGGTGCCTGGGCACACTGGAACTCCTTCCTCTTCTCTTCATAGTTTCCACTTCTACAGCCCCTTTGGCGGTCCCTGTCAGCCCCCCCCCCGACCCTGCCCGTGTAAATACAGCCTCTGTGTCCCCCCCCCTTCATTATGCATTCCTTTAATCTGACCCATCTTCAGGTCGCCAGCTGGCAGAGACAGCGGATTCCAAACCCCAGCTGGTGCCAGAGTGTTTACACGGGCGGGAAGCTTGGCAGACAACTTGCCCCCAAGCTACTCAGCTGGAGGAAAAGGTAGAAAGACACCCCAGCGGGGGTGGTGGCTCATGCCTGGACTCCTAGCAAGGCCAAGGCCGGAGAGCTACTGTGAGCGGAGGCCAGCCTGAGCTACAGTGGGAGACCAGAGCTACAGTGGGAGACCCTGGTTCACTCCCTCCCTGCACCCCCCTAAAAAAAAAAGTGAAAGTCATCCCTGAGATAAATGGGGCTCTTGTTTACAGTTTTCCTTTTTTCGTTCAGCCCCCCTGCCCCTACCCTGGTCTACCCTCACTTCTTGCTGCTCTATCATGAAAAATAAGAGGAGAATCCCTTTGTGAAAGTTGGTGAATGGCTGGGACTCCCAGTAGCCCCTCACCCCACCCCAGGCAACCCTTTATATAGCTGTCAGTCTGAGCACATGAAGGTCCTTGCCTCCCGCTGCGCTCTGTGGTAGATCAGATAGTATTTACAAGACATTATCCAGCCGTATATAGCCAGTTCCCATTCGCGATGGGTGTGGTCTTTCTAAAATAGTAATAAAAGCTATGTGGCCGAGTGTTAAGCTGGCACTGGGATTTGTTGCTGCAGCCTGAGTTCAGCTCTCTGCATCCTACACCTCCTTTTGTGCCCAGCAAAGCCCCTGAGACACCCAGAGGGCAGCCAGCCCTGGTGGGTCACCAAGAACAGTGTGTGTGAGGCCAGATCCAAGGTGTTCTGGACTGGGAACCTGCGCTGGGAGCTGGTTATCAGCATTCAGCCTTTGGGTGATTGCTTGACTCCCATTGGACAGACGAGTGTGTCAGGAATGTCAGAAAGAGAGTTGTCTGTGGTAGTGTTGTCTCGCCCATAGTTCTGCCGACTGGGTCCTGTACTCTCATGTGGTGGTTGGTGTCTTGTGTTTTACTTGAGAAGCATGGCTGCATCAGTAGGTTCCTGTCAGGAAACAAGGAATAACCGAGGAATGGTGTTGAAAGCACTGTTAACTATGTACTGACTGGAGTGGAAAAGCGCTGGAGTGAGGACATCCTATATAAGCGGGGGTAGGAGTGGGGGGCCAGAACTAAGATGGCAGGGTGCTGGAGGTACCTGAGGCTCAGGATTCAGGAAGAGGACTGTAGCACTACCAGAGTTGCCTGTTAGGGAAGGAGCCAAGAAATGGATACTGTGGTGGTTTGCATAAGAATGCCCCCCCAGCCCCATAGGCCCATATAGTGGAATGTTTAGTCACCAGGGAGTGGCACTATTTAAGAAGGATTAGGAGATGTGGTCTTGTTGGGAGAAGTGTGTCATTGATTGTAGGCTTTGAGCCTTCAAAAGCCCATGCCATGCAGGTCTCATTCTCTCTGCCTGTGGACCAGGATGTAGAGCTCTCAGCTACTTCTCCAGCACCATGTCTGCCTGTGTGCTGCCACGCTTCCTGACTTGATGTTAATGGACTAAACCTCTGAAACTATAAGCAAGCCCCCAGTTAAATGCTTTCTTTTATAAGAGTTGCTTTGGACATGGTGTCTCTTCCCAGCAGTAGTACAGAGATACCTTGCTCATGGCCCTTAATCTTCTGCACATCCAACCTGAGGCCCATTGATACATCCCGTCAAAGCCCAGCTCTGTGTTCAGGTTGGAGAGCACTTAAATTCTACTTTGCCTCCTCTGTGAATTCTAACCTCATCCTCTAGGGAGGCAACCAAGGCGAGGTCGGTGAAACACGGTACTCTCTGGCAGCAGGCTCTTTGGAGAGGCATTTTCCTGATGGTAACAAGCCAAATAGTATCACACATCTGTGTTAAGCTACTCACTGCCTTGATTTCTGGTGCGACAGAATCACTCTTCCTTTTTAAAGCGGCAGCACAGTAAATGCCTCTACTTCCACCTTCTGCAGCAAGTTGAGATAACACTCAAGTGCCACTTAAACTCCTTCCCTCTGTTGTCCCCGTGTGTGTGTGTTGTGCACACGTAACCTTGGGACCAACAAGAACTTTCTGTGTAGCCTGATCCCTCAGACAGTTGCCCGTCGCTTTCAAAAAAATATTATTTACTTGTTAAGATAGGATCTCACTGTGTAATCCTGTCTGCTGTGGAACTCATTTGTAGACCAGGCTGGCCTTCAGCTAACAGAGGTCTGTCTCCTTGTGCTTCCCAAATGCTGGGGTTCAAAGCACGCGTCCCCACACATGGCCGAAGAAACTGCTTTCTTGGCAGGTCTCACAGGGAAGCTCGCGCTGACGGGCCCTTTAGACAACCAGTTCAATTGGTAGAGCGTATGGGGAGCATTTGAAGCTTTGTCCCAAGGTGACCTCTTTCACCTTGAGGGAAGGAGTCATTCCTCTCCCTGAGTTATCTTGGACAGCAAGGCTTTGGGATGTGCAAGGTGCTGGGACAGATGGTGTCCTCCCCATGAACAAGGAGACCAGCTGGTTCCACTCTGGGACCTGGAAGTCGGCTAACTTGCTTTCTGCCTTTTTTTCTTCCCTATTCCTTTTCCTTTCCCTTTTCTGTTTCCTTGTGTGCGTGCGTGCGTGCGTGCGTGCGTGCGTGCGTGCGTGCGTGTGTGTGTGTGTGTGTGTGTGTGCGCACGCGCGCGTGCGCGGGGGTGGGGGGGCAGATGACCACTTTGGGTATCATTCTTCCTCAGGTATCATCCACCTTGTTGTTTTTGTTTGTTTGTTTGTTTTTTGTTTTTTGTTTCTGTTTTTGAGACAGAGTCTCCCCTTGGCATGGGCCTCACCGAGCAGGCTAGGCTGGCTGTCCCACGAGGGTGGCCAGCCAGTGAGTCCCCAGGATCTGCCCATCTCTACCCCCTTAGCTTCAGCATCACAAATGTGTGCATCACATGCCCGAACTGTGCTGGGCCTTTCTGTGTGGGTTCTGAGGCTCAAACTCGGGTCCCCATGCTTGAGCAGCAAGCTGTACCGACCAAGCTGTCTCCTCTGCCACCTCAGCGCCATTGTGGCTTCAGCACAGTACCTGAAGGAAGGAATCAGTAAACGAGAGCCTAAAGGAACGTGAGGCTGAATTTCCCTTCCTTTCCCGTTCTAAGCCCGTGTATTCGAGACACACGGGCCGTCTGAGGACTGAAGTTGGACCACACTAGGGGCAGCATGACTACCTTCAGCTGACCCACCCCACCTCAGGCCTCCCTTGGTGCTCTCTCAGCACTGTAATGATGGCTGTCCTAAGCAACCGCTCCCCTCGCCTTACCCAAGGCTTCATTGTCCTGACTCTTATCATCCCTCCCAGAGTCTTTGAGAAAATCTCTAAGTCCCCTCCAAGTCCCCAGGACTACCCGATGTTTTCTGTCCCTTCTTCGTGACAAGGATTGTTGAGAATGTGATGATGAATGGACACTGTTGGTCTGCCTTTGAGCAAGGGACAGAACTGTCTCCATCTATCCAGTCCTGGCTCACCCCATCTTCATCAACTTTAAAGCAGACTCTCCCCAAATCACAATCTCATTGGGTCATTAGGTTCTGGGCACAGTGCTCAGGTAGCATGGGTTCCTGTCCTACTTCTGGAGTTTATTAGCTGTGTGCCTGTGGGCAAGTTTGTTGCTCATTTGAGCATCCCTTTTTTGTGTTCTCGGGGCACATGGGGGTTTAAAGGAGCGATTTCTGTGGGAGTTCAGAGCCCCTGCACATGGTAAGAGGCGGGCGGTCACAGTGCCTGGTAGAGCTGGGGGTCTGGAGGTAAAACAGGTGCTCTTGTGTGTAGGCCAGCGTCTGCCATGCTTAGTCTCACCCATTCAAACATCAATGCCGCACTTCCTCTCAGGCTCAGGAGTGAAGTAGTTCCGGGAAGGGTTTTGGTCTCAACTGGGTTGCCTCAAATGCTCAGAACAATGTGGTTTGCTTGACCAGCTCCGTCTCCAAGGGTGTTAAATTAGATTGATAACCCAGCTCCCGATTTGGGGCCCTGGACCCTTCAGGGAAGGGAGGGATCATGTCATTATTTGAACCTCTCTAGCACTATGTCTTACACAGATCATGTACTCAACAAATACCGAGTGAAAGATTGATTTAATCTGTATAGTGTATGTGTGTTGACACAGTCTCACACTATAGCTGAGGCTGGCCTGGAACTGATTATGTAGCACTGGCTGGCTCAGCTGGCTCAGTCTGGCTGTGATCCTCCTGCCTCAGCATCCTGAGTGCTGGGATCTTTATTTTATTTTATTTTTTTTAAAGACTTCATTTATCTGGAGCCTAGAAACGAGTCTAATACTATGTAAAGATGAGTTTGTAAGGGTTGAAAGTACCTTACCATTGAGCTTTGTGCATGTATACATTCATGTCTGTGTAAACACACTGATGCTTTCTTGCATGTATCTGATTAGAAAACTGACCTGGCCATTGTAAGATGGAGGAGAAGGAGGTGGCCCTGCCCTGTGATAGCTCACAGGGAGCTTATCTGTGTATGTGCTGGCTCTGATTGCAAACCCATCAGTCAGTCAAGAGATAAAGGCAGATGGACCCATAGGAGGCTGGAATTCTGGCTGGAGACTTTGAGGCACCCTAGCAACTAACTGTCCTCCTGGGAACTCACAGAACAAACTTATCCTCATGAGAAAGTGAAGTCAAGGCTGTGGAGAGTGACAGTCGAGTGTGAATTCAAAACAAAACATTAAATAAAAACAACAACAGCCCCCTCCCCCCCCACATCCCCAAACACATAAAAGTCCTTGGGCCCTCTGTCAGGGTAACCGGAAGGGGTGCCTCAGTCTGGCTTTTGCCCCTCTCCCATCCTCTTGTTCTTCATCTGCTCGGTTTGTTACCTAGGAAGGTTTACTGAGCATCGCCCGTGTCCAGTGTGTGTTACAGAGACAAGTGGCTGGACTGCGGAAGGCTCCTAGGGCCCTGGGGCTTGAGGAGACAGAAGTTTCTGGGAGCGGTGTTCCCCCTTGGCATCTCTTTCCTACTGTACCCCAGACTCCCAGGTTTCCCCTGCACCCCAGTTTTCCTGTCTCCCCATGTCTTTCTTCTTCATGGCCTCCCCCCAAACCCCAGGCTCAGGCATCCTTCTACCCCTTCCTTTGCTGTCCTTTGCTTTCCTTGGCAGACCAGCAGCCCGCAGCCGGTGCACTGGCCCCTGACCTCCCCTCAACGCCAGCTTTTGACCCTGCAAGGAAGGTACCAGTGACTCAGCTTCTGGGAGAACACAGAGAGGGCCCCTCGCCCTCATGGGTCTCCCCCTACAGTCCAGGATTGCCCCCCCCCACGCGCGCTTTCCAAAGCACCTGCGGGTGCCCAGTGGACTCCTTAGAACTTTGTCCTCCAGGACCATCCTGGCCTTTCCAACTACATCGTCTGTGTCTCCTCCATCCCCAGCACACTGAGTGACTGTCACCACAGTGAGCGTGCTTTATTTATTCATACATTTCTGGGTCCCTTCTGTCCCAGACCCAAACAGCACTGCTGACAACTCCCTTTCAAGTCATCCACTGCCGTCCTATCTGTCACCTGCGCCACCCCTTCCTCTACATGGTCGCTTCCAAGTTCCTGTGTCTTCTTGTATCCCTCAGGAATAGAGTTGCTAGACGGCCCTGATGGAGGCTAGGGAGGGTACCTGGCTTCCTGTCCTAGACCTTGCTTGAGGCTGGATTCATCAGCAAGCGGGGGTTTGCACGCTGAACACTGGCTGAGAAAGCTGGATGCCCCTCGTCAAGTCCGGGTGAGGTCCAGCCTCCCCTTGTCCCTGTGGTTTTCCTGCTTGCTACTTAGAGTTCCCTGCTGGGACACAGAGGGCTGTGATGGGACCGGGCCCAGCCTGCCTGACAGGAAGCACGAAGTCTGGGTGGGTGTTGGTTTGTGTTGCTCTTGTTGTTTTGTGACACTGAGGCTGGGACCCAGGGCCTTTGCACGTGCCGGGCAGGTCCCCGAACACTTAGCAATAGCCTCAGGCCTTTTTCAGTGTCATTTAAAACATGTCATTCAAATTAGAATACTGAAATTTCATAATAATGTAAATAGCAAAGTGTGGCACTTTAAGGAATTAGAATTCAGAGGTGGGGTTGAAACAGGGTCTCCCTTTATAGTTTAGGTTGGCTCGGAACTCACACTGTGACCAGGCTGGCTTGAACTCTTTCTTAGCTTTCCTCTTACCTCTGCCATCAAGTACTGGGATTATAATGTGAACCCCCGTGCCCGGCTGAAATACGGCGTTTAACCTAACATTGACATTTGCTCAGACTTTGGACCTTGACTAGGGCTGATGGGTGGTGACTCTGGCTTGTGGGTGGATGTGGCTCGTGTCTTCCTGAGGCCATGCCTCTGGTGCTAGAGTTGCGCTTCCGCTCATCATCTAGGAGATCTTGCCTTCCCTGTGCCTTTTCTTCTCTGTGGTGGATTAACTAAACCCCACCCCCACCCCCCCACCCCCGTAGGTTCCTATGTTTGAATGCACAGTCACCAGGGATGTTCGAAAGCATTAAAAAGATTAGGAGGTGTGGCCTCGTTGAAGGAAGTGGGTCGGATTTGCGGTTTTTCAAAAGCTCACGTCAGGCCCAGTCTCTCTTTCTCTGCCTGCAGATCTGGATGTAGCTCTCAACTACTTATCCAGCATGTCTGCCATGCTCCCTGCCATGATGCTAATGGACTAAACCTCTGAAATTGAAAGTGAGCCCCTAGCTCGGGAGGCAGAGGCAGGCGGATCTCTGTGAGTTCAAGGCCAGCCTGGGATACAGAGTGAGTTCTAGGAAAGGCGCAAAGCTACACAAAGAAATCCTGTCTCGAAAAATCAAAAACAAACAAACAAACAAATAACAACAACAAAAACCCAAATGTTTTCTTCTGTAAGAGTTGCCGTGGTCGTGGTGTCTCTTCACAGCAATAGAACAGCAACTAAGACACTGTATCTTGAAGGGACGATGTGTGTCTGGTATTTATTTGCACACAGGGATGTTTGAGTGCTAGATGTTTCTCATTAACCTTCGTGGCTTTGGTTTAAGGTTTTGTGTGTGTGTGTGTGTGTGTGTGTGTGTGTGTGTGTGTGTGTGTGTGAGAGAGAGAGAGAGAGAGAGAGAGAGAGAGAGAGAGAGAGAATAATCACCCTTAAGCTTTACCTATAAGGTGCCCTCATGAAGACAATTCTGGGTGGGTTTTTGCAAACTCCAGCGAAAAAGGGTTCATGCTCACCCAGATGTTCTGATGCTTCTTCTGTTGGTGGGGGATGCTGTGTGAGAGATAAAGGTGATTCAGAGCAAGACTCAACAGGGCCGAGCTCCTGGGCTGACCACTGTGTCTTCTAACTCCAAGCACCCATTGCTTCTTCTCTCCCCAGCTCTTAGCCCTCCATGGAGGAGCCCTGTGCTTAGCATTTGAAAAGCCTCATATTTAAACATGGTAGAGGTGAACACCTTCTTCTGCAGACCCTTACATAAACATCTAGGGCTGTAGTACTCGACCTTCCTAATGCTGCAACCCTTTAATACAGTTTCTCATGTTGCGGTGACCCCCAACCATAAAAACTATTTTCATTGCTACTTCATAACTGTAATTTTGCTACTGTTATGAATTATAATGTAAATATCTGTGTTTTCTGATGGTCTTAGGTGATCCCCTGTGATAGGGTCGTTTGACCCTCAGGGGGATAGAGATCCACAGGTTAAGAACCACTGATCTAGGGGAATCCTGAGGCTTCTTGTGAGAATGATCTTGACCCTGCTGGAAGGCTGGTTTATCTTCCCACCCCCCACCCCCCTACCCTGGCTTCCCTTAGCTCTGACTAGTGAACTCAAGGCTCATTTTCCCAGCAAGCTGCAGTCCATATGCCAAAACACAGGAGTCAACATGCTGAGTGGGAGGGTTCCCCAATGGCAAACTGTTCCTAAAAGCAGTTGCGGTAGATCACCAAGGACCCGGGTCTTCCTAGAAATGTGCAAATAAGCAAACAAAAGGCAAATACACCTGGCCTTGCCTCCCTTCTGCTGCTCTGGGTCCATGGACCCTGTGAAGTGAATCGCCCTTTTATTTCCCTCGATTCCGGCCAATGCCAAACATTCCTTGGGATGTTTTTACCTGGCGTCCAGTCATAACACTTGCCAGCAATCAATGACTGGCTGGCTGTTGCAGACCTATCTGAAACATTCTCGTTACACACACACACACACACACACACACACACACACACACACACACACACACCGGCTTTGTGCTTCATCCTCATGGTATTAAACATTTTTAAAACTATAGTTAAAACAACACTGATACACTAGAGTAGTGTGCTTCCTTTTCCATCTAAAAAACAAGTCTAAAAATGTTACCTAATATTGACTCTTTAAAAAAAAAAATCACTCACAACCCCTAATTCTACTCCCAAAAGTTCCTATCTGGGTTTTAAATTCACCGTAAAGATGGTATTGCAACTTACCATCTATCATTGGATCAAAAGTAAAATACTTGTTTCTGACCAATATGTGTGTTTCGCTCATATCCACACACAGCCAGTGTTCTAAACCCTGATGTGTGCATATGTGTTTCAGTACACTGATATTCTTTTTTAAAAAAAAATGTTTTTACATGAGCAACTTTTTTTTTTCTGGTTTTGTTTTTATTTAATTCTAAGCCCTCACAGGAAATGTTTTGTGGACATGTTATAATATCAAATGAAGGAAAAAGCATTGGGGGTGGGTTTAGGTAGGAGAGAAAATGAAGTATATGAACAAGTAAAGACTGTTCGGTTAGTTGTGGTGGCACCCACCTTTGATCTCAGTACTTGGGGGTGGGGCAGAGGCAGATGGTTCTCTGTGAGTTCAAGGCTAACCTGGTCTACATAGCAAGTTCCTGGTAGAAACTTGTGAGATCCCATCTAAACAAGAAAAGAAAAGAAAAGAAAAGGAAAACATATTCTAAACATCTACTTAGGGCTCTTTTTTGGAGAAGATTGTGTGTGTGTGTGTGTGTGTGTGTGTGTGTGTGTGTGTGTGTGTGTATGTATGTATGTATGTATGTGTACATTTGCATGTGCATGTGTATGGCTATCTGTGCCTCTAGAGGCCAGAAGAGAGCATCGGCTTCCCTGGAGCTGATGTTACAGACAGTTGTGAAGTGGGTACTGGGAACTGAACTCTAGTCCTCTGAAAGAGCCAACAAATTCTCTTAACCACTGAGGCAACTCTCCAGACTCCAGATCTCTATCTTTTTTAAAATTTTTTGTCTTTCATTTTCAAGATTATACTATAATGTCATCATTCCTTCTTCTAAACCCTCCCATATATCCCCCCTTGTTCTTTTTCAAATTCATGACCTCTTTTCATTAATTGCTGTTACATGCACATATAAGCATTTAAGCATATAACATGCTTGTAAAATGCAAGCACTTTTAGGGAAGGATTGCACTATTTCCCGAAAGTGCTTTGAGATTGCATAAAAACACAATTCTCTGAAGGTCATATGTTGTAGATATAAAGGAAATGGAAACGCCAGTCCCTCAGCTCTTCACACTTTATAGCACTTGAAATAGTGGGTGTGAACGACAAGTTTGAACAATCTATATACCATTTTCTTAAGCCCTTTCTTAAAGGTATTAAAAGGGCTGAAGAGATGATTCAGTGGTTATGAGCTTTTCTACGCTTGCAGAGGACCCAGGTTTGGATCCCAGCACCCGCATGGTGGCTCACAACCATATGTAACTGCAGTTTCAAAGGGTCTGGTGTCCTCTTCTGGTTTCTGCAGGCAACAGGCATATACATGGTACACACACATCCATGTAGACAAAACACTTACATAAAAGAGAAAAAAGTTAAAAAGCTCTGCATAAGGTGATGGCATACTCCTGTAATGCCAGCATTCCAGAGGCCAAGGCAGGAGGATGGTGGGTTCAAGGCCCCCGAGGCCAGCCTGGGCTACATAGCAAGCTCCTGAAGCCACCGACCACCTCTCCCTGTGCTCCGGTATAAATTCCTTTTTATCCTCGGATAGTTTAGACTTGGGCATGGTGGATATAATCAGAGTAGCATAACGTTATCATAGCCGTGGCAACAACAGAGTTTCCCACACACCTACACCACCGAACCTTGGTCTACAGCTCCATGACTGGTAACAGCTTTTCTGTTCAGCATCTTGAGCATGGCGGGCTCTAGAGAACCTGTGGGGTCTGTCCGTTTGGCTTCGCCCCATTCTCGTATCAAGGCAGCCTTTCAGCCCAGGATCCAGAATCCCCAGATGTTGCTCACAAGCTACACAGAAAGGTACTGTCAGAACTGTGTCCCCTGGGTCTCAGCCATTCACCCCTTTCCGGTCATCCAGAACGGAGGTTTGCAGAGTGCCAGAGTGAAAAAGCATGTTTGTCCCAGCGGTCTGTCTTCTGCGGAGCTGCAGGGAGTTGCAGACACCATCTCCTGCCATGACCATTGTGCACGAAGGTGATGGCAGACCCACCAGGTTCTCTGCAGGAAGCGGAAGCTTGGGGCACTCCAGAAAAGAAGGCTAAAGAACTTTTTTTTTTTCCCTCCCCTTACATCTCCTCCTCACCAGTTGAGTGTAATTTTCCAGTGTTTTCCTGTCTGTTTCACAGAAAGATGTGAAACCTGTTTCAGGACAGCTTGCCAGAATCATTTGACTTCCTGAGATCGCGGCCAAGCTTGGGAAGGAGGCAAGTTCCCCGGCCTCAGCAGGGTGGCTCTCTAGCCTTAGCTCAGTAGTTTCAATGAATGAGTGTCTGTGCTTTCTTCAGTGTGGGACCTGCGGCACTCCATGTTTCTGCCTCTCGGGCAGGATACCAAGGGTCCACAGCACTTTCCGCAACAGAGCGTTCCTCTTGCCCCAGGTTTGCGTAGTGGACCCATGCAGCCCCTTGCAAGATCCATTATGCTGATGTGTCTGTGGAGAGAAGGTCAGAATTAGCTGAAGTGAAGGATCCAACAGTGTGGTCCCTTTCCTCTTAGTTCTTTGCGTCTTTCTTTGGTGACTGCCATCGGCTTGCAGTGAAAGGGATGGTGCGCTTTGAAGCCCTGGTGTGCCAGTGCTTGGGACAGGCCATTGACTTTACTCTGTGAGGCAGGGAGAGCACCCAGGCTTCCGTTTTCAGAGGGAGAGAAGCAGCACTGTGCTTTAAGCTTGAAGACAGACCCTTCAGTTAGGCTGTGATTTGGGCGTTGAAGGTCAGATGGGTTCAAGAGTGACCGCTCTGTGAGCCTGAACAGAGTTCTCCACAGGCCTTCATTTCAGCCACCTCCGTGGACCTGATCATTTCCATGTCCGTCTGTAACAGTGTCGGTCCTTCCAGGGCCATTGAAGGAATTACAGTTGATCATTAGAACCGTGCCTGGCACTAAGCAAGTGCTTGGTAGCATCTGTTGTCACTGTTGTTAGTACTGGGGAAAGGAGTCCACAGAAGTGACATACACACCTTACCCAAGGGCACCTCGCTGGTCCACAGCAGACCTGGGACTGGACTCTCCATCCTGAGTGCTTCATGGAAGCAGCGATCTCCTGGGCATTCTTCGTATCTCTGTAACCAAGAGCTCAGGTCCGTGTGCCTCTAATAGAACATGGCATGTGGAAGGATTTTGGCTTTGTTGTGGCTGTGTGAACACACTCAACATCTCTGGCTTTGTGTTGCAAACCATGTTCCAGTTAAACTTGTAATGAAGCTCTCTCTTTCTCCTTGTGTGTGTGTGTGTGGGGGGGGGAGAGCCCCTCCCATGTAATTTAGTGCTTTCCTTTTGCATTAGTATATCATTAGCACATTGTCACTTTTAACCTTTCACCCACTGAGCTTGGCGTTTAATATGCTATTACACTCAATATTGTTCCTATAAACAGCCTTAGAGGGATGAGAAATAATTGGAGTGACGTTTTTAATAGGCCCCCCGTTTCTCAGCCTCCGTGCCACGCGAACCCCACATTGCACAGGGGGGGCTTGTTAGTTGTTTGATCCCTGACCTCAGGTCAGGAGAGAGTGATGGAATGAAGATTTGGGGTGCCAAAGGGCTTTCGAAAGCACACAAAGGGTTTTTTAATGAAGGCCACCCTGTCTCTCTGTGTCCAGAGTTTAACTTCTTTTCATGTGAAACAGGGAAACTGGCATCTGGGACACGCTAGCATGGGACAAGCATGATTTAGAGTTTGTTTCTACTGCCACAACCTGGAGGGCAGGTATGGAAAAGTACTGGAGTCTAGTATGTTTGCCTTAATTCTGTTCTCTTGGACTTACATTCAGAAAACATGTGTTAGACATTCATCTGTGGTTACCGACTACTACAGCTGCTTACAGTATGAGTTCATCAAGTGGGCATTTATGAGACCCCCTACTCCATGGGCAGCCCTGGGATGGACACAGTGAGAGAAAACTGTTGTGCAGAAACATAACTGTGAGCAGGGGACTGGCTGCAGCTCAGACAGTTCTGTGGGATGGCTGTGTCCGTGGGATGAGCATCATGTGATAAACGTGTGTTACCTAGCCAGCTCTGTCCTCTCGCCATTGTGAGTTACAGGTTATCAAGGCAAGTAAGTGCTTCATTCTTGTAGAACTTAAATTTGGTGATGTTAACCTCTACCAGGGCCCGATTAAAAAGAACTTGGTGACCCGTGAGACACCGGCAGATATAAAACACTTGCTGTGCGTGCCTGATGACCTGAGTTTGAGCCCTGCAACCCATAGTATGAGAGCTGGATCTGGTGGCTCACATCTATAATCCTAGCACTCTTGTGGGGCGATAGAAGAGGAAACAGGAGAATCAGCTCTAAGTGTACATATGCAGAAACAACAAGAGAGACTGAGTTATAAACAAGGTGGAAGGTCAGACCTAACTCCTGAAAAGTTGTCCTCTGGCCTCCACGTGTGTGCCTGTGCATGCGTGCGCGTGCACCCACACAAACACCAAACAAACAAACCAATCTTGGCCCTAATAGAATTGAAATTCAGGTTTGTCCCGATATGTTCAGCCATCACTGATTGTAGATTTCATCTGTGTGAGTCTGCTTAATTGACTAAAATTCGCCTGTAACCTCCACATTCATAGCTGGCGCTCCACGGTTGTGTACACAGGTGCAAAACCTTGATGCCAGCTCAGGTGAAACTAGGCCTGCCTTCCTGTTTCAGCTCTCGTACTGTAAACAAATCATCCTGGTTGAAGTCTATTTAGGGCCATGGTTTTGCATTTCGCGATGTTTGTGGGATTTCATTCTTTGTGTGATGGCCCCTAAGTATTTTCCTGAAATGCTACCTATGTTTCTAATCTTAAGTAAAAGACAATGTGCCTTAGGAAGAAACTGTATGTCCTCAGTTGCCTCCTTTGGGCATGAGCTACAGTGCTATTGACCATGAGTTCAGTGGTAATGAACCAACAGTCTGTATTAAGTGTGTATTAACTAAGGTGGCCTTTAGAAGCAGGCACCAAGCAAGGCTGTATGTTGATCTCCTGGTGAAAGGTGACTGGTTTGTAGTAACCCAATTCTGCATTTTTTCCTGGGCGCAGCGTTTCAGAGTTCCGTGTTTGCCACGGTTGCATAGAACTGCCGTGAATGAAAATTGACTGCATATGCAGGGCTAGAGCAGAAATGTATGTAATTCCCAGTCCAGATGCCTACTTCCTGCGCTTTATTTATTTGTCTTGTCTTGTTTGTTTGTTTTAAGTGTAATGGCTCCCAGACTTGGCTGCATGTTAGAATGCTGTGGGAGCTGGACCAAATGCTGATGAGCCAGCCAACTGTGAGGGTCTCGTGTAGTTGCCTGGGGGTATGGCCTGGATATAGAAAAAATTTCTAGTTCTTTCAGGAGCTCCGTCACAGGCATGGCTGAACAGTGGTGCTCCACACATAGAATTACAATGCTTCTGGGAAATGGATGCTGTCCAACTTAAAGAGGCCCTCTGGGGGCTCACACTACTGTAGGTCCACAGCTCCTCCAGGGACAGACAACAGATACCACAGCAGAAGACCTGTGGCACTGCCTAGCATACTCACCAGCCCCATTCAGGAGATACAAGCCAGGAGAGGGTAGCCTCAGAGTTGGATGGGTCCTAAGGAAAAGGCCATTGGTGACAGAGGGCAGTTCCCACTAGAGACTGGGGACCTGTCGTTAAAGGAAGCTGAGTGCATTTCGTTCTTCGTCTTGGCCAGTGAGCCGTACCTGAACACTCACCGAGTCTGGGTTAGCTATTTGGGAGGGCATGCGGTGAAAACTGAGATGACAGGATCCCTGCCTTCCAGGAGGTCATGGCCCTCTTTGTGGAGATGGTAGAACAGCAGAGTATAATATGGGCGCTGCTGCCTGTAAGGAAGTGACCTTCTCTAGGAGTAGCCAAAGGCCCTGCAGAGTGTCACATTTGAGGGGAAGCATGATGGATGCAAGAGACAGATACTGACAAGTTGTGGGGAGTAGCAGAAGAAGAGGAGCCTGTGAGTAGAGTCTTTGCGCTTGAGCCAAGCTCATTATTGTAAGGAACAAGCAGGCAGTTGGACTGGAAGGAGGTCAGGAATGTAGAACAAGGTCTTAAGGACCAAGAATCAGTTTCAGTGGGGGTGGGGGGGTGGGGTGGGGAAGAGCACCTTCTCATGCCTGATCTTATTTGTTCTTTCCCTACAAACTTGATAGAGCACACATAAGGCATGAACACAGATGTATGAACACTTTGTACATAGCTACCTCTAAGAAGTAAATGATACCTAACTATAGAGTAACGAGTCCTTTTCTCCTTAAAGGAGAAGGTTGACTCCGTAGAATAGGCTAAGGGTAGTCACCCATCCCTGCCTGATGTGTTTAGGAAGCCTTCCTTCACCTGTTTCCACACTGATTTGACTGTGGCCTGGTGTATCCCCCACCTCCCCCGCCCCACGCTGTGCACACAACTTTCTGCCCTCTGCTTTGGAGGAGAACCCATAACCCCTGGCTGAGGAAGTATCTTCAGAACCTCTGGGGAAGTGGCTTCTCCTCCCCTGACCTTGTGCGTGTCTCGCAGAGTGCTTCTTGGTCCTGTCTGTACATCTGTGGAATTTGAAACAATGCCAATAGAGAGAGAGAGATCATTGCTACTCCAGTCTGTAGCACGCAGCTGAGGAGCGGCACATATCCATGACTTTATAGACCAGGGATTTGGTTCTGGGTGTGGAATGACTTCCTCGTGGCTACATCTGCATCTCCACTTCAGACCTCCACATTTGGTCATCTCGCCCCTGCTGTAAACGGTCCCAAGTACAGATTTGACTATTCGTAACCAGATTGGGACCACAGTCTCTAAAGGCAGCTTTCAAAAATAACAAACCACTATCGTGGGGGTTGAGAGGTCCTTTCCCTGTTCAGTAGGAGGGTAAATGTGAAACGAGCTGCTGGAAGCCACCTTTTCTGAAGCTTGAGTTTAAAACATCAGGGCTGCTGTCCAGTGTGCAGGCAACTGAAATGTCTGGGAAGTCAGCTTCGGAGCTGTTTAAAGCTGTGACCTTCCACAGAGCCGGGTGCCCAGAACTAAATCAATACACGAACCAGTGAATGGCAGAACGGTTTGGACTACCCGTTGCCGATACAGCTTGCTTCATTCCATCTACAGTGAACACAAGTGTAGCCATTATTTGGGGCCCAGGATGGCTTTGCTTCCTCCCCCCTCCCACCCCCCCCCACCCCCCACCCCGCACAGGTCCTGGGAGGGGCGGATCAAAACCAGTGCTAGCTGTGGGGTAGGTAAGCACCCTGCATCCTGGAGTGGGAATGCTGATGTAAAGGATGGGCCCCAGGGCAGGGACCAGCCTCTTCCTGTTCCTTTTGATGTGGCCATGAAAGTAAACAGGAACTCTTCTCCTTTGTTTTCCAGGTCACAGCCAAGACTGCCTTCCTATTTATTTTACCTCAGTATAATGTTAGTGTGCCCACCGCAGGTAAGAAAAAGCACTGCTCTTTACCTCTCCTGGTCCTCTTAACCCCGAAGATGGGAGAAACTTCTCTTTTGCTTTAGACCCGGGAACTTTTCAGATTCTCTCTCTCTCTCTCTCTCTCTCTCTCTCTCTCTCTCTCTCTCTCTCTCTCTCTCTCTCTCTCGGATTAGAAGTAAACCGTGTCTTCCTTCACGCAGGGCCATTTCATGAAGGCCGCTGACCGTAATTGTCACACCACAAGCTGACCTGTATCTAGTCTTTGCAAGAGCAGCAGAGAGCCTAGCTGTCCTGGTTCCCAGTGCCACGTGGTCTTCACTAGCAGCTTCCAGTCCAGTTATGGGGCTCCAACTCAAGGAGTAGCAGGGCCACATGGGAACAGAGCAGGGGGAGAGTGGGCCCATTCTGAAATGATAGCTGCTGCTCGTTTCCAACCGGTCACCGGCCCAGAGGTTGCTGTAAACCCAGAGTGCCTATACGGTCACTCTTATCATCACTGTGACCAAATACCTAACAGAAACAACCTCAGGGATGATTGTTTCAGCTCACAGCTTCAGAGGGCTCCTGTTGTGGCTTCGTGGTTCGGTGTGCCTGAGCCACCATAATGGTGGCAGAAGCATATGGCCGAGAAGAGTTCTTCAGCCCATGGCGTAAAGGAAGCAGGGAAAGGGCTGACTACTGTTATGAGGCCTTGGTGGGTGGAGCCAAGGTGCCCCACAGTGGGTGACAGACAGAGATGCCATGTAGGGGGCAGAGAAATGGGGCGGGGGAGGGGGGGAGAGGGAGGGCGGGAGAGGAGTGGGGAGGTGTGCTACCCTGTGGCTAGAGGGCAAAGAGAGAGAGAGAGAGAGACAGAGACAGAGAGAGAGAGAGAGAGAGAGAGAGAGAGAGAGAGAGAGAGAGAGAGAGAGAGAGGAGGAGTCCTTTCTTAAAGGGTATAGAATGTAGGATGACCTCAGGATGCTGGGTGGGCCAGTATATTATCTGCTTACTGGCCAGGATTACAAGAAGTGGGTCTGAATGCTAACAAATACAGGAAGGGGGCTGGGGCAAGATACCTGCTGGGGTGCACACCCAGGAATCTACTTCTTCCAGGAAAGCTCCAGCTCATCTTGCCATTTGCCAGTGTTACCATCACATTATGACTGTATCAAGGGTTCATCATTTGAATAGGTCTGAGTCCTCAGGTTCTGACACCAGACTGACACACCAGAGCCATGCTCTCCTAATCTCCAGGCATTTCTCAATCTATTCAAGAAGACAATCAAGTTAGGTCATCACAATAGCTGAAGTTGTGTCTCTTGAGATAATTTTTATCCCAAGAGAACCAGAAACTATTTCTTCCTGTGTGTAAACACCTCGCTTTTTAAATGTTGGCAGCTAATTTTGTAAATGCCACAGAAAGTTAAAAAAAAAATGCAGGAAAGTCAATAGAAATAAGTCAATACATCTGCTGGCCAGGTTCAGCTTTTGGGCCATGTTTCTGCAGCCTTAGGGTTCTGGGGTCTCAGCCTAGGAATCAGGTTACAGTCCCTCTCAGCTGTAAAATAGTAAGGTCCCTTCCTTCCTTGATGAAGGAAGAAGGGAGTTTGGCTTCTTCTCTCACCATTTGGTAGTAGAGAGGTGAATGGACTTGACTTTTATATAAGGGTCCTTTTTCTGGCTCCAACAGGTATACCTCAAGGATTGGGGGGCGGGGGTGAGGGCGTCAATGCATGACTCTTTGGCCCATAAAGGTGTAGCCATGAATTTTGCCTGAGTTCATCCCTGCAGCCAATGTAAGCAGACACTGAGAGCATCCTTGCTGCTGCATCTGTAATACAGTTCCTTTTTTGGTGAGTCAAACTGAGAGATCATGGTAAGAGAGGGAGAACGTTCTTTGCTATGGGAAGAGAAACTTGAGGACCTCTCTCAGCCTGGGGAACCAGGAAATGCTATGGCCAGACACGTGTGCATTCCAGTGCACACTCTAGTACTGGCTGGCACGATGAATTTTGTTGCTCAGTGTGCCACGTGGTCCAAGATCAGTGTCAGGCTTCTTTCATTCCCGTCATCTGTCAGTTGTGAGAAACACATAGAACCAGTTGTACTTATAAGTGAGCAGTTTAAATATTTAGTTTTTAAAGTGTGGTAAAATAGCTGGGCATAGTAGTATTTCCCTAGTAGCTGGGCATGTTCCACCCTGTCTAGCCCCAAATTTATTATCGCATCCAGTTTTAAGTGTGTAGTATGATTGTATTAAGTACATTCACATTATGCTACTTTCCATATCAAGAACTCTTTTCATCTTGCAGAACTGAACTTTTAGTTACTAAACAATGACTCCCTGTAACAACCATCATTCTCTTTTCTCTATGAATTTGTTGCCATAGGTACTTACATGCATAGGGGTGTGTGTGTGTGTGTGTGTGTGTGTGTGTGTATGTATGTATGTTTAGATTTTTGTGACAGGGTCTCACACAATATTAAGCCAGGCTGGTCTTGAACTCAAGGAAATCCTTTGGCTCAGCCTTCAAGTGCTAGGAGTACAGGTGAGTCACCACACCAAGTCATAGAATCGTATATTATTTAACCTTTGGTTACTGGGTTAAAATTTAAATACATGTTCCCCCCCCACAATGCATTTACACAAGCATTACATAACTCTTAGAGAAAATGTATATAGTATAGACAAGAAGATAATGACCACATATGATCCCATCACTAAGTAAGAACTCCAGTTAAAATATTTTTAGATACTGATTGATACTTGCTGTTTTGCTATTAGAATGTGATGGATCTTTCCCATGTGATAATAATTGTTGTAGTCTGTGTTGTAAAAGGGCACACAGCGGCCTTGGTGGGTTTGAGCCAAGGTGCCCCATGGCGGATGAGGGACACCATGCAGACGTGGAAGGCAACGGTGTAGCGAGGTGGGAAGTTACTCACACCATGCAGACGTCATATCTGCATGGAAAGTTTTATTATTAAAGGGGGAAGGGAGAGGAGAGAGAGAGAGAGAGAAGGAAAGAGAGAAAGCGGAGGTGGTGCAGCCTCATGGAAGGAGAGAGAGGGAGAGAGGAAGGAATAGAAAGAGAGAGAAGGGGGAGGGGTTTTCTCTTAAAGGAGACTTTAGGTAAGATGATGTGGTCAGGACTCTGGGCGGGTCCCCGGAGGGGCAGGCCAGAATGCTAACATTCCCTAACAGTCTGACATTTTGAAAATCTTAAAAAGTGAGCAGCTAATGCACGATTCCTTCCTTCATCCCCTCCTCTCCCATCCCTTTTCTTTCTTCCACTGGAAGAGGGCTCTTCATGAGCCTTGCTGGGTTGGGAGCATTTTGTTTTTCCTCTTCCTTCTCTGAAAGTTAGACACAACTTTAGTCATTCCATTAACCCCATTGAACTATACAGTAACATCTCAGGATGACAAAATGTAAAATGAAAGAAACGTGGCTTCTTGATGATGTCACACAACTGCCACCCACACTCAGACTCACTGCCTCTGGGTTTCTGTTTCTCCGAAGTAAAATAAGAATATTCTTTTATGTGTATGGGTGTTTTGCTTGCATGTGTACATGTATGTGCAGTGTCCTCAGAAGTACGACACCATTGGATCCCCTGAAACAGGAGTTACAGACAGTTGTGAGCTACCATGAGGGTGCTGGGAATCCACCCTGGGTCCCCTAAAGAGCCACCCATGCTTTTAATCCCTGAGCCATCTCTCCAGCCCTAATTGTTATTTTTTAATGATGGGTTTCATTAGCGTTATCATACATTTGTGTTATTACGCTTTGTCCTTCCTCACCCCTCTCCCATGGTCTTCCCCCATGCCATGCCTTCCTTTTCTTGGTCCCCTCCCTTCTTGACACGGACTCCCTTTGCTTTCCTGGAACAGATGTTACATTACTTCTTTCTTTCTACTTTCATAAGACACACACACACACACACACACACACACACACACACACACACACAAGTTTAAATATAGATTCCTCAAAATTGTCTTGTTTTATTTAATTTTTTTAATTAAAAAAATTTTTTTTCAAGCCAGGGTTTCTGTAGCCAATTTTCTAAGTGGTTTTATTAAATAAAAAACACGGAGCCAAATATAGGGTGAAAGCCTTAGAGATCAGGGAAATAGTGAGAGCCACCAACCAGCCTTTCCTCACCAGCTCTGCAGCTTCCAAAATGCCACCACTTCCTGTCTACCCAGGCTTTTATTGCCTTGCTGTTCTGCCCTCTCATTGGCTCTTAGCCCAGCTAACTCACTTCCTTGTCACTGCCTGTCTGTACAAACCTCCAGGTCTCTATGGTTGGTACTGGGATTAAAGGCGTGTGTCACCATGCTTGGCTCTGTTCCCTAGTGTGGCCTTGAACACACAGAGCCCCTGCCTGCCAAGTGATAGGATTAAGGGCGTGTGCTACCACTGCCTGACTTTTGTGTTTACTTAAAACGCCTTGCTATTTCCTCTGATCTCTAGGCAAACTTTATTTATTAACATACAAATAAAATATAGCCACATTTCAGCACATAAAATATCACCACAGGTTTCTCTGTGTATAACAACTCTAGCTGTCCTGGAACCCGTTTCGTAGACCAGCCTGGCCTGGAACTCACAGAGATCTGCCTGCCTCTGACTCCCATGTCCTGAGATTAAAGGCGTGCGCCACTGTGCCTGGCCTGTCTTGTTTTATTTAACATAATCTTCAGCTCAGTCCATTTTATTGCAAATATCCTGATTTCGCTTGTTTTTATGGCTAAATAAAATTCCACATTTACTCTACTCACGTATCTGCTGATGGACATCTGTGCTGGTTCCATTTCTTAGCTAGTGAGAATAGTGCAATCATTTAATGTGGCTGTGCCAGCGTCTGTGTGGGATTCCGACACGGAGTCCTTGGGTGTATACTTGCACAGTGGCTGTGTGGATTTACGTGCCCACCAACACATCCCATATATCCTAGCCAGCATTTGTTGTCGATTGTTTTCTTGATGATAGCCATTTTGACTGGCGTGAGGTAGGGGTCTCCAGTCAGTTTTAATTTGAATGTCCTTAGTGACTCAGAATAGTAAACATTTTTTCAAATGTTTTTTTCCTTTCGTGATTTTTTCCTTTGAGAGCTGACTGTTTAGTTCATGAGCTCATGTCTGATTGGATGGTTGGCGTGGGGTTGGCTGTTTAATTTTTGCAGTTCTTTATTTATCCTAGATATTAATCCCCTGTCTAATACGTAGTTGGCAAAGACCTTCTCCCACACTGAGGATTAATTTGAGACAGAATCTGGCTGTGTAGCCCTGACTGAGCTGGAACTCACTAGACTCAGTAAGCCTTGAACTTGTGGCCATCCTCCCGTCTCTGCCTCCCTGGTGCTGGGGTTACAGGTAGGCACCGACACAACTGGTTTTTTTTAGGTTGTTCCTGTCAGGTGTTGTTACAGCCACACAAAAGTAAGAAAACTGAACACGCATGTGCCTAAGGCATCCTTTTAACTCCTTCTTGAAGAAATTAGACAGAAAGCAATGCCTTAAACATCTATTTCACCGTCGGGATGACAAGTGTAGACTGTGTTTCAGGCTAGGCCCAAGTCAGAGCTGCTGGGCATAAAGAACTTCCCATTGAGTCTTGGGAGTGTGCCACTATCATGTGTTATTAGTTTAATTAGTTAATTGCTCACTCTAGAGAAATAGTTCTGTGTGTCCTATGTGCCAGCCTTGGTTGTAAAACAATTTAAGGGAGATAAAAAAAAATGGATAATAAATAAGCAGATAATTATAATTGCGATGGGGTGGTGAGGGGAATACACAGAGCTATGAGGTGAAGAAAAAAAAAAAAAAAGCCTGGTGACATAGCCTTCCAAAAAGCTGATTTATAGTGGGATTGGAGAGCGTGCAGTTGTGAATATAGAAGACAGGACAGTCCTGAGGGATCGGCGTGTGTAGATGTAGACACTCTCAATCGAGAAATAAATGCCTGGGGTGTGCTAGTGGCTGAGTGTAGCCAGTGAGCCCACAGCAGCTGGGGTTGGCATCTTCCAAGATGTAACTATTGAATTCTGTTCCTGGTGAAGCCCTTCTAGGTCCGTGCACCCCTGGTGAAGGCCCATTAGAGTGCCCGCCAGATGGAGGGCTTCAGTTACTTTGGAAAGGGAAGGGAAGGGATGGTTCAGTTGTCTATCTGTTGTGGAAATCTTACCATTTGGGACTAGTTGAAATGTGACAAGCAAAAATGGCAGGAGCTAATTGAAATCAGAATAGCGCGCTTCATTTTGTTTTGAGTACCTGTGGTGACCAGCCCAGTATGGTAATGCCTTTTTGCCTGGCCGGCAGGAAAGCAAACTTCTCATGGGACAAAAACATTTTACAATAACAGGATTGTTAAGGTGATGATTTCTAAATCCCTCCTCACAAATCTCCTTAGGGCAGGAAGTGCTTAGAAATCTATCCCTTTTTTTTTTTTTTTTTTTTTAAGTATAACCAGAGTAAGCTCTGCCTTTTAAAAATCTCTTCTTTATAATGAATGTCTCATGAGTTCGTGTTTAAAATTGAATTTCGGTGAGGTGGAAGTTTTGTGCACATGGCAGTCCAGGAGCCCTGCTCTTCCCTGCTGCATTGAACCAACTCCTTCTCAGCCTCTCAAGCGCTGCGGTGATAGATGTGTGCTACCAGGCTCAGCTCTCCTTTGTGAATCCCTGGGTCTTCCTGCCTGGGGTTTTCAGGTTGAAGGAACTCAACATATCCGCGGTGTTGGAGAGGCTCTTCTCTGACCAGTCTTCCCGGTCTATTGTTTTTTTCCTACTCTCTTGCTCCAGCTTCAAGAATCCTACACTTCTCATCCTGAGTAAACTTAACGGCCTAATCATGGGTGATTTATTTTCTCTCGGTTTGGAGTCTTGGCATCTGAGATCCATGGGACTCAGGCCTTTCTCCCTGTGAGGGTATGAGGGAAGATCTGTTCCCAGCTTCTTTCCACATCAATTTCGCATGCCGCTCCCTCCATGTGCATACCAGTCTCTGTCAAATTTCCCTAGTCCATGATGGCCTCATCTTAACGATGATGTAAAGACATAGGTAAAGAGCCTGATTTCAAATGAGGTCACATCCTAGGGTGCCAGGAGGTAGTATATCAAAGTTTGAATTCTAAGAGAGACACAAATTAGCCCGGACCACGTTCCAGTTGCAAGGTAGACTAGCTGCAAATTGATGGTTTTGTTGCATTGTGATGGGCAAATGAGGCTCCTGCAGAGGTGACCACAGCAGTGACTGGGAGAGGCTGCAATGCCTGTCGTACTGACATCCTGAAGGCTGACCTTAATTAAGGTTGACACTTGATAAAACAGGAAGTCCCGCCCCATCCCCCCAACCAAATCCCAGCTCTTCTCAATACTTCTCTTTGGTATGCTGTGAGGGTTGCCAGAGTTTGCAAACACAAAAGCCAGGACTATTTGAATTTCACATAAACATATTTTAAAAAATATAGCTCAGGTAACGCATGGGACACAATTATAGAAAATATAATTATGAGTCTAGGAAATTAAAGCGTTTTTGTTTTGTGGGAAATGGGGTCTTGTTAGGTAGCCTTGGCTGGCCTGGTATTTGATCACCCTGTAGTCCAGGCTGGCTCAAACTCACAGGAATCCTTCTGCCTCAACCTTCCAGGTATTGAGATTATGGACATGTGTCTCACACACCCAGGAAAAATCAATCATTGTTTATATGAAATTCAAATTTAACTCTGTGGCCTGTGTGTGTGTGTGTATTTGGCTACCTAGTCTTAACTTCATTAGATACATTGAGTTTGACTTTCTCTTTAGAATTCCACAAGTATCTGGTATCATGGTCAGAAACTAAGAGAGGTTTGTTTCTTTCCCTCAGTGACTCCTCACCTGCTGGCCTCCCTTCTAATGTAGAATAGTTGAGCTTTTAGGTCCCAGCAATTTTTTTAAGTATTTATTTGGGTTGTGTCTCTGATCTGCTAAATGTTTTTGGCAAATGATTTAACATCTAGGGCACCCCCATCCTTCGCAAAACTGATGGTCATTGCCTCGACTAGAGGTCCCCTTAAGTATTTGCAACATAGATTTTCTGTAAATCAAGACCTTCAGCACGACCTGGGAACTCATTAGAAATGCAGACTCTTAGGCCTCCTTCTGTAGCAGCACCCACCTATAGCAAGCTCCCCAGTGAAAACTGGGGAGGAGTCTGTGCCCAATGAAGTTAGATAAGTTAGGTGTAAATTATGCAGGGCAGGAACTGCAGGTAGTCTCTCAAATGCTCCTGGGCTCTCAAAGGGAAGATGAGGAGAGCCATTAAGTCTGGTTACTCATTTCTATCTTTCTTTTCTCTTTCAGTTTTGGTTTTTTGTATTGTTTGATATTTCTTTTTTTTTCCTTTTTTATTTCTTTTTGTTTGTTTGTTTTTCGAGACAGGGTTTCTCTGTGTAGCTTTGGAGCCTGTCCTGGAACTCATTCTGTAGCCCAGGCTGGCCTTGATCTCACAGAGATCTGCCTGCCTCTGCCTTCCGAGTACTGGAATTAAAGGCGTGCGCCACCACCGCCCGGTGGTATTTCTATATTATTTGGTTTTTCTTAGTTACTTCACTATTGCTGTGAAGAGACACCATGACCAAGAAGAAGAAAATTTACTGGGGGCTTGCTTACAGTTTCAGAGGATTAGAGTTCACGGTGGGAATATGGCAGCAGGCAGGCATGGTGCTGAAGCGACAGCCCAGAGCTTGCATCTGGTCCCCAAGCACATGGCAGAGAGAGAGAGCTAACCAGAAGTGGTAACACACCTCCTCCAACAAGGCCATACCTCCTAATCCTTCCCAAACAATTCCACCAGCTGGGGACCAAGCATTTAAATATATGAGCCTATGGGGGCCATTCTCATTGGAACCACCACACTGTAACTATTTGGTGGGGTGGGGTGGAAGAGGAGGGAAGTATGACTGAGTAGACTTGGGTTTCAGCTGGGCCTGAAGCTCCCCAGAAATCATGAACACTTTTGTGGTACAGTGTATGTGCAACCTAGTTTTTAATGTCAGCTTGTCACAAGCTAGAGTCATCTGAGATGGGGGAACCTCAATTGAGAAATTGCTTCTATAAGATACGGTGTGGGCAAGCTTTTAGGGCATTTTCTTAATTAGTGATTAACGTGGGATGGCCCAGGTCACTGTGGTGCTGCCGCCCCTGGGCTGATGTCCTGGGTGCTGTAACAAAGCAGGCTGAGCAAGTCACAAGGAGCAAGCCAGAAAGCAGCACTCCTCCATGGCCTCTGTGTCAGTTCTTGCCTTTAGTTTCCTACGTTGTTTGAGTTTCTGCCCTGATTTTTTAACAATGAACAGTGATGTGGAAGTGTAAACAAAAATAAACCCTCCCCCTGGTAGCTTTGAGGGTCCTGGGCCTGCCTGCTGCTTTCCACAAAGAACAACAAGGCTGGCACGGAGGGATCTCTCTTCCAGGAGGCCTTATTTTATAATGGCCAAGGTGATAGACCCGTCCTCTCATTCCGTCCATTTCTGTCACTTTGACCATTAGTATCTACCACGCTGTGTTTTGCAGCATGAAGAGGTAGAAAGCCCGGGAACCTCCTACCCCATAGCTTGACTCCTGTTTTCTAGCCCTTTCTGGGATGAGACATACGGCCTGTGAAAACAGCCTCATTCAGCCCAAGGCTTTTGTCGAGGGATCTGAATGGCTTGTTTTCTCTGCTGGCCAGGCAGGCATTAGTACTGTCTCTTGTCATACACTTGAAAGATTGGCATCACATATCAAACCAAGCCCCTGTTGTAAGATGAGCTCAGAGAGAACAAAAAAGGGAAGGACAGGTGGGCAGCAGTGGCTCTGGAGATGGAAGCCGCTTACAGTGAACACGCTCCAACCTGGACCTGTGACCCTTACAGCTGTGGAAGATTGGGAGTGGCCTGATCCTTTTACAATGGGTGGAACTGGGCCCAGGGAGTTGATTGATGTTCTCATGGATGAGCAGGAAGAGCAGAGGGAGGCTGGACTGTCTGTACCTCATACAGCTCTAGGGCCCAGAAAACTGTAGAAAGGCTGGGTTTGTCACGTGGAGAAGCCAACTTGTGAGACACAGAGCTGGCTTTGTCCTCACCTTGTGCTAAATGGCTACCAAGACCACTTTTGGCTCAGGGTACCTCTGTATGAAAAGAAAGCTAAAGCCAGTCCCCCATTGTGTCCGCCGTGGGAAGCCTCCTCCCAGGAATTATGGTCAAGTCTGGACTTGATTTTCATTTCAATAACTAAAATTTAGCAAGCTAAACAACTGTTCAGAAGAAGGAACAAATCATAAGCACTCGGCTTCATGATGCTTCAGAAACTGAGTGAGTCCATGTACATGTGGATGTGTCAACTTCCAGCAGAGCCTTGATTCCATCCAGTCCCCTGTTTATAGCCTGGAGAGTTGGTGCCAGGGGTTCTCAGCCTTCTGAACGCTGTGGACCCTTTAATACATACAGCTCCTCATGTCATGGTGACCCCCCCCAACCATAAAATTATTTCATTGCTACTTCATAACTGTAATTTTGCTACTGTTATGAATCGTAAGGTAAATATCTGATATGCCACCCCGGTGAAAGGGTCATTCGAACCTGACTGAAAGGGTTAGTTGAGAAGCACTGGTCTATGCCATTCAGTGTGGAGCTTCCGCAGGCTTAACTTAGTAGAAGCTCTGAGCTGCTGGGTTGTTGGCTGGCTTGACCCTTGATGGGAACACTGGTATCTCGCTGTTTCCTTCCTTACCATACCCTCTGACTCAGACCCCCACCTCTCAGTTTGACGTAATTTTGTTTCTGTGATCTTTACCTCCCCGTGCCTCTAGATCGGAACTTTCTTGTGTTTCCTTGTGCTGTCTAGCTGGTATTTTCTTCTAGTCAGTTGTTTTTACAACAATTTTTTTTTTGTCCTTCGATTTACAGGTTTGCTGAGATTGTTATTTTGGTATCAGTAAAGGCCATGAATTAACTTAAAATTTAAAATGTAAAGAAAAACTCTACTTTTTTTGTTGTTGCTTCTGTTTCATGTAATCCTGCAGGAGTATGTAGCTGGAGTTATCTCCAGTCCCGCCTGGGCCTGCAACCACTCAGATCCAAATAAACACACAGATGCTCACACTATTTAAACTGTTTGGGCTAATGGCTCAGGCTTCCCGCCATCCAGCTCCTACACCTCAAATTAACCCATTTCCACAAATCCATACCTTGCCACATAGCTCGTGGCTCACTGGTACCCTACATCCTGCTTCTCATGGCAGCAGCTGACAGTGTCTCCTGACTCAGCCCTCCTGTTCCCAGAATTCTCCTCTCTCTTCGTCCCGCCTATACTTCCTGCCTGGCCACCGGCCAGCCAGCACTTTATTCATCAAGCAGCCAGAGCAACATATTCACAGCATACAGCTATCCATAGCAGGAGTGACTTTTTCTTCCTGACTCTTGGTGACTTTTTTTTTCTGAAGTCCGCGTGTCCCCCCATCCATAAGTGATCTGCAGCAGGACAGCCTACTGAATGTTGTGTCATATCCAGGGTGCATTATAAGAAACCACAGGCTGTGGATTAGAAGGATCTGAAGCACGTGTCTGACACTGGGAAATCCTTGATAGATTTCCTTGCAGCCTCACAGAGAGGGCGCTGGTTCTTCAAGGAGACAATCCAGAAGCCATGGCCTTCTGTTCCTAAATCCTCTGTAGTCTTCCCTCACCTTTGCTGCTTCTTTTGCATGCTATAAAAACATTTTTTGGTCTTCCTAAGTTGCTATCAAATGGAAGAAAATGAATTCCAAAACATGCACTACGAGGCCAAATGGTAGCCTGGGAAATTGTTAGCCAGGTCTTTCATTCTGTGACCCTTGCATAGAAAGAGAATGTGTTTCCTCAGGTCCCGGTCACAAAATGCCACAAGGCACAGTTTTGGGGGCTAGAAATCTGAATCCGTGGCGTCATCAGTGATGGTTCCTTCTGTACCTGTCGGGGAAAGAGCCCTTCTCATTGGCTTATGGATGGCTGCCACCTCCACGCCTCTTCATGTCATCGTCCTCCTGGGTGTCTGTCTCTGTGTCATTATTTCCTGGGTTTTTAAGGACACAAATCATATTGAAATGAATCCCCACCCTAATGACCTCATTTTAGCTTCTTACTCCTAGATAGACCCTATTCCATATAAAATATTATTGTGAGGTACTAGGGACTGCAACAGTATTTTTTGGAGTGTGGGGGCACAGTTTAACCCATAACTGTGTGTATATGTGTCCATATATCTGTGTACACGTTCACTCTGAGAACTATCTTTGTTTTATAATTAAGGTATCATCTTCCATGTTGGGAGGTCAGAGATGTTGAAACATGAGTGGAGGTCAGAATCTTGCTCCTGAAGGCTGTGTGCGTGTCCCCGCATATATTCTAGATCCTTTTCTCTCCTGCATCTCAGGGAGTAGATTGAGTCTTCAAGACTTAAGGAATGTACTGTACCTCTGGCATTTGAAGGGCAGTCAGGAAGCAGAGAGGCCTAGTGAGGAGAGGATGGGTTTGGCCCCTGGCTTCTGTGGTTGTGGCCCTCTCTAGCTACAGATCATTTGAGTACCGCTCCTGTTGTCTGTCAGCCACAGCTGCTGTGTCAGTAAACAGGGATAATACTCAGGATTACAGGGAGGCATAAATGATGTCATTTACCAGACATGCTCAGTATAGTGCCTTGCTAAGAAAGGGCTTATAATCGCCACTTGTGGTATTTATTCTAAATGAGTACATAGGACCGTTCTGTCCATCTTCTTTCTGTGGGAAATAGTAATGATAGTTACATCTATTTGTACAGCACTTTACAGTTTTATAAGTTATTTGTCTATTTTATTCTTAGAGCTTTGTGGTAAAGGGTAGTTTTATTTTAGTTTTAGTTTTTGTTTTTTTTTAACATTTACTTTTAATTATGAGGGTATGTGAGAGGTGGAGTAGACCCCTGTCTACTGCACTGTCTACATGTCAGTGCAGGTGCCCAGGAAGTCCAGAAGAGGGTGATAGATCCCTCGGAACTGGAGTTTCAGGTGGTTGTGAGCCATCTGATGTGGGTGTGGGAACCAAACTTGGGTATTCTGCGAGAGCAGTACATGCTCTAACCACTGAGATCTCTCATCAGCTCTGACATTTAACTTTATTTATTTGTTGCCGGGGAGGGTGCCACGCTGCATATGTAGAGGTCAGAGGACTACTTGCAGGAGTCAGTCCTCACCTTTATCTCCAGATCCATCTCACTTATTTTATTTATTGCTGGATAGGGTGGAGACAAGGTCTCATGTCCCACTCGGGCCCTGAATTCCTCTGCTCCTCCTGCCTCTCTCTGTCTTCCAGGTATTGAAAGGACAGGCATGTACCACCAGGCCCAGCAGGCGATTTGCTCTGTTCTCACTGTCCACATGGGTAACTGAGTCAGAGAGTCGTGGATATGTATATGGTGGCAAGGAGCAGCTCTAGAAATGAGCTTTAGACTTTTCATGCATAACCTTTATGAAAGAGTAAAATAAAATAGAGCAGCAAGGTGAAAAAGATGCCACCTTGTTCCTTTGCAGTGACGCCTCAGAGTGTAGCCTTTTAAAAGCTGCTCTGTCTTTGAGTAACCCCGATACATTGCAGGGTGAGCCTCGCTGAGTGTTTCCGATTCTCAGTGGCTTCAGATTGAGGAATATTTGCATTTGTGTATTAAGAACTTTCACGGGGGAACCCATGCCTGAATTAGACTTCATTTATATTTCATATTTGCCTTTCATTCTCTGAAAGTGACTTTGTATGGTATTTCTAGTGGATGTGAATTTTAAGTGCATTCTAATAGGAGCTTTGGTGTGGAATTGTCCAAATATGGCTTCATGTCCATACTTAACAGTGTTTCAGATTTTCAGATTTGAATTTCTGTGTTAACGATACACAGTCTATGTGTCTATATGTACCAGATTCCTATAGATGAAAACACTACAGTGTTGTTTTACTCTTGAAAGCAGCACTCTGGTTTATAAACAGGAGCATATGCCAAGCCTCCCATGGGGCAAGTACTAGCTGAAGGGTAAGTCCCCAAAAGTGGAACTGTTGCAGCAAAGGGTCAGTACCTTTGTAACCTCAACAGAAATGGCCACACGACTCTCCACAAAGATGGTACTATTTTGCACTACCATTCAAGACAGGGATTTCCCCACAGCCTCAGCAAGGCTGCATTGTTAGACTGGGGATTTCTGTCTATCTGATCAGGTATGAAGTGGTATCTCAGTGTGGTTTTAATTTAAATCTCTCTTCCGGATAAAGCTGAGCATTGTTTTCAAGGCATAAGAGCTGTCTGTGTTTCCTTTTTCTGTGAACTGTCTGTTTAAACACTTTGCCCATTTTTCTGCTGATTTTTGATCTTTCATCTAACTTCTAGGAGCTTTTTCCATTCTGGCAAGGCAAACCATTTGTCTGAGAACTGAAAACATTTGCCTCAGGTGGTTATTTGATACCTTTGTCTGTCTGTCTGTCTGGCCGTCTGTCTCTCCCTCTGTCTGTCTGGTTCTCTCTCCACCATCTCTCCCACCACATGCCCCTTACTTCCTTTCTGTTTCAGCAGGACTGGTGCTCAAGCATCCATACTCAGCCTCTGACCCACATCCCCAGCCCCATTTGCCTCCTGATTTTGTTCACTGTAATTTTTCTCACGTCCGTCCGTATTCTGGATTTATATATAACGGAAGAGATCTGAAATAATGTGGGAACTGTCATCACAGAAACCCATAGAATGTTGTTATTGGGAAGGGGTCGGGGGTCAGCCAGGCCACAGGTTGTGAACTGGTGGCTTGTGGTTGGAGTTTTCCTGTGGCTATGTTTTCTTTGGCTTACTTAGTGTTGGCCTATGCAATGTCTAAACTTTTTAAATTAGTCTCCAGCACTGTAAAATCAGATGATCTCTTTACTATAAAAGTACTGGGAATTGGCCTGCCCTGGGCTGTGCCTCTCCTGTGACCACAATGGGAAAGAAGCCACCTCCCCTCTCATCCCCACCCTGAGCACAAGCTCAGTCCTCCATTCCTCCCTTCTGGACCTGGAAGACAGAAGGTGCCCGTCATTCACCATTCGTCTATCCCTGTTTAACTGTGTGTTTCTCTTTAAAATGATGAAAAAGAGGTGGCACTTTCGTGAACTTGTTTCCTTCTCAAAGTTGACATGTGACAGACAGGCCGAGATGGTGATGTGGAAAGAAAGCTAGGTAAGAGCATATTTCTTGGTTGAAAGGCAGCACACTGGCTGCTTCCCGCAGCAGGTCTCCGTGCGGGGAGTGTGCACTTAACACACCAGGACCGCTTTCCCTGGAGACAGTGTGCTGTGACCCCTGACCTTTCACTTCACTGATTTGATAGCCTAAAGACGTTACCCTTCTAGAAACATACGGTCACCGGCAGCACTGTTCTTCGTGAGAGCAGTGGTCCACTTGGATAATAAGAGCAATGTGATTTTTTTTTAAACAATTCTTTTTTAGAAAGATTTATTTTTTAAATTTTATGTGTATGAGTATTTGCTTGCATGTATGTGCGCCACATAGGTGCAGTACCCACACAGGTCAGAAGGGGGCAGTGGATCCTCTGGAACCGGAGTTAGAGATAGTTATCAGCCACCATGGGGGCACTTGGAACCATACCTGGGTCCTTAAAAAGAGCAGCAAGTCCTCTTAACCCCGGAGCCATCTCTAGCCTCAGAAGCTGTTTTAGGTGTGTTAGTAAGCAATTGAGTTTAAAAGACATAAAAAAAAAAAAAAATCAGGTATGAGTTTGTGTGAGCAAAGTTCCAGTTTCCATAGCTCTATAGAAAGTAGGAGTCCAGACCATTTTTTTTCCTTCCTCTCATCAAACAGGAAGTAGATAAGGAAGAAAGCAGCAGAGGTGAGAGGTGACTCAATGTACCTTTGGAGAATCTGGACGGGATGTTGTTCCTCACGATTGTAGGGGGACAACTCGGAGGAGCAACATATTGCCGATGATGAAGCCAAGGATGGCATGGGGTGGTGTTGACCTTGAGGTAGCGTTTGGAGGCTGGGCCGGGGCTCTGGAAACTGGAAGCGCTGAGAAATGTCCACATCCCTGTAACCACCTTCCTCGCCCGCCTCCTGAGATGATTCCAAGGGTCGGTTATGCAGCACGATGCTGCTTGAAGAATTCTGAGGTGGTGAACGAGGCCTGCAGAACGCATCAGATCCCGAAAGGGCTTGAGGCCTGTTCCTGCAGCCAGTTCATCTGTCCGTCCCCGTGGGTCTCCCCACTCTCAGCCGAGAGCAGAGCCCGGGTCCATGCCCACCGTCTGGAGACCCACAGCTACTGACTGATGGCTGCCTCCCTGCCACCCTCGTGACTGTGTGGCCAGAAGTGGATCTTTGTAAGTCTCCTGCTGCCTTTGAGGAAGTCCACAGAGCTCACTGTGGTCTATAAAGCCCTCTGTGGGTTCCCGCCATGCAGCCTCCACCTCTGACCCCAGCCTGGGTCTACTTAAGCATTCAAAATGCCTGGCCACTGCCATTCTGTTGTGTTTTAGTTATGACAAACCACACAGCAAAATTTCTCATCTTAATTATTTTTAAGTAAACAGGTTAGCAATGTTAAGCACGTTCACAGCTTGTTCAGCCAATCAACATGAATATCTCAAATAATCTGAAGCTATAGCCATTAAACAACTGCTCCCCATTTCTTCTCTTTCTGCCCTGAGTGACTGCCGTTCTCCTTTCCGTCTGTAAAAATCTGACAGTCCTAGGGAGCCTAGGGATCCCACAGTACCAATGGGATCAGATATTTCTTATCATTTTGTGACTGGTTTATCTCACCTAACGTAATGTCAGTGTTAAAGCATGTGTCTGGATTTCCTTTCTTTGAAGGCTGAGAAGTATTTCGGTGTGTGTACACATCACATTTTGTCTGTCTATTCAGCCATTGATGGACACTTGAATTCTTTCTACTTTTTTTTTTTTGGCCATCCTGAATTACCACTTTGCACATGTACGTACTAATGTCTTTGCATTGGGGAATATTTGCATATATGTATTAAGAAATCTCAGGGCAGCGAGGGGAACCCGTGTCTGAACTACATTTCATTTATTTTTTGTATTGACTTTTCATCCACTGCAAGTGATTTAGTGCTGTGTTTCTAGTGTTGTTTTCTTTGTGTGTGGATGGGTATGTATGTATTTGTGGGTGGGTGAGTATATCTGGGGTCAGAGGTCAGCTTTGGATATCATTCCTCAGGAGCTTGAGACAGAGGCTGCTACTGGCATGGAACTTCTCAAATGGGTTAGATTGGCTGACCTATGAATCTGGCTTTTTCTACCTCCCCGGAGCTGGGATGACAAGCACATGCCACCATGCCCAGCTTTTCATGTCGGTTCTGAGGGTGGCACTCAAGTCCTTATGCCAGAAATACTTTGCCAACTGAGCCATTTCTCCAGGCCTGAAATCCTGTTTTCAATTCTTCCCAATTTATACTCAACAGTAATGCTGGGACCTATACTAATTATTATTTTAAATTTTCTGTAGTGGCTGCTCTGAGTTACATTCCCACCAACGACGCACATGGTTCCAATTTCTTCGCATCCCTAGCCACACATTTTTATTTTCTTTAATTGTAGCTGTCCTAGTGGGGAGGTCATTGTGATGTGCATTTCCCTGATGCTCAGTGATGTCAGGCACGATTTCCTAGGACTGCAAGCATGCAGAAACCACCGCACCGGGCTTATTTCACTAATTTTAGACTACGCTCACTTGGTTGAATGTGGGTCCCAGTTTCCCTAATGGTGATTTAGATGATGGAACTTTGTACATGCCTGGTTCTTCTGGAGTTCCAGAATATGCCTTAGATTTTCCCCCTTGCCCCTCATTTATGAAGGAGGAAGGGGAACAGAACCTAGTCCTAGAGGTGGCAGAACAGAGACTCTCTCTCTCCCCTTCCCTCCCCTCCCCCCTTCTCTGTGGGTGGATGAACACTTTCTGTCATCCCTACTCAGTCCTTGGCTGCCTTCTCTGCCTCCCTGTCTCTCCTGCGGCCTGGATTGGATCCTGTGGCTCCTCAGCTGGGTCCCGGGGTGGCTTCCCGACAGTGTCCTTACCTGTAGGCCTGTTCTTGTTCACTGCTGCTCAGTACATTTTCCACAATACAAGTTTCACCACTTGGCTGTTGAATTCAAGTTCTTGGATGTTTCTCCACTTCCTTCAGGCTAAAGACCACACCACTTCAGTGGCACATAGACTGTCCATGGTAGCCCTGGCATTCACCCTTATCTTGAGCACCTTTCCTGAGCCCTGGGCCTGAAATGCCCACCAAATGTGCCTTTACCCAGATTTCTATAACTTCCTGGTCTTCCTGGCCAAGAAGACCCAGTACCTGTACCCTAGCCGCTGCCCACCCTTGCCTGCCGTAACCATTGCCTCTCCGCAATGGGCCTGTCTGTAGTGTAACTGTTCCATTTTCAACCCCCAGCTCGATTTGGCCCCCAAGGGCAGGGACTTCACATTAGCCCAATGCCTTTCACAAAGCAGGTATTTGTAAAGAGGTGGAGGGAGATGGAAAAGGAAAGTGTGAGATTTCTAGATCCTGTCTCTGTCCTAGACGCTGCCCTCTGTCACGTCCTCTCAGTCCAGTGTGGCTGGAGGAGTTAGCAGGAACTCCCAAAGTGACCCAGTTCAGCATTGCTTCTTTCTCTGGCCACCGTGAAACAAACTGACCCTGGCCTACCTTCTGGTAAATGCATCCCAGCAGAGATGACTCATACGTGTGTGACTCAGGCTCAGCCGCACAGCTGGAAGGGCAGCCAGCACGTCTGCAGGGGAGGGCAGGCCCAGAGCCGGAGCCCCTGGCAGGCATGGGCTAGCCAGCCTCCTCCAACCCTCTGCCTGCTCACCGGAGCAAGGCTATAAGCTGTCCTTTCTCAGCTGGCATGGCAGCACTGGGTTCTGGTCAGGAGGCTGAGGCAGGAGGATTGCCACAAGGTAGAAGTCTACATAATAAGACCCTATCTGTACAAACAAACAATTCTGCCTGGTTTCAGAATTTTATCTAATAATCCACCATTTGCTAGAAGCCGGCTGTGAGTTTAGGTGCTGTGCTGTAAGCCTTGTCTCATTTAATCCTCACAATAGCCCAGCAGCACAATTAATAGCAAATATGTACCAAACGCCCCCCCCCCCCCCCCCCCCCCCCGCCGCACACACCCCACATGGCGCAAAAAGCGCGCAGCGCACACACACACACAACACACACACACACACACACACACACACACACACACACACGCACACACTTGCACGCTGGCAGGCACGCACTCACGCACACAAACCACACAACGTGCAACACTCTTACTGTCTGAAGTACTTTTCTCAACACAGTAACAAAGTATCTGAGGAAGGCAGGTTAAAGAAGAGAGGGTCTACTTGAGCTCACAGTGAGAGAGTACAGCCTATCATGGCGGAGACGGCATGGTACAGGAGTTTAGCTGGTTACACTGTATCCAATTAGGAAACACAGAGGCATAGGCTCAGCCCCCTCTCTTCTTCTCTTCCATTCCTTGGGGTGGTGCCATCCACATGCAGGGAAGGTCGTCCCTCTTCAGGTAAACATTTCTGGGAACACCTTCAGAGATGGACCCAGAAGTATGTTTCCATGGCGACTCTACATTCAGGCAGGTTGTCAGAATCATCCCACAGTACTTGCCCTGAATTCATCTGTTTTTTATAATACCGAGGGTTACAGGAGCTCTTATCTTTACTTCAGACATAGAAACCTGAGGCACCGAAAGAGACCTTATAGACAGAGGTGCCTCACAGTGACATAGGAAGGACAGAGCTGAGGCATAGGGGAGGAAATTGAGGCCCAGAGAGGTCAGTCATTTACCTAGAGACACATGGTGGGGCAGGGATGGGCCACAGCGCCCTTCTGCCACTGCTTCAGAATCATGCATGCATCACGATATGGACTTGGTTCTCCGTGGCCCTCCCTGTGTGTGCATCCCAAGGACCAAGTCCAGAGATAAGGCAGGATGCTGGGGCAGAGGCTTTCTTCTGAACCTGGGGTGCGGCAGTTGGGGAGCACCGAGAGAATGGTGTGTTTCCCATCTCTTTCCCCTTTGGGGTCTCAGAGCATCTCCTCACCTGAGGGATGCTGACAAGGTCCTTTTCACCCCACAGACAGCGAGACAGTCCACTACCACTATGGCCCAAAGGACCTGGTCACCATCTTGTTCTACATCTTCATCACCATCATCTTGCACGCTGTGGTCCAAGAGTACATCTTAGACGTAAGTGACGAGTTTGGGTTCTGCGGTCAGAAGCCGGGAGGTCCGTCAGGGTGGTGAGCCTTACCTTGATGAAAACCACAGCTCCGATTCGCTCTGTCTCCTAACTTAGCCCCTTAGTCCAGAGGCTAGACTCCTTCGCCACTGTTTCTGTCCTCTCTCTCTCGGATTTCTTTAGTTCACGTGCGAGACTCATAAAGAAATCTTTTTAGGTTTCTTCTTTAGTTCCTAAGGGAGGAAGCTGTCTGAAAGACACCAAGAGCATATTCTCGGGGTCTTTCAAACACAGCATGACTAGAATATGCTTTCTTTCCGTAGATGTTAACAGCCTTAACACCTACTGCTTTCTCAAAGTGCTAACCCGAAACTCAGTACCACAGGCATGCAGTAGACTTGTGCTAAATGGCTTGGGTTGTAAGGAGTTTGAACTACTAACTCTTTTGTAAAGGGGAAACACGGGAGCGTGTAATCTGCTGGGTATCTGCATGCTCATGTATTGACATGCGGAGTTTTCTTTCTTCTCTAGAGAATCAGCAAACGGCTTCATCTCTCCAAGGCCAAGCACAGCAAGTTCAATGAATCTGGACAGCTGGTCGTCTTTCATCTCAGCTCCGTGGTGTGGTGCCTCTACCTGTTGGTAACGGTGAGTGGTCCTCGTGATTGCTGAAGAGTGAAAGTCCAGCCACCAGGCATGCTCTTCATTGCTGATAAAATGACTGTCGGGGCTAGGAACAGGTGCCTTAGAGTTGGAACTCGTTTTGCATTCTCCTGGTACTGTGGGGAGTGGCTGGATTAATTAGTATAGATGCCACTGAATGAAGTCATCTTCTTTTACCAAAGTAAGCACTTTTTACAGTTTTTACCCATGTTACATGATACCAGGTATCCACATGGCTCTATATTGTTTTATCAGCCCTGTCTTCAAGCAATGTCTCACAAGGTAATTTTCCCCCCAGTACTGGGCCTTGTACATGCTAGATAAATGCTCTTCCCGTGAGCTGCATTCTCCACCCACAATAAATTCATATTCATGCAATACCCCTGATGTTGACGTAAGGGTCCCAAGTTAGTTTTTCCAGTGCGTCCGCAGCCACGTACTTCCACAACGGCAAGCATGGAAGCATGGCTTGGACTCGGAGGCCTGCCTCTGTTTGTGTCGCTCTGGCCGGATACCTGAGACAATCCACTGAAAGGAGGGGAGACTCACGCTGGCTCCTGGTTTCAGGGCTCTCCCTTTGTGGTGTCTGAGGCCACTGCTTTGACCCTGAGGAAAAGTGAACCACTGTATAGATCTTGTGGAACCATGTGGCTCGCCTCACAGTGGACAGGAAGAGAGACACAGGGAGGAATTGGGGTCAATGTACCCCCTTCAGGGGCATGTCCCAGTGACCTACTTCCTCCAGCTAGGCCCCACCTCCTCGTTTCTACCACCACCCCAAATACCACAATCCATGCTACATTATCCAGTCACTTCTCCAAAGCCCCAGCCCTGAGCATTGTACCGGGAAACAAGCTGTAAATACATGAGTTTTGGGATGTACTTCAGGTCTAATCAATTAACAAAGGCCAGCATTGCCCTTCTGCACATCGAACCTTTGATATAGAAAAAAAAAAAAATTCCTTCAGACAGGGACTCTGGACGGTCATTCAGGGTTCACTCTAAGGAGACCCTGCCTGCTTTACTGTCCTCTCATCTTGAGCAGCTTTTGTCCCAGCAGAAATCCCGGCCTGGGATTTGGAAATGTCATCAGCTCTCTGACCTCAGAGAGTCTTCGCTTCTCTGCTGCCTCGCCTCTGCTCTCCCTGCCAGAGATGGCCCTCCCATCCTAAGGAACCCTGTCTCCAGAGCCAAACGCAGACTGACTGCACGGACTCAAAGCGGGAGGCAACATGTCCCCTGTTGTGTGTTGCTTTGTTTCCTGTTATCGGTGCATCTCAGAACACTTTTTCTGAGCCGCACACTAGGAATTTTAAATGAGAGACCAAAGACTTCCGTCCTCTCAGAGGGGGCTCCCACATTCCTAACCCCAGGGGACAGATACAGGGCACCCCCAGGACCTCAGGCCTCTCCCAGCTTCCTGACCTTGAGTTCATGCCCACCTCTTGGAGGCCTTAGCTGCTTGTGGTAAAAGGGCCTCAGAACACCAGACGCTGGACTGTTTTGGGGGGAGCATTGCCTCATCTCTGAAGCCCTGCCCATGCACCCTTGCTGTACCATCCCAGCTGTGACCAGACTCACAGTCTTCCGGGGAAATTCCCAGGTCTTTGATCTTGTGGAGAGCCCATTCCCCACTCAACATGCTCGGCGAGGACACGGAGACCAGGGAACCACACAGGCTCCTAGTTACACTCCATGTACTCACCTCCTCCGTCCCAACCATCTGCCTGGGAGGAAAGACGCTGAAGAGTAGGAGAAGCCATTTTGTAAAGGGAGCAAAAACACCTGGTTTTCAAATCATAGTTCTCTGTTGCAATGGAAATCTGTCAGGATTCTTCTCTTTCCTTCCCCTCCCAACGTCAGCAGATCCTGCCCATCCTGCCCGCTCTACCTTCAAAATTCTGAGGTTCTCAACACTGCTTTTTCTACATGGATCACTCCCCCAAGTCCCGTGGGCCCCCACTCAGGTCAGATGTTGGTCGTATGCCCCTAGCATCCCTAGTTGGGGGTCAGAGATGCTCTTTTCTTTCAGTTCAGAGGACAGCCTCACAGGGAAGCTCATCTGCCTCCAGCTGTCATTAATGTAAAGGATGAAGAACCCAGGCCCCCTCCGCCGTTTGCCTACACTGCTGATTTCTTCCTTTCCCGGGGAGTGCGCATCCATTCCGGGCCCTCCCCTCAGCCCATTAACCGCTCAGCCAGATGGATCTCTTTAAAGCATGAGCTAAATCATGTGTTCTCCTACTTAAAATAAGTTCCCCTCACAGCTGCCCTGAAATTGTTTTCTCCTCCTTGCTGGTGTGACCTGGGTCCTGGAACCTTGCTGGTGACGTCAGCATGGACTCTCACTCCATGCTCAAAGTCTACTCCTCCAGTTCTGCTGGCCGCTTCCTTTGCTGGAGTGCTCTGTCCACAGACATCGTCGGACCAGCCCTTTCCTGCCATCCACCCTCCTCCTAAGTGTCACTTCCTCAGAGCACCCCCCTCCCCGTTTGCATTTTCCACACCATGCGTTGTCCACACCATGCCTGTTGTTGGTGTTTCTGCTGCTTCATGTGTGTGTGTGTGTTCTGCGTGTCTGACTCAAGCTGCCCGCTAGCAGGCACCATGCCCGCTCACCGCTGCACCCTTAGTGCAGTCCCTGGCACACGCCAAGACAGACGACGCTGAGGACGTCTGCGTCTAGGTGGCGGCCGGCTGTGTTACGTCTACCAAATTCTGCTAGTTTTGTGGTTCTTGTTTGAACACCAGACAGGAAGGCTGCTAGGAAAGTAGGAGGAGTTACTCCAGCAGGCTGAGGCCTCGCGTGGGTAGACGGCAAGAATCGGAAGAGAACCAAGTGTCGTCCCCCCCCTACTTGAGCCACCTGTCGAGGCCCTGGTTTGGGCTGGAAGGGGTTACAGTGCTTGCTTGTCGCCCGCGACCCCGGAACTCAGATGCCTTGGCATGCCTGAACTCGGAGGCAGCCAGCCCCAGCCTCGCTTCATCCTCCCTCAGACAGCTGCCTAGACAGGGCTGGAAAGGGCTCCTCACAGAGTGTGAGTCATTTCTCCTTTGACTCTCGGCTCCACCTCCTCCCGTCCCAGTGGACTGGACATTCGCAAGCAGGCAGCATTTTCCTGAGGAGCTTTTTTGGCTTGTTGGCTTCAAAGTCCTGACCTCTCTGTCTCCCAAGTGAAGAGGCCATTCAAGCAGTTCCTGTTTAAACACACAAGCCCATCCAGGCCTTGGGTCTCTGGCGTGCCACAGATCCTGGCCTATCTTTTTGGTAGAAATGCACCCCCCCCATACACACACACACACACACACACACACACACACACACACACACACACACTACCGCCTAGTCCAGGAAGTCCCACTCTACTCGTTAAATACATAGCTGCTTCCTCTAGGAAGGGGTCATCTCACCCTTCAGGGTTTCCTGGAATGAGGCAGTGTGGCTCATCAGGTGTCACTGCGCCTGAGGGCAGAGCTCTGACAGAGGCACATGTGTGAGTGGTATAAAGGGATTGAGACAGAGAGAGGGGGGTGGGTATGTCGAAGCTCACTGCTACCACACACACCCCCTCCCGGTGCCCAGAGCCGAGTCCCCAGAGCCCCGTACCTCTGTGCCTCACTGTGTGTGACTGAGGCGAGGGGGAGGTAAAGATGAGCAGAGATTATAATTGAGACGGTAAGGGTTGGGGTGAGACCTCCTTCCAATCCAGGCTGCCGTGTCTACACGGGTACGGGTGTCTGACTGGCCCTGTCACTTAGGTCACCTAGCTCGCTGTGCTCCTGGAGGCCCCGGGATGTAGCTTCAGGACTGTGGATGGTACTCAGAGTGCGTGGTGTAGGCCAGAGGGTGTTAGTGACTTGAGGGCGGGTGGATCAGCCCCCCTTGGAAACACGGCTTCCAGCTCTAGGAACCGGAGCTTTGAGTGATGTCCCTAGCTCTGTGGACGTTCTCATTCTGCAGCTCAGATTGCAGCTGGGCTACTGGACAAACCTCATCTCAGGAGGGCTTTCCTATCTGTTTCTTCATTTCTCTTTTTTTCCCCCTCTTCTTCCGAGAGGAGCTGTTGAAAGCATTCATCAATTACTCACTCGTTATTCCGTCAACTAACATTCTTATTGGACTTCTGCTGGGCGTGGACTCTTTTCTCCTGTGTCTTGTAATCTTATGTTAAAGTTTCGTCTTGCCTGTCTTTAGGAACGCTGTAGGTCTTTGGCTGAGGGGATGTCTTAGTTAGGATTTCTATTGCTGTGGTAAAACACCATAACCAGAAGCAACTTCTGGAGGGAAGGGTTTATGATCTGACAGCTGTTGTCCATCATCCAGGGAAGTCAGGGTCGCAGTGGTACCCAGTTAGGAAGCAGAGTGCGATGAATGCTGGTTGGTACTCAGCTCCCTTTCTTTCTCCTTTTTATCCTGCCTGGGACCCCAGCCCATATGGTGGTGACACCCACAGTATGAGTCTTCCCTCCTTAGCCTAATTTAGAAACTTCCTCGTAGATATGAGCGGCGGTTTGTCTTGTAGATGATTCTATGATGGTCAGTATTAACCATCACAGTGATGTAAGAAGCTTCAGTCTCCAGTGGATATTGTAATTCTAGTGTATTTAATCCTTTATTATGGAAACAGTTCCCGAGTGTATATATGGCAGATACCACACCAGAGAGTGTCACATAAACTCACATTTATTTCCAACAGTAACTCTGTACAGTTAGTATTTCACTTTACAGATGAGCCTGGGGAGACCAGGGAAACTACCGAGCTGTTTCTGTAGATGTAGCTACTGTCAGGCCCGTCTTCAGACACAGGTCGCCAGACCCCAGAGCATGGCATGTCCCTTCTCAGTTGGACAAGTGCCAGTAGGTCCTACACACTGGGGTCCTTTGTTTCCAAGAGCAGTTTGTTTCTCATGGTCGTTGATGGAGGCCAGGTGCATCCCTGATTCATGGACCAGTCACAGGCCCCAACAGGTACATGGTCACATCTCTAAATGCTTTCTCTTCTCGCCCACCATAGGAAGGATACTTAACAAACCTGAGAAGCCTCTGGGAAGATTACCCGCACGTGTACCTCTCGTGAGTATTTTTGTGACTCACTGGGGCCATTGAGGACCAGGTCATGACCTGAACCTGTAGAGCATGGGGCTGCGAGCAGTAGGTCTCTCTTCGAGAGTCTCCACTCAAGGCGTTATCTGTATTAGCTCCGTCCATAGACGTACCTAGTCTGCGTGCAACAGATGCAAACAGAACTCTCTGTCAGGGTCTCTGGCTTTGTGTCTCATTGGAGACCCCGTGAGTTCATAGCACATCTTTAAATTCATACTCACGTTCCTGTTTGTGATTCTGCTCAGACCTGGGCCTATCTCCCTCTGGAGGCCACCCCGTGTCCCTAAGGCTTCTCAGAGAAGCGACAGCAAAGGGTGTGGAGCTGAAAAACTTAGAGCCTCTCTGTTGTTGCCTTCAGTGGTTGCCATGTCCATGCACCGCGTGCTGTAATCGGCTTCCGCCTCAACTCTTCCTTCTCGGGGTTGAAGAAATGTGTTTGGTCACTACTGGTTCCTCCCGTGGACTTACTGTGGACCTTTAAGTGGTCTTATACGTGGTGCTGTGGGTGTGGTGGTCTCTGCCTCTCTCCCTCCATCCCTCCACCCCTCACTCACTCACTCACTCACTCACTCACTCACTCACTCCCTCGCTCCTCGTCCTGCTGGTCACCCACAGCCTTGGCTTAGGCCTTTCCTTGTGTTCTTGGCAAGTGCCGTGGGGATGCTCTTGGTCCCGCGTGTTGCTCAACCCCCTCATCTCCAGCTTCCAGGTGAAGTTCTTCTACTTGTGCCAGCTGGCCTACTGGCTGCACTCCCTACCCGAGCTTTACTTCCAGAAGGTGCGCAAGGTGAGCATGCCCTTCTTCTCCTGCCCTCTCCCCTACAGCCCTCCTGCTTTCCCCGGCGACCCCACCTTTCCCCTTTCTCTGGAAGCGTGATGTGTTGGCTAATGATGGAGTTAGCTCTTGAGGGAGTCCCACACAGACTGCCAAAGAGAACAGTGTCGGGCTCTTGACTCCTCCACCAGATGTGTGGCCATTGGCAAAACCTAACCTAATCTAGATACTGGACGGAGGAGATCTTGCCATCCCCAGCCCTTTGTGTAGTTTTCCTCAGGGTAATGCTGACAACCCTCTTCCAGTTCTTTCTTTCCCAACCCAGACCCCCCTCCTGGCACCAGGCTTGAAGCTCTTGCCTCAGTGTATGGGGTTCTGAGGTGACACGGGACTGTGCGGGTAGGGAGACCTGGCCCTTTCCTGTTCCCCTTACACGTCCCCTCGGTCCTCGGCATATTCATTTGGAGGATGAGCATGCTCACTCTCCGCCCCTCTCTCTTCCAGGAAGAAATCCCCCGCCAGCTGCAGTACATTTGCCTGTACCTGCTTCACATCGCTGGGGCATACCTCTTGAAGTGAGTGGGAGCGGAGCCAGCCCCGTTTCCTTGACCTTTTATGCCCCTGGGTCTGTCCACATGGTCTCTCAGTTAGCAGGCATTCAGTTGATACCAACTGTTTGAGGAGTACCATGCTGAGACTGTGGGATGCAGAACGTAGTAGAAGACCCTCTTATCTTCAGTGGTTCATTCCCCTCCTGGTCGGAAAGACCGTCCCAAGAGAGACAGGTGTGATGCGCTCTGCGGTGGTACGCACCACTAGCCATGAGAACCCAGAGCATTGGCCACCTCGGCCTGAGGCAGAGCCAAGGAAGACTTCCAGTGATGCTGTCCTTTGAACTATGAACTTTGAACTATGGCCTTGCAGCCACGGACTCCATGGGCGTCCAAATGCTGCTGGAGCATAGAGCTCTAGAGTTCATTTCAGTTTGGCTCGTAATGAAATAGACAGCAGTTGGCTGGGTAGTTGTTCTAGAAGTGGGGAGTGTCCCTGCGTGAGAGCTGGAGTATCTCTTACGGACAGTATATTGATGAACGAGCTATGGCCGTTGGTAACTGGGCTTGCCGCGAGCTTTTCACTTACAGAATAGAACCCAAACTGTGTGTAGGCTATCCTGTGAGAGCTTCGCTATGGTGGCCAGATGTCCTGGGGCCTTGTTTCTGAGGGACTCACAGCAGGCTTCCTGTGAGAATGACTGATATGGGTGAATAGTGCGCCTGCGAGCGTGTGTGTGTGTGTGTGTGTGTGTGTGTGTGTGTGTTGGAGTCCACCAGATCTCGAGCTCTGGCTTCCTGTCTCTGGAGGCCGAGGGCCATGGCAGGTGTCCCAGCTGTGCTCTGATATTGAATGCTCACAGCAGAGGGGTTATGGTGACTGCCTGGCTCACCAGCAGTGTGTGTTGAGCGCCACATGGGGGGGGGGGAGCTTCCTGCTGCCTCCGATAGTGCAAAGTCAGATGGCAGGAAATCTTCATAGATGTACCCACAAAGCTCAGCAACCTTGTTCAGGGCCCCCTTTGGTGTGCATGATTCTGGCACCGTGAGAATGGAAGGTGCCAGATACCATGACATGCATGAGTCAGGTTCACTGTGGGGACAAGCAAGGGTAGCTCACCTAGATGAAACAGGTCAAGGGCTGAGGAGTCAGTCCAGGCAACTCCCTGAAGGTTTAGTGGCCAGACTCTCACCAAGGATAAGGCATGGTCCCCACGCCCCCCCCACCCCCCAAGAAGTGGAAAACAGAACCCAGGCACAGGCACAGGGAGCAGCCTGAGCCACAATGCGCCAGCTCTCTGTGCTGAGACATTCTGCAGGGAAGGTAAGGCTCCTCTTTCTCCCCAGCCTGAGTCGCCTGGGCCTGATCTTGCTGCTGCTGCAATACTCCACTGAGTTCCTTTTCCACATGGCCCGGCTCTTCTACTTTGCAGATGAGAACAATGAGAGACTGTAAGTGGGGTTGCTGGGGGCTGGCCTGTCCAGAGACCTCGGGGGTGGGACCTGGGCATCTCCTGAGGTATCAGTGGTGGGAGGCTCCTGCCCTGGGCATCAGCTGCCCCCCCCGTACCCCCCCCCCCCCCGTGTGCAGGCAGCACCCTATGCTTATGTTCCAGAACTGGAAATGTCACCTTCCTGGGTCCTGTTTGACTTCCTCTCCCACTCTGGGTTACTTCTGGAGAAGAGGGTGAAGGTTCCCTGAGGGACCCTCAAAGCTGATGTTCCTTTTCTGCCCCCGTGAGCAGGTTTAACGCCTGGGCTGCCGTGTTTGGGGGCACGCGCCTCTTCATCCTCACTCTCGCCGTGTTGGCCATCGGCTTCGGCTTGGCTCGGGTGGAAAACCAGGTGTTTGACCCCGAGAAAGGGAACTTTAACACCTTGCCTTGCAGGTGAGTTGGCGGAAGCCTGAGGCGGTGAATCGGGGCTCTCTGAGCGCTGCCAGGCACCTCTCGAACATGGCACATCTTCCCAGAAGGTCAGGGAAGAGAGGAGCCGTGAGGCTCCCACATGGTGACGTTTAGGAGCAAGTCTATTGACGTCAGTCTCCTGCTCCCGTCAGACATTCTTCACTTCTCAGCTTTGCTGGGCTCAGACCGCAGTGAGGAAGGACCCCAGTCCAAATGCAGTGTGGACCCCTCTTGTTCAGCACATCATGATGCAGAGGACAGTTCTCATCCAGGCTAGGCTAGGTTGATCGTGACACCCTCATGAGACTTTGGAGTTTTGTCCTCCATGTCTTGCTCTGTGGCTTTCCCTAGCATCCAGGGAGGCAGCCAGGAAGCTATGTGATCCCTGAAGCTATAGGCGTCAGAGTGCATGCAGTCTGTCTGGGGTTGCTCCACTGGTATGTGACACGCTAGAAGAGGATTATTTCGGCACTCCCATAATTTAGTTCATTGGAATGTTACCAATACATGTAGAGCTTATATTGCCCTCCCTGTGGGCCATGCGTATGGGAGAGATACAGCTGTGGATCTGTAGGTGTAGGATGAGTGTGACTGTGGGGGTGAGCGTGCAGTGGCACCACCCTCCCCTCCCCTGGGGGGCCTTCCCCTCCCATTGCTGAAGTGTGCTGGAGCAGAGACGGGCCGAAGCTCACAGCCTTCCTGGTGCTGGTGGCTGTGAGGGGAGGGCAGGCCACAGGAGCTCCCCCACACCTCCTTCTGCAGGCTGGAGATCTGAACCTCACCCTCAGATCCGTCTCTCCCTGTCGGCAGGCTCGGCATGCTGCTGCTGGTGTGTGTTGTCCAGGCCTGGCTCATGTGGCGCTTCATCCACTCGCAGCTGCGGCACTGGCGGGAATACTGGAAGGAACAGAATGCCAAGCGCAGAGTCCCAGCCGCTGCCCCCAGGCTTCCAGCCAGGCCTATCAAGAGAGAACCTGGTGAGTGCCAGGACTGTGGCAGAGAGCCAGTGGGTGGGGTCTGTGCTGGGATGGGCGGAGAAGAGTTGGGACCTGGCTCTTAGGTATTCACAGACCAATCCTCTGGCTCCTCCTCCTTCTAGATACTTCTCTCTGGGCTTGGGGCTCGATGACCAGCATGGAGCTGGGCGTGAGCCAGAGACTCAGTGTGAGCAGGCAGGCCATAACAGGGCCTTGAGCCCTGGCCGCTATGCTTCGGGGCAGCAGTGGGTGGGGACTTCTGGAAGGAAGCATGTCCTCTGGGTGGCTCCTGGCGTCCAGCCAGGTTCTGCTGCTGTTGCTATTGCTGCCACCCGTGCCCTGTGCGACACAGTGCCTATGTCCTCACCTGCCCTTGTCCTCGGCATCCCGGCCCACCCCTGCCTCCCAGGCAGTTAGCTTCCCTTCTCTCTTCAGGAATGACTCACAGTGGCACAGTGTTAGGGGTGAGCCGCAGGGATGGGAAACCCCCATCTCCTCTGGTTCCTGAGCATCCTCGACTGGTCCCCCAAACCCCACAGGTCCTCAGACATCCCAGCCCTAATCTACTGCCCAGCCCGGGGGCCTGTCTGCATGCCTGCTTTCTGACTCACCTGCATTTTTCCAGGCCCCTGCCTGCCTGGCAAGAGCATGTGTGTGTGTGTTTGTGTGCAGCTGGGTGTGAGGAGGCCTGAGGGTCGGGCGGGGGTTAGGAGGAGGGGTTTCTGTGTGGCTGAAACTCAGCCTGAGTTTGTGGAGATACTTTTCTCAGTAAAAGATCGCACAGTTCTACAAAAGGGGTGTCAGGCTGCGTCCCTGAAGCATCTTGCTCTCCATCTCTCCTCCCCATCACCATCCCGGTTGCTGAGACCTATGGGTCCTCTGCGGGACTGAGAGACTGGGGACACTGGAGGAGCTAAGAGGTGGCAGCCAGTATTGCTCAGACGTTAGTGTAGGCTGCTGCCTGTTCCTCCGTTTCTGTGTGTCACCCCAGATGCCCTCCACTAAAAGATAGTCCAAGACTAAGCACCTGACGCAAAGTCACTCATCAAAGGCACTAGGACAGGTGGCAACCCGCCCTGAACTGTCTGCTGGCTTCCATTGGCCCCAGCCTGGTCCCTCCCTGGATGGTCTGCACGCCACACGGCCATCTCCCCAACCACCAGACTTCCCCACCCTCCACGCCTCCATTTTCCTACCTCAGTCTCAGCAGTCACCTCACGTGTGTCTCTCTCCATTCCCAGGTTACCATGAAAATGGCGTGGTGAAAGCCGAGAACGGAACCTCCCCACGGACTAAGAAACTCAAGTCTCCCTAAGGCCAAAGTGCTGAGAACAGGATCCACTGGGTGAGGGCCCAGCAGGGAGGCAAGAAACCCTGGCCCCCAGCTCAGCCTCTCCATCCTCCTAGCCCAGCTCCATCTCCATCAGCAGGAACCTTGGCATCAAAGGGGGAGTCACTCTCTACCTTCTTGGCTTTCTCTTCTTCCGTAAACCATTTTCAATAAAACCAAAAACCTTCCTCTCTCGCTCCCTCGGGCCACCTCGTGGCCTCACCTCTGTCCTGTATTGGGTCTTCTCAGAGGCCTAGATTTTCCTAGCCGTCTGTCTCGCTCGCCTCTTTCTCTTCCTTCATGGCTACTTCTTTTTCTCCTCACTTCCTGACTTTCATGTGCAATTTCTCGGATATTTTACACCGAGAGGGAGGGAGCTAAGATTGCAGTCCTGTCCATCAGTCCCAGGACCTGTCCATCCGGAAGCCTCTTGCCAAGGAGCTTCCCCTAGAGCTGATGGCAGATCCTCGGTGGCCTTTGTGTGGATGGGCCGGAGGAGGAAAGGCCCTCCCTCTTGGACCACAATATTCTTGGTGCTGACTGACTGACAAGATGTAGGACTCTGGTTCTACACGTCCCGTCCCGAAGTGGTTTGCTTTGGGACGCAGTGACTTAATCCAGAAAGACAGTGTTAATTAACTGTTGAGTCCCAGGACTCCAAAGAGCTTCCAGCGCGCTGCGTTTGAGTTGGAAACCAGCCTGCCTTCACTCTGGGGGGCGGGGGTGGGGGAGACGTACTAAGAAGGACGTGCCCTCCCACTTCCGTCGCAAGAGCAAAGCGTGTTGAGCGGCTTGCCTCTTCTGGAAAGGTGGCTGGACGAGAGAGACAGAAGCGTCCATCTGGAACTGTCTCCAGCATACCAGCTGACATACTTCCTTAACCCATCCACCAGCGTCTAAAACCAAACCAAACAGCAGTTACAAACCTGCCCAAAACATGCTGTTCCCAAGTCCAGAAGCAACCTTCCCCCATCGGGGGCCAGACACACAACCTAGACCGTCATCTCTCTAGCTGTGGAACTGTGAAGCCTCTGGCCCCGTGTGGTCACCTGGCCACCCTTCCTCTGGCCTCACCTGAGTGTTCTTTAAAATCATGTCGTTTGCTGATGCCTGATAACGGGATGCCTCAGGGTCACTCTTCCGGCTGTGTGAGCAGACACAGCCACGTCCACAGGAGTCCGTGGCTCCGTTCCCTTCAGTGTTCTTTCTCCTCTCTTCTACCTGAAGATGTGGTCACCAGGTCCTTGTGGTACCTTGTGAGGACTTCCAGAAGGGCGGCGGGCTTCAAAGGGCCCCTGAACTCCACGCTGGTGTAGGGGAGCCGTTCTTGGTGACAGAGGAATGTTAATGTTAACCTGATTACGCTGGTCTTCTTCTGACATCATAGTGGAGACCAGAGCTTGAATTTGTACCCATAAATGGGGAGATGGGTCCTTCATCAAGGCAGCTTCCCTCTCCGAGTCACTAACAATGTATGTAAGGTCTAACTTACCAGTATTTGAGGAATTTGGTTCCAAACATCACTGTGGCATTTCTCCCCTCCCTCTATGTCCAGGATAAGGGTACAGAATAGGGATGAGATCCCCTTGGCTGCTTCTGCATGTGCTTGGGAAGCCAGACAGAATTTTGAAAGTATCTTTCTCCATTCTCTGCCTCTTCTGCCCTGGCTCTTCCCTGGGCAACTCCCACAGAGTTAATCTGGCCCTTTTTAGCCAGTGCAGCCCATCTGTCCTGGTGGTGATTGTAACTGAGCTCATGCTTCTGACACTGCCCAGAGCTGGGTGGAGGTTCAGCCAGTGGTCCCCAAATTCACCTCATCCTATTAGTCTCGCTGTCCCCCTGGACCCTCCCCAAGCTATGTCACTGGCAGGCCCTTGCCAGCTCTCGGCAAGAACTTTGTCCCCAGGCTGAGCTGTTGATATTTGTGGCGAGCGTGTGATATGTGGTGGTCTTGGAGAAACAGAGGTACAAAAGAGCAGCTGATGTCTTGGATACAGCAGCCCCGTCCCTGTGTGTGGGTTTTTGTCGTTCTTTCCTGGGACACTTGGAAGCCTGACATGATGTGGCTTCATTCCTTAAATGTCTTGCAAGCTTCCTGTGTTGCTAGTCTGTTGGATGTATTACCAGGAGTCCAATGGCTGGGATGGATGTAGTCTCTTCTAGAACATAAGGGTTTTGTCAGTGGTTAGGAGTTTGGACAGTGTTCATTTCCAGAGAAAGGGCCTGAGACCGAGGGCAATTACCTCATCAGCCTCGACTCCAGGGGTGTTTGGGGGCTTAGGAGAACCAGAGGCTACTTTCTCATCCCCCCAGCCTCTCTGGCATTGATGTTGTAGGAAAGCCAAGACTTTGGTAACTTGGCACACACCCTGCTGCCAGAATTACAGTGACTCAGTTCCACATCATCCTGTGAGCATGCAGGCTAGCTTGTTCGAAGTCTCTCCTGTCCCCAAAGTGCCACAACCCTAGTGAAGGCCCTGCCGTGCTCCTCCAAGTTGAAGATGCTTAGCAGCATCCACCAAGACCCAGAAGATGACAATCTCTACCTCAGCAGCCACTGCCTGTCTCTCAGCATCCCTGGGACGCCAGCAGGCATCTGTGGCAGGAGTGGTAGATGGAGAGTTCCCTGCTGCCCGTTGCCCTGCGCAGAGGTTTGGTGATGGGACGGTTATTTACAAGTTGTCCAGGCTTGGGCGCCAACACTATGAGTAAGCTCTGTGTGCTCCTCCTACAGCCCAGTGATCCTGGGGAAAAGAGAAGCGGACCAAAGCCAGGAAGGGAGACTTTCTGCCATTCTAGTCGACCCTAACCCTGTGTGCCTAAACAGTTGTGGACAGTGCCATGTGATCTGTCTAAGGGTGAACTTAAATCACTTAAATTTAGATGTTCCTGACACAATGCTTTTTTGGAGTACCTGGGACCATAAGAGCCCATGAAGGTGGATACCTCCTTCCTAGTCCCCATTGGCATTTTTTCCTAAGTGATTAAAAAAAAAAAAAAAAAAACTGGGAGCAGAAAGAGTACATTCTCCAAAAAGTCTGCAATGCTCACTTAGATTCCATGCATCCTTAAAGAAACCCACTGACTCTTTCAGCTAGGGAAGGCCTTTGTGTGTATTTGTTTTTAATGGGCTTGAGCTTTCCCAGTGGGGTCTGCAGAAGTCTGCCGTGGGAGGAAGCAGAGGGTCTAGGCATAGCTAACTTTCTCTGCTTAAGGGCCTCCGTGTCTCCAGCAGACACATTTGCATTCTTGATCTCTGGCCTCTGTTCTTCACGGCTGTGGAATGGACTTGAGTAAGGCCTGGGGGTCAGGACAGTGAGGTGGTCCTCCCCCTCCCACAGCCTCCCGAGCTTGCAGGTTCTTTCTTCAAAAGAGGAATAGTATCAATGTCAGACTTTTGGAGACATCTGTAGGATCCCTCTCCAGCCTGCGGTTAGCATTGGGAGGATGCTGTCGCCGACTTCTCACCCTTCACCCTGCTCCTTGTGCAAGGGTTAATTCCATCCTGCACCCTTTCGAAGCCCCAAAGATGAGAAGGAAAGTCATCCCGAGCAGACTCTGCAAACTTGCTCTCCTTGTCCTCCGCAGGTCCTTGTTCTCTTGTGTAAAAAGTGCCTTATATTGCCTTGTGGCCTTGACTGGTACTGTATGGCCAGCTCCCAACTGCCAGGGCTCTAGGGCTGACCGGCACATGCAGCCAATGACACCATACCTCAGCACAGCTCCAGGTTAAAGGGACGTGGTTTGACAGTTTTGCCTCACTCGTTCTGACCCTCTTCTCCCTCATGCTTAGATCTCTCGTGTGTTCTCCTCTTTGTCTGTTGCCTTTGGGCTTGGCTGGGTGGCTAAGGAAGCCTGTGAGGTGGCCCAGCAGCAGGCACCCATGCCTCCTATCTAATAAGGGAAGCTTGGGGGTTGGGAAGAAGGTCACCTCTTTGTACCTCTGGCCCTCTGTGGCAAGCCCTGCTCTTCCAGTCTCCTCGCCACCACCCCAGGTTAGAAAAAGCATCCTCTTCCTGCCTGTTTTGCTTCCATGTAGCCCAAAGTTTGTATGAGGAACGCGTTCACTTGTACTCCTGGTTCCAAGTCATAGCTCATCGGTAACCTGCTTGGCTTCCTTTGGTCTGGTAGCTGCAAAGCTCCTGGGTTCCTGTCAGGGTTACCTTGTGTTCCTAGCACCAACACCCTCCCTGACCCTTGCATGCCTGCCTGTTCCTGCTCCTGCTCCTCCTCCTTTTCTTCCTCCTCCGGGTTGTGCAATAACCCTCCCAGCCAGTGGTCTTTCCCACAGGCCTTTGTCCCTTACTGTATCCTGCGTAGTGGGAGAGAGGGGACCCATGGGAGGGGTAGTCATCATCCCTTACACCTGTCAGTCCCTTCCCTTATATTGCTGTCAGTCTCACGATCCTGGGTGGGTTTCTGTGGCAACCCTGTAGAATGTGTAGTATCGTCTTAGAAATTCTTTTATTGTTTAAAAAAAAAAAGTTGAAAAAAAAAATCCTCAGACTGGGACATTTTCAATGTCTGGGAATAAGGTCTGCTCTGGTGTTGCCGGCATCACTGTCACCGCTGAAGGCATTCCAGAGTTTCTTGTACCTGTGGGGAGGGTAGAGATTTTTTTCCAAGAATCAGCCGCAGTGGTGAGCCCTGTCCCCGCACAGGACCTGGCTGTGGCTGTGGCGGTGAGTGCTGTCGTTCTTCTGGGTACAGATTCGTGCGCGTGATGAAACCTCACTTTTCAGTTACTCTGTTTCACACGCACCTGAAGAATGAGCTGAGGAGCTGGTGCCCTGCGCAACTCACAATGCAGCTGTGGACACATTGACTGTTTTTCTACATTAGCCTGTTTCGTGTCATGGACCAAATTCAACAAGGAACTCAAGGAAAACGTGTACCTTCGTATTGATGCTTTCATGTAAAAGGGTTGGGGGGGAGGGATGTCTTTATTTTTGGTGACATTTTTTCAAAGTCCCTTTCCCTATGTTTCTGTCTGGTTTTGGAAACAAGCTACAGTTTTGTATGGATTTTTTTTTAAATGTACATTTTGAAACAAATGATCAAATATTTTCTGAAATACCTGAATAAAGGGCATAGAATTATTGGTGGTAACGGTTTCTGATAGAACTCACTGATGTGTTTTTACATGCTAATATTTTTTAGTCCTGATTCTTCCATTTGTTTCCACTTTGAAAAAAAAAAAAAGAGTCCGTGTCAACTTTAGCTTTTGTGTCTAAAATTTTTCACTATCTAGTAGTTGGCTTAGTATGCATCATTTTTATTTCATCTATAACAATGAGTTGGAAAAGGGAATTTCCTAGCAAGTTTTGTAAGCTGGATGCCCCCCCCCGCCCCCCCCCGCTACCCATCCACCCAAGGAAGGCCTCCCGACTTGGACTGCTGTCCTGTGAAGTCATGCAGCTTGGAGGGGATGCATGAATGCAATGTCCCAATTTAGTAAGAATGGTGGCAACAGGGGGCCTGGCGTCATCATGTAAATAGCCTGCTATTGCATGCAGCTGCATTTTCCAGAACCATCCATGGGGAGTGCTCAGGAGGTGAGTGCAATTGCAGGTGGTGGTTAGCCAAGGGAAACCCACAGGGGTCAACGTCACCCAGGGACTTACTTGAGGTGAGAGTGGGCCGTGCTGACGGCAGCCAGCTTTGGTGCAGGTGGTTCCCGTCCTGCTCTGCATGGCATGCTGGGTGTTATCCCGCAGTGAACTGAGTTAGCTTAGCCCGTTTCTCTTCTGCGTCCTGCAGGTTTTGTTTCTCAGGATAAGGTGGCTGGCAACAGTGTTACGTTCATGGTACAAATAAAACGATATGTAATTTGTTTTTGAGAGAGGGTGTCTCTACATAGCTCTGGCTGGTGGTCTGTTGCCAGTGTCCTAGCCCAGGCTGGCTCAAACTCATGGCAATCCAGCCTCTGCCACCCAAGAGCTTGGATCCCAGGTGTGTGCCACCGTGCCCACTTTTAAATTGTTGGCTTTGTTTTTGGTTTTTTTTTTTTTTTTTTTTTTTTTTTTTTTTGAGACCTTGTCTTGCGATATAGTCTCGGCTTACCTCAACCGCGTTGACCGTCTAGACTGGCCTTGGACGTAAGCAGTCCTCCTGCCCAAGAGCTGGGATGGCAGGCCTGCACACCTGGCTAAATTGACCTTAATAAACATGCTTATACTTATGTGCCAACAGGATATTAAAAAGTCACATACCCAGCCGGGCAGTGGTGGCGCACGCCTTTAATCCCAGCACTCGGGAGGCAGAGGCAGGCGGATCTCTGTGAGTTCGAGGCCAGCCTGGTCTCCAAAGCGAGTTCCAGGAAAGGCGCAAAGCTACACAGAGAAACCCTGTCTCGAAAAAAAACCAAAAAAAAATAAAAAAAAAAATTAAAAAAAAAAAAAAAGTCACATACCCAAGAGCCCTTGGAGACAGTATTTAGAGAAATCATCTTTACCTGTTTGTCCTGAATGTACTGGAACTTTGTAGCCATGAAGTGAATCCCCTTAATCATGACCGTATGCTCAAGGCCCCCTAGTGGTGTATTTGAGGTATGGAACCTGGACTGAACAGTGACTTACCACCAAGCCAATCTCACCCACAAGGCAGCTTTTTTTTTTTTCTGTGCTGAAGCAATGACCTATCCTTATTAACCTATCCTTATTCATTTAAATCCAATGACTGTGGCTACCAGTGTGCTGCCTCTGCAGGTGGTAACTGGTAGTGCTGTGGCTTATTTGAAGGAGTGGTCATCTCTTAGTGTTGCGCATCCATCACCTGAGCCCAGGCCTCCAGATGCATGCCAGTTGTGACAGTAGCTTACAGTACTTAGTGTCATCTCGTGGTTCTGCTCCCATTCATGGGCTCAGGCAGAAGTGATCTGCTCGGATTTTGTAGTCCAACAGTGAGTAGGATGCTTCCACAGACATTCCCTTCAGCCCTGGTCGTCTATGAAATACCTCTCAGACCTTGTCAGGATAGTTGTTATCAGATCTCCCCAATCTTGGGGCAGTTTGGAAGATGTAGGATGAGGCACAGGAAACAAGCTTATGGAATATGAGTGTGTCAGGCTTACATAAGACCACTTTCTCTGTGACACTACAATGAGCAATAGAAAGAGCTGTCTGGATGCTAGCTAGTGGGAAAGACAATAAGTGGTCGGAACTGAGATTGGACGATGTGGTGGTTGGACTGGGAATGACTCCCCATGGGCTCATACACTTGAATGCTTGGTCATTAGGGAGTGGTGCTACTTGAAAGGGATCAGGAGGTGTGGCCTTGTTGGAGGAGGTGTGTCACTGGGCCCAAGTCAAGCCCAGAGGTTCACTCTTCTCTTTTTCTGTTGCCGGTGGATCCAGAGGTAGAATTCCCAGCACCTTCTCCCAACCAGGTCTGCCTGTGTGCCGCCATGCTCCCCACCGTGATGACGCTGGACTAAACCTCTGAAGCCGTAAGCCAGCCCCAGTTAAATGCTTTCCTTTGTGAGAGTTGCTGTGATCGGGGTGTCTCTTCACGGCATAGAACACTAAGACAGAAGGAGAGGAAGATCTAAAAGAGAACGCCTCTAGTTCAGCAAAAGCCCAAAGCCAATGGAAAAAGGTTAGGAAGCGTTTCCACATGCTACTAACTGTGCAAATCTGTGAGAGATTGCCAGGGAACAGGCCATAGCTTCTGTGGGCTTTCCTCTTCAATAGAAGACTGGGATGGCTGAGTAGAGACTAGAAAGTATGGATTTCTCAGAGGGCTTTCAGAATGCTGTGGGTACTGTCGCTCAACTTGCCCAAGTTTAAAGGTTTAGAAAATCTCTAGTGCATGTGTATATATTTGAGTGTGTGGGGCATGCTATGATGTGCATATGGAAAGCAGAGGACAGTTGTGGTCACGTCAGTCCCTGTCTTCTATGTTGAGGTAGAGTCTCTCAATTGCCATTGCATTGGGCACTCTGGGATAGCTCACCTATGAGCTTCCTGGGGATGGGACACTCCCGTCTCTGCCTCTCATACCACTGAAGAAATGCTAGGATTATGGATGCGTGGGACTGAAGCGGGTTGTACTTGGGTTCTGGAATTTGAACTCAGGCCATCAGGATTTCACAGCTACCACTTTTACCCACAGAGCAATCTCCCTGCCTCAGTCCTCTGGACTCTAGAAAGCATATTTGGGGTGGCTGATTCGTAAAGTATGTCTAAAGGAAAGGAATTGACCTCCCTAATTACCCTACCCTAGAGGGGCCCCCTCCCTGTAGACCCTTCTGAGGAAGCAAAGGTGCCTAAGGAGTATGCCTTTAGAGTTGAGCAGCTGGGGACTGGGACCATGCACAGGATTTCTTTGGAAAATGACCTAAGCGCTCCCTCAAGAACAGAGCCCTGTGAGTGAGAATAAGCCAGTCTTTGGCACATGCCACTTAGCCAGGCCTGGCTGCAAATGATATTACTAACCAATGAAACAATACATTGCTTCTCGAGCTTCCTGGTCCTATTCTTTAGCTCATCTTACATATTCCCAAGGTGAGTAATGGGATACAGCAGCCAGAGGAAGGACTAGACTGGTCTAGCACTCACTGTACCAAAGGCTCCCAGGTGAAGCTTTCTAAAAGGAATTCTTTTCTAAAGATATTTACATTATATCCCAGTAAATACACAGATCTTATGAAAATAGGCATCATTCTATGTACACCATACTATTTTATATTCCATTTTTTAAAACTTTATTTTTGATGGCATTGGGTCTTGCAGATACTATAAAAGAACTCTACCAGTGAACCAGACCTCAGGCTCCCAGTTTTTGTTCTACTAATGGGCTTAGAATTACACCCTGGAAAGCATGTAGTATATCTCCCTACAATACTGAGGGAAGTGGATAGGTGGGTAGAGAGGCCCTTGGCTCCAGCAACAGTGCCACTGAGAACTTTATTTTCAGCATCCCAAATACTTCCAGAGAAGTCTGTCATTCCTTCCGTGCTTCCTCCTTCTACATCTGTATTCACCTTTTCCAAAGAATCAGAAAACAAATTGTGTGTGCTGTGGGTAGTATGAGTGAGTGTGTGTGCTTGTGTGGGCTGAGCCTGCCAGCTGATCATAGCTGAGGGTCCAGCTCCAGTCTACTGGCTGCATGCTCAGGACACGGGAAGTTTCCACTGAGGGCCAGAGAAGGCTGTGTGGCCGTGGAAAGGCAGCCAGGCAGGGGGATTCTCTTACTCAGGGGTGGGTCAGTTTGTGTTTCTAGTCAGGTTTTCAAATTGCTGCTGGGGGTCTCCTTACTTTAAGATGTGTTTTCCTTGTCTACCAATCCAACTGTTAACCTCATCCCAAGCACCGTTACAGACATATTGAGGGTATTGTTTGACGAATTCTGGAACTCCCTGGGCCCCATAAGTTAAAACTATCACGGTACCTCTGCCACTCCCAATAAGGCCCCAGTCTTCCATTCTTTGAAAATCAATTTACTTTAGACTTTAGTAATAGTGAAATAGAAGAGCCAAAAAAGAAATACAAGTTCAGAAGTGATGCAAATGCCCGCACGGTAAATACAAAGTAGATTTCTCCATGTCAGTTCAGTGCCAACAATTCATATCGCACTCTCTAGTTCAGCTCAGTTCGAGAAAGCTCGAATAAAGTTATAGTAGTTAATCTTGCCTTCTCCGTGGGTACACATCCTGATTAACTGCAAGGGAACAAACAGGACAGGTGAGACAGAGCTCCCTTCGGCTTAAGTGCCAAGCGCCCTTCCGCATAAGGAGCCCCAGGTTTTGCCAACCCAAACAGAGTTCAGCCTTTATATCCTCAGTTGACTCTAAAGTAATCCTGTGATCCTGGAAAGTAGGTCAGACATTAAGCCCCATACTATACATAGTGAAACCACAGCAGTAATATCCATGTTTATATGGGCGTTGTGATTATCACAACACTTTCCTTTTTTCTTTATCTTTTGAGGCAGTATATCACTTTGTAGCCTCCATTGGCCTTGAACTCATGATCTTATTGCCTCTGCATCCCAAACTTTGAGGATACAAGCATGTACCAGCAGACCCAGCTTCAAAATACTTTTTTTGTTGCTGTTTTTCGAGACAGGGTTTTCCTGTGTATGGTGCCTGTCCTGGATCTCACTCTGTAGACCAGGCTGGCATGGAACTCACAGAGATCTGCCTGGCTCTGCCTCCGAGTGTTGGGATTAAAGGCATGAGCCACCACTGCCTGGCCAAAATACTTTTATTGCTATATTCAAATATAAATATTTTGCCCCCTCCCAAGAACCAAACACCCCCAAAACTACAGGCTCCTGCTGTTGTGGGATGGTCTGTATGTCAAATGTGTTGCTGATTGGTCAATGAATAAATCACTGATTGGCAGTGGCCAGGCAGGAAGTATAGGCGGGACTAACAGAGAGGAGAATTGAGAGAACAGGAAGCTGGGTGGGAGAGACACTGCCAGCTGCCATCAGGATAAGGAAGATGTAAAGTACCGGTAAGCCACAAGCCACGTGGCAAGGTATAGATTAATAGAAATGGATTAATTTAAGCTGTAAGAACAGTTAGCAAGAAGCCTGCCACGGCCATACAGTTTGTAACCAAAATAAGTCTCTGTGTTTACTTATCGGGTTTGAGCGGCTTGGGACTGGCGGGTGAGAGAGATTTGCCCTGACTGTGGGCCAGGCAGAAAAACTCTAACAACACCTGCTGTGGCAGCCTAATAGAAGATCTAGGTCTAGCCATGCTTTCAATGTCCCCGGAACTCAACAGTGATGGTAACAGTGATTGGCTGCGGTTGTCTGTACAACATCTGCCTTGCCCAGCCCCTACATGCCACTTCCCAATGGCTGCAGTTCCTTTCTCATGTTCGCTCCCGTGTCACACAGTATGAATGACTTGAAAATAAAAACTGAATTAGCCATGCTGTCAATCAAAGACTTCTAGAGCTAAATAGGTATTTAGCCCACACGAACAGGTACCCTCCTCTCATACTCATTGTCAACATTCTGTCTTCAAAAAGACCAAACAAGACCCTCCATCCTAGTTACTTAACCTAGTTACTTCAACAAAACCATTTCCTAAATGAAACTTAATTTCCAAACATTCCCTCTTGCTTGAAAATCTTCGGGAAGGTCAATAAAGCCTCCATGTTGTTAATCAATGAGCGTGTCTTGATATTAAGCTAGAGTCCTGGCCAGGGTGGGGTGAATTTTGTTCTGACTTCCAGCAGGGTCCTGGCCATCAGGATTTGTAGCGAATAAAAGAAATGACACCCTTATTTAACAATCATAAAAGTTCCAGGAGGAACACTTCCATTCCTTCTCCCCATCTTCAGCGAAACTTGTTACCCTACAGACACTGCTGCCTTGGGCAGTGGTCATACCAGCTTCCATGCTAATCCTGACAGGCTGACCTTGAAGTCTCTCAGAGCCCGCAAACATCCTGTTTATTAACTTATCTTCGGGTTCCTTCTTGGCAGCTGGTGCCTCACGATCACCTATGCTACCCTCCATCTCTAACATGCTAGTCTAGCAACTTCTCTACTATCTGTTCCCAGCCCCCTCTTAAGAGACATCCTGCAGCAACAATTTGAAAAGGAAGTTGATGCTTTGGTGTGGAAAATCCTGTCCTCAGGACAGAACGGGAAATCTGATTCTTGTAACTCCTTAGGAAGGAATGACCAGTGTTTTGTCTGTGCAGTCAACCCAAACCACCGTTCATACTGACCTCCTTAATCAAGGAGTCATCGACAGGGATATTAAGAGTGTCACAGACTTTAAAGAACACCTCTTTGTCCACAAGTCCTGACTCCTCCTTGTCATATATTTGAAATGTTTCACGGATGTTATCTTTGCAGGAATGGTCTTTCAGGTGCATCTGGATTGTGTCTATCAGGGTATCCAGGTCCTGTGCCTTGGGTTCCTCTGTAGCTTGCATGCTGTAAAGAGAAGGACATGATCGGATATAAATATATTCATTCTTGACTAATCTTACCTCAGTGAGCAAAGCTCTTATTTCGTGAAATCTGGGAAGCATCAATAATAATAATAATAATAATAAGCCAACCAGTTTTGACACACAGCTAACCTCCTCATCAGAAGGTCTCATGTGGGACAGTGTTTGAACTATGTCCCTTTTTTCCATCAGTTAAATCACTCCACCACAAAGAGCCAGCTCTCACGTACTGCCTTTTCCAATTTGCTATTTGTGGGAATCACGTTGGCCTCTACTGTTGCAGACTAACATTACCTCATCCAGACCCAAGTGCCTGAGTGCCTAGAAGTTATGCACATCACTATGCAGACAGAAATCAGAGTTTTAACATTCCTCCTTCAGTTCTCAGTGAGTTTTGTGAAAGGCCATCTGTGGGCGTTTGAAGACCGCTCTTGAGTATGGGCAGCAGTGCAGGCCTTGCGTTACTGAAACCACAGAGAGATTGGTAACAGAGCACTGGAAAGAGGGATGGCTATCCCTTCCCAACAGGACACAGTAAGAAGAAGCTCAATCTGTACTTCCTCTGAGAACGAAGCTAGTTATAAAACTAAAGAATGTTAGCTCCAACAAAGACTCCCTCATCTCCTAAATCCTTTCAGAACAAAATACCCTCCTGAGTGCTTACACTTAACATTTTTCAGTGATGAGAAAATGGACTTGAAGATGCTGGGACCTAGTCCCGATACCACATCAGAAGCTGGATCAGAACTCGTGTCTCCCCCCATTTCCAACAAGTTGTGGATCCTCGTTCCCTCTCACTGAGGCCCTCCCTCCATGACTCCACCATGGCTTCTCTGCTCTTCTTGTGTGTTACATTCAGAAACAGTGTAGCTTGGCTCCTGGTTCACTTTGGTTTTTAACCGTCCGTTTGTGTGTGGTTGTGTACACATCCGGAAGAAGGTGTCTGGTCCCTCAGAGCCAGAGTTAGATGGTTTCGGGATGCCAGTTTGTAGCATGGATGCCGGGAGTAGAACTCCCGTCGCCAGGACGGCATGGCAAGCACTCTTTACTGCTGAGCCGTCTCCCCAACCCTAGTTCCATGTTAACCTGAAGCTGCCACTGTGCAGTCTGGGCAGGTGAAAAGTAGTGTGATCTTCCAGGATCTCTTTTTTTTTTTTTTTTTTTTTTTTTTTTTTTTGAGACATAGTCTTACTGTGAAGTTCTAGCTGGCCTAAACTATGTAGACAAGAATGGCCTCCAGTTCATTGAGATTGCCTGCCTCTGCCTCCTGAGTGCTGGGATTAAAGGTGTGCACTACCACAGCCAGCTCCTAGCAGTGAATTTCAAACAATACCTCGTGAGAAAGAACCCTGGACTGCATGAAAAGACAGTTCACTAGACTGGTCAGCCTGAATGTCCAAAAGTAGGAAATGAGCCAAATAATTTACACTTTAATCATGTGATGCAGTAACGACAAAGCCACTGCCGCGCTGCAGGAAGGAAATGTGTTGTTAGTGTGAGATCTGAGGCCCCTGAGTGTGGACAGAGTGCTGGCTCTGGTAAAACTTACACAAGTATAAAGACAGATATTTGGATTTTCTTTTTTGTTTAAGGAAGCTGCTTTTAGAAAGAAAAGACAGAATGCGGGCCTGGACTCAGCAGTTAAAAGCACTTGCTGTTCCTGCAGAGGCCTTGGGTTCTGTTTCCAGCACCCACACGGTGGCTCACAACCACATGCAACTCCAGTTCCAGGGGATCTGATGCCTTTTTCTGACCTCTGTGGGCACCAGGCACCCATGTGATGCACATATATACACACAGGTAAAACACACTAATGAAAAAATATTTAAAAAATAAATTAAAAACAAAAACATGGAGCTGGAGAAATGACTCAGCAGTTAAAAATGCATCCTGTTTTTAAGATGACCTGAAGTCAGTCCAGCAGCTCAGAACTCTAGCTCTAAGGGAAACCAACACCCTCTTCTGTTCTCTGGGCCCTGCACTCACATGTGCAAACCCTCTCACGGACACATACACAAAAATAAAACTAAATCTTTTTTTTAAAATGAAAGTTATAGTCTAGCTGGGTGGTGGGAGTGCACACCTTTAATCCCAGCACTCAGGAGGCAGAAGCAGGTGGATCTCTGAGTTTGAGGCCAGCCTGGTTTCAGGATAGAGCCAGAACTGTTACACAAAGAAGCCTGGAGAGAGAGAGAGAGAGAGAGACAGAGAGAGACAGAGACAGAGACAGAGACAGACAGACAGACAGACAGAAAGCCATAGTCACCTGTGAAACAGAGGGTAGAAGTACATGGAAAATGTGAATGTAATGCTTACTTAAAGCATTAAACTGTTGATGCTTCATAAAACATTCTAAGATATCTGAAATGTTAATGATAGACTGCAAAAGCCAGTAAATAGCCCTCAAAAGTATTATATTTTATATGAATATTAAACAACAAAATATTAGAAGCAGTCATCTCTGGTTTATGAGTTTTTTGTTTCAAATGGTTGTGCTTACTTCAGCTTTTGTCACCTAAGTTTTATTACCTCTGTTTTGTTTTCCTTTCTCTTGTTTTTGAGACCTCTCACTGTGTAGCCCATGCTAGCCCTTAACTCCCGTTCCCCTGCAAAGCTTCCAAGCACTGGTATTACAAGTGTGTACCACCAAACCAGGTTTACTCCCTTCAATTTTAAGCAGATATTACTGTTATAGCAAGGTAAAAACAATAAGGGTCATAAAATTCCCCCAGTATAGAAAGGGTCCCTTGAATCACTTATTACAGAAGCATAATATGATCATCAGATTCATATAGGCAGGGGGCCATTTTAGTGACAGGAAGTACCCAAACCTCCATCTCCACACGCTCTCAGGAGGTAAGGTCTCCTGCCTGTCACATATCTGAATATATATGACTGAAGTTATAATTTTAGATCAGATCATTTGGGGGAAAGACAGTAGCTCTCTCTTCCCAGAAGAATCCAGACACTCATTTCCTTCAAACAGCAGAGAAAACACCCATGCAGCATGGAAGAAATGTGGGTGGATGGTAACAGGTATGCCGCAAGCCCCTCCTGGATACCTGTGTGGGTGCGGGTGTTCCAAAGCCCCTCCTGGATACCTGTGGGGGTGCGGGTGTTCCAAAGCCCCTCGTGGATACCTGTGTGGGTGCAGGTGTTCCCTAAGGGCCGGCTGCTTCTCCCAAATGCTTTTGCTGCCTTTGTTCATAGATGCTTTATATAACACTTTAAAATATTTGGCCTCGTTTCTATTTCGAAATTAATTTCTTAAGTTTTTCTGAATATCATTTAGATGTTTTCGAATGATTATTTTCCTAAAACCAGTTTATTTTGTAGTTTTTTAAAGTGTCCCCCTTTTACAACTGAATTCACATATTGTTTATTTATTTATTTATTTTTTTTTTTTTTTTTTGGTTTTTCGAGACAGGGTTTCTCTGTGTAGCTTTGCGCCTTTCCTGGAACTCACTTGGTAGTCCAGGCTGGCCTCGAACTCACAGAGATCCGCCTGGCTCTGCCTCCCGAGTGCTGGGATTAAAGGCGTGCGCCACCACCGCCCGGCTATATTTTTTTTCATACAAGAATTTAAATTGATGAACTGTTGGTTGGTTTTGTTTTTTTCTTTTTTCTTTCTTTTTTGGCTTGGATTTCAGTAGAGACGTGTTTAAGGGCAGAGTTCTTCTCAATATTTGATTTTTCTAGTGTTGGTTTGGCAAAGTGTTTCATGGCCTAGGCAATGAAATTAAAAAACTTGGTCGGTTTCTGGTAAATTCTGGGAAGGACTTTTTAAATTTTAATGAATTATAGTTTTGTTTGGTTGGTTGGTTGTTTTTGTTTTGTTTTCATTTGTTTGTTTTTTTTGACACAGGATCTCATACAGTGCAGGTTGGCTTTGAACTCCTGTCTCCAGCTGAGAACAAGTGTTGTCTGCCTCCAGCTATTGTAGGACATGAAAAGCATAAGCCAATGGGAGATTGTTTCTGCTGTTACTGTTGTGGGTACCAAGTGCAACCTCACTGACAGTCTGCATTAAGTCAAGGGAGGTAGGGATACTGAAAATGAGAGATCAGAAGCAAGAGGCACTGGAGGGTCAAACTAAAGAGCACAACAGCTTATTGGATGTGGTTTAAAATATAAGGGTCCTGTCAAGGACAGAGAGCGACTCACACCGTATCACAGGGAGTTAACTCTGTTAAGTTAGGCAAGGAGGCAAGCAGGAGGACAGATGCAGGATCTTGAGAAACAGCAACCCGGACAATGTAAATCGAAGATGCACCTGACGGGTTCTCAGAGCGGGGACACCAGACTCTGACTCCCCAGATCAAAGCAGAGGTTTCCAAAAGAGGGTGGTAAAGAGTAATTAATACTGTTTGTCCAAAAAACAAGCTAACCGGGAGGGGAGGGGTCAGGAAACTGTGGAACGGGCCAAATCTAGCTGACAACTGCCCTTTATTTGGAAAGGTCTATTGGAACACACCTGCTTTTATTCGTTTACCTTTGTCTGTGGCTGCTTTCATGCTGGAAGGGTGGGGTTGAGTATTCCCAAGAGACGCTATGACTGAATCACTCAGCATCGGAGCCTCTGCAAACAAAAGCTTGCCAGCCTCTGCTCTAGATCGCAGCCCCCGATTGTCTCACATATTTGCTTAAGCTAGTATGAATGTCAAGTCTAATGCAGGGGACAAGCGCAAATATCTGCTCAACTAATGCATTAAGTGAGACGATTATGTTTGAAAGCCATCAATGACCTTCAAGAAAGCAATTCATGAAGAGTGTCTGGATTCTCAAGTCAGGGAGAAAATGATCACAGATGCACAATAGAAGCCTTGCATTTGGAGAAGGTGAAAGAGGATGATCACGTGGACGTTCTGAAGTAAAGATGGGAGGACTGGGGAAGTGCCCACTGGGTTGCTTTATCTCACATTTGACTTTTGTTTTTTGTTTTTTTGGTTTTTTTTTTTTTTTGGTTTTTCGAGACAGGGTTTCTCTGTGTAGCTTTGCGCCTTTCCTGGAACTCACTTGGTAGCCCAGGCTGGCCTCGAACTCACAGAGATCCGCCTGGCTCTGCCTCCCGAGGACTTTTGTTTTTAAGGCTTACCTGCATATGTGTTTTGCCCGTGAAGAAACATGGGGACGGGGGGGTGGGGGGGGGGGGGGGGTGGGGGGGGGGGGTGGAGTCCGTGACGGTCTTTTTAAGGATTTCCCTGCACATGCGCATGTGGGCTTACGGAGCTATGCCACGCATGCGCAGATTGCGTGACCACGCTGTGCACGGATGATGTAAGACATAAGGCCCCTAACTTGGCTACCGAACTGTGCATGTGCACTCATGCAGCTAGGGGAGTGACCAGGAATTCTAACAGAGACTACCTGGAAACACCAAGGGAGGGAGGAAGGAAGACTCACTGAGTAGGAAAGGGGATCCACCTGAAGTTGAAGGGCACAAAAGAGTCCGCTAAAGAAAGGAGGATGTGGTCTGTATACAGATGTGTGTTCATGCTGGCCATACAGACAGATTCTGTGATAAAGTGGGCTTATGGGCCACGTGCATGTTTTTATCCTTAAATCTGAGTTCACAAAATTGCAAAGGCAGAAAGGCCTGGAGATATGGCTCCGTGGTTAAGACACTGGCTGCTCTTTCAGAGAACCCGGGTTCAGTGTTCAGCCCCCAGGTAACGGCTCACAACCATCTATGACTCCATTTGTAGGGGCTCCCATGCCTTATTCCAGGCTCTGGGTACCAGGCAAATACATGGTGCACAGACATAGGTGCAGGCAAAACTTCCATATACATAAAATAACATTTTTTTTTTCAATTGCAAAGGAGATCCCTTACTCCCTAAGAACTTCAAGCCAAAATCAGTATTCAGTTAATTTCCTATATGCTACACCAATTTTCTGGCCCAGAGAAAACAATGGCTAGCCGCTCAAAAATCCATCCTCTTGGAATTGTCACCTACCATAAAAATACACAGACCTAATCTAGACAGTGACTTTAATCCCAGCACCCCACTCCGGAGGCAGAGGCAAGCGGACCTCTCCGAGTTCAAGGCCAACCATTGACTACAGAGTGAATTCCAGGACAGCCAGGGCTACACAGAGGAAACCCTGTCTCGAACAAAACAAAAGAAAATACACAGGCCTGCTGATTCTTGGGAACCTCTTGAGATTATTAGCTGAATGAAGGATGTGCACTTCCTACTGCAGGGTTCGTTATAGATTGGGATAGGGAAAGGGCCAAAGCGGGAAGGGCTTGAAGACACAGGAGTGTGACCTCAGGATTTATGTCATCTTCACACATTTCCTCTCACAGAGGACAACTGACAGAAGTGAGGACGGGAAAAGGGACAGCAGCAGCCCTCTTTGTCCAACACCTGCTCTCCCTTCCTTTTATGGCTACAGAAGTCTGAGCCCTCGTGCACTTTTCCTCGTTGCCTGATATAAAATGAGGTTTTGCTGGTAGCATGCTTGAGCAAATAGCTCCCAGGGTCTGCTGGTATTTGCACAGACACAGGAGAATAGAAGGGGACCCTTTTGAGAAGGAGCTGAATTGAACATAATGGCCATGAATACCAAGTGGGCCCTTAGTGCTCACCATGCCGCCTCCCACTTTCCTGGACAGCCACACTACTTCAGTTCTCACGAGCCAGGGTGGAAAGACCGGACAGTGAAAGGGAGAAGGGAGAGGGCGAAAACCCTCACCCTCGGGTACCTGGATTAAGCCTCTCACCAAATGGCATCAAGTCCCTGGCAAAGGACTTGAAATCGCATTTTTGAGAAAAATCTCACAAGATAATGAACAGGTTTATAATCCAGACATGTGCCTTGGCTCCGTGTGACCTATGATATAGTAAGAATCCCTTTGACCTTGCGGGGCCTGAGGTTTGGTCAGAACTCCTTTCTCCTCTTTAAACATTTATAATGCATCTCATAAACCGCTTGATAACCTCAGTTAATAAGGAAGAGTTCTGTTTATTTATCTATGTACTTTTGCAACTCTGGAGATTAAACACCAGACCTCACACATGCTAGCAAGTTCTCTACCTCTGAGCGACATCCTCAGTCTCATTTTATTTTTGAGACATGGTTTCACTAAGTCCATCAGGCGTGCCTTGAAGATGTGAGCAGCTAGGCCACAGGCCTGTGCCCTAAAGTCTGGCAAGGAGAGTTCTTTAGAGAAAATAATTATACCAAAATATTTTTAGTTAATCTTTCAAATCCTTTGAGTAATGTGTTTTTAGTAGCCACTATTATTAATATATTATAATTATAATATACTAATATTAACATATGCACTATTATTAATATACTTAAATATGACTCTCCCCTCAGAATCCTGGGTCCTCTCTAGGGAATGTATAACAGTCCTTTTCTTCAAACCTCTCCTCGATCCTCCTTCTCTCCCCGCTTCTGTCCTCTCCTCTTCCTCTCTCCCTCTCTCCTCCCCCTTCCTCCTCCCCAGGCTCTCTCTCTTCTCCTTCCTCCCTCTTTCTGTCCCTCCTCTATGCCTTTGCTTAAATCTACATAAAAATCTCTCTTTTCATAAACAAATCTCAGCTTGGCTTCACACCGACTGGCCTGGAAATTCTTTTCAACAGCCTGGGGTTCTGGCTGCCGCTGAGCAGAGGACCCTGAAGAGAACTCCCCAGGCCGCCCAGAAGGCTGTGCCTAACCACACTACCTGCTCCCCTGACACAATGACAGATTTTCCCCACTTGTAACATCTCTGGAATTAAGATACATTTTTCAATTGATGGTGAATATAGATTAGAATTGGGCCGGGCAGTGGTGGCGCACGCCTTTAATCCCAGCACTCGGGAGGCAGAGCCAGGCGGATCTCTGTGAGTTCGAGGCCAGCCTGGGCTACCAAGTGAGTCCCAGGAAAGGCGCAAAGCTACACAGAGAAACCCTGTCTCGAAAAACCAAAAGAATTGGTCCTATTTTTTTCTGTTGCTGTAGTAAGTAAAATAACACTGTATTTTAATTTTTAGGTGTTCATTTCCCTTATGTTCAATATATAACCTATATGTTCAATAAAATAACACATTTCACAAATTCCTACTGTACTCCACACTATGACAAACACTTAGAAGCGCTTTCCAACCACATTTTTCTGTCTATGTGTGTCTGTTCCCTTAGGTTCTGACTTCATGTCACCAACATCAAAGTTTCTAAGAATAGTGCCTGGACTGCTGGGGTCTCCAAGGCCCTTGGAAGGTTCTCCAAGGTGAAAAACAACACCACCACTACTGTTTATCTTTTCCCTCCTCTTCCCCCACAAGCATACACAAATTTTCCCAAATATTACACAATAAAGGTTTTTTTTTTTTTTTTCTGGGCTGAATTTAAAAACATAAAAATTCAGCTGTCTTCTCTTAAGAAAACCAGATATTAAAGGTATTCTCAAAAAATTAAAGTGTAATTCTTCCCAATAGTTGTTTTTGTTTGGAAAACAGAAAACATAGTTATTTTCCACAGAGATTGTTCTCGTTTTTGTGGCTCAGTTCATAGTGTGCTTGGCTAGCATGTGTGAGGCCCTGGATTCGATTCCCAGCCCCATATAAAACCAGGACCGGAAGTGCACACACCTGTAGTCCCATCATGTGGGAGGCAGAGGCAGGAGGATCATAATTCTAGGTCAGCCTCAGCTCCATATCAGTTTCAAGGCTAGTTGGGAACACATGCAACTCTATCTAAAAAAAAGTTACCTTCGTTAGTATATTCTAAAAAAGTATTTTTACATTTCAGATATAATTTCTAATATGCTAAATATGAACAGATTAAAAGTTCTTAATGATCTTGTTATGGTTTGTATGAAAAAAAAATGTTCCTGTGATGGCTATTCTTTTTTGTCAAGTTGACTACATCCGGAACTAACTAAAACCCAAGAAGCTGGGTACACCTGTGAGAGATTTTTTAATTAGATGTTTTGAGGTGGGAAGATCCTCCTCTAGTCTGGGCCACACCTTCTGCATCCATCCTCTATCAAGGACACGGAAGAAGGAAACTTGTTCTCTTTGCCTGCTTGACCTTGGTCCCAATGGCAAGTCTATTTCTTCACTGGCATTGCAGAACATCCCTAGTTCTTTGGGATTCTGGTGTATCCTGAAGACCAGCTGAGACATCCAGCCTTGTGTACTGAACAACTACTGGATGCTTGGATCTTCTGTTGGTAGACAGCCATTGTTGGACTAGCTGGACCACAGCCTGTAAACCACTCTAATAAACCCCCCCTCTCTCATGTATATATGAGAGTTATATTCATATATCTATATTCAGAATATATATATATTCTGTAAGCTGTGTTCCTCTAGAGAACTCTGGCTAATACAGTCCCTCCATAGGCTCATGGATTTGATCACTTGGTCCCCAGCTGGTGGCACTGTTTGGGGAGGTTGTGGAACCTTTGTGAGGTGGAGCCTTGCTGCAGCAGGTCCAGCACTGGAGGTGGAGATCGAGTGCTTATCGTCTTACCCCACTTCCCGTTCATTCTCTTTGCCTGGCCCTCACACTAGAAGATGTGTCTCCTGCCCTGACATCATGCCTGCTACTTCCTGTTATGCCTCCCCCACCCCCACAATGGACTCTTACTCCTCTGGAATACGAGGGAATACCATAAGCCACATAAACTCTTCCTTCTGGAAGTTGCCTTAGTCATAGTATTTTACCACAGCAACAGAAAAGTAACTAATACAGGTCTACAGTGTTTTTTCAATCACGAGTGTCCTGAAACTAACATTTTTTAGGATGATTGCCCTAGATAAATAAACAGTGCTTCTACCCAGCGCCAAGTTCTCTCCACTGCTAAATCCCATCCATCCTGTCTCTCACACTTCAGCAACTCTGCCCATCTCTCACACATCTGTCAGTTCCTCCCCACTGAATTTTAACATGCACCAATATGATTTTGTTGTTTGAGACAGGGTCTTGCCTGTGATGACCTCAAATTCACAATAGTGCTGCTTGGCCACCTGATAGATGGGATCAAAGGCAGGTAGGTGGCTTTCGTATTTTTGTATTTTTTTGCTTGTATTTTTTTCCATCTTAAACCAAACACAAAACATAATTTTCAGCTGACTTTACCTCCTCTGCTAGCTACGGTTCCCTTTCTCTGTCCTCCTTTGAACAAAACTCCTCATAAATACTGTGTGTACATTTTATCTAGAGTGCCTCCCATCCTCCCTTACATCTACCTCTTTTGAGCTTTCCTAACTCTGCTGGAAATCTCATTGAAGTCCTTAGTCCCCTGCATAATGCTAGCACACACCTGGTTCTATTTTATCTCCTAAATATAAAATACACTCCAAACCCAAGTCTCTACCACACTCCCCTAACAAACTCCTGTATCCAGTTCTCACTGTCCCTATCTCAGGCGACAGTAAGTCCGTCCTGCTGCTCAGGCCCCATCTTAGAACCTTCTTTAACTCTTCTAGTTCTCTCATGCCCTGTAACTTATCTTTTGTCACATTGGCTCAGCCAATTAGATCATTTCTTCACTTCTCTGGCCTTCATGCTCTGCCATCTCCTACAGTATTGTTTCTAATCTCCCTCCCGATCTCTCTCGCACACCCTCTTTCTCTTCCCTCCTACTCCTTCTCAATCTCACATAGCTCAGGCTGGCCTCAAACTCTCTATGTAGCTGAGGCTGGCCTTGAAACTCTTGAGCCTTCTGACTGTACCTCCCAAGGGCTAGAATTAGGTTTGCACCACCACATGTGGCTCTGATTGGAGTATCAACGTGGCAGCGGGCTAGTCCTATAAAAGCGTATGTCAGACCCGGATCCTCCTCTACTCAGAGACTCCCAGTGCAGTCCAGCTCCTCGTTAATTTTCCTTTGTAGTTTTTTTTTTCCCATTAATTTTCTAATTTCAGCACTTACCCCTCCTCATCTCACTGGTCTATCCAGTTCCTTGAGCATGCTAAGTGGAGCATGCTACCTGGCAGGCTCTGTACTCACTAGTCCTGCATCTACATAGCTACCCAGAGAACTCGCTTCCCTTCAAGGGTTTGCTCAGAGTTGCCCTCGAAAGTGGCTCCCCTCTGCCAAGCAAGTGCAAACCACTGCCAACCTCCAGAAATGCTTGCCACCTACATTTGCCTTATTTTTGTATCGTGTATTTTGTATTGCCTTAATTTTGTATGCAATTTATCACGGATTGTGCTGTATGATGAAGTTTGTATTACTCTCTGTCAATTCCTGCTTAGGTCAGTCCAGAAAGAGAGCAATTTTGTATTTATTTTGTTTACTGATCAGACCAGTGGCCTAGTGATAACATCTGAAGCAGATATGGCAGGCATTCGTTCAATAAATATTTGCTGCAGGGGGGAAAACTGGAAAATTTCTAAGACGGTAATTATTATTTTGAGCCCAAGAAACCATCTACATTTGCCTGACAACTCCAACCTGGTAAAGGAAAGCTGAAATCCTAAAACATCATTATGCATCTACTTCGACAAGAATTCCTTTCTAGGATTCTGCAGGGATGACTCAGTGGGTCAGAATGCTTGCTGCGTGAGCATTCAGGTATGAGGAGCTCAGGTCCCGGCCCTTGTGTAGAAACAAAACAAAAAACCCTGAGTGTGGCTGCACCCTCAACCCCAGTGCTGCGGGGAGCAGAGACAAGGGGATCATCGGGTTGCTGGCCACCAGCCTAGATCCAGACTTAGTGAGAGGCTCTGCCTCAAAGAAATACGGCATAGCATGACCGAACAGGATACTTAACGTTCTCCTCTGCACACGAGTGAACAAGCATGTGTGCCTATGTACCTAGGCACACACGTGCACATATACCACATAAATACAACACACACAGGGTGGGATTGCTTTCTAAATAGCTTGCATGTGCCAAATCCTTACCCAAGGCAGTCAAACATACCTTTCTGATCCTGGTGCAAGAACATCCTGTGGGGGAGCATCCTGTGCGGGAGCATCCTTTCGGATACGGTTCTGGATTGAGGCGAGGGCTTCTGCTGAATACTGGGAAGCGTTGCTCTCCATGTATTTTAAAACATACTCATCTGTATCAAGGATGATGAATCGATGGCTGAACACTGAGGAGAGAGTAGCGTTACACTTAGTTCCGCTTTGCTTCTCTCATGCAGTCAGGAGCAAAACAATGTTAACCTGTTAGCAATAGATCCACAGTTAATCATTTGTGGCCAACTAGTGAAGTGTTTTGTTTTGTTGTGGTGGTTTTGTTTCGTTCGTTTGTTTGTTTTTTTTTTTAATTTTATTTTTTTTGAGACAAAAAGTCTCTCTACAAAGTCCTGGCTGTCCTGGACCTCACAATGTACACCAGGCTGGCCTTGAACTCACAGAGATCCACCTGCCTCTGCCTCCCAAGTACTAAGATTAAAGGTGTGTGCTATCACATCTGGCCAGACTAGTGAATTTTGAACATATACATTAATATTCAGTGGTTTCCTCGGGTTTCTTATGTTAACATCTAACAAATGGAGCCAATATATACAACAATGTAGTATCAACAAACTCAGTTAATTTAGAGTGTAACTGATAAGCAAGGAGATTAAGAAATAGTCATATTAGCACCATCTCAGTCAGAACACAGCCCGATTGCTTCTGATAAGCCTTAAGAATGAATTAAGTCATAGCTGTGAAGAATCCATTTTTCAAGCCAAGAGGAAACTCGGAGCCATGTTTAGACTTACCCTCAATCACGGCACCGATGAAGAAGTCACCTGGTCCATAGTAGACGGGGTTGTCAACTGAAGAGAATGGTTTAACAACTTTAGTCCGGCCCAGGAACTTGCCCCCGATGATACCGGAATTTCGAACAGGAGGTTCAAAGATACTGATCATATCAGTGGCAAGAAAATAAGAGAAGACAAACCGACGGTTTTTGTCTTCTGGGATAGGGGACTCCTAGGAAGATGGAGAAAAGAGAATATCAAGGTCCATGATCTTTCCAAGAACCCCCAAATGAAACCAAGCTGGATGCATATAAACCTGCCACATGTTGAGGGTCTGGGCTGGGACAGCCAGGCTTCACTGTGGGAAGGGAGGCCACCCTAACTCAACTCCCGTGGACTGCTGACTTGTGGGAGTGTAGGCACGGATGCTAAGATGCAGAAGAGAATCCCAGGAGCAAAGCCCTGGGAAAAAAACAGCCTGAGCACATCTCCCCAGCCAGCCACGCGGCTCCACAGCCAGGGGAGAAGTCTCACCCAAAAGGTAAGCCAGGGAACATGACAAGTCCACAGCCTTTACAAGGCTCAACTACAGTACGAAGGAATCCCCAGTTCAGAGGGCAGCAGCTGGGCACAATTTTGAGAATCTGCGGCTTTAAAACTGAGTTATCTGGAGGCCTGAGAACAGGCCACATACACAAGTATGGAGCCTGAGTCAGCCTGCCACAGACCCAGGGTCTACGTAGAGACCGCTCCAAGGAGCAGCTGTGGAGAGCAGGAGGGCTGGATGTTGACAGACTAGGAAGTGAAGATGCTAAGAAGCTCAGCCGAGGCAGGGAAGTGTACAGGGAAAATAGCTCCACCCTTGTGGGTCTCATCGATTGAGAATAAATCGGCTTTGTAGCCTTGAACTTCAGGTCAGGAAGTTGATCAACATCCGGGGTTACCTATTTGCCGTGACATTCACTACTGGATAATCTAAGAACTCTGACATTTCAGTGAACTACATGTACATTCAAAGCTATGTCCCTTCCACGGAGTGATTGTATTGCTTTTCTACTGCTGTGGGGAAAGAAAAAACCCAACAACAAGAAGGAGAGTTTGTTTGGGGCTCACAGTTGCATTAGATGGTGGAGCAGAGGTAGCAAGTGAGGGATGCTGGAGCAGCTGCGGAGGCATCACGTCTCTAGTCACTAGCAGGAGACAGAGAGAACTAGCTGGGAATGGGCTGGCACGGGGCATTGTTTTTGAACCTCAAAGTTCCACCCCCCCACCCCCCACCCCCCGCCGTGACACACCTCCTCCAGCAAAACCTCTTAAGCCTCCCCTAAAAATACCAAAACCTGGGAACCAAGTATTCAAATGCTAATGGCTTTCTGGATACATCTCATCCAAACCACCTCCGCGGTGGCCAATACTTCAGGGTCTTGGAAGTATGGGCCAGGTCTTGTGCCGCTCCAGGACTCAGTACGCAGTGGGCGCCGTCTCTGCTCCTGAGGTACTCAGAACACACTCATGGCCACAGTATTAGCTCCCCTGGGGTTATTTTTGCTTCCTTCTCCCTCAGGCCGCTCTAGCTAGAAACTCTCCAACGAGACAGAGCATAACGTGTGCTGCCAGTCCCGCCTCCCTTGTTCCTAATCGCGGGGAGTATTTCCTCCACATTTCATCACTGAAATGCTGTTGACAGTAGGGTTTGCAGATATATTTTATAAGATTAAGAAAATTCCCTTTACTTTCCATTTCTTAAGAGATTTATTTTAAAATGTAATGGACTGATCTTAACAAGTTTTTTTTTTTGGAACATATTTTTCAGTTTCATCCTGGAAATATAGTTCAAAACTTAAAACAGGGTGTTTTGTGTGTGTGGGGGGGGAGGTTGTTTTTCATTCTTTCTTGAAATCCTCAATCTTGCTTGTTATCTCCTTCAATATAATAAACAGATCTTTTTAAAGCTTGAGTTTAAAAAACTTTAAAATTTTTAACTACATCTTCATGCTTTTAAATGACTTGCTATATATTAAAGGCAGTGTCCAGAGAGATGACTCCGTAGTTCAGGACACTGGCTGCTCTCCCAGAGTCTGACCTGGGTTTAATTCCCAGCACCCGCATGGTGGCTTACAACCTTCACAACCATCTGTAACTCTCGGGATCTGATACCCTCTGCTGGCCTCTTGGGCATCAGGCATACATGTGGTACATTGTGGGGGGTCCCCATAGGCCTTCTGGATGGCAGGGGAATGGTCCACCAATAGACAAGAATGAATCTCGGTTCAGTCTGACCTAAGTACCGGCACTGAGCCAAAACTTCGAGTATCTGATACCAGTTCATTTATTTTAGCCATACTTAAGCCCAGCACAATTTTGGAAGAAGTTTTCTGATAACAATTAACTCAGTCCCACGAGTACAGGAAATCTCAAGACATTTACACTGAAGTTCTTTACAGAGTACATATGGCTTCATCTGTAAGATGGGTTCTGTTGACTCAGAAACAACGCTCAAAATAAGGGTCCAGGGAGAATGACTGAGATCAACATAAGACTTGTGGGAGTCAGGATTGGGCCAGGCCCTAAGATAATTTGTAAGTCACTTAGGCTGTGGTAAAGTACAAATGCATCTCTCACAAGGATGAGGTTTATGGTCTAGAAGTAATGCCCAAGGTTTTAGGAATCAGACACCCTCTTCTGGTCTCTTGGGCAGCAGGCATACATAGACCTTCACACAAGGTTTTAGGGGGAAAGGGTCTGGGATAAGTCAACAAATTTTTGGGGATATGGGTGGAGCCTGGCTCACCATACAGCAGAGGATCACCAGGCTGTAAATTACACCCATTTCCAGCATTCCAGGAGGAAGACATGTTAAATATCTCCCCCACTTTGAAGGATGCCTGTGTATTTAACTTTCCTGGCTTCTCCAGTACTTAACTGTGTGCACAAGGACTTTTTTGCCCTCTACAGTGCATGACCATACATGTAGGCAAACTACTCATACACATAAAATAATTTAAAAATTTCAAAAGATCTTTGTGAATGTAGTATAATTCAGCTTTTTATATGTAATATAAAATATATCCATATAGATATCATAGCTAGTACTAAAAATCGGTAAGACATAGTTTCTATTCTTCAGGAAATATACTCTGGAAGAGTCTGTCAATACACAGATGATTTGAATATGATATTGAAATTTACAATTGCTTAACAGAGGCAAGATGGATGCAAATTTTGAGGTATAAAAGGGAGAGATTATGGATGGCGTGTGGAGATCTAGGAATGGCATGTGGAGAGTCAGGAATTGAGCTGGGTCTTGGTTCAGAAGCACCGTACTTAGTACTACCTATCATTTCTGAAGGCTGGCTCCCATATCCAGTGTTTGCTGTTGGGAGCACATGACCCTGGCACTGTAATGCTGCACCCTATAGACAAAATGAACAACTGTCCAATGTACCGAGACAGAAGAAAAAGATCTTAGTGTATAAACTTTGCCTCACCAGTGCAGCTAGATAGCGGAGCACCTTGTTGTCATTCACCAACATTTTAATGATATCTTTTCTGGGAGCTTTGGGAATGAGAGCAAAACAGTTCTGAGCAGAATCTTCAATTAGTCCATAGCCATTATATGGAGGTAACTCCTGGAGAGAAACAAGAAGGAAGAAGTGAGGCTATCGGTGTTGACGTCGCACAAGAGATATCACTGTGAGTGTTTTCTTCAAAGTCAGCTCAGAAACACTTACCCAAAAGCAACTTTTGAGGACTGCAAATTCATGGCTAACCTAGGTTATGTAATTAGATCTTGTCTCAAAAATAAATGAATAAACATCCCATTCTCAACAAGTCACAAGACATATAAAAGAACTAGGAAATTGGTACATTGAAGGGGAAAAAAAATAAGCAACAGAGATTTTCCCTAGGAAAGATCCCAGGGAGGGTATGCTTGACAATGGCTTTAAAACAACTACCTTAAAAATGCTCCAAGAGGGCCAGCCCACGGGGTGGGGGTTGGGGTGGGGGCGAAGGGGCAGCACTTGCCAAGGAAGCCTCAGGACCTGAACTTGAACTCTAAATTCACAGTGGAAGCAGAGAACCAACACCCAAAAGTTCTCCCCTGACCTCCACATATATACCATGGCATGCACTCGTGCATACACACACACACACACACACACACACACACACACACACACACACACAATTTTTTTTAAATGCTCAAAGAAAGGGAGATATGGAAAACTTAAAGAAAATTAAGTATAAGAAAGTGAAATATCAATCAAGACACAGAAAACCTAAAATAAAACCAAAATTAAATTAAAAAAGGGTCATTGAGCTGGCCCAGTAAGTAAAAGCGCTCACTGACAACCTGAGTTCAATCCCCAGAACCCACAGCATACAACGAGAGAAACCATTCCCACCAAATTGTCCCCTCACCTCCATTTGCATGCTGAGCACACATGCACAAAATAAATTATAAATGTAAATTAAAGAAATTATGGAGCTGAAAATTAAAATGAACTAAAATGAAAATCTCACTCTTAGGATTCAAAGGCAGATTTGAGTAAACAGAAGAATTAATGACTCCAGAAGCCAGGTGTGACTGTGCATGTCTGTCATCCCATCGCTTGGAGGTACCGACAGGAAGGTCAGGAGTTCAAGGACATCCTTGGCTACATAGCTAGTTCAAGGATGGCTTACACTATATGAGACCCTTGGGGGGGGGTGGTGGAAGGAAGGGAGGGAGGGAGGGAGGGAGAGAGGAAGAAGGATGGACTCCTGAAGTTAGGCTAATGCAAACTATTCACTCTGAGGAATATAAAGACTGAAGAAAAATCCCACGGATGCTCTCAGGAACCAACATAAGCATCACATCTCATAAAAAGAGGAGAAGAAAAATGAGGGGAGAGAGTGTGTCTGAAGAAATAATAGTTTACATTTCTTCAACCAGCTGAAAGACATGAATAAACACATACAAAGAGCCCGAAGATGAGTTCAGAGACTCACGTTGTCAGACACACAATGACCAAATGTCCCGATGAGAAAGAGAATCTCGAAAGTGGGAGAGACTTGCCTAGTCACACACAATAGGGTTATCAGCAGATCTCTCCCAAGTGACTTTGGAGACCACAGGCACTGGGCCAATGTATCCAATGGGCCAATCGTAAAAGGAAATAAACCATGACAATGGGGAAATCTATACATAGCAAAGCTGTCCTTCAGAAACGAGGGACAAATCAAGATATTTCTAAATGAACAAAATCTGGGAGAGTTAGTTACCACTGCACCTGACTGGCAAGCAGTGTGCCCAGGAGTCCTTCCAAGTTAAGCAAAGGGACAGGACACTAGACGCTATCCAAAGGGTTCCATAATGGTGAATGCACAGAGGTTAACCGAGAGACATTACAAACTAATCTACAAGTAAGTGTTCTTATCATTTTAGGTTGTGATACCATAATTTCTCTGTCATGTAATTTAGGAGAGCTAGAGGTATTGCTAGGTAATAGAGGACTTGTCTACCATGTGCAACATCCCAGCTTTGATAGCTACCATTGAAAACAAGACAGAACAAAAGAAAACCTTCATGATATGGGAGACTAATTGACTTGAAGTGGGGAAACCACTTGGATCTACAAAATATGCTTTGGTTTAATACCATTGCACTAGGTACTTTAACATAGTTAAGATAGTATGCTGTGTGCATTTGAACATAATTTAAAATGGGAAAAAATTAAAACATTTTTAAAAGTAATATAGCCTTGCTATAAGAATCAAAATTAGAGCCGCACAGGGACTATCAGAAGGAAGTTCTCTGGTCATCCCCTTGCTCCACCTTCCCATCCCCACAAAGAGAAACCAGTGCCCACAATTGATAAGGCAGCTGTTTCTGACAGCTGTTTCTCAGCCTTTATAAACAGAGGTTATATACAGAAATGTAGATACTTATTCACTTAAAATACTCTATGGACATTTTCCATGTTAATATGCATGGACTTACTTTATCTTTTATGGGCCTTACAATTTTCCACTAGTATGGATAGATGTGTTTTGTCAACCTCATTTTCATCCTGCACAAAACATGTATTCCTTTATAGTCCTCAAGGTGTATTTTGTAGACCAAAGATAAACAATATTCTCGAGGGTCGAGGGAAAGAGAGTTTCGGGGAGCGGGAGATCCCAGCTGGATCAAGAACAGAGAGGGAGAACAAGGAATAGGAGACCATGGTAAATGAAAACCACATGAGAATAGGAAGAAGCAAAGTGCTAGAGAGGCCCACAGAAATCCACAAAGATACCCCCACAATAGACTGCTGGCAATGGTTGAGAGACAGCCCGAACTAACCTACTCTGGTGATGGGATGGCCAAATACCCTAATTGTCGTGCTAGAAACCCCATCCAATGACTGAGGGATCTGGATGCAGAGATCCACAGCTAGGCCCCCCGTGGAGCTCCGGGAGTCCAATTAGCGAGAAAGAGGAGGGTTTATATGAGCGAGAATTGTTGAGACCAAGGTTGAATAAAGCACAGGGACAAATAGCCAAATGAATGGAAACACATTAACTATGAACCAATGGCTGAGGGGCCCCAACTGGGTCAGGCCCTCTGAATGGGTGAGACAGTTGATTGACTTGATCTGTTTGGGAGGCATCCAGGCAGTGGGACCGGGTCCTGTGCTTATTGCATGAGTTGGCTGTTTGAAACCTGGGGCTTATGCTGGGTCACTTGGCTCGGCCTGGGAGGAGGGGACTGGACCTGCCTGGACTGAGTCTACCAGGTTGAACTCAATCCTCGGGGGAGTCTTTGCCCTGGAGGAGATGGGAATGGGGAGTGGGCTGAGGGGAAGGGGAGGGGCGTGGGAGGGGGGAGAACAAGGGAATCCGTGGCTAATATGTAGAACTGAATTGTATTGTAAAATAAAATAAAATAAAATAAACAATATTCTAAAGAATTAAACAGCACCTTCAGAAAGGTGATTCTACCTGACTTTCCTATCAACAGTCTACAAGAATTGCATTTTCAAAGAGACAAACACTAGGCACTAAAAATCTTTAAAATTGAGCAGACTATAAAACCTCATTATTGTCGCTCTGTATCTTTGATTGTAACTAGACTGCGGGTGTTTTCGTATGGTGATGGGCTCTTTGTATTTCCTCTTTTGTGAGCCTCTATCATAGAGAACTCATTCATTTTTATTGAGTTCTTTCCTCCATTTTCCACATCGTTTTCTTAGTGCATTTCTGTTCCATTACCTGTTTTACAGGAGGTGGCTCATGCTTGGTCACGTCGATGCGTGGTAAATCGGACATTCCAAACTTGTCTTTGTAGTACTGTCGGGTGAACTGATCACAGTCGTAAATGAAGAAAGTCCTCCCGAGGATGGTGAGGGACTTCCCCACAATGAAGTCCTTGGCAGTGTACCACTCCAGCACCTCTTGATCAGAGATTTCCAGCACACACTGAGGGAAGTTCTCTAATAGGAGATGGGGTTAGAGGGATGAAGGAAAGTACAGAGGAAGAAAGCTGAACGTAAGCACTGGGTATTCTTGATGGCTGGCTCTGGTTTAGGGTTGAGCACCCACTGATTTGCCAAAGGAATATAAGGCTGTATATGTCAATCTTTACAAAATACACAAATAATATGACAGATATTTTTCATGAAATCTCTCTTCTACATTCAGCTATCACTATCATCAAAAGCCTCCAAGATCCACAGAATTACTACTTGGTCATCTGAGACATGTAAGAGAGTTGGCTCTGGAAGGGACCGAGGTCACTGGGTTCTAACTCGCCACCCAATTTCCCACACATCCAACAATTATTAGGTCTACCTGTATACAAAGTGCACTGCTAACTACTGAGGCTACACAATTAGCTGTGTAAAACCAACTCCTGCCTTTGAGGGGAAAATATCCTGTTTGTTGAGATAGATAATAACTTAGATAATGGGTTCTCCTACACACACACACACACACACACACACACACACACACAGAGTCGCCACTGCTATCAGGAGAGTATGACATAGTCATACACATGAGGTAGGGGTACAGACAATTAATGAGATGATTACAGTAATCCACTCCCACAGGAATCTCCTTCCGATATTGAATGAAGCTTGCATTTTGGAAACGAGTCCAGTTTTATCAGTGTGTTGTGAGAACTAAGGGTTAACTTATTCCAGATGGATTTAATGCCGAATGGCCTCTATGAACATCACAAAGGCCAGTCAATTCTGGTGGGGTACCACACTACATAACCGTGACCACAATGCTGAAATGCTCGGAGCCAGAAGCAGGGCAGGGCTCTCCTGACGGGTAATTACTGAGATGGGAAATTAGAAAAAAAAAAAAAGATGGCATTTCTGGAGTATGAGAAATAAATGCTCATTCAGCAGCCCTTTCACTTTTCCAACAGATCCATAAAAACATAAAAATTGTACGTATTAATAGGGTATCATGATGTTTTAATACATGTATATATTGAGTAAGTGATTAAATCAGGTTTAAATGTGTTGATGTTTTATTTCTCTATGGTAAAAATAGAATATTTTGTTTTTCACTTTTTCTCCTTGTTTTGTCCAGCTTGAAACAGGGTCTTGATATGTAGCACAGGCTTTCCCTGATCTTGTAACAATTATCCTGCCTTAGCCTCCTATGGGCTAGCACAAGCATGGCCTGATGTGACTGTTGTAGCTTTTTGAAATATATAGATAGTATGGACTTGTGGTCTATAGTCACATTGGTATACAGTAGCAGAGCAACTTCTTCCCACCTCTCCTCTCTACTTCTCTGTTCCCTGAGTATTTGGTGTGTATGTGGTGTGTGTGTGGGGGGGGATGGTGTGTGTGGTATGTGTGGTGTGTGTGTGTGTGTGTGTGTGTGTGTGTGATGTAGATGTGGATATTGAAAGAATGCTTGTAGGTTCACATTCATGTGCACTACCCATTTGGAGGCAGGCCAGGGGTCAACATCAAATGTCTTCCTTGATTTACTAGACTGCTGGGCCAATGAGTTCTGGGAATTGGCCTGTTTCCTGCTACCACCTCAGGTCCTTAACTGCTAAACCATCTCTCCAGCTCGCAATAAAGAATTCTGTTGGAGTGAGGGAATATTTTACTGTAGTTTTGAGTTGGAATTGTATGATGATTACTAATTTTGAACACTCATTCATCTAATTGTTGGCCAAGTGTCTTTTTCAAAATTTTTTTTGCATGTTTTTATTTATTTATTGGAGGGAGTGTGTACCACGGCAAACACGTAGAGTTCAGAAGATAACTTGGGGGAGTCAGCTCGCCTCCTTCTACCATGTACGCCTCCATCAGGGACTAGATTCCAGCTGTCAGGCCTAGTGACAAGCACCTTTACCTGCAGAGCCATCCTGGCAGTCCTGTATGACTTTTTTTTTTTTAAAGATATAACTATTCATTCAGGTTGATTTTCTATTCTTAATTGGGTCACATGTTGTTTGTCCGTCTGTCTGTCTGGTTTTGCTATGAGTATTTTCACTTTAGTTCTGTAGGTATTTGGGATACTAATCCCCTGCAGAAGTCTAGTTTGCAAATATTCTTTTTCCCATCCTATGTGTTGTCTCTCCAAACTTTCTGTGTTTCTTTGTAGCACAGAAGCTTTTTAACCCCATAATCCCATTGGTATAATTGGGTTTTGTTTCCTAGGCTTTTGGGATCTTGTTAAAAAAAAAAAAATTCTTGCCCTTTCCTGTCTTAAACCATTTTCTCCTGTTTGTTTCATGTCTTGCACTTGCATCATTACTCTCTTTTGAGTTAATTTTTGTAACTGGTAAACGTGAGTAGCCATGCCTTGTTTCCCATCTTAGAGAAAAAGTGTAGCTCTTCCTCCTTCAGAATAATGCCAGGTTTATCATACATGATCCAGATTGCATTGAAGCACATTCTGTCTAAATAGAATTTGTTTAGCGATTTTATTATGAAAAGATGTTGAACCTTATACAATGCGTTTTCTGCAACTACTGAGATGGTCCTGTGGTTTTAATGAAGGACTTTATACTACTAATTCAGTCTTGGGGCTTGTTTTGGTCTGTTCGTTAAAAAAAAAAAATTCTTATGCTGATCCTGTCTAAGAAAACTTGCATTGTCTAGGAATCTGTCCATCTCTTCTAGATTACCCAAGTTTTGGTGTACAGGAGTTCACAATGATCTGTAATGAGCTTTAAACGATATTTATTTTCTTTCTGATTACGTGCATGTATGTGTGTCTGTGGAGAACAGAGGTGTCGGGTCCTGGAACTGGAGTTACAGTTGTGAGTCACTCTGTATAGGCACTGAGAACTTAGCCCTGGTCCTCTGCACGAGCAGTGTGCACCCTCAACTGCTAAGCCATCTATCTAGCCCTACAGTGAGATTTATCCTGCTGTGGGATCTAGTGTAATGTCTCCCTTCTTATCACTGATTTTGAGTCTTCTCTCTCTCTCTCTCTCTCTCCTTAGTCCAGCCACTTTTTAGCTTTTTAGACAGTCAACTTTCTTCGTCTTTTTGGAGAACAAACTATTTTAATGATCCTTTGTGTTTTTTCTTTTTATCCATTTCATTTAGTTTTGCTCTGATCTAATCAATCTCTCTCTCTCTCTCTCTCTCTCTCTCTCTCTCTCTCTCTCTCTCTCTCTCTCTCTCTCTGTGTGTGTGTGTGTGTGTGTGTGTGTGTGTGTGTGTGTGTGTGTGTGTCTGTCTGTCTGTCTGTCTGTCTGTCTCTGTCTCTCTCTGTCTGTCTGTCTCTAAGTTAAAGATTGGTTTGTTCCTGATTTTCTAGTTCTCTGGTATACCTTGATTGCTTATTTGAGATCAGCATGCAAAAATGGTTGTCCATCTCCCCACATCTCTAACCAGGGTAAAGATAGGTCTAGACACTTCGGCCACAGGTCCCACCCTATGTCCAAACTCAAAAGTTCTTTGCCTATATCTGGGCAGAATCATCACAGTGGAACCAGCCCCAGACTCCTAAATCACAAATATGCAGCTTTTTAAGTGAATGTCAACTATGGATACTAAGAGTGAATTTTACTTTACGCAAATGTTGTTACAGAATCTAATTTTACTCTCTGTTTTTACACTGCCTAATAATGCTTCTTAAGACCTAATTATTTGCTTTTTGTATAAATCTTGTTTATTGCTTCCAATTACTATATGGAAATCAAGATATAAATCTGGGCAAGGTGGCACACATCTTTAATCCCAGTAAGTTCCATGCCAGTCAAGGTTATCTAGTGAGACATTGTCTCAAAAAAAAAAAGTAGTTGACCTAAGACTCAAAGGCCAGAAAGCATATGATGAAATACATTGTATAATCCGTGCTGCATAGGCATTAGGGTATAGGCCTGCAGTCCCAGTTAATTGGGAGGCTGAGGCAGGGGTGAAAGAAGGAGGCCAGGCTGGGCTGCAGAGTGAGGTGAAGGCCAGCTTTGGAAATTTAGTGAGGCTCTGTCTCAAAATAAAAAATACAAAGAGGGCTGGGGCTATAGTGGAGTGGCAAAACGCTTTGCTGGCATGCACCAGACCCTGGGTTTAATCCCCAATACCACCGAGACAAACAAGCAAGTCTAACACTAAATGGGTTCCATTAAGAAGCCTTGCTCTACCTGTCTTTAAATGAATCACCTGTTATATGTTTTGTTTTGTTTTGCTTTGCTTTGCTTTTATCTGTTAAGTCACTACTTCTAGAGTGTCCAGGAGGCATGCCTGGACTAAGAGGCAAATTAGAGAGGAAAGTTGTAGAAAAAAAAAAGAAAAAGCATTGTTCAAACCTAAGAAAGCTCTGACAGAGCCAAGTACAACAGAGTGACCGCACTGACTACTAACTTCCTAGAACCCCGCTCCCCCCCCCCCAAACCTGCCACGTAACAGAGGCCACACTGAAACTTACTTGCATTCTCCACCAAAATCTTGGGCATGTGCTGGCGGTTCATGAGGAGTGGGAACGGATCTCTTCCGTTGTTCCGTTCATGGACCTCTCGAATCTCCACTGTATCATCCATGAGGTAGTAGTGAATGATGTAGTGTCGGCACTCCCCAAACAAGCTATCCGTGTCATCCCAGATGGCATAGAATCGAAGAACCTTTGAGGAGTCCAAAGTCATGACTTAAGTTTCTAAAACAGAGTCTTAACTTCACTATGACATGTGTCTATCAGACAGTGATGAATAGTAGCTGAAACACTTTCAGAGAGTAAATAAAAAAAAATCAAAGATAGGAAAATATCCAAAATCATGTACTATGTATTAGCAGCCAAAAAGAATAGTACAAGGCTTCTAAGTTTGTGCCAAGACAGGAGAGCTAACTTTGGGCCCAAAAATTATTAGTCTTGGAAAGAAAAGCTGAATAAAAAGAAGAGTAGGGTTGCCTCTAAAGGTAATTTATGCATAGTAACCAAGATATTTGGTAAATTGTGTGTACAGAACTGGTGTGGAAAGAATTCTCAGTAATGAGCCCATCTTTCTTTTGGTACCATAAAAACACATCCACTAGTAACAGGATGGACAGAATCTTCTAATTTAAAGTAAGGACAGAAAGCCAGGTGTGGTGGTACACACCTGTAATCTCAGTACATGGGATGCAGAGGCAGGAAGAACACCAGTTCAAGTCCAGCCTAGGGTATATAGCAAGTTTGAGGCCGGCCTGGGCTATTTAGTGAGACTTTGTCTCAAAACATACACACACAAAATAAAGTCTGGTGTGGCGCGTACCCTTAATCCTAGAATTCTGGAGGCAGAATTCACAGAATTTCTGTGAATTTGAAGCACCCCCTCCCCCATAGAGAGCTCTGAGCCAGCCAGAGCTATATAGTGAGACCCTGTCTCAATAAAACAAGCCAAAAAATAAATAAAAATAAAAATAAAATAAACAAAATCTCAATCCTAATTCTATGCTAACACTGGGTAGAAAAAGAAGTCAAGCTTTCAGGAAATTAAGACAAAAATTTCCGAGTAATCTGTTATTTATTTTTTCCCTTTATCAGTGAAGGAAGATTCAGATCTACTTCTCCACTGTAGCTCACAGGTGGAAATCTGGGAAGAGTCAGAAAACACTCAGAACATTCTGTTCTCTAACACTAATGCAGTATTCAGCAGGGATGCATTTGAGATGGGGTTCCTGGGAAATCAACGAGCATAACTATTTTAATTAACTACTTTATTTTATTTTAATAGCTATTTACTATCAGAACATGTAACAGCTGTAAATTTTCCCCCAAATTCATCTAAGCCTGCCCAGAGGATTCTGTGAAATTGACTCATTTGGGGGCTAGTGTGCCAGCTAGTTTTTATGTCAACTTTATACAAGCTAAAGTCATCAGAGAGGAGGGAGCCTCAGTTGAGAAAACGTCTCTAAAAGATCTGGACTTAGCCAAGACAGTAGGACATTTTCTTAATCAGTGATTGATTCTGGAGGACCCACCATGTTATGGATAGTGCCACTCTTAGGCTGGTGGTCCTGGGTTCTATAAGAAAACAAGCTGAGCAAGCCATGAGGAACAAGCCAATAAACAGCACCCATCCATGGCCTCTGCATCAGTTCCTGCCTCCAGGTTCCTGCTCTGTTTAGTACCTACTCTGACTTCCTTCCATGATGAACAGTGATGTGGAAGTATAATCTGAACAAAGCCTTTCCTTCCCAGGTTGCTTTGGTCATGGTGTTTATCACAGCAATAGCAACCCTGACTAAGACAGGAGAAAAGTAATGGGGGATTTGAAATGGAAAGAGAGAAGCAGGGCGGTTGTGGCTCACGCCTTTAATCCCAGCGCTCGGAAGGCAGAGGCAGGCATATCTCTATGAGTTCGAGGCCAGCCTGGGCTACAGAGTGAGTTCCAGGACAAGCTCCAAAGCTACACAGAGAAACCCTGTCTTGAAAAACCAAAAAAAAAAAAAAAGTATTCTTTAGCCGGGCGGTGGTGGCACACGCCTTTAATTCCAGCACTTGGGAGGCAGAGGCAGGTGGATCTCTGTGAGTTCGAGGCCAGCCTGGTCTCTAAAGTGAGTTCCAGGAAAAGGCACAAAGCTACACAGAAAAACCCTGTCTTGAAAGAGAGAGAGAGAGAGAGAGAGAGAGAGAGAGAGAGAGAGAGAGAGAAGCAGATAGATGTATATGGCTCAGGAATTGCTTTACTGTGTGAACATATGCAGGGATTCACAAGATAATGCCACAAGCTCCTTTATATCTCTGATGATAAAGCTGAGGGCCTGCTAGATGGCCCATCAGGTAAAGGAACTTGCTACCAAGCCCAACAACCTGGGTTCGATTCCCAGGATCCACACAACAGAATGAGAAAACCAATGCCCAGAAACAGTCCTCTGACCTTCTCTAGTAGGCTATGGCACATACAACATACATTTACACATCCCCTAATTAATAAAATGTAGTAAAATTTTAAGATAGTAAAAAATAGAAATCCAGGCATTGACATGTTTTCGCCCTACAGGAAACAACTATACGCCAATGGTTAAATTACACCAAAACATCTTTCCAATAAACACACATCCACACTCAAACAGGACTAAACCTACTCTATTACATCACTTACTTGTTTGTCAAAGGTGAGAAATTGCTTCAGCTGGTCAAAGTCTGATGGGGTGACGAATTTACGAACAGGCTCTTTCCGGAGTTCAGTGTAAGGGTCGAGAGCCATCTTCTCTGGTGGATTTAATTCAATTCCTTGACTTTTCAGAAATTCCTAAAATTTCAGAATCAATGTCAATTTCCTTCTGAACATTTTAAATGATATAAAATAATGTTCTGAAAATAAGTGTGATGGAAGGAACGACTTGTTGACAGATTGGGCATGTCTTAGGCTATCTCCAAGGACCCACCTATACAGACAATAGCTGATAACTGCCTGAGGCATTCTTTATTATATATATGTTAAGCTAGTTGGAAGGCATTATGATAAGATAACTAGGATCTTAAATATGAACTTATATCAATCAAGTTAGGGGCCTAGCAGCAAAATTCTGGCATTGTTTTAATACAAGCATCTGGTACCCAAGCATTGTTTCACAAAACATGTGTTTTACTTTTGCTATGGAGGCAAGTGCACCCAGGGCGAGGTTAAGATGGAATAATGTTCCCAAATGTTCTAATTCACTTAAAATAAGTATATAATTACTTTTTAAAAATCTAAGACAAAGTTGGCATTGGTTTCCTGGTGTTTATACTTCGTACAAAAGAAAGGTGCGTATGTGCACACTCACACGAATACTAACCTGCTTAGTAACTCCCACCCACAGTCACCAGTGTCCTTCCCATCCACTAATGATGTCATGAAACGGATCCCACCAGCCAGAATGCTGCTGCAGTGTCCCAGCCCACAAAGAACACACTATACCTGTGTGAACTGGTCACAGTCAACAACTCGGAAAGTCTTGCCATAAATTGTGATGTTGATTCCCCGATTGAGGTCTTTCCAATGGTAATGGTCTCCCACGTCGTTCTTGGCTAGCCGCTGGCGTTTGATTAGCTTGCCTTGTGGGATTCCAGAGTTCTCCACAACCGGCTCTACGACGGACATGCTGTCATCTTCTAGATAGTAGTAAATGTTCACTTGGCGGATTCGATAGTGCTCCTCGGTTGATATAGGGACATCTTCTTGGAAGTAGGCGCTAAATTTCAGCACCTGTAACACACAAGAGAAGGGCTTTAATTATCATCTGAGAAACACAAGCTACTGTCCTTAAAAGAGAACGTTACAGGAAAAGTTGAACTCCAACCCGCCATAGACTCATTGGGCAGCATCTGAAAAAGTACCCTCACTGTGTTCAGAAGCATGAGCATTCTACATAGACCAAAGCTTAGTCTTCCGAGGAGTATTCATTCAATGTGAAGTCAGAATGGCTTATTGAGTATACATTTAAAAATATATTAAAACATACGTGTTGTGGGATTACTTTCCATTTCTGGTACTTTATTTTATTTAGTGTTTCTGTTCAGAGGGACAAGGCATTAGAATTATGTTCTAGGTAGTCAGAAGAGTTTACCCAAACCCAGTAAGGGGAGAATGGAGGAAAATCAAGATCCTTAAATTAAGACACATATGTGTCTTAATCAATGAAAACATAAAAGTACAGATTTTTAAAAAATAGAAAATCAAGATAAAAACCAAAAATAACTAGCTACTGCTTAAGAAAACTACGAATATAAAGAAGAGAAGTCCTTAAAATCCCAAAGAGAAAGATGAAAGGGATACGTACAGTGATGTATTTAAAGAAAAAGAAAGGGGAAAAAGAACAATTTTCAAGTAATAATTTGAATTAAATGCAAAAAAAAAAAATTCTAAAGGAGAACACCACTCTAGTAATGCAGAGGGAATAGGGTGAGTTTGAACCACAGATTTATAAATATATGTAACATTAAAGCCAGAATTCATCATCTGGTTTCACGTCACTACTTCTTCGAAAGAAGAAACTTAGAATCCAGACTGGTGAAGTGGCTTTTCCTGGCCATCCATGAGCCGGAGCTGGGACCAAAACTCTACTGGGCCCTTGCTGTCTTCACACCCTCCATCGCCTTCTAGATGATGGAGGCTCCGGTGATTCAGAGGAGGAAAACATATGGAAAAGTGGTCCAGTAGTACTTCAAACTGACAAGTGTTAAATTGGAGGGATGAGAAAGTTTTAGATGAAGCTGAGAGGAAAAGGGCAGGATTCCAGGCAATGGTGACAGAAGGCAGGGGAAGGGAACTCAGGAGCGACGGGCATAGTATGGAGGCTAAGTGCCAGCCCTTTTAAAGAACAGGTCTGCAATAAGAAGTGTGGTGTCCACAACGCAACAGCAGGAGGAGCCTGACTGGATTGATGGTGGGTATGGGGGTGTGGAGCAGTGGACACCAGATGAGGTACTGAGGAAAATACAGTGTTAGCGACACAGCTGTGACCCCGTAGAATGGTAAATACAGGGAGAAGACGGCCTTAACAATGTGCACGGCAAGGTGAAATTTGAACGTTTTAACTTACGTGATAGCACAAGCTGATGCTGTAGGATTAATTTAAGACACCGGAGTGGATTAGGGAAATGGAATTTGTATTAAAGAGCAGACAAGGATGACTTGAGCGTTTTGGCCCTGGAGACAGGGTTCCCATCACGTTGGCAAGGGTGGACGGGATGGCGGCAGAGCACATCAGAGGGGAGAGGTGTGAGAAGATAAAATTAGCAGCTCCATTTTCGACATGCTTAGTCTGGACTGGGTATGGGGGAGGTAGCAATATAGGCAGTGACAGACGCATACGTGCAGGGGACACCTAAAGTTCATAAGGACACAAGGACACTTGTCAGAAGAGTGAGCTCAGAGATGAGGACCAAGACTGAAACTGGGGTCATAACCATCTTCCTCAACCACGCGCTCTCTACCCCGGAACGATGGCATGTCTTTAACAATAGGACCTTGACCTCCGACCGGGAGCCGATACATAATATTTGGACTTGTGTTAGAAAGGCCATACAAGTAGAAATTTATAAGTTGTTACTTTAAAAAAAACACAAGAGATAGCAAATTCATTTAATTTTAGATTCTCTTACTCTATGAATGTTTATTTGTGTGTCTGCTGAGTCACCTGGCACTCAGGTTACAGATAGCTGTGAGCCACCACATGGGTCCTGGGAATCAAACCCAGGTCTTCTGCAAGAGCAACACATGTTCTTAACTGCTGAGCCATCTCTCTAGCCCCTCAAGTTCTTAAGAATATACTTTTTAGCCCCTAGCATATGATCAGTGTAGACTAATCCTAGTCTCCTATCTTGGCACATCTACAAATGAACTGTTATTATAGGAAAGTTTTGTAAAAATTTAGAAAGGCTAAATAATGTATATACCTTAGTTCTTGCTTTATAGTAATTTTATTACATTCAGATTCATATTTTAAACTTTATTGTACTTATTTATTTATGTGTGTAAGTGTGTGTGTGTGTGTGTGTGTGTGTGTGTGTGTGTGTGTGTGTGTGTGTGTGTTTGCACATGTGCAGGTATCTGAGGAGGACAGAAGAGGGCATCAGGGTCCCTGGAACTATAGGTAGTTTGGTCGTGAGTCACCATGTGCAGCCAGTGCTTCTAACCACTGAACTCTCTCTCCAGCCCACTGACTGTCCATTTTAAAAACCATTTGCCTCTTCTCTTATTAAGAATAAAGAGTTCTAGGCCCCTATAAGGAAGCAACTGATAATAATGCTAACACAGAAAGCTCTTAACGGGTGGTTAGGATAACATCAGCTGTGCTAAGTAGGATGAGAACGTGATAGCATGTAGAAAGGAGGGGAAAATAATATTTAGATACTCCGCTTAAAAAATATCTGTTCACTGAATTTTACAGTGGCCTTGGCTCCTGGAAGTGTGTTCAAGCCTCCTGAGCTTGTAGAGATCATATTGCTTATTTGAACTTTGAAAATGATAGAGGAAACAAAAGAGAAATACTTGGCTTGGCATCTCATTGAATGTGGGGAGAAAATGTCAAGAATGAACGCTCAGAATCCAAACCGAGAGAGCAGATCTAGTGGTTCTCGGGGCTGGGTAATGGTGGGAGTCAAAGAAAATGCAGAGGCTAGGTGTGAGGAACAGCTCACCCGCATGAGGGTTTCCCACTCTCAGGAGCGGCCTGTGGCTAAGGTCTGGAGTTCAGTGAGGTCAGAGCTGAAAAGAAACACTGACAGCTGTCTGCACTGAGGAGACAGGCGAAGCCACAACAGTAGGTGAGATCTCCGAAGAAGGGACATTCAAGAATGAGCACAGAAACTTGCACATGCTTACACCAAGGAGTCAGGGAAAGCCGAGAAAGAGTAACCTGACGGACAGGAGTGGGAAACTATGAGAGCGAATAATCATGTGGACAGGCAGAGCAGGGCCTGGGAAGGAAGGGAGGAGCAAGAGGGAGAGCCGGAACAGGGCTGTGGACGCCTGTCCAAACTCAGCGAACAGGCTACCACTGTGGTCTTTGAGAAAGCAGTCTGGGGCTCAAGGACTGGATAACATTATCTTCTTAAAGGAATCACAGGCAGAAGGGGTTTTGTGGTTGTTTCGTGATAATATGAACTTTGCTAGAGAAAAACAGTCACTAGAGTGTTTGAAATAGAAATAGCGCCAATGCTGAAAGGGTGGATGGATGGATGGATGAATGAAGAAAATCTTGTAAAAAAAATAATAGCCGACAAACAGATGGAGACGTTCTCCTGCTCTATTGACTTCATAGAGGTTTAGGACTCACTGTTGCAGGATAGGTGGGACACAGAGCAAACGAACACAGTGCAGCACGAATGTGGGATTTGGAATTCAGGCGACTTTTAACTGTATTTGGAAAATATTCTGGGGAAGTCTATAGGGAATTTTTTTCTGTAATCTGCTTCCTGCCCAGAGAAGGCCTCTTCCAAGGCCCAGTTCCGCTGTCTGTGACTAAGGGTTGAGGCATCTGAACAATTTTCTCTCAGAGTACTCAAGGAATTCTGTAGTGTACTGATAACATTTCTGCAAGTGGTCAAGTCTTAGACATCTGAAGTCAAGGGGTACCCTAAAATCCCAGACGATAGATACCTTTTTGTCAAAGGCCACGTGAGCAGGAACAAACTCCGCAGGAGGGGGCGGCCTGGGTGGACCATAGGTTAAGACAGGTGCTTTATTGGCCAACTCATCCAGCTCAGCCTGAGAGAGCTGGTTGTAGTGGAGCCGGTCTCCGCCTATGCCCACGGTCGGACGTCGGGCAACTGCATAGCCATTCCTGTAGCCGAGCGTCTGGCTTCTGTGGAATGCTGTTTTCTGTAGGAAAGATTTATGCCATTAATAGCCTCATACAAACCTTTAAGTAAAACAACTAACTTCCTAAATTATCACAGCTTAAAACTTTTGCTTTAAAAATAAATTTTAAAATTATGAGTATGTGTGTAGATGTGCGCAAGTGAGTGTAGATGCCCTCCGATTCCCTGGACCAAGATGGCTATGAACCACCTGATGTGAGTGCTGAGAACTGAACCTGGGTCCTCTGTAAGAGCAGTTCTTGCTCTTAAAAGCAGAGCAATCTCTCCAGCTCCAAATGTTTGCTTTTTAGCACCACAAAATGTACATCAAAACGTTTCACTGCATTAAAAGTTTTTTTAAAAAAAAAACTTATTTCTTTATTTATTTTCTATCCCAGCCTCAGTTTCCCCTCCCTCCTCTCCTCCCAGTCCCTCCCCCCAAAACTGAAACACTTGCTCGGGATCAAGGAAGGAAGTAGAAGCCACCCAAGGCTAAAAGAAAACAACCCTGCTCTGTGATGTCTGGCTTTCCTTACCTCTACCCACGCCATTTCATCTATACTCTTTTTTATTTTTAATCTTTACTTTTGCTAATCTTGTTTTCCTTCTTCTCTTGGTGGTCATGAACAATAGCCTTAGAAGATCTGGTTTTCTGAATTTTAATTTTACCTCCAGCAACAGCCCTTCTTACTATATTGACACTGACACATTCATGTAAGTCTTTGGAAAGCGGCTTGCCGGCATATCTGGAAACATCCGGTAATCCTGCCCTTATGCACTGAAGTTTTAAAGATACATCACAAAATTACAGGAAAGAATGATATGCTTGAAGCTGATTATAATGGTGGCAAATATATGTGTGTATATATGATGCTTAAATGTTGGAAATCACCTAAACAACAAACATAAAGAAAAAAGGAAATGATGGGAATTTCACTCACAGGATTACGATGGAGGAATTAAAATGGTTTTAAATACTATGCAGCAGCCTGGTGAAGTACTTACAATGTAATAAAACAAAAAAGAGCATTATATACAATTATATAAATACACTGCAGTTATAAGCATGCAAACTGGATTTGGTGAACATTCTGTATTCTGGATTTCTGGATTTTGTTCATTTTCTGCAATGAATACACATTCGTTTGTCATTGGAAATGTAAAAGACTAATTAATTTAAATAAAGGGACAATGAAATTGAAGTTATATTAATTCAGTGGGTTTTATGTTCTTTCTGGGGTTATTTTTAAATTATATATGTAATATAGTTATGCACTATGCATCTATGATTTATAAATAATCATAAATTTTATTTTTATTAAGAATAAAAAGATTTCTTCCAAGTCCAGCATACTATCTTTCAAGGTCTGTACTACCATCAAAGAAAGAACAGCATGAACTTCTGCTAAAAGGTTTATGGAACACAGACCTTTCTTCAAGGGACATGTGTTCTGGGTTCCAAGTCAGTTGGCAGGAGCTGCCCCAGATTCGTAACACACTGACATAGAATAAGATGTACTGAGCTGGGCAATGTGCATGACTTCAAGTTCCTCTTTGCAGCCCCTAAAGACAGGCAATGCCACTAGAGGCTGAGCGTATAGCTTGGTGATGGTGTGCTTAGCATGTTCAAAGACCGAGGTTCGATTCTCAGCACCAAAAGAGGGGAAGAGGGCTGAGAGGTGGCTTGGTAGGTAAGGGCTACTTACCACCAAGACTGACCACCTGAATATGATCCTTGGAACCCACATGGTAGAAGGAGAAAACTCCCAGTCATTGTCTTATGACCTCTCCACACGTTCTACGGCAACCCCTCTCCCCGCAATTATGAAATAAAACATCAATAACTTCAGTTCATTTTCTTTGTGGTTAGCAGATGTCTCTAGCATCAGTCAACTATATCATGGGGCACCCCAGGCAAAGCACCCCTCAGGCCTCCCACCCTTCTTATTTATTAGGGTTCACCTTCTGGCCACGTTTTCTTTGGAGTTACAACATTCCTGCACTCATGAGGATGCAATGGTCACGCTTTTTCAAATTTCAAGCAAGGATAATTAGTCACTCAGTATACTTCATATGAAGTATGTCCAAGGCAGTTCATCTTTTCATATAAATATTTAAAGTCTGGCATTTCTATCCACACCTCTATAATTTCCCAAATCAACTCAACTCTGCCTTGTGGGTAACCCACACTCACCCACACCGAATGTGTAAGCTGATTCTGTTCAGCATAGGAAAATGTCGACAACTTTTAAATGATATAAAATAAAAAAGCTCATCGAGACAGAAAATCTATGGTGCTAGCCAAGCACAGTGGCTCACACTTTTAATCCCAGCACTTGAGAAGCTGTGGCTGGAGGCCATTTCGAGTTTGAGGGCCGCTTAGGATACATAGTGAACTTCAGGCCAGCCGGGCTGAAAAGCGGAGAGACCATGTCTCAGACAAACAATCAAACAACAGAGAAACAGACTTAGGGAGCTTGCATCTTTAAAATAAATGACCATGTTCTATCTTAACACAAGAGTAGAAGAGAGTCAGAATCCAAAGTCTCTCCACACTTGCAATTGAAATTGTTGTCCCCTAGAAACCAAGTAGACCAAATAATTTTCCTTCAGAATTGTGAAATGTAAGGGTCTGAATGATTAAACTATACACATCTAAACCACTACTGGCTCACCTATGTGCATCACTCTACTGAATCTCAATGTTGATTCCCCAGAACATTTGTGTGACTCTGTTAGAATTAAGACAAATGCTGAGTGCATTTAAGAGCTAGGGTTGGGGGTACAGCTCAGCTGGCAGAGTGTCTGCCCGTCACTCACAAAGCTCTGGCTTTGGTGACCTGACTGTAATCCTAACACTCAGGAGCCCAGAGGATAAGTTCAAGCTCACCCCAAGCTATATAGTAAGTCTGAAGTCAACCTGGGCTACAGAAGACCCTGTCTCAAAAGAAATGAATAAACAAATAGTTAAACTATGTCAAGAGGAAACCATGAGCCCAGACGACCATTGCAGCTGGGCTTTGATCTGAGGTATTTTTATTGTGTTGGTGGTGGCGGCGTGTATTTTTCTGAGCATGTGTGTGTGTGTGGTGTGCACATGCCTGTTTGTATGCATGTGGGCATACATGGGAAAGGCCGACGTTGACATGGGGAGGCTGCGTCAGATCAGGGCCAGTCTAGCTAACCAGCTAGCTTGGGTTCCCATGGGTTCTAGCGACCCGAACTCCACTGCTCACATGCGGGCAGCGAGCGCTTCATCCTCTGAGTCACCTTCCCAGCCTGGTTTATGCTTTCTTTTCGTGCCATTCTTGTTCTGTCTGATTTGGATTTGTTGTTTGGAGACAGGGACTGGCTGTGTATCCCAGGCTACACTCAAATTGGCCATCCTTATGCCTTAGCTTCCCAAAAGCTGTGATCCAGGATGTGCACCACTACACTGCACTTGTTTTTATTTAATTTCATCTAGACAGTGAATAAAAACAGCCAGGGGTCGGGGGGGTGGGAGGAAGGAGGAGTAAGATACAATCTGAACAGGGGCCCTCTGTGTTGGCATGCCTTTAACCTGAGCATTGCTGGAGGCTGAGGCAGGTGGTTTTCAAGTTCAAGGCCAGTCTGGGCTGCATACAAGATACAACAAACAACCCCACCCCCACCCCAACACACACACACACACACACACACACACACACACACACACACACACACAGTCTGAAAAGGAATCATATATATGTGTGTGTGTATACACATACACATATATATGATTATATGTTATGGACACACACACACACACATAATGTTAAGAATGTAAAACACAGGCTACGGAAAGAGAGAACACCAAGTGGTCCACGCGGTGGAGGAAAGTGAGACGGGAGAAATACAAAGCAGAGAGAAGGAAGATTGGCACTCCTTAAAGTGAAACCACAAAGAAAACCAAGATGAGCTGGGGAGGGAGGGATTCGGTTCTAGAGAAGGCTGAAGCTGGAGAGAAAAGGGACCCATAACTCAAAAGCTCAAGAGACTGGGGGAAAGACTCATTGGAAAGGAGTGCATAATAAGAAGGGTGCGTATACACACAGGAAAGGGGGCTAAAAGGCGGCGATCCTGAGGATTCAGAAGAGCTTGAGAATGAGGTTGCTGGGGAGAAGAGGTAGGAGAGGATGAAGGCAAAGAGGCGCTGAGTAGGGTAAGAATGCATCTGGGGAGAGGCGTGGAGACGGCCTGGGGTAATCGGGCCAGAAGGCAGGTAGGTGAGGCAGGAAAGTGAGAACAGGGTCGCAGTGGGGACCCAGAAGGTGTGTGGACTACCAAGAGGCCGAGCAAAGCCCGCCGAGGCCGCAGAGGAGGGCGGTGGAGTCTGAGCGATGGAGGAGAACAGAGGCGCGCCGCGTGGAGAACCCTTGGGACCGGCCCTCACCGTGGAGTCCGTAAAGGACGAGCCCGGGAGAAAGGGCAGGCCGTGCACCGGGTTGGTCACCATCGCAGCCCTGCAGCCGCCGCCACGGTTGCCTTCTGCCGCTCGGGTTACCCTGGCAACAAACAGCATCCGCGGGCCTCCCCAGACTCCATGGTAACGCCAAACACTACGCTAGGGAGGGAAGAGGCTCGGAAACAGGGGGAGTCGAGGGGAGGAGGCGGGGGCCAGGTCTGCGCGTGCGCACAGGGCTCCGGAGGCTCCTGGCCACTGGACGTGGCTAATGGGTGTGTCAGAGGCGGCTCCGCCCCTTCCTTCCACACCCCTTCCCTTCCTCCTCAACCCCACTCGGTGGCTCCCAGAGGATGCCACCGAGGAGTTGTTTCCATGCAAGGTTGAAGGAGGTTGGTGTCCTCAGGCCTTGGCTCGTGCAGTGAGGCTGGGGGTGGGGGGTGGGGTGGGGGTTGGAAGACGTGCTTTTAGATGAGTTACAGAAAAGTTCCTTCCCGTTCCACGATAGTCCTTCCCAGAGCTCAGGAACTCTTTCCCAACTCTGGGAAAAGAGCTGCTGTCCTAGTTCACACATAACATAAGTAGTTGCTCCCCAGTGAAAGCGCTAATGACTTCAAACACATGCTTCTTGGGGCCGGGGCCGTGGATTAGACGATAACCGACTGCATTCTGTTGCTCAGACATGGTTTGGACACCCCCCACCCCCACCCGGCTCTTTCCCAATGCCTCCACGGCTTCCCGGGTCCCCTCGCAGCTGTCTATTCCACCCTGGTTCCTGGAGGCTGTGTGCTGAGGTCTCAGAACTGTACTGAGTATCTGTGGACTACAGAGCAGGAGAGTGCCCATCTCAGTCCCTGCTTTATAGCTACAGAAGCAGTGATACATCAGAGCCACAGAGAAAGAGTGCCCCTTCAAAGCAGTTAAGGGCAGTGAAATACTGCTGAGTACAGCACTTTCTGAACAACTTAATATTTTTCATTAAAAAAAGAAATGACCCCATTCATGAAACATCACCAGGGAAAGAAAGAAATCAAGAATCCATTAGCACGGAGAGCTTAAAAATAAAAATGAAGCCAAGATGCCCAGGGGTTTGGATTCATTATGTCTCAAGTTTTCCCAGGAGTCTGATCTTCAAAACATGGGGTTATGACCTATGAATTTAGAGACACGATAGAGTAGTAAGCCTGAGGGAGAAGACATAACTCAGCATCATGGGTCACTTGCTGCCACCAGTTCAAATGGCAGCTGTATTAGTCAGGCTTCTCTAGAAGAACAGAACTGATAGGATGAATCAACACACACACACACACACACACACACACACACACACACACACACACACACACACACAGATTTATTAGAGTAGCTTACAGGCTGTCGTCCAGCTAGCTCAACAATGGCTGTCTACCAACAGAAGTTCCAAGAATCCAGTAGTTGTTTAGTAGATGTCTCAGTAGGTTCAGTTTAATGCCAGAATCCCTTCTTTAAGTAGGCTCTAATGCCAGTGAAGGAATGGACTTGTTAGCAAAAGCGAGAGCAAGCTGGCAGAAAGCAAGCCCCTTTCTTCCACGTCCTTTATATAGGCTGCCTGCAGAAGGTGTGGCCCAGATTTAAAGTGGACCTTCCTACCTCACAGATCCAGATTAGAAGTGGGTCTTCCCACTTCAAATGATTTAATTAAGAAAAATCCTTCGCAGGTGTACCCAGTCACTTGGGTTTTAGTTAATTCCAGACATAGTCAGGTTGACAACCAAGAATAGCCATCACAACAGCTTTGCCTTTATGGCTGCTTACCACAGCCAATCTTCCTGTGGGTCACTAACGGCATGAAGTTCCAGGGGCCAGGATAAGAACGTAAGGCATCTAAAGCCATCACTGGTGACTATTACACCTACCCATAAAAAACCTTTTCTGGTACCTCTTCATTTCTCCTTACTACTGTTTCTTGTTCTTGCCTGTCTGTGTCCTCTTCCTCCTCATTTTCCTCCTCCTCTTTCTCCTCCTTTTTTTTTTTTTTTGTTCTTGTTCTTTTTGAGACAAGGTCTCATTATATATATCCCTTGCTGGCCTCTTGGAACTCTCTATGAAGACCAGACTCACAAAGATGTACCTGTCTCTGCCTCCTAATGATGGGATTAAAGGCATGCAGCACTATACCTAACATCAGTGTCTCCTCTTCCTCTTCCTCCTCCTCTTCTTCTTTGGATAGTCTGGGTTGTATGTGCCAATATACCCAGCTCTTGTCCCTTTAAAAAAAAAAAATCCTCTTTCTCATTTCTTTTTCTTGTGTACATTAGTTTAATTAGGACTCCCCTACTATTTAATTAAAACCCTCCACGAACTGATTAGCACCCACTGCAGTCACTGAAAACATTAAAAGCACCTGGATGTAGTGGGTAGCCATTCCAGCTTTGATCTGGAAGTTCCAACCCCCATTGAGACTTCGGCAACTGTCACGCCTACAAGGCAGGGCCAAGGGAGGCACCTGGAGACCCGAGATCTGGATGGGCGGCGGGCTCACTCTGTTCCGGGACCCTGGACGGTGGAGGTGGGCCAAGCAGAGCTCCAGAGAACACCGCTGGACTGTGATACACCTTCCCCAGACCCCGCAACCTACCTATTCCTTAATTTGTAAGTTACACCATTAAATAGATCTCCTTTTAACTACGTGGAGTGGCCTTAATAATTTCACCAATACCTGCTGTTGCACGGTACCTGAGACACTGACTAGAATGGTTACTGGGGAGAATTAGCCATGATGATAAACTCAACCCTTCAGTTTTCCACTCCTCTGTACCTCACTGCTACTGGGTAGCCAGCATCACTGGTTACTGACTCATCGTGATAAGCTTAAACTCTTACAGGCCCACTGTGGTAGTTTGAATGTAATTGGCCCCCATAATCTCACAGGGAGTGGCACTATTAGGAGGTGTGGCTTTGTTGGAGTGGGTACAGCCTTGTTGGAGGAAGTGTGTCACTGTGGGGGCAGGTTTCAAGGTTTCCTGTGCTCAGGATACTGCCCAGTGTCTCAGTCTACTTCCTGCTGCCTGCAAGATGTAGGACTCTCAGCTACTTCTCCAGCACCTTGTCTGTCTGTATGCCACCATGCTCCCTGCCATGATGATAATGGACTGAACCTCTGAAACTGCAAGCGAACTAACCCAATTAAATGATTTCATTTATAAGAGCTGCTGTGGTCATGGTGTCTCTTCACAGCAATAAAAACTCTTCACTAAGACATAGTGAGTGGCATTAGTAGGAGGTGTGGCTTTGTTGGAGTAGGTGTGGCCTTGTTTGAGGAAGTGTATCATTGTGGAGGTGGGCGATGGGGTCTCACATGCTCAAGATACTGCCTAGTCAAAGGATACAGTAAATAAGACAAAAACGACAGTCTACAGAATGGGAAAAGATCTTCATCAACCCCACATTTGACAGAGGACTGGTCTCCAAAATATATAAAGAACTCAAGGAACTAGACATCAAAATACCAAACAATCCAATTAAAAAAAATGGGCTACAGATCTAAACATGATTCTCAACAGAAGAATCCCAAATGGCCGAATCACATTTAAGAAATTACTCAACATCCTTAGTCATCAGGGAAATGCAAATCAAAATGACTCTGAGATACAATCTTAACACCTGTCAGAATTGCTACGATCAAAAATACTGATGACAGCTTATGTTGGAGAGGATGTGGAACAAGGGGAACACTCTTCCACTATTGGTGGGAGTGCAAACTTGTGCAGCCACTTTGGAAATCAATATAGCAGTTTCTTAGAAAATTGGGAATCAATCTACCTCAAAACCCAATGACACCACTCTTGGGCATGTACCCAAGGGATGCTCAAGCATACCACAAGGACACTTGCTCAACTATGTTCATAGCAGCATTATCTGTAATAGCTAGAACATGGAAGCAACCTAGATGCCCCTCAACCAAAGAATGGATAAATAAAATGTGGTACATATACATAATGGAGTACTACTCAGCTATAAAAACAATGACATCATGAAATTTGCAGACCAATGGATAGAACTAGAAAACATCATCCTGAGTGAGATAACCCAGACTCAGAAAGACTAACATGGTATGCACTCACTCATAAGCTGAAACTAGATATAAAGCAAAGAATAATCAGATTACAACCCACAGCTCCAGAGAAGATAGGAAACAAGGAAGACCTTAAGAGGGATGTACGGATTACCTTGGGAAGGGGAAACAGAGGAGATCTTCATGAGTAAACTAGGGATGGGGGGGGTCAATAGATGAGAGGGGCTGGGGAAAAGAACATGAGAGAATGGGATGGTTCAGATTGGGGAGGGACAGAGTGGGAGAGCAATGAAAGAGATATCTTGATAGAGGGAGACATTATAGGGTTAGGGAGAAGCCTGATGCTAGGGAAATTCCCAGGTATCCACAAGGATGACCCCAGCTTAGACTACTAGCAACAGTGGTGAGGGTGCCTGAACTGGCCTACCCTGGTAATCAGATTAGCGAATACCCTAACTGTCATCATAGAGCCTTCATCCAGTAGCTGATGGAAGCAGATGCAGAGATCCACAACCATGCACCAGGCCAAGCTCTGGGAATCCAGTCAAAGAGAGGGAAGAGGGATTCTATGAGCAAGGGAGCAGGGGTCAAGATCATGATGGGGAAATCTACAGAGACAACTGAACCAAGCTCAAAGGAACTCATGAACTTTAGACCAAGAGCTGTGGAACCTGCATGGGATCAGACTAGACCCTCTGCATATGGGAGACAGTCATGTAGCTGGGTCTGTTTGAGGGGTCCCCGGCAGTGTGATCAGGAGCTATCCCTGGTGCATGAGCCGTTCTGGATCCCATTACTTATGGTTGGACATGTTGCTCACTCCTGATAAAAAGAGGGAGGGGCATGGTTCTTTCTCAACTGAATGTACCAGGCTTTGTTGTCCCCCCATGGGAGAACTTACTTTACCCTGTTGGAGGAGGGGATGTGGGGGAAGTGGAGGGGAAGCAGAAGAGGGGATGAGAGGAGGATCTGTGGTTGGTATGTAAAATGGATTAAAAAAAAGATACTGCCTAGCGTCTCAGTTCACTTCCTGTTGCCTTTTCAACAGTAAGCCACCACAATTAAATGTTTTCCTTTATAAGAGTTTTGTGGTTGTGATGTTTCCTCACAGCAATAGAAACCCTAACTAAAATACTCACAATCTCTCCATCCATGTCAGTTCTCTTAAAGGAAATCCCAGGACATAAGAATACACTTAGAAGCCTTTCTGGCTAATCTGCCTGACTGCTCTGGATCTGTCTTCCCTGGTTTGGGAAGGGAAGAGGTTTGTGGGACTGGAAGGAAGAGTAAGTCACACCTGAGCCTACTGCTCATGAGGAATCTGTTTGTGTTTGAGGAATGACTTCTGTCCATGTGCTTTCTTTTCTGAGAAACTCCTACTAGTCAAATGGTTAATGGAGTGTCTTTTATCTACTTCTGTACCCCAGAATTGCAAGAGCAAAGACAACTCTTGTGGTCTGTGGCCTTCAAAAATTGACATCCATTCTAAGGGAGGCAAAGCCAGGCAGGGTTGCAGCAACGGTTTGAACATGCTCTGTCCACTCTGGTGCTTATGTTGAGATTTAATTGCTATGGTGGTAATGCTGATCGTGGTGGTAGAAAGTTTTGTCTTTAAGGTGACTAGGTCACGGGGTTGCTGCCTCCTGAATGAATTAAAGCCTTTGTCTGGTTAGCAAGTTGTGACTAGTTATTGTTAGAAGGGGTGTTATAGATCAAGGGTGCCTTTTGTTCCCGTCTTCAGCTTTCTCAAGGCCAGTTAGTAGCACATTGACACTGAGTAGATGCAGCCACCACGTTCTTAGATTGTCCCAGCCTCCTGAAACACGGGTTCCAACATTTCTCTGTTCTATCTGGGTGCAGTGGTACAGGTCTAGGAGTCCAGGACTCCGGAGATTGGAACAACTTTGAGGCTAAACTGAGCTACACAGTGAGAGTCTGTCTCAAAAATCAAACCAAAACAAACAAAGCAAAAATCAAATCAAACAAACAGAAAAACCAAAAGCAAGCAAACCCAAATAAGATGGAAAAACTGTAAAAGCTGAAGGAAGAGCGGGTGCTGTGGAATGCTGTCTTTGGGACGTGGCATGGCCTTTGCATTCGTGAATGACAGCAGCTTTCATTTCTTGCACAAGACGTGTGCTGTGGGATGGTCTTTCTGTATGCTGTGAATATGTGTGGCTACCATTGGTTAATAAAGATGCTGCCTTGGCCTATGGCAAGACAGGTTATAGCCAGGTGGGAAATCCAAGCAAAGGCATGGGAAGAAGAAAAATGGAGTTGGGGGAGATGCTGGGAGCTGCCAGGGGAGCAAGATGTAATAGAGCACAGGTAAAGCCATGAGACACATGATGATACATAAATTAATAGCAATGGGTTAATTTAAGATGTTAGAGCTAGCTAGCAATAAGCCTGAGCCATAGACCAGTTTGTAATTAACATTCAGCCTCTGAGTGCTTATTTTATAAGCTGTTGTGGGGCCAGATGGGACACAGAAAAGCTTCCAGTTACAGACTTGACTAAAATTGGGTCCTTCAACATTCCATCATAGATGGAGGAGGAACTCACAAGGCTGGAAGATGTCTCCCAGGGAACCTGATTGGACAGGCCATGAGAAGTTCCCTCTAGGGTACTGGTGAAATTATTAAGGCCACTCCACATAGTTAAAAGGGAGATTTATTTACTGGTGTAACTTACAAATGAAGGGATAGGGAGGTTGCAGAGTCTGGGAAAGACGCAGCGCAGTCCGGCAGTGTTCTCTGGAGAACTCTGCTCGGTCTACCTCCAGTGTCCAGGGTCCAGGAAACAAGAGAGGGGGGTGCATCTGGGTCTCGGGTCTTCAGGGCCCTCTCTTGGCCCCACCTTGTAGGCGTGATAGTTACCGAAGCCTCAATGGGGGTTGGAACTTCCAGACCAAAGCTGCTGGAATGGCTACCCACTACACTAGGGACTATTTAATTATATATATATAATTATATATATATATTTACACATATATAATTATATATAATATAATATAATAAATATATATCACTTCTGTTATATATATCTCACTTCTGTTATATATATATATATATATATATATATATATATATATATATATTTATATCACTTCTGTTCACTCTTTGTCCAGAACTGACTTTACAGTTTTTGGTCCCATGACATTCCTACTCCAGTTCCTAAATTCACAGGACAAACTCCAAATGGCTATGTCTGTGTCCTGGATTATTTCTATTGTTTCTACAGGTATTCTCTTCCTTTCTGTTGGACAAAAACAGTATACCTTGATTCTGTGTGGCAGTGAGAGGAACCACTGACCAGCAGCATGTCCTCAGAGTGCCCTCTCATATTCATTTCCACTGTCCTCATCCCCTGGAAAGTCTTATCTTCCAAGAGGGCTGACTGACCTTGCCGAGTGGCTCACACCTATGAACTCAGCATTCTGAAGGAAAACAAGAAGATCACAGATTCCAGGCTACAAAGTAAATTCCAGGATATGAAGTGTGCTGGCTAGATATGTCCACTTGACACAAGCTAGGATCACCTGAAAGGAGGGAGTCTCAGTTGAGAAAATGTCTTCTTGAAATCTGTCTGTAAGGCATTTTCTTAATTAGTGACTGATGGGGAAAGGTCAAGCCCATTGTGGGTGGTGCCATTCTTGGGCTGGTGGTCCTGGGTTCTATAAGAAAGCAGGCTGTGTGAACCAAGGGGAATAAACTAGTAAGCAGCCCCACTCCATGGCTTCTGCATCAGCTCCTGCCTCCAAGTTCCTGCCCTGTTTGAATTTCTGCCCTGACTTCCTTCAATGATGGACTATGATATGAAAGTATAAGCCAAATAAACCCTTTCCTCCACAACTTGCTTTTGGTTGTGGTGTTTAACCACAGCAACAGTAACCCTAACTGAGTCACACAGTAAGGCTCTGCCTTAGAAAATAGTGGTTGGTGGGAGATGGCTTAGTCTGTAAAGTCTTGCCAGGCAACCATGAGGACCCGAATTCTAATCCCTAGCACCCATGGTGTCTATCAATTAAATGAGAAAATTCCAGTGGGCCGGGCAGTGGTAGCGCACGACTTTAATCCCAGCTCTGATCTCTGTGAGTTCGAGGCCAGCCTGGTCTACAGAGCAAGTTCCAGAATAGCCAGGACTACACAGTAAAACCATGTCTCAAACAAAACAAAAAACAAAAACAAACAAAAAAAGAGCCAAGGGAATCCTTACCCCCATGAGAAATGAATGGGGGTGGGATGGAGGGGAGGTGGTGGGGACAGGAAAAGTCGGGGAGAGGGAACAGTGGTTGGTATGTAAAATGAAAAAACATTTAAATAAGAAAGAAAGAAAGCCGGGCGGTGGTGGCGCACGCCTTTAATCCCAGCACTCGGGAGGCAGAGCCAGGCGGATCTCTGTGAGTTCGAGGCCAGCCTGGACTACCAAGTGAGTTCCAGGACAGGCGCAAAGCTACACAGAGAAACCCTGTCTCGAAAAACCAAAAAAAAAAAAAAAAAAAAAAAAGAAAGAAAGAAAAAAGAAAGAAAGAAGAAAGAGAGAGAGAGACAGAGAGAAAGGCAAAAAGAAAGAAAATTCCAGTGACTTCACCTAAGGCTCACAGTATAGCCTGGGGTCATTTAATTTACCTCCATGGAGGGTGGCTGGTCAGCTAAGTACTTTTACTCCTGTTGGGATAATGATAATTATAACAGCCAATGTAAAGTAAGCTGCAGTGTCGATGGCTAGACCCTACAGTCAATATGTGATAAACTCAAACAGGAAGCAAATTGATGTTAGAGCTCAGAATATCTCCACTGTGGTGGTTAGAGTAAGAAAGGCCCCCACAGGCTCATCTATTTGAATGCTTAGTCATAAGGGATTGGCACAACTTGAGAAGGTTTAGGAGGTGTGGCCTTGTTGAAGTAGGTGTGGTCTTAATGAAGGAAGTGAGTCACTGGGGATGGGCTTTGAGGTTTCAAAAGCCCAACCCAGTCCCAGTGTCCCTCTCTTCCTGCTGTCTATGGAGTCAAACGTAGAACTCTCAGCTACTTCTCCAGCACCATGTCTGTCTGCTTTCTTTCTTTTCTAAGAGTTGTCACGGTCATGGTGTCTCTTCACAGGAATAGAACACTGAGTAAGACATCCGTGTACTCAAATATTATTTTTCACCCATGTCGTAAGGAACAGCATGAGAAACAATGCCACATTCTGTTAGGACTAGAACATACGCTTCTGCATGCACAGAGAATCAAAGCAAGCGCTGACAGAAAGCAGAGTCACCCCCTTCTGCAGGGCCAAAGAAAGTGGTACTAAACATTTGTTCAATTAAAAGCATTACAGCGTCTGGAGCTAGGACTGATAATAAGAGGTATAGCTGCAGTAAGAACTGAGCATTTGAATAAGGAGTTTGATACTGTCCTGGCAGGGGGGCTGTACTAACAACTGCAGTAATAAAATTCATTGTACCTAGAGTTGATGACACACCAGGTTATGCGAAGAGAGAAAATGGTTCAATAAATGCTTTGTCGTGGGCGAGGTTTCCCATTAACAGTGGATAGACAGTTTAGCCCGCCCCTGCTCTTACCTCAACTATAGGGAGAAGTCGGAACTGTGTATTATTAATCTGAAGGAAAGCTGTACAGGAAGTGCTGATCACTCAAGGTACCAACTAGTCACTGAAGCCACTGATTATTGTAGATATTCCGATGAAAAGATCGTAACAAATCCATGGGCGATAATGAGAACATTGTACATTTAGTTATCATCTAATAGGGCTCCTGATTGATTGGTCTAATTTTGCTCATATTAGATGGCTTTTGGCAGTACCTCCTTTCCCTGCTCACTCCCCAGCTAGAAGCTATGAGGTCCCTGTATCTTGAGAATAATCATGGGTTTGTGACCATAGGCACTGTGGCTAGGTAAACATTAAACTCTAAGTCTAGAGACAGAGGTTTAAGGGATCGAGGAACCATTGGCTGGGGACTGTTTCCTAACTGAATATTTTTTACCTTAATCTCCTCACACCCATGAAAATGAATGACATTCCTCATTTAGCACTGGAGACATCATTGAACTCATCTCCTGCTTGTTAAATGACTCCGGAGTAATAAAACTTTCAGATGAATACACCCAGAGGATTGTAAAAAAAAAAAAATGTGTGATAGTAACATTGAATATAGTTCGGGCTTCCAAATACAGACAGAAAAATGTTGGCTTTAAAACAACAGGGAAGCCAGACTCTGTGATTCTAGCAATCAGGAAACTGAGGCAGGAAGATGATAAGTTCAAGGTCAGCCTGAGCTGTTTAGTGAGTTCAAGGCCAGCCTGGTCAACCTGGTAAGATCCCATTCCATAAAACTAAGGGTTTAGTTGTAGCTCAGTGGTAGAGTGCTTGTCTAGCCTATGCAGGCCTCTGAGTTCATTCCCTAGGACCACAGGACCCCTGCCAAAAGTACACAGGGAATGGCCGGGATGGCATCAGAATATCTGCAAGTCTTCTGCTCCCCCACCACGTGTGCAGTACGGAATGGGAAACAAAAGAGCAGCTTGGATTCTTGCAGCCATATTCTTACCCAAACTGGTTATGAAGATTGTATTTGAGTACACTGAAGCCAAACACCTTCTCGAGTCTTCTGTTTTCTCATCTCTCAAATAAGATGAGAAGTAGTGCTCACTAGTTGTTCTTAACTTACACAACTGTCTTGTTTCTTTTCTTGTTTCTGTAATAAAAAACAAACAAACAAACAACAACAACAACAAAAAGCACTCTGACAAAGGCAACTTAAGAGAAAAGATTTTTATTTTGAAGCTTACAGCTCAGGAAAGAGTCGGTCATGGCAGGAAAGTTAAGGGAGGAAGAGCTTTAAACAGTTGGTCACCTCACATCCTCAGTCAGGAAGCTGAGAGGGGTGAATCATGCTGCTGCTCAGACCCCTTTCACCACTTACACCGTCCAGTATCTCAGTCAGGGAAAGGTGTCAGCCACAGCGAACAGGTTTTCCCACCTCAATACAATCAGCATAACGCCCCATGAGATGCCCAAGTGACTATCTCCCAGGTGATTCTAGCTTTTGTCCATGTGACAGTGAACACTAGCCATCATGGGAATCATGTAGGAAATCACAGTCACTCAAACCAATACATTACATTTATTTATTTATCTATTGCATGTGTATATGTGAGTGGGGGGGTGCCATGGCATGTCTGTCAGTCAGTAGACAACACAAGGCAATTGGTCTTCCACCGTGTGGGTTCCAGAAGTTGGACTCAGGTCAGAGGTTTGGTAGCAAGTGTCTTTACCCTCTGAACCACTCTCACAGGTCCCGAACCAATGTATTTATATATGTAGACTTTACTTACATCATGTAGTCAGTGAGTGAGTCCTGTGGGTCTATGACTCATCATCAAGCTCTTCCCTGAAGTCTGTGGAGTGAGAAGTCCTGGCGGAATCCCGAGACAGGGTGAAGTAACTTTTCCAGGACATGAGAGCTTGCTCTGCTGAGGAATTCCAAGGGATGTGGCAAAGGGGAGTGAAGGGGAAGGGACCTTGCAGATAGAAAGAAACATAAGCAGGCAGCCCACTGACGGCAGTGTGGCCTCTGCTGGGACCTTGATCCAAGCTAATAAACCTCATGTTAGTTAGTTAGTAGAGTCACTGGGAAGCAAACAGCGGCTATTTAATGATGTCAAGGAACTGTCTAATATTTTAGACATGGTAGAAGCTTTATGGTTTTACTTTGAAAAAATTCCACATTAGCCAGATGCTAGATCCCTGTAATCCCTGCACGGAGGCAGGTGGATTGCTTCAAGCTCAAGGACAACCTAGGCTACACAGAAAATTCTAGGCCAATCTGGGTCATAAAACAAGACTCCCCATCTCTGAGGAAGTACAAAAGTAAACCGATAAATAGATAAAAACGAGAAGAAAGGTCCATCTTTTAAAAATAAACAACGAAGTATTGTGGGGAAAAGTGCATGATTCACTTCAAAATACTATGTAAAGGGGCAAGCGTGGTATGGTGATATAAATAAAATTAGATTATTTACGAGTGGATAATTGTTGATAATTACATAAGGATTCGTTATACAGTTCTGTCTAATTTTGTCTGCGTTTGAGGTTTCTCCATAAAACAAGAGCTAGCAGAAGGGGAGGGGCAGGGGAGAAGGAAGAAAAGTAAGAAGAGGGGAGAGAGAAGGAGGGGGGGCAGGGAAGGGAAGAGAAGGAAGGGCATGTGGACAGCCTCTGAGCAAGGCCGGAGAAGCACAGATTCTGATTCGGTTCTGTGACTCACTGGAAGTTTGTTAATCTCTCCTAGTTGCAAAATGGGCTAATAATAGCCATTTCCCAGAACGTAAAGTTGTTGTGAGCACAGAATGAGTAAGCACATGTCAGCTCTTGTGGTAGCTATTGGCATCTTGTAAGCACAATGGGAGTGGTAGCCATTGTCGGGTGGAGAATTTCAAGCGGACCGTTCAAAGAGTGTCTGGGGACTGGGAAAGCTAGAGATGGTAAAATTAAGGCACAACTAAGGAACATAAGAGGGGAGAGGATGGGGGGCACTTGAAAAAGCATTTATTTTTATGTGTATGGGCTTTTGTTTGCACGCGTGTCTGTGTGTCATGCGTGTACAGTGCCTGATGAGGCCAGAAGAGGGCATGGGATCCCTTGGAACTGGAGTTACAAGTGGTTATGTGCCACCATGAGGGTCCTGGGAATTGAACTTTGGTGCTATCCATACTTTGACTTGTCAACTGTTCTCTATCTGGGGGTGAATAGACATTTATGCACAGCTCCCCATGAGTAGTCACACACACACACATGAGCATGCACGCTCAGGCATATGGAAGCGATGGTAACAGCCTCAGGGGGATGTTGGAGCTGTCTGCTCGTTTTGAAGCAGGGTCTCTCAGTGGTTTGGAGATTGCTAACAAGGCTGACTGGTCAGGGAGCCCAGGGATCCTCTGGTGTCCACCTCCCCAAGCACTGGGATTACAAATGTGCAACATTATATCCATTAAAAAAAAAAAAACATAGGTTCTGGGGATTTAACTCATGTCTTTGGGCTTGCACCGTGAAATATCATACCTGTTGGCATACTTTTTGTGAGACACTACACAAAACAAGTTGGAATTAAGATGCAAAAAATAAGGGGACTGTGAGGTTTCTCCTGCAGGCCAAGAGAGTTTGGGGACCACAGTGACAAAGGATGGTAAGCCAGCCTGTTTGTGGTTTGGGGTACTGATAGAAGACTTACCCTGCCCCCCGATGCCTGTGAGAGTCTGTGATCATGAGTACTGAGTATAAGGGAAGAAATATGGAAGAAAACAAAAAAAAAAAAGAAAAGAAAAGAAATTACTCCCCAAGACACAGAAGAACTCTCTCTATCCCTATGTCCCTGGAAGGATGACTCGCTTCATACTGGTGGAGAGAAATTCTTCCCAGGAGAAAAGGGCTTCTGCTCTGGAGAGAGATGACTGGGACCCCAGAGAGAGGGTCTGGCCTTTACATAGAACCCATAGCATTCTGCTCATTGTGAAGAGATGGAAGTAATTGTAACAGCAGTGACTGCCTCCAGCCTTTGCTGAATGCAAACAGCCCCAGGAGCCGAGCTACAGTATTTTTCCCATAGCAGAATCAGATTCTATGAGAAAGTCTGTGGAATGTTTGACATATTTCTTTAGCTGTCTTTGGGAAAAAGAAATTGGCTCAGTCTGGAATAGTGCTCAGATTTACTTTGATGAGCAATGGGATCCATTTACCACATCCTGTGCACTGATCCACTTCAGTTATCCTACACACTAAAGAAGTATGGAAAGATAATTCGAGGCCAGTTGGTGGTTCTTTAAGCAGGTTTATGGTCTAGAAACTCTTTCTGGTGATTATAGATGAATCCCAGCACTGGGCACATATGGAATTTCATCTTTGGTACCCACCACCCAGCAGCATCACTTAGAGGAAAAGTACGGCCAACCTGTGTAGGAATGCAGAGAGAACTGCACATGCAGGGTTGTTTTACTTACTGAAGAATGGAGGAGGGGGACTATGTCACATTGAAAAGCTTTTCTAGTCCACACAATGATGTGTGGGGAAGAATTTTCTACATTCCCTTCTTCTGATGGGGAAGACTGAAAGCTTCACATCCAAAGGCTCAAGTTTTGGGGAGATTCTGTTACCAATCAGGTAGTCCTGGGTTGACTTATTTGTAAAATAAGCTACATTTTTGTTTGTAAGTTATAGTCCTTATTTGTAAAATAGGGGCCATAAAAAATGGTAGTAGTCAATGCCAGGCGGTGGTGGCGCACGCCTTTAATCACAGAACCCCAGAGACAGAGGCAGGTGGATCTCTGTGAGTTCGAGGCCAGCCTGGTCTACAGAGTGAGTTCCAGGACAGTCAGGGATACACACAGAAAAACCCTGTCTTGAAAAACCAAACAACAACAAAAAATGGTAACTACCAATTGTTATGGGGGAGTGAAAATTCATCTCAGGATAGGTTGAGTAGTGTAGTGTAGATCATGTAAGCTGTTGCTGTTGTTTACAGACTCTCCCCAGGGTGTGCCATTCCATTTCTGCCCAGAAAATTACCCAGAGGACAAAATTACTGTCAACCCAATGAAGAAACATTCCAAGTCTTTCTAGGAATCGGAACCCAGTGTCTTAGGCAGTTTAAAAATACCCTGGGAACAATCTTTTTCCCCCAAGAGGGTGCCCACCTGAAGGCAGAGCTGGTTGGGCCAGGCCCATGAATCAGAAAACTTAAAACAATAACGTGGTTTTGTGTAAATTGAAGGAAATAGAATCATAATGAGTAATTGGTAACTAAAAAAAAAATTAACAGTGACCCCGAATACTCTCCCATTTCCTGAAGTTACAATAATCTCCTCATAAAGTCTTACAGGCTTCATTCTTACCTCCTACCTCTGTTCTTGCCAGGCTCCCTTCTAATCTGGCGTGCTTTGGACAAAACACAGCTGGTTTCCCATCCCTTTCAGTGGTCTTCCCTAATCCTAGTCAAAATTAAGGGGGCTGGGGGTCTAACTCACTTGGTAAAACAGTTGCCTAACAAGAAGCCCTGGGTTTAATCCTCATCACTGCGTAAAAAACTTCCATGGAAGCGCTTGCAAGTCTATGATCCCAGCACTCTCAAGCTGCAAGGAGGGACCAAAGTCATCCTCGGCTCCATACCAAGTGTGAGGCTAGCCCGAACTGCGAGACTCTATACAAAACCAAACGGGCTGGAGTGATGGCTCATCTGTTAATGAGGAGCCGCTGGCCGCTCTGGCAGGGGACGTGGGGTTGTTACAGGAGACCCAGTGCCCTCTTTTGGCTTCCACGGGCCCTGTACAAATCTGGTGCACAGGCAAAATACCCATACACGTAGAGGTAAAACCAAACCGAACCTGTACACCCACCCAGCCTTTCGGCCGATCCCTCTTTGTTCTCTTTTTCTCCTGGACCAGCACCTTCTAACACAGCACATACTCCGTTTACCTGGTTTTCTGTTTCTCTGCAACTACGAGGATTAAATGTTGCTACTGTGTCCCAGGTGCTTGGAGCCACGCCTGGTTTCTGGCAGTGTTCCCTGTTTGGGGGATGACTATCAGTGAATTCACGTACTCAGTTCACAGGCTGGGCTGGCTGGGCTCCAGCGAAGGTCTCTCCAGCATAGCCCTTGCTGGGCATTTGAATCTGAGGAGGTATTTCACACAATTCTTTCAACCAGAGAGCGAGTGTATCACGGGCTTTGTTCGCTAAACTGGCATCATCAGATTACCTACATAGTGTAATGTCAGAGGGAGTGTAATGGAGCTCCTGGTAGACCTCTAAACTGAACTGAAGACCGTTGATTTTATACTTTATAAAGCGAAAGTACTAGGTTGCTTGAAATTTTTACTTCCTTTTTATCTCCTCCCCCAGGAAGCTACATATGGCATTACTAGTTTATATTTTATGATGAAAATATTTTGATAAAAGCTTTACTTTTCCCCTAAAATATTTTATTTTATTAATGGGTTTAGGGGTTATCTTTTCTTCCCATTTTTTTTTACATTTTCTTCAATAATCAGATATTACTTTTAAAAAAAACTTTCTACTGACCTAAGAAATCTACACAGCTTCTTGAAAGGAAAAATTTAAAATTTCGTCCTTATATTCTTATCTCTTGGGGTGGGGTAGGGAGACAATTGCTTGGGCAACAGACAATCCCAGTGAAATGTGAGAAGGATTTGGAATTAGGCAAGATTATCAGACAACTTTCTCATGAAAGGATCCGACACGTCTCAAAAACCTCAGTGGATTTGACTTTGCAGTCCAGGCTGACAATGGACAATGGGCCTGTGGGCTTCTGAGGCCTCTGTAGTGCGCGCAATGCTTTCTTTGACATCCAAGAAGATGGTGTGGGGGTGACTTTAGCCGAAAAAGCAATAGCACAGCCGTGGCCACTTGTGAGGTGTTCAGAACCAGAAGTCCCAGTGAGATTATGGAAAGCTGCACGCTGCAAAAGTCTTGCTGCAGATATTTGGAGCTGGCGTTTCTGGTTAGCTGGGCCCTGAGGTTTGCTGAAGGGAAAAATATTTGAACATTACAGTGAGTTGTGTGTCTTGGGAACATCACCACCGTTCCCATACTCTCTAGAGCAGTGGTCCTCACTCAACCTGTGCATCGCGATCCCCTGGGGGTCGAATGACCCTTTTACAGGGGTCACCTAAGAACATTGGAAAACACAGATGTTGACATTACAATTCACAACTAGCAAAATGACAGCTGTGAAGTAGCAATGAAAATAATTTGATGGTTGGAGGTCACCACAACATGAGGAACTGTATTAAAGAGTCCCAGCAGCCGGGTGGTGGTGGCACACGCCTTTAATCCCAGCACTCGGGAGGCAGAGCCAGGCAGATCTTTGTGAGTTCAAAGCCAGCCTGGTCTAAAGAGCGAGATCCAGGAAAGGCGCAAAGCTACACAGAGAAACCCTACCTCAATAAAATAAAATAAAAAATAAAAATAAAGAGTTCCAGCATTAAGAAGGTTGAGAATCCCTGCTCTCTAGCAATGGAAACCCTTTGCCCTTATTTGCCTCATAGCTACTCAGCCGCTCAAACGGCTATGGAGGGGATTTGGTCAGGCCTCCTGGAGTCAAAGGTACCATGAACACATCTTCCTATAAGAATCATGATATAGTAGAAACCCCTACCTTAGATCTGCTAGCAAGATTATTCTATATTATTTTAAAGTTATCAAATCAGAAACATGTACTCTGGTAGAAAACCCACAGCTCCTTCTGCAAAGGACCGGGCATTATGTTCTTGGAAATTCTACATTGCTTTGTGCAATTCATATTTTTTATATTTCAAAAAATGTAGGCCATCAATTCAAAAATGTCAAAATCTTTAATACAATTGTGAATGTAGCTAGGAATGTTTATGTAGTTGCACTGAAATCCGCATAGCAGTCAACTCCGTGGTTCTTCAAAGGGTAGTTTGTTCAGCCCACAAGCAGAGAAACTAGCCGTAGACTTATTTTTAAAGGCTTTTGTGTCTTCCTACTTTTAGATGGATGGAGTGTCCCTACCTCCTCCCCCTGGCAGTGCCAAGCGAAATACAACCCAGCTTTAGGAGTTTGGGGTCCAGGCAGCCCTTGTCAAGGGGTCAAGGAAGGTAGTTTTCTTTATATTGGTAACACGACAAAAATTCATGTACAAAAACTGTTTAATGATTATTCATGTAAGTCGATTTAGAGAGACAGAAAATAATCCCACATTTTCTTTACCAAGCAATCGAGCAAAACACGGTAGTACAAGTAGCGAGCGGCAAAACCTTGGTAACAAGAGCTGAGGAAGCATCGATTAAGACAACATCGCCATCTGGAGGATCCAGGTGGAACTACAGAGCAGTAACCAAAGACGAACACGGAGAGCAACAGAAACACAATAAACTGCCCTCGTGTCGCGGCTCTGAACCCTGTTTCAAGCTTCCGGTCGATGACTTGCACATTGCTATTGAGAGACTTAAAAATTGAAATTGTAACCGTGACATCTTTAAGAACTTTAAAATTAGTTTATTAGAATTGGGTGTGGTGCGGGCGCACGCAGCCTGTGTTCCCAGCTCCTTGGCCACCTGAGATGGGAGAATCAGGAGTTCCAGGCCAGCCTGGGAAACACGGAAAGACCCATCTCAAACAAAACAAAACACTCCAAACCAGAAACAACTTTCACCAGCAAATAAAAGTCAGGATTCTGAAATGAGAAACAGGCACCCCCAAATGCATCCCGTCAGCCCCTCTTCTTGAACTAAGTAGGGCCTTGTATAAATCTACAAGAATTTTATTCATGAGAAAATGCAGATGACTGACAGCTTAATCTTATCAGAGGCATTTGCATGTTAATGGGCTGAAAGTCTTAAAAGAGAGGTGGCAGCAACCAGAGTGTCTAGTACTGCAGAGCCAGATAACTATCTCCTTTATACTATATTTTCTTTCACATTATGCTGATTTTAGGGGGGGGGGTAGTAAGCCCAATGTAAATCAAGAGGCATTCATCCTCCTTTTTACAATTCCTAGTTGTTACTTTTAAATTCAGCAGGTCTTTTCCACACTGATAGACTCGTTTTAATGACTGTCCCAAAAGGAGTCGATAGAGTTAAAACCACCTGTATTTAATTATTCTAACTAGATACTGGTATTTTCAAGGAAGATCACAGTCCCCCATCTCAATGCCTCCCAATGTATCTATTATACATACACTGTTCCCTGGCCTGGTCAAATGGAGTAGGTCAATGGAGGAATTCTTGATTAGCATGTTGGAGGTCTTGGGGTCAAGTCCCAACTCCACAGAAATCACTTCTTTCTTTTTCTTATCAATTTCCAAATCACTAGTTAGCAATATTTGTATAATTAAGCTAAACATTGAAGCTACTATCTCCCTTTTTACACGTATGGTCTCATGGAGCCGCCAGCGACAGAGTTTAGCTCGGCCCTGGCCTGCAGGTGCACGGAAGAGCCCTAGGTCTCTGTTCACAAGGCTCGAAGTGGTGGTGCACACTTCTAACCCTGCCACTTGGGAGGCAGAAGCAGGTTGAGCTCTAGAGTTCAAGGCCAGCCTTGGTCTATATAAGGATTTACAGGCCCAGCCAGGGCTATAGAGTGAGATCTTATCTCAGAGAGAGAGAGAGAGAGAGAGAGAGAGAGAGTGGGGGGGAGGGGAGGAGGAGGAGGAGGAAAGAAAGGACAAAATCTCCATTCACAAACACCACCGCAGTTACAGTCAAGAGCACCTTCCTCTGCTCCTTCCCTCTCTCACCTTTCCCACCAACTTTTAAAAGAATACCATCTTTAAATCCATAACAAAGAAAACTTCTAACACTTTCTGGTCCCCATTTTAAACAGACCCTTTACTTGTAGCATTTACACAACCCCTACCTCTGTCATCTTTTGGTCAGTTCAAACCAGTTCAATTTTGATAACATTCCTTGTCATGAACTTGGCCTAGACAACTGGGAGCCTCTGTAGACACTCAGTCAGCACAGAAGTTCAGATCTTTGACCATGAACAAGAAACCCAGCTAGTAAAACAATACAGCAGACACATGCTTTCTTGCTTTGAAGGCAGTAGGAAAGTTTCAGTTGACCCTGCCCCCCAAATATAGAAGAGTAGTTATTTGACAAGTTAACAACTCTTGCTTTCTGGGGCTCTTCTTCTTTTTTTGTCCCAGTAACCCAAAACATGAAATTGCATGTGTGCATACATTAAATAAAATGGTTAGATATTTCCATGTATAAGGCACAAAACTCACAAATCTCTCACAGAAAGATTAAAGAAAAAAATACAAAGGTTTAAAGACTAACAAGTGATGTAATAGTGGAGGAGATTCATCACACTGGAGTTGAAACAGACCATCCCTTTTTAATACACAGGGACCTTATACTGATAGGAAACACAGCCTGTGAAAAGAGGGTATCTCAGCTCTTCCTTGGCCGCAGCCTCCTTCACGGGATTAATGCAGACGTCAGTCAGTCCTCAGAGAGAGCTGTGTGGCCAGAATACAACAGCTGCAAGCACCGCCCACCCCCCAGCAGCTGCCCGCAGCAGTATTGCAAACAGTGCCTTTGGCCATCAGGTGCCTCATTCTTACTCAAAGGACCTTCAGGGGCCAACCACAGTGAGCACACGTTCACCTGTCCTAGGACCTGCTTTAAGGTTTCTTCTTGAATCAGAGGCAGAACTGCCTGTTTGAGGACCCTGGATTTGGGGTAGCTGTGTTGGTCCATCACGGGACAGCATCTGACAGAAATTTGAACCTTAGATGCTCCGTTCCTCTTCAAAGAATCAGATCCCTCGAGCAACTTTAGAGCCAAACTTTTAAAAGAGTCCGTTCAAACCTTCAGATAATGTCCTGGCCTGCAAGACAACCCTAAATAGCTTGCAGTTAATACTGCAGTCCACACATAGAAACTAAAAGGTCCCCATGGGGCAACACACAGACGAAGGTATCCATGTTTTCGGGCTGGGTCTCCTAGTAGAGCCTGGCACTGTTGCGTTTCCAGATGTTTCTGTATTACGTGAGAATCGGCTTCCTGAAGGTTCATATGGCTCCAAGCGTTTCCTGGAAGTGTAATAGCTTTGGAATTCTGTATATTACCATGCAGCCTAGGGATGGGAACAGTACTTCAGGCAAATCGGCCAGTTAGTTAGGTATCCTGAGAAAGGGGCCATTGCTGCAGTGAATGCGACCAGAGATCAGATACATTGAATAGTCCATTCTGTCTAAGGGTTTTGATGAATCTTCTTGAAAATTCCGACTTCCACCCTAGACAATCTGAAATCGTAATAAGACAGAGTCCACAGGTCAATTTACTCAGTTACCAAGACCAGCAGCATAGGGTGGCTGTTCTGTTTGTTATTGTGAGGAACATCCACAGTTTACTTGGCAGTCCAGTTTGATTATCTGTCCAGTTCAGGGCTCAGCTTTGGAAGCCACATCCAGAATTCTGCTAAGTGTTCATGAGTGGGGATGGTTTTCCTTAGTTTGGAATCTCATGAATCTTAGCCAGGATCCCTTCCCATGCAAGGCTATAAGCCAGATAGAAAATGAATATTCCTTTTAAAACTCTTAAATGCCTGCCTTGCATTTGAAATTTTATAACCATACCATGCCCTTGAAAATATATAATAATCCTTTTTTTTTTTTAGATAAGTTATCATGTATTAAAGGCTAGCCTTGGACCCACTACGCGTCTGAGGATGACCTAGAACTTCTGATCCTCCTGCCTCTGCCTCCTTGAATGCTGCTACTGGTTTGTGTGGTACTGGGGATTGAACCCTGGGCTTCCTGCATGCTATGTTAAGCACTCTCTACCAACTGAGTTTTCATCCCCAACCTGTAGTACATATTAATTTAAAAATCAAGCCTTAAAAACAAAAAGTCAGTTTCTATTATTGTGTCAAGTTTTCTCCAAATCACAGTAGCACATCTCTACACCTTTTCCCCCTGGGCAGACCTCAGGAATCTTTCTTGATCAGTCTGGCCTTGACTTTGTGCCTCAGGAGGGAGGCGGTGACCGCACTGCAGGCAGCCAAAAAGAAAAAGGAGAGGCAGGCAGTGTAGACAGACAGGGGACCATGGCGCTGGAGGAAGATCTCATGCCGTCCCTGGTAGTCTAGAAGAATGGCCTCCAGCTGGGAGAGCGTGCAGATGGAAAGGAAGGCGTGGAAGATTTGATGTCCATGGCCCACAATGTCACAGGAACCGGGGAAGTACTTCTCGGGTACCGGGCAGGAGAAGAAGTAGGCGCTAACAAGAAAGAAGAGGATCTGAAGGGTGTGGTACCAGGCCGCCTGCTCCTGGCAACCAGCCAGATGACAGAGAGCCACCCGGTGGGCCACAGGGCTGATGTCTAGGACGAAGGCCAGCCCTGCCGGCACCACTTGACAGATCTTCCGCATAACTGGATATGGCCTTCGGTAGCGATACTTGGCGTAGCAACAGCCCGCACAGGAGAGCCAGCCACAGAAAGCAGCCGCGGGCAGGAAGAAAAGCCAGAACCGCTCGTACCAGGCCTGGTCCGAGCTATAGAAAAAGTGAGCCAACGCGCTGCCATACTGGTAGACGCTGACCCCAACGTAGTCCACAAAGTAAAAGGTGTAGTGGGACAGCTCTGACTTGGACTGCAGCAGGTGAGCCAAGAGGCTGCAGGTGAGGTAAGTGATGGAGGACAGGATAAAGAGGAGCAGGGGTAGGGTGTGGGGAGAGGCCCACTGCAATGCCCCAGCCTCCGCAAAGGCCCAGAATCGCAACAGGACCGCTAGGGCCGCCAGCAAGTGGGTCCAGACGTTGACCACCTCGTTGTGCTTCTGAAAGAGGCTAAAGAAGTAGTAGCGCCACTCGTGCCCCGTGGGGCGGTAGCCAGCGTGGATGTAAGGCTCCCTGAAGAGCTGGGGCACGTCGGTTTCTGGGACCGTGCACGGCATCTTGGGAAGACCTTCTTCCAGAATCTTGGGCAGACGGCGCAGCTGCTGCCCGCTCACAGACAGGGTGCTCAGGCGTTCCAGGATGGCAGTCGTCATGGCAGCGGTGGTCCAGGCTCCTCAGGACGCAGCAGGACCACCTGAAGGGAAGAGAGGAAAGCTGAGAGACAAACGCAGCCAAGGTGGCCAAGGTGCTACTCATAACGGAGCACGGCTTGCTCAGACAACCGGGGAAGTTAGGAGGTCCAGATGGATTCTCTGGACCTTGCTTTCTTTCTCTGTACTGCAGGGTTGCAGCATCTTCCCTCGCCATGACAACATTCTGACTCCCCGGTTACTATTCACCACGGCGTAAGGTATAATGGTCGTGTTAGCGCAGCATAAGTTAGTGATAAGTAAGATTTAATGATACCTAGAAGGTAAAGGTACTCTTAAAGATCACTAAATTCCCTAGATATCACCAAGACGTAATCATCAGATGCCCTTGGATTATTACATGGTTGGGATAAAAGAATACATTTCAGCTGGGCATGGTGGCACATGCCTGTATTCCCAGTACTCTGAAGGCTGAGGCAGGAAGCTGTCAGCGGGAAGCCAGTCTGCACTCCTCAGTGAGTTCAAGACCACCCATCTAACAATGCTTATTGATAAATAAATAGATTAAAAAATAAATAAATAAGGCGTCATGTCTTTAGCACTCAGCCAATCTTGAACTATTCACTGATCTTACTGGAAACTTTAAAATCTAAGATAAACAATTGGCTGAAACTCATTAAAGGCAGATTATATTTGTCAGTGAGATTTGGAAAGAGCAGTGCACACCGTGGGATATTTTAGCAGTGTGAGGCCACCATTGCTTGAAAAACAGGCATGTTGGGTATGCTGGACAACCCCTCTGCAAAAGCCTTGTCCTGTTCTAGACCCGGTACTGCAGGGCTGCGGCCAAGCGGGTCAGTCCCAGAAGCCCAGGCACACAGATCCCTCTGCTGGCTGACGGTGGAAACACAGCCTAGTTTTTTCTTTTCTTTTCTTTTCTTTTTTCTTTTTTTTTTTTTTGATGAAAGTATTCTGCTGAGCATTTTCTTTCTTTTTAAAACCAAAACGAGCCGGGCGGTGGTGGCACACGCCTTTAATCACAGCACTCGGGAGGCAGAGCCAGGCGGATCTCTGTGAGTTCGAGGCCAGCCTGGGCTACCAAGTGAGTTCCAGGAGAGGCGCAAAGCTACACAGAGAAACCCTGTCTCGAAAAACCAAAAAAAAAAAAAAAAAACCAAAACGAAACACTTATTTTATTTTTTATTTGTGTGTGTGTGCGCGCGTGCACACGCGCGCGTGCGCATATGTGTTTGTGTGTGTGCACACGAGTGTGTATGATGTGTGTGTGTGCATGTGTTTGTGTGTGTGCATTTGTGTGTATATGGTGTGTGTGCAAATGTGTTTGTGTGTATGTGTATATGTGTACGTGTGTGTGTGTGTGTGTGTACGGTTGTGTGTGTGTATGTGCACATGTGTGTGTGTATGGTGTGTGTGTGTGTGTGTGTGTGTGTGTGTGTGTGTGTGTACGCACTTGGGTGCCATGGCACATGTATAGAAGTCAGGATAACTTGTGCAGCTAGTTCCCTCCTTTTCTGTCACATGAGGTCCAGGGATCAACTCCATGTTGTTAGGTTTGTAACGAGGCAGCTTCACCGGCTAAACCACCTCAACAGCCCCTCTAATTGACCATTTTCTTAGTTCCACACACTCTCGTGTTGACCAACTTTGTAATCCTTCATTTTTCTTTTTTAACCTTTAATGCCTATGTCAACTCTTCATTCAACAGAGGAATTAAAACCATGGCCTAAATATAGCTGAAGTCTAACTGCAGAGGTGGTTCTGTTTTTCTTCAGATGCTGCTCAAGAAAGCAAGTGGCTTGGGATGTGCCTCTCCCGGGTAACGACACCTGTGTGTGACAGATTTCAGGCCTCTGAAGTACTTTATACTTAGGATTTCGAGGTGGTGCTCAGACAGATGCACACAAAGATCACTTCATAAAATTGATGATCTTCATGCACACTCACTGAGTAAATTATGTTCTAATAACAAGTACCTTCTGTGTCTTTTATTTTTCTAAGCTTTTTTTTTTCCTGAAGAAAGCTAAATTCTTATTTTATCTAAATGGCCCTCTTCCTCCAAAGGTCTTGACCAAAGGGGACCCGACAAGGGCTGCTAAGGAAATAATAGTCTCTCAACTTCACTCCCCCCACCCCACTTTGATTTTTCGAGACAGGGTTTCTCTGTGTAGCCTTGGCTGTCCTGGAAATCACTCTGTAGCCCAGCCTGGCCTCAAACTCACAGATCTGCCTGCCTCTGTCTCTCAAGTGCTGAGATTGCAGGTGTGTGCCACCACTGCCCAGCTAACTTCACATTTCTTTTTTTTTCTTTTTTTATGATTGCTTTTTAATTTTATTTTTTTATGTGCATTGCTGTTTTGCCTGCATGTATATCTATGTGTGGATGTCAGGTCCCCTGGAACTGGAGTTACAGACAGTTGTGAGCCACCATGTGGGCGCTGGGAATTGAACCAGGGTCCTCTGGAAAGCAGCCAGTGCTCTTAACCCCTGAGCCACCTCTCCAGCCCAATTTCACATTTCTTAATGCTGAAAGAAAAATATCTAATCAGGTGAAAAATGTCAGGAATGAAAAGAATAAAAATGTGAGAGAAGTCTGGCGGTGGTACTGCACACTTTTAATCCCAGCACTTGAGAGGTAGAGGCAGGCAGATCTCTGTGAGTTCGAGACCATCCTGGTCTACAGAGTGAGTTCCAGGACAGTCAGGGCTACAGAGAGAAATCCTGACTCAAAAACAAACAAACGGGGTTGGGGGAGTGAGTTGGGAGTGGGAGACTGGGGGGCGGGAAGAGGTGGATCTTTGATTGGCGTGTAAAATGAATGGAAAATTTTTCTTAATAAAAACAAACAAACAAACAAATAAAAGGAAAGGGAAAAAAGTGAATGAACTTTATGAAAACCTAGAGCCAAGCCCTGGTTTTGCTGCTTCCTGAATGGCCAGCTAGAACTTCCCAGGTCTCAGTGTCTTCATCTATAAAACAAGGGTAATAATTTCACTGGTTGCATCCATTGTTGTGATGTCTAAGTTGCCTGGTTTGGGATGGTACTCAGAAAATGCTAGGTCGTTCTGGGATAGACTCTATGCTAGGTACTAAATACTAGGTAATAAGTGCTAGGTACTAGTGCTCGGTAGTAAGGAGACAATAACCAAAAAGGTAGTCTACTCACCTTTTGTAGAGATTAATGTCTGAAGTGTTAGTGGCTAGAAAGATATGTAGTGGGGTTACGACAGAAAAGTGCAGTCCATGCTCCAGCTGAGGTGGGCAATGACCTACTGGGTCTCTGCAAACCAGGGTGGGTGGACTGAGAGACAGGCGACTTCAAGTTCTTCTATCAGGACTGGAGGGATTCCTGAACAGCAAACAAATGAAACAAAACGTAAGACTTCAGGCAGGGAACAAATTGTTTACTTTTAAATTTTATTTTATTTTATGCGTGTGCATGTGTTCTGTGTATTGTATTTAATGTGTGGCCTGCGCGTGTGTATGTGCACCACACGCATGCCTGGTGCCAGTGGAGTTCAGAAAAGCATGTGGGCCCCCTGGAACTGGAGTTACAGATGGGTGTGAGCCACCCTGTGCGTATTAGGATCTGAACCTGAGTCCTCTACAAGAGCATCCAGGGCTCTAACCGATGAGATATCGCTTCAGCCCCTACTTTTATTTTTGAGACAGGGTTGTGGTCTGTAACCCAGGCTAGCCCTTGAACACACGAAACTCCTACTTTAGTCTCCCAAGTATGGGATTCTATCATGTCCTGCAATTCAGAGAACTCCTGTTTAGTTACAAACTTAGAAAACCCAGTCTCTGAGTGAAGACCATGTACGACAGTGGCACCAGAGACGCCTGGAGCTCTGGTCCTGAGCACTGCTGTTCGCAAGTCATGTGCCTCTAGCCTGCACCCTATCTGTGCAGTTCCTCCAGCTTTCCTGCTGCTCACGCCCTCCTTGACTCTATGCTGAATTCCACTAAGATTGAGTACTTCTCCTTTGCTCTCACAGAAAACAAACTAGGAAGAGGTTTTGGAACTAAGAGGAGGAACAGGGTAAGATGGAAGGAATACTAACTGACTTCAAAGGAACTCACACGCTTGCATACACATGTGCTGTGGGATGGTCTGTATGTCAAATGTGTTGCTGATTGGTCAATGAATAAATCACTGATTGGCCCGTGGCCAGGCAGGAAGTGTAGGCGGGACAAGGAGGAGAATAGAGCTGGGAAGTGGAAGGCTGAGTCAGAGAGACACTGCCAGCCGCCATGATGAGAAACAGCATGTGAAGATGCCGGTAAGCCACGAGCCATGTGGCAAGGTATAGATTAATGGAAATGGATTCATTTAAGCTGTAAGAACAGTTAGCAAGAAGCCTGCCACGGCCATACAGTTTGTAACCAATATAAGTCTCTGTGTTTACTTGGTCGGGTCTGAGGGGCTTGGGATTGGCGGGTGAGAGAGATTTGTCCTGACTGTGGGCCAGGCAGGAAAACTCTAGCAACACACATGTGCATGCATACATGTTGTAAGCCGCAATAATATGAAGTAGGGTTTCAGCTGATTATGACAAGCTAATACCTGGAAGAAGCCAAGGGCCTTCCCGAGGTCAAGCTGAGGCTCAAGGAGTCTTGATGATATTGGCTTTTGATTGTTAGCCATTTCCTGCTATGAATTTCTCGCGGGCTAGTGTAGCTTTTCCATTATGCATTGGGCACAATCTCCCCTCTACTGATGAAATATTTAGATAACCTTCTGTGCAGCAATGCAGCCAGGATCCCTAATTTCAGACCTATCTGTCATTATCGTCGTTAGCAGCATCCGGCCAGGACCATCCCCAGATGGATGAAAGTATCTTATGAGATACCTCTGTACTCGCTAAGAACAGACTAAAGCATCCAGACTATCTGTTTGAGAAGACCTGGCGAATGAGTTGATTAAGCTAAACTTTCTCCTCTCCAAAGTCTTATCTCTAGTTTTAGATCCATCCTTAACAATTAACTCAGAACTAAAGGGTTCCTACTTACAGGTACATCTAGCTGTGACAGAAGTTGCTTGTCCAAGTTGCCTAGCGATGGAGCACACTTCCCTCACCCTGCCAGAAATGGCGGGAGCAGAGATAGCTTGGAGAGATAAGAGCCAAAGGGATAAAAGGCAGTTTTATTTTCAGAGCAGGATGGAGAAGAAAAGAGAGAGTAGAAGAACTTGATGAGTAAGAACCGCATTGGAAGAGAACTAGATTGGAGGACTAGAAGAGAGAACTAGAAGGATGAGATGGAAGATGAAGAAGAGCCAGATGGGGAAGAACGAGATGAGGAAGAACAAGATGAGAAAGAAGGAGATGGGGGAGGAGCTAAGATGGGAAAGAACTAGGTGGATGAGAACCTAGATGGGGCGGAACTAAGATGAGAGAATTAAGATAGAACTTAGAGGGGACAGCAGATACATGCAGAAAGAAATCAGCAAGAAAGGAGCTAGGCATGAGAGCAGAATAGAAGCCACGTAGAGAGAGAACCGACTCAGAAAAATAAAGTGAATAAAATAAAGTTTCATGTATGTAGATTTACTAAATTATCCCTCAGATTTATTTGCCACAAGTAGCGTCTCTTCTGGGACTCTGGGGACAGCTATCGAGAGGCTGGACCCCAATAGTTTTCAGTACATACACACTCGAGCTTGTGCACATGCACACACAAGCACACAAAGCAGAATCATCATTCTCTTTGCAAGTTAGATGTTTAAAATGCAACCATGCTAGTCTTCAAATCTCCTTCATAACCCTGAGAGTGTTGTATAATCTGAGACTGGATCCTGGTAATCCAGGAATTAAGCCGCCATTACCTCCAATCCAGAATGTGATTCCTTATCTGGCTCATCAATTCTGGAAGCCCAGGAGCTGAGTCCTCTTTCTAAGAATGGGAAAGGCTTACATTTCCTTTGGGAGTTAAGGGGTACGAAATTACAAACCTGTCATAAAGACAGGTTGCTATTTTCTGTTCTTTCCTTAGTAACTACCTCTTCACCTGATATGAAATTCTCCCTTTGAGAGTAATCAACAAAACCACAATCATATTGGTCATGTAATGCTGTTTTGCTAAAAACCATTGACAATTTCATTTGGGTCTACAAAGAAACTAATCACAAGATGCTATCTTTACTTTGGAACAGTCCCCTCCCTGCCTGAGTCTCTACAAACACATTAATCACTCAGAGTGTCTGCCAACCTAACCTGTTTCATCTTCTTTCGTTGTCCTAAACCTGCAGTCACCTTAGATTCCAGGACCGAAGAACTTCATGGAACTGATCACCCTCTCACCCCAAAGGAATTATCCATGACATAACAGACCATCTTATCACATATAAAACCAGGTTGATCCCTTCAAACAACAAGGACTTCTTCAGACCACCTCAAAGACCCAGACCTGAGACTAGAATCAACCAGACCACACCTGAACCAGGACTGCTTAATTACAAATACCTCTTTCCCTTCTGCCTCAATCCTTCCTTGACTCATACCTAAAGCTCACATCAGTGCCTTGAAGACCAACTTGGGAGTCACTAGATTCATTTGTCTGTTCCTCTTCCCAATGTGTTGAGTCAATCTCCCAACTCTATTTTCACCACTACATGAGTCTTTACTTGGCATATTGGGACATTTCCTAACTCATTATTGATGCCGGAGATGATACTTGAGCCCTTAAACTCCAGTTACATAATGATGGTGATGGGTTATAGTTCTCTTATTAATACCAAATTCCTAAGACACTATCTTATGGCATCTTGACACCCTACCCTGATGGTCTTTATTTTCACCAATCCAGGGTGGACATAGAAGGAGGCTTCAAAGGGCCAACTGTAAAGTTTGAATCCAGTTTTGGAGAAACTGAACATTGACATCTCAATATTGATACAGGCACACGACTTTCAGCATTCCTCGTGGATGCTCTGAGTAAAGACCCATCTCTCACTCCTGGCCCCTCCCTTTAGATATCCCTTTAGATGTGGTTAGTAGTCAACCAAGATGCTATCTCAAGATGTTGTCCTTGCACAGGTTCACTCCACACCCCCTCTCCTGTTGGAGATGCAAGCTCAACCCTCAAGAATCCTCTTCCAATAGATAAGCTCAAGCCAGTCATTTTGGTCAATGAGAACTTTCTTACAGCAACAACTAAGCTGGGCAGTGATGGCATTCGCCTTCAATCCCAGCACTTGGGAGGCAAGAGACTGGCAGATCTCTGAGTTCAAGGCCACCCTGGTCTACAGGGCTAGTCCTGGGACAACCAGGGCTACATAGAGAAGCCCTGTCTTCAAAAATAAACGAACAAACAAAAAAGCAAAATGATAAGTATTTACTTGATGGCCTACTCCAGACTCCAAAGGCCACAGAAGATTAAAACAAGATCACTTTCCTCAAAAATCTGACTCTAAAGAGATAATTCTCCAGCCCGAATCAGTAGTTAGCCCAAAATCAAGTGTAAAATGAAGCCCAAACAAATCTCTATGGAATAGACTAACCTAGACCAGCCATGAGGAAAATTGACTGGTATTGGGTCTAAAAGGGCCACAACACAAACCTAAGGGTAGTGTGGCTTCTTGGTGGGTTGATAGTAGAGGGACTATTTGGAAATAATAGGAAAGGGAATGAAATGCAGTGACATCAGTAAGAGATGAGGTTCAGTATTATAGAAGGAAAATGAGGATCCTGCCAGGAGGGATGACACAGGCTTATAATCCCAGGCAGCACTTGGAAAGCAGGAGGACTGAGAGGTCAAGACTAGACAAGGCTACATTCTGAGAGGTTGTCCCAAACCAAACCAAACAACAACAGAGGAAAAACCAAGAAGGAGGCAGTTCTCTCCCCTTGGGTAGTTCCAATGTTCCCTGGGTATGACGGGTTCTCACAGTTACTCTCATCGCCAGCCCCATTCATCTCTCTTTAGTTCTCTCCACATCCTCATCAACTGTGAGGGACCCAAGAAGCCGCTCTGCACATCCCACTTCTCACTCAGATTCTTCTCCCAGGTCCTTAACTTCAGCTACTATCTCTACCAGAAGATTCCCAAATATCCCTCTGGCCTGACCATTCCTGACTTTGGGATTTCAATAACCAACTGCTCTAGAAGTGTCCAACTGAATCTTGAATGGGCACTCCAAGACAACATCTCCGGAACATGTTCAGTCTGGCCTTGTTCCTGCACCTACATCTCAGGAATCCAGGCCTGCTGGTTTTAGCCCATCATTTTCAGAACTCCAACAATAACTTCTATTATAGCAACATCAGTCCCATGAGCATCCTTTCTTCTGTTAGTAAACCTCCCTGGCCTTACACCCCTAACCTTCAATACGGTCTCCAACTACTTCCTGGTGATAGTTAAAATGGAACTCTGTCTTCTCCTCCTCAAACGCCCACCTGTTTATAATACAAACTCTATGCCTTGTCTTTCAAACTAGTCCTTTCTCTGCTGACTGTCTACCTAGTTTACCTTTTACTCCCTGAACTTACACCCCTAGGCAATGCCAATGGCCTGGGCCCGGATCACAGCACTGAATCTTGAAGAGTGCCCAGCACTCTCCATCTCCCACGCTTACAACCTTACTACGTTCTAGCCATTCAACTCCAGCTCACTCTGGAAGAAGAAGCTCTTACTAATGGTGGCCTACATTATGGCTTTGCCTAGTTCTTGTATCCCATCTTGCCTTTCTCTACTCACGTCTCTCCTGAACCATGGTTGTTGATGTACTCCACTCACATCCTCATTAGTCACCAGTTAGTTCAGGGCAGGGATTGTTTGTGGAAGAAGTTTCCATATTTAAAATAGTATCTAGTATATGGAAAACACTTAATAACTATTTACTGAATAGGTGGTAAAGGAAAAAAAGAACTGCTGGGTTGGTAGTCAGGAAGTCTGGCTGCCAGTGTTTGTTGTACTTAATTAACTACTTGTCCCTGCCCAAGACACTGAACTACTCAGTGTGACTGCCTAGTAACCAAGTAGGTAAGAGGAGATGACTTCCTCTCTATCTATATCTCAGGAAAATAATAAATAATAGTAAAATGGGCAGAAGTGGATAGTACTTTGAAAAGATAAAATATGCATATTAAGGTTCTGGTAGTATCTGGAATAAAGTACCACCACTTGGTATGACAAGCACTTAGGAACTGCTTTTGCTGAAAAAATCCTTGATGGTAACTGTCCTGGCTGGTTTTCAACTTGACACAAGCTAGAGTCATCAGAGAGGAAGGAGCCTCAATTGAGAAAGTGCCTCCATAAGAACCAGTTGTAAGGCATTTTCTCAATTAGTGATCTATGGGGGAGAGACCAATCCATTGTCGGTGGTGTCATCACTGGGCTGGTGGTCCTGGATTCTACAAGAAAACAGGCTGAGCAAGCCATGGGAAGCAAGCCTGTAAGCAGCACCCCTCCATGGCCTCTGCATCAGCTCCTGCCCCCAGGTTCCTGCTGTGCTTGAGTTCCTGTCTTGATTTCCTTTGACAATGAACAGCAATGCAGAAGTGTAAGCCTAATAAACCATTTCCTTCCCAACTTGCTTTTTGGTCATGGTGTTTCATTGCAGCAATAGAAACCCTAGCTGAGACAGTAACTAAACACAGGATAACAGCCTCCAGCTTGCATCTATCTCCTTTAGGCACTTAATTTAAACCAGCTTTCACGTGTCCTGTTCTAGGCCCCTAAAATCTCCTTCAGGTGTCCAGTGATTGTCCTAGACCTGCAGTCTCCTTGGATTCCAGGAACAGCAGAATTTTGCAGACATACCACCCTAAGCAGGAAGGATAATCTTATAGAAGTAGCTTGTCTCTTCTAGAGACAAGCATTTCTTCAAACCACCCTATAGAACCAGCCAGGGGTCAACCAGATCAGTCCACCCAGATGGTTTAGTGATGCATGGCTCATGTCCCCTGACGATTCTTAGTGTAAAGCTGCCGTGGTCATTCAGAAGACAGACTGGAAGTCACTGACCACTTTATCTGTGCTTCCCAGTGTGACCACATTGGTCGAATCTTCTTTATCTGCCTTTTACCATCAGCCAGCTCCTTCACAGTTGCACTGAAATGGATGACTGAACTTTATCAGTGGGGTCTACCGGAGCTGAGCTTTCTGTCGAAACTCTCATATCACCCTTCCCATCACAGCTGTCCCTCTACGTCTGTGGGTAATTACAGATTAAGAATGTCTTGATCATGTCTTTACTGAGTATATAACAATTTCTCTTGTTGTTTTTAAACAGTGCAACATGATATTTACATAACATTTACATTGTATTAACTGTTATTAGTAACCTAGAGATGACTTGCAGTATACAGGAGAATGTGCAGGGGTCATATGCAAATACTGCGCTATTTTACATAAGGGACTTTAGTGTCATCTGAGTCCTCTGATTTAGAAATGGGAAATGGAGCCAATCCACTGAGGGCCAACATTTTGTACCTTGAAACTTATTTTATTATAATTTTTAATGTTAAAAAGGAACATACCTTTTTTTGTATGTTCCCTCAGAACCTTCCTCCCAATTCCTTTATAGGCTGTGTGTGTGTGTGTGTGTGTGTGTGTGTGTGTGTGTGTGTGGTGGTGGTGGTGGTACCAGAGAGTGAATCCATGGCCTTACACTTTGTAAAAATGCACCCTGCCACTGACCTACATCTGCAGCCCCAAATTAATCAGATCAAGATTAGAGTGGGATGGCAATGGAAGTTCTGGCAAATACGGTGTGTATACCATGAATTCATTTAATAGTAAAAATAAAAGTGACAAAATGTTATATCACGTCTGTGTCTTAGAAGGCTCCGTTCTGAAAGTTTCACACTGAGAAACTCTTTTCAGTTATTTAGAAAAATGGAAAATGAAGGCAAAACAGAGAGAGAAAAGCAGGGTAAATCTAGCATTCACAGCAGTAATTTGACATTTTAGTCACAACTGTGCTTTTAGATGTTTTTAAAAGGATGTCACAGGCTAGGTGTAGTGGCACACACCTTTAATCTCAAGACTCCTGGAGGCTGAGGCAGGCAGGTCTTTATAAACTTGAAGACAGCCTGATCTAGATTGTGAGTTTCTAGCAAACCAGGGCTACATTATGAGACTCTGTCTCAAACAAGCAAACAAACAAACAAAAACAGAAATCACAGCATTGAATAAAGTAGTATTTTTTAAAGAATAAATGTATCGTTGTTGTTTATATTTTATACAGGTGGGTCTTTTGCATGCATGCATGTCTATGCACCACATGTGTGCCTGAGTGTCCTTGGAGACCAGAAAGGGTGTTGGATCTCCTGGAACCAGAGTTAGAGATAGTTGTAAACTGCCATATGTGTGCTAGGAATTGAACCTGGGCCCTTTGGAAGAGCAGTCAGTGCTGTTAGCCACTAAGCCATCTTTCTAGTTCCTAAACTTTAAGGCTTGGTTTTGTTTATCTAGTTTAGACTGCTGAAAAATACCCAGAATACATTTACTTTTCAGTAAGGACAAAATGATGAATTCCCAATTGGTGATTGTTGTAATCCCCTGAAAACAGTAAAAATACATGTCCCTGAGGAAAATCCAACTAGCTTTCTCCTACTGCAACTCACACCTCACCTGTGTGATCCTAGAGACATGAATGATTTCTCCACACTTGCAAACATCAACTCTCCCAGACTGAGATCATGGTCCACAGAGATTTCTCAGTAGTGATTCTAGTGCCTGAGGGGCCAGAAGAGGGCATCAGATTATCCTGAAACAGGAGTTTACAGGTAATTGTGAGTGACCCTGTGAGTACAAGAAATTGAACCCCAGGTCCTCTGGAAAAAAACTGCAAGGTGCTCTTAAGAACTGAGCAATCTCTCCAGACCCATTGTGGCTAGATTTGCAAAACTAATACACTGAGACATTCCAACCTGAAGATGCTGGTAGAAAATACATCCACATAAAAACATACGTATGAGAATGCCATAATGAAACCTATTATTATGTGTAATTAATACATGCTAATAACGAAAGCAAAGAACAACCACTGAAATATGCTATTCATATTCCATGCATTCCAAAAAGCCTCTCCCAGATCAACAAAGAGGAAAATTAAATAGATGCTCCATATTTGGGAAACTCACATAGTGTGGTATGAAAGACATTTTAACTGGTAACCACCAAGACACCCTCCAAAGCAATGGTGTTCCTTCTCCCATTCCAAAGATCCCACAAAATCCTACCACAAACTTGGACATGCCACTTCCACGAGATGAACCTGGATGAGAAATGAGAAGTTGCAGTTGCTAGTTCGACTCTACTACTAACCATGAAAACTTGCGGCAAGTCATTCATCCTCACCGTGTCACAGCGTCCCTGTCCCTAAAACAAGAGTATAGTCTGTACAAGCTCAGTTACAGGGTGATTTTAGAATTCACCTGGGCTGCATTTGGCTCACACTGAAATCATCAACAAAAAGATTCTATGACATCATCCCATGCCATTATGTGCAGAACACACAGATGGCAGGCAGGTGGCCCTGCTGGTTGTTGGGCAAAGAACAGAAGAGCAAACACTCTCAGTAGAGGTCAAAAGAAATGCTTCCAGAATCCCGGGGACACCCTTGCACATCACTGCATAACCACAGGGGTGGAGAAGAAATGGCAGCTAAAGAAACAGCCTGGACTCAATTAGAACCAGAGCCTTGCCTGGAGAAGCCTTGGAAACTGAGAGAGAGAGCAGGCTGCAGACTCACAGGCTTCCAGAACCTCCAGCCACCCATCAAGCAAGAGACTGCTGGGCCCTCCCAGATCTTTGTAACTTCTGCCAAGAATCGTATCGTTGTTTATAATGTCATACTTTAAGGCTTAGTGTTGTTACCAACTAAATACTATTATTAGCAGAGGTAATTTTAGCTTGGATTCACCAACAGTCAATGCATGTTTCCCTTATATTCGGGAAAAACCCAACGAATAGTTTCTTGACATCCCCAAATGGAAGACTAGACTGAATAAATTATAAATCTATACAATATTTATTACATCTCTTTTCTGGAAATATGCGCACAGTAGAATTGTATGACCCCGTTTACCTCGGAGTGTGCCTGTACTTTGAACAGTGGCACAGACTCAAAGGGTTCTAGCAAGTAAATCATTAAAATAAATCATAAACAAACAAACAAACAAAACAAACAAGCACCTACTCCTTGGATGGACATGCTAGGGAAGAAGTGGTCTAACTTATTCCAAGACACCAAGGAGTCTTTTTAGCTTTGCGTTTGATTTCTGTTTGGAGGAACTGCCCTGAGCAGCCCTGTGCTATGGGTCGTCTCACCTGGGGTGGGCGCTAAGGTTCTTGTTGTGACCGTTTGCAGGTGCTGTTCAAAATTTTATTATTATTATTATTATTATTATTATTATTTGGAGATGAATTTGAGCTCTGTAACTTATACCTGGAATGTTAGAATTCCAGGTGCAGCTAGCATTGACCGAGCTAATGGGCATGGTTGGTCTTCTTTTCAAATACTTTTCATATTAAACAAAACAAAACAAAGACATAAAAAGCACCGCCCCAACCCCCGTGCGCGCACATGAGCAAAAGAAGCTACATCGGTCTGATAGACAGGCATGTTTGCCGTCTTCTAGGCTCAGTGGTCTCTGAGCCTGCCTATGTGACTCTGGAGGTAATGCGAGGAAAATGAGAGAGGAAAATGAAAAGGAGAAACGTAGTTTGCCCTGCCCCCTCCGGGAGAGGAGCGTGGTGTAATTCCTCAGGGTGCCCTTTCTCCCCAAGGAAGCCCTCGAGCTAGAACTCCTGACCGTGCTTGCCCTTACATGCTTTGCCACCACGTGCCAGCTAATGTCACTCAAGCAGGTGCTGGCCTCAAAAAGCATCACTGTACACACAGAATGCTTCTACCCCGGGCAGCCGGCAGTATCCGAGTCACCAGGAGGGAGAATTCAGGGGAGCTGGGAACAATTCGGAAGAACACACTGAACAGTCTGCGACCGATCAGCTACTCCGTTGTCTGGGTAAGGAGGCTCATCTGTTCTTTCTAGACTTCTTGTTTGGGTCCGGGTAGGCTCTGCTGTCTGAAACACCTGCTAATTAAAGGCTGGGGACAAGGAGTCTCCATAGACGTCCCTCTCGAGCATAGCTGTTGGCTTCGCTTGGGTGTGGTTTGGCTCCTGTCCTTCTGCCTCTCAGCCGGTTCCAGCTTCTGGCAGACAGGCACCTTCCACGGATCTGCAAGCCTGCTGGGACCGGGGCCAGCCCAGGTGAACTGCAGGGGGCTGCTCATCTCCATTGACAGGGGTCCCTCTCGGAAATGCCGTTGCTTTCTTCCAGTGGAGTCAGAACACCACCTCTTCTTCCCTAGCCACCCCACGGTTTGCATCAATCCTTCTGCAGTTGATAGGGTGCACTCTTCAGGGGGTCCCCAGTTCTGACCTTTTTATTTGCTATAAATTCAAGCACATCACTTGATTATCAGTTTCTCTTTAGATAAGTAGGTTTTAGTTCAATTCTGAATTATCAGGAAGCCTCTTCCGGTCGTTTTGACTACTTTCCCTCCTGAAATGCTTGCTTCCCTGTTCCACATGTTGTGACCTGATGCACAGATTATTTCACTACTGTAGTATAGAGAGCTTTGTCCCTACAGCCTAAGATCTTTTGAGACTGTAACACAGACTTATTCTCCTGTTTGAAAACTGGCAGGGTAAAAGGACCCCAGGATTCATCAATAGATAACAACTATTAAAAGACAAAATGAAATAAGGCATCCTTCGCCTGCTTCTCAAGTTACAGTCAACGCACAGGTGGCACACGCCTATAATCTTAGCACTTGGGAAGTTAAGGCAGGAAGACTGCTATGAGTTCAAGACCAGCCTGGCCTAAATTAGTGAATTCAAGACTAGCCTGTGCTACACAGCAAGATGGGGGAGGGGATAACTGAAAATAATGGTGGCTAGCAAGATGGCTTAGTGAGTGGGTAAAGGCACTTGCTGCCAAGTCTGATGACCTAAGTTCAGTTCCTGGGACCCACGTGGTGAAAGGGCCCAAACCAACTGTCACTTCACTGTCACGTATGCTCTGTGACACAGTCCTGCTTACATCCTCGCAAAAGCAGTGGAATTTTAGGTAACGAAATTGTGGCACGTTTGGCAAAAGGAAAACAGTGTTTGTATTGGGCACTGGAATCTGTGTGTCGTTCATCTGCATGGTAGATATCCAGAACAACATTTAAATTGCCGACTGAATTTCAAACCACCAGCTCGCTTCTAGTCTTTCATCTCTTATTACTGGTAATTTCATGTCCCAAGAATGCCTAATAAAGATGCAGGGAGTGGAGAGCTAGACAGAAGAAGAAAAAAAAAGCCAGTGACACTGGAGGAGAGTCAGGGACCTAATTTCTTATTCTTGGTGCATAAAGAAAGCCAGAACAGCCTGTCCTGGTTCCCTGAGCAAGCCAGACACTGCCAATGTTACTGGACCCCACGGTGCCTGGCAAAAGCTGTGTCCTCCCTGTGACGTCTAGAGCTGCCCCAGGCGGAACTGACTCCATCTGCCCCTACCTTAGGCATTTCAGGTTCCCGTACCATAAGAGGGCGTCAGATCTCATTACAGATGGTTGTGAGCCACCATGTGGTTGCTGGGAATTGAACTCAGGACCCCTGGAAGAGCAGTCAGTGCTCTTAACCTCTGAGCCATCTCTCCAGGCCCCAACCAAGAGGTTTTTAAACAGCCAACATTTATTTCTCCCTGTTAGGGCCAAGAACAAGGCCCTAACAAGCCTACTGCCTGCTGCGGACTTGCTTCTGACTCACAGACAACCCTCTTCTAGCTGTACTCTCAGAAGGCACAAGGGCCACCGGGCTTCCAGTGTATCTTTTATAAGGTCATTGAAGCCGTTCATCTCCTAACACCCTCATATTGGGATGAGGATTTGAACATATGGATTTGGGTAGGGGGACACATTCAGTCTACAACACCATCTTAGCATTACGCTGCAACTTGCGGGGTATTTTCCTTTACTTGGAATTGTGAACATCACTGAGATGCATGAGAGAGTTGTTCAAACATTGTAAAATTTTAATGAATTAATTAACCGAATTTATTATGGTACTGGAGATTGAGCCTAAGGCTCAATCTTGATAGGTAAGCACCCTATCTCTCTCTCTCTCTCTCTCTCTCTCTCTCTCACACACACACACACACACACACACACACAATACCCCTTCCTCCTAGTTCGTGGCACTTGACTGTGAGAATAATTGAGACATAGAGCACTTAAACTTTAAAGCAAACTGGCAATAGCGCACAGACAAACCCCATGCTTTCAACTCTCCCATCCCAAGAGTCCAACAACTGACTGTGTGGCAATAAAAGAAAAGCCATCCCCCACAAATGAACAGGAAGATCTAGAGGGCAAGAGGGTGGCCTCTGAGCTGATTCTGGGTGAAGAATCCTGGGAGTTACCCAGACGCACTACCTAGACCTTCACCTCCCAGGTTATTCTATGAGAGCCCTCTTAAAGGTACCTCTGAAGTCACTATTCCATCTCCCGTAACCATTAGTAGTAGTCCATAACTATTAGTAGTAATCCATAGTGGCATTTCCCATAAGTATTAGTAGTAGTCCATAGTGGCATTTTCCAAAACTATTAGTAGTAATCCATAGTGGTGTTTTCCATAACCCTTAGTAGTAATTCATAACCAATAGTTAATTGAAATTGTTAAAAGTCATTAGTTATTCAACAGAGGGGCTTCAATTGAAAAATCAGCACGCTCAGTTCAGATCACTAAGAGCTGCCACATGGGGACAGCTCTCCTCTCCGGTATACTAATCGCCCACTGGCTGCCCTGCACTGTCTGCTGAGGTCTGATGATTTCTCACTCAGAGTTACTTTAACTCTGAGATACTAGGCTTATAATCCCTTCTGATTACAGGGGTCCCAACTACTACTTGTGTCTGCGTCCATACACCTTGGGTTCCTTATAACCTCCAGTCCTCTTTCCTCTCTTAGTCCAACTGCATGATTTGGGCCTGTGGCATCCCAACACAAATGTGACCCGGGGCCAGCCATTTCACTTCATCCCTAGCCAGCACACCCCTGCCTCCATCCCTCCTCCATTACCCTTGGCTTAGTCTGCCTCCTTGCTCGCCCCCAATTACACATACTTTTCCTTTTTCTTCTCATCTGGTGTGCTGTGGGAAGTCCTAGCATGTTGTGAGACCATTATGGCTTCAGCCTTCTTAACCATCACTTCTGTCCATCACACCTAGCTGTCCTCACTACCACCACCACCACCACCACCACAAGCCAACTTCCCCTGGCATACCTAATTTTTTTATTGGCATGGTTAACTTCTTACTTATAGACCCTTGAAGTCTAGACTGACATCTCTCACCAGGTTTGCTGGTGGAGGCCTATAATCCCAGTTACTCAGGAGGCAGAGAGGCAGAAAAGAGGAAGTTCAAGGCTGACTATGCCAGGTGCAGACTCAAGGGCAGCCTGTGTACCTCAGTGAGATCCTGTCTCAAAATAAAAACTAAGACAGCAGGGTCTATATAGAGCTCGGTGGCAGAGCTGTGTAAAAAAGAAAGAACCAGTCTCCTCTCTTTGCCTCCCAATTCCCTTAAAAGCTCCCAGCCACTAAAACTTAAAAATTTTCAGCATATACAAAAACCTGTCCTTTCTGACAAGATAAAGCCTGTTCTGGGTAGAATGGCTATAGAGAAAACATGCTGTTTTGTTTTACTTCTACAGACCTGTATCTTGCCCCCAACGACACCAATGGTGACAGTTTCCTAACTGTTCTTGGCCTCAGTTATCTTATTTGGTTGGCCAAAATTCAGCTCAAAAAACAATCTACTCCAAAGTCTCTGGTAACTCTCGTTTGCCAACTGAAGCTTACATTCCTGAGCCTGGCAGTCAGAGCATTCCATGACCTGGCCCTGGTCCTCATCCGTGGGAATCATCCTCTCTTGAAGTCATGCAAACAAAGGAGAACAAACAGAACACAACACCAGAGCCAAGGATCTCTCTCTCTCTCTGTCTCTATCCATTCATCCATCTGTCTGTCTGTACGTCTGTCTGTATGTCCGTCTGTACGTACATCCATCTGTACGCCCGTCTGTCCATCCACCCACCCACCCTATCTATCTATCTATCTATCTATCTATCTATCTATCTATCTATCTATCTATCTATCCATCCATCCATCCATCCATCATCTGCATCTGTCCGTGTCTGTTTCTCTCTCTCTCTCTCTCTCTCTCTCTCTCTCTCTCTCTCTCTCTTTCTCGTTTGTGTGTGTGTGTGTGTGTGTGTGTGTGTATGTGTGGTTTATGTGTTTGACATAAGGTCTCCATCACATCCCAGGATAGCCTGGGACTCAGTAAGCAGCCCAAGTCATCCTTGAACTTTGAACTCATGGCTGTCCTCCTGCTGCAGCATGCTGGCCTCCATGGGACACGGGATATCATTTGCTGTTCCTTATGCACTGTAACTTTCTCTTTGTTGAACTTCTGATTCTCCTGCCTCTAGATCCCACATACTGTGATTCCAGGTATGGGCCACTTATGTCCATATTCTTCACTTTAAAATCATTAAACAGTTCGTGTACAGAAATGTAGACGATAAACAGGAGTTTGCCAAATCTTCGTATGTTGTACTTATTTCAGGTTTTAAATAAATGCACATGGTAAGTGTGTACAACTTTCTATTGGTTGATCTCCCTGTCTGTTCGATAGACACAGGTGAAACCTTTTTCACTCCCCAGTGACAGTTACTATGTACTGAATTAGGTTGTTCGTCCCACTACTCTTTTCATTTGAAGACATTATGAAATTATGAATAGGCATCAACATGGAATAGTATAAAAACATCATGAAATTACACATCCACAAATAATACATCCTTTCGTACATTTTTAACCTTTATGCTATTTTCAACATTTTATAACCTACTTTCTGTCATTTAATATGCTATTTTATTTTTCCCACATTAATCATTTTGTAATCTCTATTTGATTTATTTCCCCATATGACCATTTCTCATTGGCTAAATATACCACGATTCCTTTGACTACCCTCTTGTGAATAAATAGAGAGATTGTTTCTAGGTATTCATTTTGACAAACAAACCTGAGTGCTCATGTCTTTTTGAGTAGCTGCTCAAAGGGGGCTTCCTTTGTGGTGTCTTTACCCAAGCTGATCTCTTTACCTGGAATGACTTTCTTTCTGTCTATGAATTTCATCATCTCTGCAGGTGCTCTCAGATGGTAGCTCACCATGTTCTCCAAAGCATTAAGTCACAGCAACACCTTCCTCCATCCATCCTCAGCAAACAAGCAAACCATCTGCATTTCTGTTAGTCAGATAAAGCCTTCAAACACAATCTTGTCCTGTACCTACCTGGGTGTTTCTCTTACATCCCTATCAAGCCATACTTCCTTAGAGATAAATATTGTGTTGCATGGGATTCAATTCCTTTTCCTCTCTAGTGAGAACACTGAGTAGACATCAATGAATGTCTGTAGAATTCACTAGGGCCTTTCTGTTTTTGCTACAAGTACTGCTTCCCCACTTAATGATACAGAATCATTAAAGTCAGGAGCTGCTGCGTTTCCATGTGTTGTCATTTGAACCTGGAGGTAAGAAGCTTGGCTCTATCACCAACACTGTATGTTGATAGAAATCAGAGTCACTAAGAGTCTCTGGGCTCAATAACCAGGAGTAGATGACTGTACACAGCTGGGTATGCACAAAGATGAAGAAAAAACACCCCTTTTCTTTTCTTTACTGTGAAAGCACCAGTGGTTTGAAAGAAAACACTCCCCAAAGGGAGTGGCACTATTAGGAGATATGGCTTTGCTGGAGTAGGTGTGGCCTTGTTAGAGGAAGTGTGTCACTGTGGGGGTAGGGTTTGAGATCTCCTTTGCTCAAACTACACTCAGTGTGGTAGACAGTTCACTTTCTGTTGCTTGTGTATCAAGATCTAGAACTCTCAGCTCCTTCTCTAGTACCATGTCTGCCTGAGTTCCACCATGTCTCGTCATGATGAAAATGGACTAAACCTCTCAAACTGTAAGCCACCCTAATTAAATGTTTTTCTTTAAGAGTTGCCGCGGTCATGATGTCTCTTCTCGGCAATAGAAACCCTAACTAAGACAAGAAAGCTGATGGAAAAGCACATACCAAGAATGTTATCAGAATTTTATCTGAGGATAGGGGTGTTGGTCAGTGTAAAGCATGTACTTAGTGTGCACAAGGCCTCAGGTTTGATCCTCTGCATAAGAAGGGGGGGGGCTAGAAGGACAGGAAGGAAGGGAGGAAAGAAGGAAGGACAAGAAGGAAGAAAGGAAGGAAGGACAAGAATGAAGGAAGGTAGAGGGAGGAAGTGAGGGAAAAAGTAAGGAAGGGAGAGAGGGAGAAATAAGGACAAGAAGGAAGGAAGAGAGGAAGAAAAGAAAGAAGGAAAGTATGGACAGAAGGAAGGGAGGAAGGAAGGAAGAAAGGAAGGAAGGAGAGAGAGAGAGAGGAAGAGAGGGAAGAATTTTGTTCATAAATTAAAGGAAATCACACATTAGGCAGATTGGTTACCAAACACTGGAGCAGAAGGCCATTTTCAAGGTTGGTGGTATGTTTGTTTGTTTGTTGTTTGTGTGTTTGTTTTTCAGGCAATCCATAATGATTGCTGACATGTAGAAAGGACACAGCAGAAGAAGCTGTTCCTACCCCCACCCCATCCCTGCAGTGTAGTCTCAGAACCCTTGACTAGGACAGGACTGTGGGAGGGGCAGAGTCATTGGCCACCCATATGTGCTAATCACCCTCTCATGTTCAGTAGAGTGTGTGTGTGTGTGTGTGTGTGTGTGTGTGTGTGTGTGTGTGTGCGCGCGCGCACGCGTGCTGGGGCATCCTCCTGATTGCAGAGCAGAGATTCATGCTCAGCATCCACTTTTCCTATTACATCTAGAAAAGTGACATAACAAAATGATACGTGGGAATCCGTTCAGACTCCAAACAGTACCAATTTCTTCCACATTTTATCATGAAGTGTGAAGTATTGGCTTAAACGATGATAAGTTGATACCTGTTTATTCTGGCCTCCTCAGTTCATAGTAAGACATGTCCAGGTCACAGACTTTTCTAGGCGGCTCACCATTCCATGCCATATGATCTATTTGGTAAAGAATAACTGAAAAAAGCATATCTGAGCTCCTTCCTTACTTAGGAGTTGACAAGAAGGTCAGCTGGAGCTTTGCAAATCCCAGGCTTATGAGGGGCTTAAAATTCATACTGGAAATGAATGTTTTCTCAGCTCCCAGGAAGCTAAGACTCCTCAGGCTAAATAACAACCTGCAAAGCTAAGATTTAAGAAAACAAGAGAAAAGAAAATCACACCTCTGGTTTTTGCTCCTAGGCTACAGTTTGACTTAAGAAAGGGTCACATATAAGAACAAGCACCTATCATGACCGTAACCTGACCTTCGGTCTCAGGTGACATCTCATTAAAGCCAGGGCAGGTGCCACCTGAGCGTCTGGATTGTCTTTCTAATCAGGTTGAAATAAATCCACCCCCAGCTTCAACATCAGCTGCCTACCTGTGACACTGTTGGATCTCTGTCTGGGCTTTGCCGCCGCACCCATGGGTCCTGGAAGATTTAGACATAGATTACTACGGCTGCCAGGAGATAAACAATTCCTTCCTGGCTGTGCTCAAAACTCCTGTTCTCAAGGAGCTATGCAGCAGCCACCCTCTGGATTTCAAGCTGTCTGATGCTCCACCTGGCACCCCTCTCCACTCCTTTGTTTCAGCTCGGATTTATCTCTTGTAGCTTCATGTATTACTTTCTTTCAACTACACAAAATGTATCACCTTAACCTCTTTTCTCTCTCTCTCTCTCTCTCTCTCTCTCTCTCTCTCTCTCTCTCTCTCTCTCTCTCTCTGTTCAATTACACAAAATTTATCGCCTTAACCCCCACCCCTCTCTCTCTTTCTCTCTCTTTCCTTCCATACAGTCTCATTATTTCGTCCAGACTGATCTCAAACTTGTCATCCTCCTGCACAAGCTACTAAGCCGTAGGATCACGGGTGTTCACCAATGTTTTCAGCATCTCATCTTCACCCTTCTCGGGGTGCAGTTAAGCACATTCATGTTGCATAAACCAATCTGCACAACTCTTTCTCGCCTGCAAGACGAAACCCCAATATCCACTGAACAATTCTCTGTTCTCCCTTCTCTCTGGCCCCTGGCAATCATTTTGGGCCTTAAGGATTATTCCTGGAACATCATTCTCATGGAATCATAATCTTTTCGTAACTGGCATTTCACTTGGCACAGTGTTCCCTAGTTTTGCACATGTTTGTAGTATGTTTCGACAGTTTTCTTCTTGGAGGGTCAACATTTCAGTGTGTGCATACATCACCCTTTGTCTGTCTGCTCATCTGCCAGTAGACAGTCCCACCTTTTGGTTACTGTGAGCCATGTACACACGGATGTGGTGTACACATACCTTCTCAGTACCCTGCTCTCTGTCCTTTATTATTTTAGATTTTTATTTATTTATTATGTAGACAGTGATCTGGCTACATGTATGTCTGCATGACAGATGGTTGTGAGCCTCCATGTGGATGCACGGAATTGAACTCAGGACCTCTGGAAGAGCAGCCAGTGCTCTTAACCTCTGAGACATCCCTCCAGCACCCTCTCTATCCTCTAAAACATACATGCCCTGAAGTAGGATTTCTGGATCATAGTAATTTCATTTTTAATATTTTGAGAAGCCACCAAAATAAATGCCATCCTCAATGCAGCTGCAAATTTTTTTTTTGTCCCATCAGAATATCCCAATTTCTGCACAGCTTCAATATCTTTATTTTCTGTTTTACTTTTAAAAAAAAAAAGTTATTTTATGTGTATCAGTTCATCCCCACCCCTGTATGCAATGCCTGTGAAGGCCAGAACAGAGTATGAGACTCCCTGGACACCAGAGTTACAAATGATTGTGAGTGGCCACATGGGTTCTAGGAACTGAACCTGGGTCCTTTGAAAGAGCAACTCATGTGCTTGACCACTGAGCAATCTCTCCAGCCCTGTTTTCTGTTTTTCTTAAATAGCAGCCATCTAAGTGGATATGAGGTATATTATTTTTTGTGTATTGTGTTTAATGTCTGTTTTTCCTAGTCTCTCTGCTGTCCCAGACTACAGCTTCCATCACCATAGAGATCCATGTCTGTTGTGTCCACTGTCCCATCCTTGCCCAGAACAGTACTGAGTATACAGTAAATGCTCAGTGACTAGCCCACTGTACGAATGAGTACAGAAAAGCTGGGCCTCCGAGAGCAAGCCTGTCATCCTGCTTGTTCAGGAGTCTGAGGCAGGAGGATTGCAAGCTCCATTGTGAGCTCAAGTCTAACTGGACAATTTAGCAAACTGTGCCTCAAAATAAAAAGCAAGAAATTGGCTGGAGGGGATACTCAGCAGTACTGCCCTCGACTAGCATACACAAGGCCTCCAGGCAGTCCCAGCCCAAAAATCAAACCAAACCAAGAACGAACCGAATGGGTAAGAGAAAGACATGGGAAAGTGGGCTGTTCTTTTTCTGGTTTGTATGCCCAATCTCATCATTGCTTTGCTCATGGCATGCTTAGGTTTATGTTTATCTATTACCTTTATCTATGACATTTAGGACTTTGGAAAGAAATTCTCTCTTTAATACATACTTGATGAATATATTCCATTATCCTAGTCGTTATTATTCATGAATCCTAAGCTCATGGAATTTGGGGTTGTGGGGAGCTCACAAGAAGCTTGCAGGAAAACCAAAGAGAGTCCGTGATACTTAGAACACTTAGCTATCATCCAGAAAGGGCCATGGCTGCTGCCCACTTGGTATCTCTGCTGATAACCACAGATATTTCAAACTGAACATTCCCCAAAGACAATCAAGCTTCCCCAACCTACTTCTGCCCCATGTTCCTTATTAATTAATTTACTTATTTATTTAGAGATGGAGTCTCAAGTAACTGAGGGCGCCTCAAAATTCCCGCGCAGCTGTGAAGGTCTTGAATTTCTGATCCATCTACCTCCACCTCCCACAGGCACACGCTCTCACATCTAGCTTTCCTGTACTCCCGCCAGAAACAGGCGATGCCTTTCCCCCTCTTCCTCACTCAGCACCTTTCTCTAGCCACCTGCAAAGAAATTATCCTTACGACTCACGTACCTTAAATACTCAGTCTACGCTAGGCACTGTTTTAGGTCCACTGCGTGCATGACCGCTTTCTTCCTTTTAACTACATGGACTAGAGTCTACTAATTTTTAGCTATGATCCAGATAAGAGAACAAGTTAAGTCCCTTGTCCAAAGTCCCTCAGAGAGGAGGGAGCAGAGCCAGGAATCATCTGGCTTCCGAGCTTGCCCCCTAGGCTTCGGTGCTGCTTCGGATAGACATGCTTTCTGTTTCAACCTTCTTTACTGGAAATCAATACAAATCTCTAAGACTACTCCCTTCAATTGATACGAGAACAGGATTCTAACAGTTCAGACCTGTCTACGTCCTCCATCTCTATGCAGACCTTGGCTAAGGCAGGTGGCCATAGCCAGGGGCAGACGGAATCTACAGTCTTTGCTGGGATGTTGGGCTGAAACAGAAGTCCTAACAGCACTTGATTATCCTGCATTTTGATGTTTCGTTGTTGTTGTTGTTGTTCAAGTAGAATATGTCACTAAAATTTGAATTACTAAACCAAATATATTGTAGTAGACACGTTCATTGATATCGAGGCACATCTATTACAAACACCAAATTTTCTTCTTTGGAGGATGTACTGATCTTGGAAGCAAAGGAGGCCGGGAGGCAGACAGCCCAAGGCCGGCTCCTGTCACATTAAATGAAGCATGTACTTAGACATGCTCCACAGCCCTGCTGGCCCCAGCAGTCCCAGCTGGAAACTGAGAAGGATAAAAAAGGCTCACAAGTTGGGGGTTTCTGATATCGGCAGATATCAAGACCACCGCAGGGTCAGCAAGTGTCACTTCTCAGTTTCAAGCTTATTCTGTATATAATCACCCACATTACATCCGTTTGCCATCAGAGGAACATTCAGACACGATACCTTTTAGCCAGCTGTCCTGGCTAGTGACTGTAATCCTAGCCCCCTTCAGGCTGAGGCAGGAGGACAGCAAGTTTAAGGCCAGCCTGAGCTCCTGTAGTGTGATCCTGTCTCAAGCAAAGCAAAGCAAAACACAGCTAAACAAAGATTCAGTTTAAATCTAAAAGGGCACACTATAAAGGCCCCAAGTTCCCTTTAGCAAACAAAGGAAACAGCACGGACCCAAGCTGTTTGGCAAGTGCGAACCGGGGCTAGGAACAGACCAGCACTCAGTGTTACCAGGAGATTCAAGGTCAACAACACTTGCGGCTTCATTTCCATCACCCAGCGCTGCCTTTCACAAAGGCTTGCCCTATATTCTGAAGAGTTGTATTATTCCCCAGCTCACCATTTCAGCCTCATGCAGAGTCCAGTTACTTTCAACACTCCCAAGTGGTGTGTGGCCTTTTTCCTTCTTCCTTTAGATGACATCCAAAGAGACACCGAAAATAAAGAAAAAAACAGCGAGCTTGAAGTGATTTCAGCTGAAGACTTTTAGCTAAGCATTACTACACAGAAATTAATTACCCTTAGTGGAGCAGGGAGTGTCCTCTAAATCCTACCTGGTTTAGAAAACATCCCTTAAAATATTTGGTCAAAGGAGTGTTGTCTGACCTAGATGGGTTTTTGCCTTCTCCCTGCTCCATCCCCAGTACACAGATGACACTTTTCAAATGACAAGGGACCTCTGTGGGTCCTTGCAGCCACAGAAGAGGATCCTCAAAGCAGCTGGGTTTGACTCTGCCTTGAAAAAAGAAAAAGCCAACAAAAGCAAACCACAGCAGCAAAAGCAAATCTCCAGCGTCCAGAAGACAGCCTGGCACCCTCTGTCCAGTCTTCTTAGGAACAGCCAGGCCTCTTGAGGCAGGGCCTGCAAGCTCCCGCCTACATAGCTTATCAGCCGGCCGGAAATGCTTTCCAGTGAGCCAACACACCTAAACCATTTCTATTGCCCAACGGGTGGCATGAACCAGGCGCACAGCAATCAGCTTCTGCCGAGGAAGTCTCAGATTCTTTTCTTTTCTTTACTCCTCGCCTCCCGACTTCGGTGTTTTAGAGACAGGGTTTCTCTGTGTAGCCTTGACTGTCCTGGAACTCAGAGATCTGTCTGCCTCTGCCTCCTCCGGAGTGCCCGGATCAAAGGTGTGTGCCACCACGGCCCAGCTAAATCCCATTTTCTTAACACTTTACAGTTTCTTCAAAAGGGAAGAGAACTGTACCAGCTCTGAAGAAGTTAGCAGTAACTGGGCACTAGATTTTTTTGGTTTCCTCGTCTCATGAGACCCCAGTGAATCTAAATCCAGCCAGGTATAATGACTCCGAAAGATTAGGGACTCCATCAGGACAGGCTGTGGGTTGGGGTTCCTGTTACCTCCCCTGAACTCTGTAGTAAGTATTCTCGTTCTCCTCCTAAAAGAGGGGCTTTATTAAGGTGGGTGAGGAGGCACATGACTGCAATTGCAGCCCTCAGGAAGCTGAAGCAGGATGGCCACGGGTTAAAGGTCAATCTAGGTTAAGTAATGAGAACCTCTGTCAAAAACAACCAACCAAACATCAAAGCACAAGAAGAGAGACTACACTTGGTCTTACTGATTGTTCAACCCATCTACAGCCCCCCTGAAGGACCTACAGTGTGCAGAAAGGGAGAACTCAACCCCCAAACCGTCCAGGAAAAGTTAGCATTTAAAACCTTCTCTTCAGGCAGAAGTGGTGGCACAGGCCTTTGATCCCAGCACTTGGAAGTCAGAGGCAGGCGGATCTCTGAGGTCTTGAAGCTAGTCTGGTCTATAAGAGTGAGTTCCAGGACAGCCAGGGCTACACAGAGAAATTCTGCCTTGAAAAACCAAGTGGGGAGAAAACCCTCTCTTAACTGGATCTGAGGGTGCACACCTTTAATCCCAGCCCTCCCTGTGAGTTTGAGGACAGCCTGTCTACACAGTGAGGTCCAGGTCAGCCAGGACTACATAGAGAAGCCCTGTGTCAACAAACAAACAAACCATCAATCAAACAGACAAAAATGGAAGTCCCTCTTGTCATCTGCCTTGCAGAGGTGTCTTGGCATCCTTGAGTGGGATGACTTCTCCCATCCTTTGCGCTCACTCTCAGAACCACTTCCCAAATGTTAGGGAAGGAACCAACAAAACCACAGGCCAGAGCTGGGGTAGCAAGTGGCACTCGGGTTTCCCTGTTCCTGTCATCCGCTATTGCTTGGTAAGGGTTTCCTGGAGTGACATACTGAGGGATGTCCCCAGCCTGGACTGCACCCGGGAAGGAAGGTATTGTGACTGCAATGTCTGCCATAGGCTCTTACGGAAGGCCAGCCTCAGGGGGGCCATGGCATGGAGCCATGATGTCACGTCTGAGCCCAATGCAGAGCCATGATGTCATGCCTGAGCCTATTCTACTGGCAAGAGCCAAGTGACTTTTTCTCCGCTGTTTTGCCCATGAGACTTTTTTTTTTAAATGTAGACATTGCATCAATAATGAAAAATTACTTAAAAGTATTTGCCACAACAAATGTTTGAGGCCGGGCGGTGGTGACACATACCTTTAATCCCAGCACTCAGGAGGCAAAGGCAGGTGGATCTCTGTGAGTTCAAGGCCAGTCTGGGCTACAGAGTGAGATCCAGGAAAGGTGCAAAGCTATACAGAGAAACCCTGTCTCGAAAAAACAAAACAAAACAAACAAACAAACAAACAAACAAACAAACAAAACCCAAATGTTTGAAGGAAATACATTTCAGAGCTGGGGAAGACATCATAGTGGATACAGTTCTTGCGGAGAAGGTGAGAGGATCTTCTGAGGGGGAGAGTATGGGGGTGGGTAACTGGCCATCTAGTCTAGCCAATCAGTGAGGTTCTGGGTTTGATGAGAGACTCTGTCTAAAAAAATCTAAAGTGGTAAATGATAGAGGAAGACATCTGATTTCAAAGTCTGTCCTCTCTGCACATGCACACAGGGAACACTCACCCTCACATACATGTGTACACCCACATACACTACACACACAGGGCACACTCACCCTCACATACATGTGCACACCCACATACACCACACACACAGAGAAGAAAGAAATAAAAAGAACATACATGTTTCCTAGAAAAGACCTTGACTGAGGAATTAGCTGGCATATTTCATGAGGAACATGGGTGGAACTTGTTCTCAGCCTCAAGAGCACCCTGACAAAGTACACCCTATGATGCTCCACTGTGAGAGGAATAAGAAGGCACAGGCAGCCCTCCAGCAATTATACAGCCTCCATGACGGGACTGGGCAGATAAGAGGGCCGGAGAAGAAATCCAGATTCAAGACTTGGCAAATGTCAGCGATCTCAATGACAAAAGGAAGCAGAAAGTCAATGTTTTCATGGGGAGAATGGAGACTCTAGCTTCTTGGAGTTGAGGCAGCGAGGTGTCTTGACCAATGGATAGACTTGCTTGCTTTCTGCTCTGGTCTTAACCATGTGATGGGCCAAGCGGATGCAATGTAAGGGAAGAATCATGGTGATTTGTTGGTTTAGCCACTCTCTGGGTCTTTTTGGCATCCGGTTTGAATGCTTAGGAGGGGCCTGCTAGGTCAGGTCTCTGGAGGGGTAGAATTCGCCTCCCTGGATCTTCTTTGTTTTCTCAGCCAACTGGCTCCCAGGTGGGGAGAGATTTCTGGCAGTAGACGCAGTACGCAGCAGGCAGGAGACCTCAGAAAGGGCCAGGGAGTGGAGGCAGTGTGTGTGACACTGGAGACAAACACAATTAGCTGTGCCCCACACAAACTGAAAAGACGCAGTGGGAAGACTGACTCCCTCTGCCAAGAGAGAGAAGCAAAGGGAAACTCGTCTGAAAAGAAACCTTCTCGTTCCCTTGGTAGTGGCGGCCAACGGCAGTCACATTTCCTGTGACGTCCCTTCTCAGTGTGGATTTCTCCAACACTTCAAACTATCACAATAAGAGTTGGACTGCTTCATCAATGCCCCTTACTGAATAGAATCCATTAATATTGCAGGCTGGTCCTTGCTTGACGAGAGATACCGGAGCCTCTCAAAGCCGTTCTGTCCCTGTGTGCCGGTTTTCAGCAATGGCTGGGTGACTGAATTCGTGAAAACCAACATGGAAATTGTCTTCATGGAATTCAGTCACAGCCCCGAGAGTCTGCTCTTCTGAGGATCCGGTCCTTTAGCGTGAGGATTAGCTACAGCAGTGGGGTCTGGAGGCGACTGTATATATAGTCTTTGGTAAGCCGGACAGGCTGTGGAGTTAGGTAGCATGTGCGTGGTTACTCCACCATTTACTTACGAACTGGGTGACCTGAGCAAGTCTATAAGGCTGCAGTCTCACTGTGAGACACAGATTATCATGGCATTCCATGAAGAGAGCTGTTGTGAAGCTGAGAGAATTATAACAGTAAGTCTTTATCTTTTAAGTCACACTTGAGAAGGCCGACAAGTGATATTTGGGGTGTACTTCAAAATAATCTGGAGGTAAGGTACATAAAAAACAAGCCAACAAAAAATCTTGGCAGGCCAGGTGTGGTGTCATATGCCTTTCATCCCAGCACTCAGGAGGCAGAGGCAGGTGGATTTCTGTGAGTTCAAGGCCAGCTTGATATACAATAGTGAGTTCCAGGACAGTCAGAGATATGTAGAGAGATCCTGTCTTAAAAAAACAAACAACAGCCAGGCAGTGGTGGCGCACACCTTCAATCCTAGCACTTGGGAAGCAGAGGCAGGTGGATCTCTGTGAGTTCGAGGCCAGCCTGGTCTACAGAGTGAGTCCCAGGACAGGCTCCAAAGCTACACAGAAAAACCCTGTCTTGAAAAAAAAACAAAAACAAAAAAACAAAAAATAAAAAACCCCAAACAAACAAAAAACAACAGCAACCAAGAAGTGAAAAAAAAGAAACTTGACTATAGTTATCCAAATTGGGTGAGGACCTGGGGAGAGGGTTGCTACCCTTCTGTCCCAAAATATATATAGCACAAATTTAAGAAAGAGAATAGAATACATTAAAACTCTTCAAACACAGCATACATGTACTCAATACATGTAATGTTAGAGATCAGGGAGAATCTCAAAGGCATTATTCACACAGAGTCACCAGGAGTTGAGCCTGCCTCTGGACACCAGCACAAAGGGACATGAGTGAGCACACTGCAAACCTCACTGTCACTCGAAGCCACCCATGACTGCCCAAGCTTTCCGTTGGGAAGTTTGCTAAATTAGCTGAATTCATTAAGTATTAATTACACCCTGTCCTTTATTGACACACACAATCACAAAGAGCTACAGATTTGCAGTATCTTCAAACAGTTATCGTCACCCCAACCCAAAGCGAAGCTCTTCTAAACTTCATGGACTCGTGCAGCTCTTCCATACACAGATTTGGGGAATTACAGGCATATGAAACAATAGAATAAAAAAGTTCACTGAAGACACCCTCTGAATCCTACCCTGTGCTGTTGACGGACTCAGGAAACCACTTACACCGATTATTCAGTCACCACCAGAAACTCTGAACTTTTAGAATTTCTTCAATAAGATGCTGAGCTGGACAGGAAGCCTGACCCTGAAGTAATTCTAGGTTAGATACTCAGGGGCCCTTAACTTAAAATTAAATCAGTGTTTTCAAACTCCATGTCCCATCATTATGAAGGAATTCACGGTACCAGCCCTGATCCAGACCAACTTTGCTCATTTGTAAACTGAGATGGCAGCTCTCTCCTCACGTTGCCACAGAGATTAGAGAAAATACAAAGAAAGTATATCACACAGAGCCGGAACATAGCAGTTACTTGGTACATGTTTCTACGTTGTGCGTTCATATAGGAATGGTTGTATTGTTATCTCCTGTGGAATTCAGTTAATCATTAAAGGCAGCGGGTCTCCAGGCATAAGACACATCACACAATTACAGACACTTCAGTATTTTCTATTTCATGTAGCAAGATTTTTATACGGCTGTAATCTTCTACAGAGAGTTGATATGTGGATGACTATATTATTGTCATCGGTGCCTATTTGTCCTCTTTTATATGATCCCTACTTCTGTAAATGTATTGTGACAGTGTATTTCTTATACCAAAAGAAAAATCATAAGTAAAAAAAGTACAGAGAAAAAAAACATGGCCCAATTCAAGCCTAGGAATCACTGTTGTTACTATTAAAAAGGGCTGGCCAAAAGGCACGGGGTGTGTGTGTGTGTGTGTGTGTGTGTGTGTGTGTGTGTGTGTGTGTGTGTGTGTAAGAGAGAGAGAAAGAGAGAGGGAGAGGGGGGAGGAAAAAAGGAGAGAGACGAAGAAAGAGGGAGAGAGAGAGAGATGTATTATGTTTCTTAAATTATTTTATCCCTTACTGTGCCTAGTTGACTGTTGGGGATTATTAAGTGGTCAAAATCCCTGCAGATGAACTAAAATTTCTTGCCTGAAGCCCATCTTTGCTGCCTGATGCCATTTATACCCCAACAACATAGATTTTCTTTTTCTTCTGTTACCTCTGTGTCAAAGTGACTCTCCGACTTCAAAGATCTAAAACTATTCACATCCCAGATGAAACAGATAGTCATCAGTAAGGCTGAACCTTGGCATAGGCTGTGATTCTAGCTACTCGGGAGGATGAAAGCTGGGGGGAAGGAGGAGAGTTATAAAGAAATGGGGAGGAAGGAGAGGAGGAGGTCAGGAGTCCTGTGAATTGGGGGGGGGGGGGGCGTTGCAACCTGAGAAATAGCAGCAGCATTTCCTGAGTCAACCTGAGCCTCTTGTGCAGAGACCTGATGAATCAAACCTCCCTGAAATGTCACCTGCCTGCATGGCATTTCATGCACTGGAGTTATTTCAGTATTAGCCCATGCAGAAAACGAATTCCCCTTCACGGGCAACTCAAGAGGATAAATACTGTTAATGCCAGATTCTTGCTTAAGTGCAGGACTAGGAAAGCTGAGGTGGGATTTTTGCGCTGAACTCATTTTGCAGAACATAAATTTTGTCATTTGGGTATTCTTGCCTTCTGTTGCTGATTTCATGTCATCCTCTGTTTATAGTTCCCTCATTTTCTTCTTGAACAAGTCCAAGAGGAAAACGAGCAGAAAGCTTTCCCCAGTAAAAGGTCTCATTTCGCACAAAGCCATTGTCTGTGGACTGAGTATGTCTATTTCCCTTCCATCTGCCATTGGTTTGAGTAAGCACAGCCTTCCTCCAGTTTCCAGACGACAGCCCTAGTGGATAGTGTCTTGGTCTGAAAAGAGCAGATGCCACAGATGCAGCCACACACACTTTCAAGACATTGATGAAAAGCTGCAAATGCTCTCTTATTTGTGGATACAGAATCCATCTTCTTGCTCCTTCTCCTTTGAATCTTTGACAACATTAGCCGAGAAGGACAAATGTCACCACCTCTGCTGCCAGCTGTGTCTCAAGATGCACAGAGAAGCTCCTTAAATCAGTAACCCTCGCACTGGTCTCCTTAACCTTCATAAGGGCCTGGGAGGCAGTGGTTGATTCAAGTCAGGAATGGGGTCAGCCTAGAGAGGGAGGTATACCTTGGTCACTTAGGTTAGCTCTTCTTAAAATCTGGGTTATTGTTACACCTGTTGTATATTAAAATTTATCACCAATTATTAATTTATTCATTCAAATGATTATTGCTCTGATATGGTATTGAATCTTATTCACATAGAAAAACGGGGTTAGTCTGTGATAGTCAAATTTTTATTGTCAACTTGACCAGACTTCAGGATTACCTATGAGAGAGATACATACCTCTGTGAATGCCTATGAGAGTGTTTCCAGTCTCTTTATCTCTCTCTGCTTCCTGACTGCAGATGTGATGTGACCAGCAGCCTCATGGTCGTGATGGACCATATCCTCAAACTGCGAACCTAAATAAACTCTTTCTTCCTTTTTAATTTTCCTAATTGTGTGGGAGCTGAAGGGAAGGTGCTTGTTTGTGTGTGCACGTGTGTGTGGGGGGTGCCTACGCCTGTGCGTGAGCTTGCAGAAACCCAGGAGTCAACATGGAGTACCTTCCTCTATCACTCTTTGAGACAGGCCCTTTCACAGAAACCTGGAGCTCAGCTTTAGCTAGACTGGCTGGTTAGCAAGCCCCCAGCAATCTGTGAGTCTCTACCCCTACCCCAGCATTGGAGTTACAGAGACACACAGCTGTGTCTGACTTTTTCATGGATTCTGGGGATCTGAGCTCCTCAGGTCCCCATGATTATGCAGCAAGCACTTGAGACCCGAGCCACCTCCCTGTCCCTCTTCCTTCCGTAGGCTGCTCTGACAGGTATTTATCACACCACTGAGAGGAGTACCTAATGGAGCCTGTTAAGCATGTAGATGTCCAGGAAGCTTATGAAGCTCCCCTAGACATGCGGAAAGAAATATCTTCCTCCTTCGCTCCAAAAGGCTTATCAACCTGATGGTCCAACTCGCTTAACTTGTCACCGAGAGCAGTTTCTTCACCTTTAGGGAAGAGTCATTTTGAATGTAACATGAGACAACATGAAGGTTTTTGTTTTGTTTGGGTTTTTTGTGACAGGAATTCTTTGTGTAGCCTTGACTATCCTGGAACTCACTCTGTAGCCCTGGCTGGCCTCGAACTCACAGAGATCCACCTGCCTCTGCCTCCCAAGTGCTGGGATTAAAAGCATGCACCACCACTGCCCGGTGATAACATGAAGTTTAATTCATCCATTCTAAACTTCTGAGAAGGTAAATAGCTAGTGCCCTCCTGTTTCCTGGTAGTCTCAGTTCTGCGCACAAGCCATGAAATATGAAAGCCACAGAAGAAACAATTTGGGGCAGGGAGGAAGAGGGGAGTGGGGGAGAGACAGGACAGGGGGCACCAAGAAGAGTTTTCTCCACCTGACTCTGAGGACAGTGTGGTCTCTAAGTTATATCTAAACTGTAGCCTCCAGAGATGCACAAATGCCATTTCTCTTCATCATTCCATCCACGATGTTTATTATAGACCCTGGTGCTTGGCAGGCCCAAATATGATGGATGAATGAGTAGATGAATATGGTTCCTAGACCACTGGTAAGTCCATCAACAATCTCAAGGCAGGACCAGCAAACTGCTCAGCCTGTAAACATGCGAATCCGATGACCAGGGTTTAATCCCTGGATTCCATAGAACAAGCCAGATGTGGTGGCCTGCATCTGTAACCTGAGCCGTCCTAGAGTGAGATGGTGAGCAGACATAGAAGTGCTTGGAAACTCACGGGCCAGCTAGCCTAGAGTACAGGACACAGCTCAGTAACGAGAGCGACGCCCCAACGAGGTGAGGGTGAGAACTGACTTCCCCATGCATACATGGCACTCACACACCTGCACTTACACACTTACACACCAGGCCGGCCTGGTCTACAGGGTGAGTTCCAGGACAGCCAGGGCTACACAGAGAAACACTGCCTCAGGGGGAAAAAAGGTACAAATATGTGGCAGGCAGTCCTGCCATTATTATTATTATTATTATTATTATTATTATTATTATTATTATTATTATTATTTTTATTTTTATTTTTATTTTATTATTATTATTATTTTGCCATTTTCTCATTATCATTTTGACAAATTTATTATGATCACCAAACTTAAGTTGGAAAAAAAATTAGAAGTCAGTGTGAGGGCTCAGAGAGTAAAAGCGCTTTCCAGAAAACCCTCTCCACCACACGGGACGACCAGAGTTCAAACCCCTAGACAGACACGGTGGAAGGAGAACCAGCTCCCACAAATCGTTAGCTGACTGCCATACATGTGTCATGGCATGCATGCACCCCCTAAGTACATGGTGCAGTGGCGTGCATGCACCCCCTAAGTATATGGTGCAGTGGCTTGCATGCACCCCCTAAGTACATGGTGCAGGGGCGTGCATGCACCCCCTAAGTACATGGTGCAGTAGCGTGCATGCATCCCCTAAGTACATGGTGCAGTGGCGTGTATGCACCCCCTAAGTACATGGTGCAGTGGCGTGCATGCACCCCCTAAGTAAATGGTGCAGTGGCGTGCATGCACCCCCTAAGTAAATGGTGCAGTGGCATGCGTGCACCCCCTAAGTAAATGGTGCAGTGGCATGCGTGCACCCCCTAAGTAAATGGTGCAGTGGCATGTGTGCACCCCCTAAGTAAATGGTGCAGTGGCATGCATGCACCCCCTAAGTAAATGGTGCAATGGCGTGCATGCACCCCCTAAGTAAATAAATAAATGGTGCCATGACATTCTTGCATTCCCCTTAATAAATTAGTAATTATAGTAAACGTTTTAAAAATTGCTGTGGTGATGTTTTCCATGGCACACGAGGTGGAGCAAAATTGTATTTGACAAGGATTATAAAAGTACCCTGAAAACTGTTTGGCGGAGGGACACACAGAAATGTCAAACAAGGTGAAGGTATCAGAACTAGCTAAGTTCTGTAAGGCTCTGAAGGAATGTTTCCCTGACTGCAAGTTTGCCTACACCTGTCACTAAAACAAGTTTTTATTTGTACCCCCCCTCCCTCTCCCTCTCCCTCTCCCTCTCCCACCCAGTCCCTGGGTGTGTGTATGTGGTCATGTGGGTATGTGTGTATATGCATGCCAATGTACATGCGAAGGCCAGAGTTCACATCAGGTATCTTTCCTTATTTCTTGAGACAGGATCTCTCCATCAGAACTGAGAGCTCAGCGATTGGCTAAGCTGGCTAGCCAATGAGCTCCAGGGATCCACACAGCTCCATGATTCTCCCTCCCTCCCACTCCAGCCTCAGTCCTGGGCTAACAGATGCCGCTGCCCTCATCTTTTTACATGGGTTCTGGGGAGCAACACAAGTCTTCCTTACTTCACAGCAGGTACCTCAGCAGCAGATCTATCATCTCCCTAGCCTTGTATTTTCTATTTTGTTTTCTTCTTTTTTGATGTTTCTGTTTTTGTTTTTTTTGTTTTTTTGTTTTTTTTTTTTTTTGAGGCAAGATCTCATTGGGTGGCCCAGCATAACAATCTTCTGGCTTCAGCTTTCCAAGTGTTGAGATCATAGGTATGAGCCGCCATAACTCAACCTCCTTCCCCTCCCCCCCTTTTTTTATTATGCAGGTCATTAATCTAAGAAGGCAGTGACCCTTGACTTGCAGAATCATCTGAGAAGCATTTTAAATATTGGATACCTAGGCCCTACCCTGAATTCCTCAAAAGGTGGTTTGCGGTGCGACTGGGGCACCCCAGGCAAGTCTGTTGTGCGGCAGGAACAGAGCCACAGGCCCAGCGGTTTCTAGCTTTCAGCTAAGAAACCACTCTTATTTACATCCTCCTCTACGGAAACACTGTGCCTGCCCTGGAATGCGCCCTACTCCCACGCCAGGGGAGATGTGCTAGTTAGTTACTCACTCAAGTGACGCCCAATCGAATAGAAGAAAACAGCAACAAATAGAAATCAAAGCAGTGCTTTCCCGTCCTACACGGCAGGTCAGGCCGCGCAAGGCCCAAAATAAATAGCTAACGGTAATTCGCTAAAAGTAAAGGGACTTCTACAAGAATTCCTTGCAAGGTCGAAGGGTCTAGGGAAAAGCGGGGGTACACTGGTAGGCCTTGCCTGCTCCCATAGCAGAAGCCCGAACGCTCAGTCGGTAGAGCATGAGACTCTTAATCTCAGGGTCGTGGGTTCGAGCCCCACGTTGGGCGCCAAGGGGGAAGTGCTGTGGAATGTTCTGTATGGCAAATGTGTTGCTAATTAGTTAATAAATAAAACACTGATTGGCCATTGGCTAGGCAGGAAGTGTAGGCGGGACAAGGAGGAGAAAAAAGCTGGGAAGTGGAAGGCTGAGTCAGAGAGACACTGCCAGCCGCCACGATGAGAAACAGAATGTGAAGATACCGGTAAGCCACGAGCCATGTGGCAGGGTATAGATTAATGGAAATGGATTAATTTAAGCTGTAAGAACAGTTAGCAAGAAGCCTGCCACGGCCATACAGTTTGTAACCAGTATAAGTCTCTGTGTTTACTTGGTCGGGTCTGAGTGGCTGTGGGACTGGCGGGTGTCAGAGATTTGTCCTGACTGTGGGCCAGGCAGGAAAACTCTAGCTACAGGAGATGATGATGATGATGATGATGATGATGATGATGATCGCCGGGGAGGAAAGCACAGCAGAGGTCTCTCGCCCTGGCTCTCCTCTCCCGCCAGGTAAAGCCAGCTGGCAAAGGAAAGCCCTTCTCCTCATGCCATCTTTCATTTACACAGGAGGAGTCTGGGGACCGCCCTTTATGACCTGCAGACTACACTCACCTGTCTGTCCAAGCTGACTGCAGGAGGAACCGCTCATCCATGCCTGCCCTGCTTTTGGGCACATGAGTAGATCAAGAAATATGGATTCTTACTGTACACAGGTTAAAGGCCCAACTCCATGTCTCTTGAAAAACAGTCCAAGGATTTTTTACTCAGATCTACTGGTAAGTCCTACTTAAAGTGATGGTGTATTGGTTCCTGCTGTGTCCTACGTGTTTCATATAGACGATCTCATTTATTTCTGTATTATCTCTTGATTATCTGCAATGTATCTACATTATCTGAATATCTTTGTAGATAGTCACATCAAGTGACACTCACCCAGGATGGTGCAGTGAATACCTACCTGGTGATACTTGAATGCTAGGGCAGGCTTATTCTGACACCAGATCTGGGGGTTCTGGTATTATTGACATTTTAGACTGACGTTTAGACAGTTTTATGTTGGGATGGACTGTCCTGTGCTCTGTAGGATGCCTAGTAGAATCTCTGGCCTCCCTTCATCACAGGCCAGCAACAACCCTCCCTATAGTCAGAATAATCAAAATTGTTTATAGAATGGCCAAGTCTCCAGAGGCAGGCAAGGTCAACCTTCCTTCTTCTTAATGGCCGCCACTCTAGGTTGGGACGTGCTATATACTGTTTTCCTGGTATAAGTTCACAGGCCATTTCTCAGAAGAGGAACTGCCAGAACAAAACAACAAAACCCACAGCATCCCACAATTCTCCAGGGGAGTATGATATTTTAATAATGCAACCCCATTCTACAGTTATGTATCATTATGTGACTCAGTAAGTTTTTTTAGACAGGGTCTCCCTGTGTAGCACAGGGTGATCTAGACTTCAAAATTCTCCTGTTTCTATTTCCTGAGTGTTAGGATTATTGGTGCCCACCACTGTGCCTGGCCCCTGGGTGCTTTTGTATCATCTCCCTTCATGGCAGCTAAGCCTGTAGTGAGAGCTAATCCTCAAAGAGCTAAACCACCTCAAAGAAACGGAGGCAGGAGAACTGTGATGGCCTTTCTTCATTCTTAACTTGAGTGGTTTTGGAATCACCTAGGAGACACACCTGGACATGTCCTTGCTTGCCCACAGAGGTTTATCCGAGGAGAGAAGATCCACCCTGACTATGAGGTCATGACATCCCATACACTGGGGTTCCAGACTGAATAAAAAGGAAAAATAGGAGAAAGTGAACTAAGTAAGCATCAGCATTCATCTCCTTTGGCTTCCTCACCTCAGAACTCATGGCTCTCACCACCATACTAACTACCATGGGGCTAAGCATCAGCATTCATCTCCTTCGGCTTCCTCACCTCAGAGCTCGTGGCTCTCGCCACCATACTAACTACCATGGGGGAACTGGTCTCTTGAACTGTGAGCCAAATACAATCTTCCTTAATTTGCTTTTATTAGTTATTTTGTCTCAGCCATGAGAGAAGTAGCTGATACAGGAACACGCTGTGAAAGTCATATTAATCCTTGGCACCGCAAGTAATTAAGGGAAGGCTTTTGTTAGTACATAGTTCCAAGACAGTATATAGCACATAAATGAGCTCCGGAGAGGCCAAGTCCACATCTAATGGCCCTCTACATTCCTGGCACTTGCTGGTCTCCAATCTAGGAGCTCTCGTAAAACACTGTTTCATGAACTATGATGTTTTGTAGTAACTCTGATCATTTGATTAAAACTATTGTATAATAATCTTCCTGGTTTATATCGGAATAGTAAAATCCACAGAAAAACTTAATGTCGATATTTACAAAACAGCTGAGAACTGAATGACGAGCCGTTCTTCCTTGTCCTTAAAAAAAAAAAAGCAGGGTGAACTAAAATTTTAATAAAAAGGAATGTTCATCATAGTCAGCCCTCTCAGGGCTGGGGACATAGCTCAGTTGGTCGAACACTTGCACAGCATTCATAAGGACCCAGTCACAATCCCCAGTGCCACAGACACCAGGCACAGTGGTAGCAGGTACCTGGAACCCCAGAACTCATGATGGGAAAGGGAGGATCAGAACTTCAGTCGTTTCTAACTAGACAGTGAGTGCTTGACTAGTCATTTCAAAATCTGTCATGTGAACAGTATTTCATTGGGAGGAAGGGAGGGAGGGAGAGAGGGAGGGAAGGGGGAAGGAAGGTAAAAGGAAGGGCATTTTTTATAGGCTGGGGTAGGAGGAAAGGGCCACAGGGGAAACTTTTCAATTACTTTTTCCTTTGCATTTCACCACCATGCCAAGCTGTAATATACAAGGATAAGAGGAATGTTCACATTAAAAACATCTAAATTAAAAGTAAAGCAACTGTGGTGACTTTTAAAGCCACGATTTAAAATTGAATAACAAAAAAACCAAAAATCTAAGATGTTAGAAAGATAAAAAATAAAACTTTCTCATTCATATATGAAGTTACAAAGCTTAGCTAAAAGACTGTCATTGGTTAGACACTATAACCTTTCACATGAAGTCAAAAGAATTTTAAATCTACTAGTAAATGATTTGACTATTAAAAATTGCCAGCCTCCACTCAGTACTTGTCCAGTTATGCACAAGTCACATTTAATCTTCCTCCCAAACCCATGGGGTCTACACCCATTATTAGTCCCATTTTAAAATAGATGTCACTTGAAATGGAAATTAGTATCCATACGGTAGGAACTGAGGTTCAGAGGGGTGACACAACATGTCATCTGAGACCACACCTAGACCAGAGTCAAGTCACCGTGCTGGGGAGTTTCTTACTACGTAACCTGAAAAGAAAATGGAGGATTTAGGGAAATCCAAGAAGAAAGAGGGCCTACGTTCTGGTTCTGTTGGCTTCTTGCACCGTGTGCCCTGGAATCCTCATGCTAAATGCAGTTTCAGAAGTCATTCTCTTCCATTTGCCTGTGTATAAAGTTAAAAATCCAACTCAAAACTCAAGTGCTGGGCATAGGTATATGTAAGCATGGCTTCCTGGGTACCTTTTGTTTATTTGTGTGTGTGTGTGTGTGTGTGTGTGTGTGTGTGTGTGTGTGTGAGAAAACTAGTCTCTTATTTTGCTGCTTGTAAAAATCTGCAGCAATACAAACTGCCCAGCAAAGAATATTAAGATGAAAGGAGATTTATTCTTATATGACCTAATACATTGTAAGGTATACTAATTAAGTGATATTTCTAAGTCATTTTTCCGATATATACTAGAGCATAAACACCCAAATGAAGGTGGTACTTCTATTAATTTGTATCTTAAATTTGTTTTTAGATGGTCTCACTATGTATTTGGCTTGAACTTGCTATACAGATCAGGCTGCCCCCAAACTGACAGAGACCCACCTGCTTCTGCTTCCCTGGTGATGAGATTAAAGGCATGTGCCACTACATCTGGCTGATTTGGACCTAAAATGTCTCCCAGTGGCTACTGTCTAGAAGGTTTGAGCTGTAGTATTGGGAAGTGGTGGAGGAAAGGATAGTGGGGGGCGGGGGTGTGCCCTGGTCTTCTTCTCTGTCTCTAATTACCTGCACCATGAGCTGAGAGCTTGGCTAGGCTGTGCACTCCCAGCCCCACATCTCTGCCCTTCCAATAAACCCAAATGAACTAGGCCAAGCAGACAGCAACCTCTCAACCTTTCCTTGGGGCACTCCTTCTTGCTTCTAAGTTGATTATCTCAGGTGGCCTGCTGCTGTCATTCATCTGACACAACCTTGAGTTGTGTCGTGGTATGCTTTCTGGAAGCCCCCCCTTTGAGCTGCTAATCCTTCGAGCGAATCGCCACTATTTTCGTATTTCGTTTTACAGCCCCAGTTTTCCAGAAGCCCAGGTTGGCCTCATTCTGCCTTTGACTCTGCCAACGGCAGGTTTGCAGGCTCTGGGGCAATCAGCAAATGTGCTGCAGGATGTGAAGGAAGCTCCAAAGCAGGTGCTCCGGGACTATTCTCAGAAATGACAGCATCACTAGATTTAGTACCCAGCTTTGCCAAGGGAACGCTGTTGAAGGGGAGAAATATTCATTTGAATATACGAATACAGACATATTTATTTTAATACTTGGATAAAGAATTGAGAGTATCAGCTAGCTTTATATTGAAGTGAATAAATACACTGCTGCAATAATGATATTTCGGATTTTGGGTGCAAGGGTGAGGCCATCCAATAAGCTCTATGTATGTGCTTTGCGCAGCAAAGCAAGTCCTGAAGTGATGTTTTGAAATGAAAGCATGCTTTTCCTGTTAGTTTGCATAGTTATTGAAGATTTCCCTTTCTTGAAGGAAAAAGGAAACTTGAAACAAACAAAAATAAAATTAAAATTAAAAAGCACACCATCACCCCCAACAAAACAAAAACCCAGACTGGGATAGCTGTGGTGGAGCATGCCTTTAATCCCAGCACTAGGGAGGCAGAGGGAGGTGGATTTCTGTAAGTTCAAGGCTAGCCTGATCTACATAGTGAATTCCAGGCCAGCCAGGGATATGCGGACTACCCTGTCTCAAAGCAAACAAACAAAAAAATCGGACCCACTAAATGTTAGTTCCCAAAATAGCTCTTAGAGATTGGGGCTGCAGCTTACTTACTTATCATGTGCTAGGCCCCATGCTTAATTTCCAACACTACAAATAAAATATTTCTTGTAATGCACACATTTGTAATTCCAATAGTTGGGAAATAGAGACAGAAGGATTAGCTATATTTGAGGCCAACCTGGGCTCCATGAGTCCTTGTTCCCCCCCAAAAAAAGTTAAAAACAAACAAACAAACAAAACCAGTCCTTGGTTTTCTTAGGGAGCAGACATCTCAATGTGTGCCAGAGGATGGCCCTGTACTCACAGCCTAGAAGGAAAGACATTCTTTCCCAAACACAAGTGCCTTCCAGTGGCAAAGAAATCACAGGGTCGCTATGAATCAGTTGTTATCCCTAAATAAACTACCCACCACAAATAATCAGCAATGTAAGGTAGGTCAACAAGATGCTCAACATTACTTTAAATGAAATGACTTGCACACCCAAGATAAACAAAGGAAAACAGACAATGCCTAGGTCATGTTTTCAGATATGCCTTAGACACGTATCCTCTGAGATGCCAGGGATGGAGCAGTTCAGGGCACAGGAACAGACCACCAATAACTTCAACAGGGCAGTTGTGGATAGTGCCTTCCACGAGGGTAACTTCTTAACCACAGGAAAAGAAACCCGCACCAGTAGAACACTGAAGTTTGCCTGTGGGATGCAATGTGCTTGTCCACCCCCTCGCCCTCCATTTTTTCTCAGCAGCTGCCTCTGGTGGATTATTACTCTACAAACACCTACATTACATGACACATACCTACATTACATGAGTTCTGCCCAAAGCACACAAGGTTGATATCCCTTATGTATTTGAAATCTCACTCTGTGATTATTCCTTTTGCCCAAGTCTCTTCTTATCACATGCTCAAGCAAAGCATTTCCAACCCAGGTCACAAATATGAGGTGTCACTTAAGCAAGACAAAGTGCTCCCCAGGACCAGGGGTCTCTTTTTTATCACTGGGTACCTACAACTGCTCAGGAAGTTGAGACACTTGGCTGCCTCCAGGTCCTGGCAACTAACTGGTCATCCTTCCATTAGGTTCCCAATATTCCTGGGCTCGCTGAGCGCTGGGTCCCCACGTGTACTGTCTAGGGCTTCCCAATCTGCTGTCTAGGGGATACCCTCTTGAGATGTCCGCGACTACCTCCCCTGAAAAGACGACACTCTCAGCACTGCCCCGCTGGCCACCTCTGCCCTTTCGTGCTCTCTGGTCCCTCAGATCATCATAGCCCCTAAATCAGTAGCCCATGGTTTTCAGCACAACTGAGCTCCGTGTAGCATCTCCTCGGAGTACCCTGCTCCATTCTCCTCAAGGAGGAGCTCACGCCTTGCTCACCTTACTCTTTCCGGGGTTCCCCTCCCTCGGGCACCCCCTTCCTCCCCGTTCTTCCTCTACTAGGCATTCCCCTCCGGGGTTCCGTTCCTCTCTGCCCTGTGGAGGGCGCCCCAAGAATGCGCACAGGACTCCCCTCCTCTGGATCTTGTCTCTCCTGCTCTCCGGGCTCATACACCCACAATTCACGACCGTGACATCTACCCCAAACCCCAGATCCCCAGGCTCCCATCCCCAAGCTCCTCACTAGCTAGTCCGGATTCCCAAGCCCCAGCCCTTCAGGGGTCTGCAGCTTCCCAACTCCATGGTCTGGACTGTCTGTCCTGCATTCTAAAAACGAGTATTGAAACTCCAACATCGGGTCCCACCCCCGGCCCCTGGGGTCGGGGCACCTGTCAATGCGGTTCTACATCTTCTCTGCGGAGTCGTCGGGTCAGGCGCTCCCCAACGTCTCCATCCTGACATCCCCGCCTCCCGAGCTCTGGCAGAGGCTCCCCAGCATCACAGTGGAGACCTGCACCCTGCCCTGTCCCCAGACGCCGCGACGGGACTCACCAACACCAGGCGCGGCCGAGCTCCGGCAGCCCAGCTCCGGCAGCCCAGCCCAGCCCCGCCAGCCACACTCCCGCCCCGGGATCCGGGAGAGCTCCCTCCGAGCGGCCGCGACCGCGGAGGGCTCTGCACCCGAGAGCCGCGAGGAGGAGGGGACAACCCGGGCGGCGACGCCCAGCTCCGCCCCTTCCCGGCCCAGGGGAGGGCTGCATAGCCGGGTGCACACCCCGCGGCCACAGCCACCGCAGCCGAGGAAGTTGGCTGACGCCGCTTCCTTCCACCCACCTTCAGACCCTCGCGCCCCGCTTTCACTGCAACTCCCCCGGGGGCTTGAGGCAGCAAGGGATGCGGCATGCACTCTGTGTTCTCCCTCAGAACCGTTTTCTAAGTCCCTCGGGAGGGGGAATAACAAACTTCATCTGCCATTTCAGGAGCTGATCCCAACCCTGGCCTTTGTTTTCTCTCACTGCCCTGGGGTGAATGTTTGAGGTAATGCCCAAGAAATCACGCAGTGCACCCCAGGAAGGCCCTGCAGACACACTTTTACACCCCCGTGCAAGACTCATACTTCTGCTGTGATTGCACAGCAATCACACAGGTCACTGGGCTGTGCCAGGCAGACCCGTGTGACCTCCATCCAGTAAGTCCTGCCCACAGTGGCCGGAGTTGTTCTTCACCCACAATGCACTCTGTATTTATCGTGGGTTTTTTTTTTTTTTTTTTTTTTTTTCCTAATCCATTTAGGAAGCAGGACCATCAGTTAACAAATCGAATTGGCTTTGCTGCTGAAAAGCTGTCTGCATTATCAGGAAGAAAGGGGGTGGGAGAGTCAGATCCCGGGAAGGTGGTCTGTGTCGTTTTTTCCTGTAAGAGGTCCATCTTTGCGAGACAGCTCCACCAGTTTGTGGACTACTGAGCTTGGGCTCCTTTCCTTTAAACCCACCCTGTGGCCGCGAAGCATCTAACAATATTCTACCCATTCCCAACATTTTAAAAAAAAATCTGTTATTTGGTGAATCTTTAGCAAAACATTGAGAAGCAAAGCGAACCGTTTGTACAGTGGGATTATTTCCATTCCGTAAATGAAGATGTTTGGATTCCGGGCTGTTGTGCGGTAGGTTGAAATAGACTCAGACCCCCGGAAGAGTCCAGGGGCCTGGCTCAGTTTCACTGCTTTCCCCCACAGGACAGTGGCCCAGTATGCAAAGGCATGAGTGCAAAAGCGCCGGGGAGGCCCTGTGAAGCTTTGCTACCTTCATTTCTGCCTCACCCTAGAGATGTCCAGGCTGCTCCTGCATCCTGGAAAGCCACGGCCTCCCACATTAGCAGGCGTTCATTTTTTTTTTTTTTTTTAATCCAGAGAACTCAGCTGTACAGCAATGCTAAGAGGAAGGGACCCCCACCCCCACCCCAACACACACACACTTTCTACTCAGATCTAATCTAGAATCAAAATTTTTAAAAGTTTCCAAATCTGAGGGTCTACCCACAGGTTCAGTTGAGCTAATGTGAGCTGTAGCAAGAGCGGAAAAAAGTCCGTGATGTGTATCTTTGTCTGTTCTTGCAATACCCTCCACCCCTGGGAGTGCTGCTTTATCTCAAATGTAAAGTCTCACAAGGATGCTAGTTCCTATGATCCACAGCATCTTAAACCGTGGGTTGCAATCCTGTGCTAGGGAAATGAAGGGAGGGCTGCAAAACCCCGGACAACAATGGAAGTTTCTGCTTGTGCAACAGTGGAAAGATACTTCAAAATCAAGTGCCTAAGAAAGCTGAGGTCTCTCTGGTGGCCTTGGCCTCTGGTGTGTGCCACTTCACAGCAGCCTCAGTTCTTTACGTACATGTGCACGCTGCATGGTGCACACCATCACCACATGCAACCCGGACCAGTATTGTCGGAAATGCCTCTGTTCAGAGTCTTCCATTAAGAATTGCAGCGCCAAAGCTACACAGAGAAACCCTGTCTCAAAAAACCAAAAAAAAAAAAAAAAAGAATTGCAGCGCTTTTTGTTTGTTCGTTTGTTTTTTACCGTACACAAGGTTTTCCGATCTTCCCAAACACTGATAGTTCAATTACTGAAAACAAAGACTTTCAGATTTCTCTGCTGTCATTCCTCAGCATGTTAGCGTCAGATTAGCATGTCCGTGGATTGTAGGTGTGTTAGAGGACTTAATTTCAGCAATTGTGCCTTGCGTGGCTGACTTACATTTCACTTAAGGTCTGTTAAATGAACTTTGGTTAAAGGTTAGGACAGAACTTCCAACAATTTCTGAAATGTCCTTAAATATACTTCTACCACTTGGTGTTCTGTGTTCATGGGAAGATGTGTTCCCAGCAAATGATCATAAAATCAACCCGTGGATCAACGCTGAAAAAGACTGAAGATGTTCTACATCTCCGAGTCTCAAATATTCAGCCAGTTTAACTCACTGTATAAAGAGACAAGCGCATCCATCTCATTAGTATGCAAAGTTTCTTTTGTCTTCAATAAATGGTAAAATCATGTGGATACTAAAGAACCGTCTTAAAGTAATGGTCTTCTCATTTTTATTGGAGGCTGTAGGGAGGGGGCCTCCTCCATCTGTAGGAGTGCTCACAGGTTTTTCGGTCATTGCTTGTACCCTGGGGTGGGGGTGGGGTGCTGGTGGCTGAGTATGTGGGCACGTGCCCACTATCTCAAACAGGCACTGGGTAGTTACAATGTGTGACCTTGTTGTTGCTGCTGACGTATCTGGTGTAGTGACTGAAGGGGAGTAGAATGACGTCAAGGTCTGCAACAGGGATGGTGAAGGAAAAGGCCAGCACCAGATGCTTTGCCCAGACATTCTGAAAGAAAGTGGAAAGTCTCTTGCAGCCATCTTGGTCTCAGAACCGGCAGATTACTCGATGACATATTACCATAGGCAATCATTTGCTTTGTTGTAATACTTTATATACCTGCATGCCGGGGGTTGTGAAAACCTTTCTGGGGCAGCCTGGAGTAGAAAAGTTTAAGAAGCCGTATTTTAATTGTTTCTCATGGAAAAATTTCCATTTCTTCCATCCTTTCAACAAAGACAAGTGTGTATGTGTATGTGGAAACACTCAGGCATTGATATGTGGGTGAGAAGCCCTGTTCATCACTGACCTTCCCCGAGCCACTAGATAACTAACAATATTTTTTTCATCATTCATGTCTCTTAAAAACAACTGGTGTCTGTTAGCTATCCCCTCACAGTGTCAAAAGGTGGTGTGCAGGTTTCTAGTGGAGAATAGCGGACAGTCTTACTCAAGTCTGAACCTAATGAGCAACCAAACTAGCCAGCAAGGCAAGACGAGCCCAGTGGAACAACAGTGGGAGCCTGTTGTGTAGGGGTGATCAACCACTCTCTGGTCTTATTGGAACGGCTCTCCACAGGATTCTCATCAGGTCTAATGAAAAGCCTATGGCCAAGCAGGTCATAGGCCCCAGTGGGAAAGCTACCGCCGTTGTTTTGCCAAGTAGACATGGTGTACCCATAGCATTCCCTTCTAAATAACTATGTGTATGCCCATAGACTAGTGTTGGTTGGAGAAGCATCCCCAGCCCCACTCCCCCACCGAAGTGGTCAACAGGGGCCACAGAGACTCATAACTGGCCAAAGTACTGAGTTTATTTTGAGGATCAAACGCTCAGCCACAATGGGACAACAATACCAACCCTATAAAATGCAAGGACTATTGTAGAGGAAGGAGCAGAAAGAATGTAAGAAAAGAGGGTGAGTGATGCAGAACACTGACTTCTTGGCATGACATCGATGTTGCACTCCTGAACTCATAATTGTGGTTTCTGGGACAAGATCTACATAAGATCTCACACTCTAACATTCTGTCATGGAGGAGGCGTGGTTCATGGCAGGTTCATCCTTATAAACTCGTGGGGGTTTATAAGCAGTTAATGGCTGATGAGGAAGGAGTGAGAGACATTTTCTTCAGTGGTATTACCACTGGAAAGGTGCCCATATTCTTGTAAGGAACCCTAAGAAAGCTACTTGATCAACAGAAAACAAAACAAAATGTGAACATAGAGGGGGAGTTATCTGTTAGTTGGTAAGACGACAGGGATCAATCAGAGCAGAAAGGAGACAAGAGAGGGTAAAGAGGGCTAGTGGTGAATATGATCAAAATACATTGCTTACATGTACGAAAATGTACTAATGAAACCCATCTTTATACAGAATTAATACATGCTAATAAAAACATTTTTTAAAAAGTAATACATGGAGGGGCCAGGAAGGGGAGAACAAGGGAATCCGTGGCTGATATGTAAAATTAAATAAATTATAAAATAAAAAAGTAATACATAAAAAGTATTGGGTCTTCAAGAGAGCAAACTCCTATTTTTTACTATGAGGTGATAGACTACTTTAGTTTCAGCAGAAAAATTATTATTTTTTTTTATAACTCTGGGGAAAACAGGCCTACAGTGACTTTTGTATTTTTGCATTGTAACAAAAAAATAAAAGAAAATCATCAGATCCTCTGCTGCAGGGGCATTCAGGGTGCTCTTTGGTATATGGAAAGTCACAGCCCAGCCTGTGTCTCTGCGTTTAACATTTCCACCAGGCAAGAGCATTCTCATTTGAGATTTTTCTAAGATCTGGAAGTGTGCGAGACCTCAACTGGCGGTGTTCAGAAGACCAAACTACTAAACCAGTCTACATTCTATCAGACACCATTTTTCTTTCAGATTGTCCTTAAAAGCCACGGTAGGAGCGACATGACAGAAGAGTCAATGTGCAAGTTTAGGAACTATTTGTCCCCAAAGTCTGACAAAATCATTTGACCTGTAAACAAACCAAACTGGCACTGTTTTCAATAAAACTTCTACTTTGTGCTCCAAGAACATGTGAGGGCATCATATGTCAGCCTTCGTACATTCCCATGAGTTGGGACGATGCGGACCCTATTGTGACACAAGATAAAACACCACCGGCTTGTGGTTCTGGTACGTACACTGGTGTATACTAGTCTAGACTAGTATAAAGAATTATCACAAGAGCCGCTTGTGACACCATACACAACCCAGAGAATTGTTTAAAACCCTTGTCACCGCCGGGCGGTGGTGGCGCACGCCTTTAGTCCCAGCACTCGGGAGGCAGAGGCAGGCGGATCTTTGTGAGTTCGAGGCCAGCCTGGGCTACAGAGCGAGATCCAGGAAAGGCACAAAGCTACACAGAGAAACCCTGTCTCGGAAAAAAAAAAAAAAAAAGAAAGAAAAAAAAAAACCTTGTCACCATTGTTTGCTTATCCCAGAAGAGGACTGAGGGCCGTTCAGTTTTCATTGTCTCGGTGAAGAAAAGGAGAGGCACTTTGCGCTATTGGTTGAAAGTGTGAGCTTGCTGTCAGCCTATCCTGAGTCTGAGACTCATTAGGGCTCCTTGGAGTCTGTCTAAACCCTCCATGAGTCAGAGCCTTTATGTGCAGCATGGAAACAATCATCTTACCCACTTGATGCAATTATTTCTAGAACGAAATGAAAGACACACAGCACGCACTTAGCATTGTGCCTCACACATAATGAGGGCTTGATGGAAGTGGATAAAAAGCAAGGGGCTGAATGAAAAGGTCCTTCATGTTTTCTGCTGGAAGAAAAGATGTATTATTTCAGTGGACCTTGTGGGAGGAACTCAGGGAAGCTTGAATATTAACATTAAAAAAAACAAAACCTGAAATCATACCAACTTATTCTTGACACTCTGTCATCAGGGTAACTTCATCCTGGTTTTTCGGTTTGGATCCCTTGCAGCTAGACAAACAGGGAGGGCAACCCCGAATCTAATTCCAACTGCTGCACATACAGAATGAAACTGAAATGAAAACAAAAACTGTGAGTTGGCCAGGCAGTGGTGGCACAGCACTTGGGAGGCAGAGCAGGCAGATCTCCGCCGAGTTCCAGGCCAGCTTGGTCTGCAGAGTAAGTTTCAGAACAGCTAAGGCTACATAAAGAACCTCTTTCTCAAAAAGCCAAAACCAACCAACCAAACAAACAAACAGCCCACTGTGGGTAAATCAGGCTAAGATTAAATAAGAATAATGATTTTCTTGTATCTTGTGTCCAT